>NC_133024.1:76232500-76857500 GCF_048771995.1 Taeniopygia guttata | reverse complement strand
TGCTATACTCCTGGAGCACGCATCATTAATCACAAAATCCAGCCACTGCCACTTTGTGATGCTGTGGCTAAGGAGGACTAACAGACATAACCAGGGATTTTTCACTGGTGCCTAAGTTTTAGGGCAGTGGGCAGAGCAAAAAAAAAAAAAAAAAAAAAAAAAAAAAAAAAAAAAAAAAAAAAAGTAAAAATACCATTAAAGAATTAAGAAATAACCTAAATTTCAAGGGAAGTTTTCACACTGAAAAACAGAATTATATCTTATTTAAACCTCAAGAGTCCTATCAAGTTAGCTACACTGCTTTAAAAAAATGTATACTTGAATACACTAAGTATATTTCTAAACAATTTAATCTACGGAGAAAAAAAATCTGAAGTATTTTTTGTAGGATTAATTTTACACAGTTCTGTTTCGGCTTCTATCAGCTTAAGATATGGGCTTCCCTAGAAAAAATCAACTTTTTTTCAAGCTTTGTAATCTTGGGAAGCTATTTTTAAGTTACACAACAAAACATACACAACCTTTTATAGCTGAGTCTTTTATGCCAGACTCATGCATTACTGAAATTCAAAGCGGTGCAAATATTATAAACATATGCAGTATTTAAGAGGAATATAATCAAGCTCCACTTATTTTAGCATTAGGCATACACACTTCAAATCCCTGCAAAAGTAGCTGTACATTTCAGAGTTTTTTTTACATCTTCCTTGTTCACCCTGAACATATGACTAATGCCTGTGAACCCTTCTGACGTAACCTACCAAATTCTACTACACTCATTTTCAAGAGGGTCCCAGAAATATTTATGTCAGCAAACCACAGTTTATCCCCCAAAAAAGGGATATCCGATTATCAGTTCTTGAGAGCAGCAGAAAATGCACTTGTTGCCTTCCCAACTGTTTCAAAATGGAAGGAATGGAATGTGACACTACAGAAAAACAGTTAATGACAGTGGCAGCATTCAACATTCAACCTACATTTTTACTAAAATATCCAAAAAGTTTAAATCTAATTAGATGAAGACCAACACATTTGTTCCCATAAAGCAGGAGGCTCATGTTTGGAATTAGGGCATACCTATGAGTAACACCAGTTAATGATGCTCATGTATTCCTTGCAAAGACATGCCTCAGGAAGAACTCTTGCCCAAGTTTTTCCTTCTATTCTTGCACCTGAAAGCTGCTGTTGGCAGAGCAAGCCAACATGTCAAGCACTAAATAAACACTGATAACATGGCTGGGTATTTCCAGTGTCAAGACTGAGTCTGCTGATAAACATTTCACAGCTCTTGGATGTGGGTGGATATTCAGTGTTGGGAAACTGAATATCTCTCTGAGATTCAGCATACACATTCAGCCTCGTCCCTCTCTTAATGCCCATTGGACGAGGATTCAATATCTGAGCTCAAACAGAGCCCCAGCATGCTCCAAGGTCAATCAGATGGTTACAGAGAGGCCCATAGAACAGGAAAGGACCAAGCCTTTATGCATTCCCCAAAATTATTTCATCAATTAGTTTTCATTGGCCACCTTTCCCTTCCACATCCACAGAAGAGAAACAAGTCTTTCAGGACTGTTGATCCTGTCTCCTGGATACAGCATTTGAAGGTGAGAGCAAGGGCTCTCAAGGAAAACAAAGAAACATAGCAACAGAATAAAGGTCCTGTAAGACTCTTCTCAAGCTAAGGCAGGACTAACTTCTACATTTACAGGTGAAAAAAAATGAGCAGTATTTTACAGTAAGCACAAAGCTTTGTGTTTAGAAACAGATTCATTTCCATTGCTCTTAGTGTTTATCCTTCACGGGAAGGAATTTTTTTAATAAGGACAACAAACAATATAACATTTAATGCAAAAACAGAAGGGGAAGAAATTAAGTGCACATATCTAGTGTTCCATCTGTATTAACTTGCAAACACAAAAATATAAACTAAATTATCACCAACATACTACACTAACCAATCTATGAATTTTAGACTTACCAACTTACCAGTGATGTTGATAATTCAGTAGCATACTTTTTTTCAAGAAGTCTAATTTCTGTTTGTCTTCTGGCTTTGTGGTATCATATGTTTTTGTACAAACAGATTTACATGTCTCCTTCTTGTTGAATGTGAACTAAGAAAAATGAAAGACTCATGAACAAAAATGTTGTGACAAAATGTCTTATTTCAGTACATAACAATTTATCCTATACATTTCAATGCCTATACTATTATAATGAAAACACGTAACAAATTACTGACACTAGGTACAGCAACCCTCCAGAGGAGGTTTTTATATTGGTGTGTGCTATAAATCCCTCCTGTGCTCACTGAAGGAGCCCTACAGCAAGAGCTCCTTGTTACTGACTAACACACATTTTCTGCCATGATTTACCAGATAAGTCATTTGACCTCACAGCAGCCATGCTGTCACAGGCAGCTTGAATTGGTGACTTTCTCTCCTACTACCTCTGTAGAAAAGAATGTGAGAGCTTCAGTCAGCAGGAAAGACCAGCAAGCTAACACCATTTATAATTCTTCCACTTTATGGTTGCAGTATTTTCAGATCTGGTTTTAAGAAACAAGAGTGCTGAGCAGCAATAATCAGGCTTTGTCAGATCCCAAAGAGAGAAGATAACCTGCACAGCATTTCAGGCTACAGCCCCATAATGTAAAGCACACAGTTACAATTATGTTAAACTGACAGATTTTTATCGTGTGGAATTTCAGATGCTGAAGCTTTCTCAGATAAAGCCCTTGTGAAAATCATCTTCAAGATTCTGATCTCCTTGGGTTACATTTGAATGCACACATTACTGAACACCCCCTGTCAGAGAACCAACCCTGTAAGGAGACGGTTCTATCCTCTCTCCAAACAAGACTTGGCCAAGGTTTTCAGATGGACGCTTCTTTCCTTCTGCTTGACAAAAATCAAACCTGAATTAGAGAAAAGATACAAAAATGATTAAAATATTCTCAGCTGCAAATAATGTTCCGAAATCAACATGTTCATCACAAGTGAAGGAACTACACAGCTTTCCCTGTAGACAAGTTTCTTCATTTAACCTGTGAAGTGTGAAAATCACTATCCTGGTTTGAGAATAAACCAGCCGAAACAGAACCAACATTCAAATGTCTTCATCAGCTATTTCAGAACATTGTAGCGTACGTTTCTTTGAGCAATTAAAAGTTTCCTATTTGAACAGGGATTTTAGACAAAAATTTTATCTTGACCTGAATGACTCTGAGAAAAAAGCATGCAGGCCAGATTCCAGAATTTGAGGGAAAATAGACAGCTCCCTTACAACAAACATTATTAAACAGGTTATTACAGTTTTATTCACCAACACATTTAATAGCACATCCTCCACATTTTTCCAGTATATTTTAAAATATATAACATTTGTGTTCTTTGAAGTGTAGACATAACTGGTACTTAAGCTCTTCAATATTAATAGTCAAAATACTCTTTATAGCAAAAACTTTACATAATTGTACCAGGCACTGATACATTTTGTGCACTCCTATGATGCATACGAGGAAAACATTTAACACCTCATTAAGATAATTGATGTGATGTTCACACCTCATTACCACTTTAACTCATCTGGCATCGGCTACTAAAGAGAGGTAATACTTTGATCAACAGTGACAACTGATGCAGTAAAGTATCATATATTTATACACACATATTTTAACTTTAAGTTACCCTACAACAGGGATTCGACCTGCATGAGGACCTATAAATCCATGCACTGAAGTATGAGCAAAGACAACTGAGACAAAGGAAGGCATCCATCTGCTCATTTAAAATTCCTTATTTGTAAACTTATGTTAGCAAAATAAATAGCCATGCCTCAGTAGCACACTGCTGTAACAAGGAGTAGATAATACTTTATGGTAAATTAAATCCATATTTTTGGAAAAACTGACAATTAAAATGGCACAAACGGTAGAATATACTTACGCAGTGTATTCATAGGGGAGGACAGACTCTACCGAGTCAAGCCTGTTCACAAACAGCTCGATTCCAGACTGAAAGAGCAGAGATAACCAGCAGTTATATTTAAAGCACTCCTTCAATTCCCATGGATACATAAAAATAGATTTGTTTGAATAAGGTTAAGGAAAGATGAAAATGTAAGATTTGTGTAGTTGTACATCTTCATGCATAATGAACTATATCTGCTGGGAGCATAAGTAAAGCATTGTCTAACCATCACAAAAGCAGTGACCAAATGACAAAAACACTTGAAGGCTAACATAAGCATCCCAACTACAAGATAGCAGGAAATCATGCACAAAAATAATATCCTTAGAACAATTGCCAGTGTTTGAGTTTAATGTACCAAGTTAGAGTCATATTAGTCACCACCACAACTTTAGTAAGTCTGTGTAATAAGTCTTCAAAGAACCTAAAAAGTTCAGATGAGACCAGTACTACTCCCTGTAATCAAGGATGCTCCACAATTTCATCTGTGTAGTAACTAAAAACTGAACTATGATAATTTCAGCAATGTATTCAGACTGATACAACATTTTAAGTTTGAGCAGAATCTCTTTTCAAAGAGAAGGCAAGGATTCCCACATTTACCTTCCTATAGAAGTTTTTCACTAACTATCAACTCGAGTAAGAACCTGAAATTCAGTCTACTGTAGTTTCAGACTAGTTTGATCTATATACATTAATTACAGATGGGCTAGTCCGCTTCTATGGAAAGGGAAGGGTCTCTCACTCTTCCCTCTTAGTTGCAAAATCCCTTCCCTTATTCTAGTCATGCAGTTCCAATAAAATTCAAGTGTTTGCCTTACACTGCTTTTGGCAGTTATCTGCTTGCACAATAAACCAATCCAATAGGCTTAAATAGCAAAAGACTTATCTAAAAATTTTTGAAGGGCAGTTCTCAGTATCACAGCAGCTGTCCTCACTTTGGCTGGGATAGAATTTTCTTACAGAACTGTGTTTTGTATTTAATGAGCAAATAACACACTGAAGCTTTAAGTTGTGGCTAGGTAGTGCTTACCCTGAGTTGAGGACTTTTCAGTTTCCCATGCTTTGCCAGCATGGAGGTGCACAAGAAGCTGGGAGGGAGCATGGCCAGGAGAAGCTGACCCTAACCTGAACTGGCCAAAGAACCACTCCATACCATGGAATGCCACACTCAGTATATAAATGGGGAGAGTTGGCTGGATGGGGACGATCACTGCTCTGAGATGGGCTGGGCATCCATCAGTGGGTGGTGACCAATTGTATTGTGCAACTTGTTTTGCCTGGGTTTCATCCCCCCCCTCCCCGTCCCCTCTCATTAAAATTATTATTATTGTTACTATCATTAGTAGTATAAGTACATTTACTTTATTTCAATTAAACTGTTCTTATTTCAACCCACAAGTTACTTTTCCCCCCCCCGTTCTCCTCACCATCTCACTGGGGTCAGCAGGGAACAAATAGCTGTGTCGTTCTTAGTTGCCAGCTAGGGTTAAACAACAACACAAACGGAGCTGTCTTACTGTGTAATCAGACAAGAGCTGAATAGCAAAACAAAGGTGAATGCCCTCAAGAACAAACTCTCTCCCTTTCAACGGCAAGCCATCTATTTTCTTACCAACAGAAGAGCATTTCCTCCCTATGAAAATTCACTCAAGTTTAGCCAAAACATTAAATTCTGGAGGAAAAGAAAAGATGGAAATGTTCACATGTATCTGCAGCTCAGATACTTCAGCTGGGTACTGTGTTTTACTGATACACCTTAGCTGTTCATGTGCAAGTCAGGAGGCAGTCCTGGGAGACGCAGGAAGGTCTGTGAGCTGTTAGCACGACCCACTAAGTGAAGACACACCTTGAGCCTCATCTTTCCCCTGCCCCAAGCCATGCAGACCTGCTGCTCACCTCTGAGTAGTGCACGCTTGCCATACTTCTGTAAGTTACTTCAACTCCCTAACACAGCAGGAAACTAGACTGGCAAAAAGTTGGATAGTTTCCTGCCATGCTGAGCTCAAAAAACCAACAAGTAACACAGCTGGGTCAATGCAGAGGACAGGAACACATTGCCCAGGGGAAGACAGAATGAAATTTCTCACTCTCAGCAGCAGGGAATTAGACTGCCTCAGCTGGCCACAGAATCATGGCCTTAAATTAGCTACTTTTCATTGGAGGAGATTTATATGAATGCTGCAATTTTTCCTAAGAAGTATATGCATTACTGCAGATCAGCGTATTTGATAAACCATTTCCCATATAACACCAAACCCTTTTTGGAGAAATCAGTATTTTTTAAAACTGAGTAAGGATTCTTAATCCTTAGGCAAGAATTACTACTTAAGTCTGCATAGATCCCATTCCATTTCTGATGATATTCTAACCAAAACCAGATGAAGCAGCCAAACTGAGTCTTCCCAAGCAGATTAGCAGGAAACTTGGAGAAAGGGGGAAAGCCACAGGTCTCATTGCTCTTAGCTACATGCCCTGTTAACATCTCACCAACACAGGACAGCAGATCACAGGGATCATAACAAATAGTAGGTTTTTGAGATCTGACATGTGGATCGAAATACTCAAGCAGAGGAAAATGCACATTACTGACATTGCAATTAACAGTGATAACTGCAAGAAATTTGTGAGAAATTAAGCCTGTCCAAGGGAGCTTAAATTTATCCATTTACATAAATATGATACAGCAATAATCCAATCATATATTGTTTCTCCTTACCAGGGACCAGAGTACATTCAGCTGCAGACTACATGGAGAGAATTAGATGTGAAGAGTGCTTTAGATTTCTCCATATGCCTGTGTCTAATATGGAAATTGCTAAGAGGTGGCTAACTGCAGAAAGAATTTTTGCACTGCTACAGCTGTTGAGGTGTCAGCTGCCTGCTGGTGGTTTATTTACATTACCCAAGTACCTCATGTCACATTTATTAAATGATAAAATCTCAGGAGAAGACAAACATTTTGTACTTGTTTTATGAGGAATAAAAATGCAGACATCTGAGAAAGATCACCCCTTAAGTGTCTCAGGTTGGTTACAAAACATAGTAGGCTATGTGGTCCACCTGAGTTAAAAAAAGAAATCTGCCTTCTATAAACTTAAACTGGAAATAATCCAAACATAGCAATATTTTTCAGGGACGTTGTGAAAAAAACACAAACTGCAGCTTGAAAGCTTTAGCCCATATTTGAAAAAAACCCATTCCTTAAGAGGGTGGTGCAGCACTATAACAGGTCACCCAGGGAGGAGATGGATACTCCATGCCTGGACAGTTCCAAAGCTTGCTTAAACAAAGGTAGAACTGAGTTGATCTAGTGTTGACAACAGCAGTGCTTTCTGTCCTCTCATGCTCCATACTCATGAGGCTGCAGTATGCGACCTGAGGTCACTTCCAAACACCATTTCTATGGTCCTATAAAAGTATGTCCACAAGATATTTTACAATTACTACTGAAAGGCTTTCATTGTGTGCTTGGCTTATTCCCATCTCTGCTGATTCAGGACAGCAGAAGGATAAAGTTAGCACATGGTATTTACCCAAAGCATACACTTTAGGCAGGCTCTTATTCTGAAGAATTATGAACCAGTGCTTCATGCAAGGCAGAAGCTGAGAGCTCAGAAACTGCAAGACAGCCGCTTTCTACAGCAGTAAGACCAATGATCATAAAACTGATTGGTCTTGAACTTTCTCATTCAAGTATTAAGAGCACAGTCTGTTGTAATTTCCATCACAGCAGCAGGAAACAACTTCAAAAGGTGCCCAAAGGAGGAAAGATGATTTTTCATCAGAGGAGATTTTACATTAATGCTCCCCACCAATGTCCTTACAAATGAGTTATTTGATTATGTGAACTTTGCTCATCACTTCTGCAAGCATGAAGGTAAGTTTAAGCTTCACTTGACATTCCGAGGCCTAGAAGCCCCTACACTACAGGTTACTGCAGCCAGGAAGACACAGCAAGGAGAGTTATTGTATGCTTACTTTGGTATCTGCTCCAGCCACCATCTGCTCACTCCTGCCAAGAATCACACACACACACACCTCCCGGCATGACCTGTCACTGCCATCCTTACTTGCTGCAGCTTTCCTGCAGGAGGTTGAAAGGACCCAAGAGATAACCGGCCGGAGCTTCCTACTTTCCCGACGTGGCCATGTCTCACAGGATGAGCCAACAGCTCCCTCCTTCCCTCGGAGGGCTCGTGGTCACTTCCTAGCCAGGCCGGAGCTGAACCAGGCAAGCACCTCTGCCATTCCCCTGGGTGCTCTGCCTCATCAACTTCCTTTTCAAGGAGCAATGACCATAAACTAAATCACAAAAAGTTTCGTCTCAACACGAGGAGGAACTTTACGCTGAGGGCGGCAGAGCACTGGAACTGCCCAGAGCGTCACGAAGTCTCCTCCTCTGGAGACATTCATACGCGTTCCTGTGTCACCTACTCCCGGCGACCCTGCCTTGGAGGGAGTTGGACCAGGTATCTCCAGAGGTCCCTTCCAACCCTGACAATTCCGTGAGCAGCCTGAGCACAGCGGGACCGAGCCACGCTCGGAGTCCCGCAGGCACAGCCCCGCGCCGCCGGGGAACCTCGGTGCGGCGGCTCCAAACGCTCCGGACAAACTCCGCTGCGCAGCCCCCGCGGCAGGGGGACACCTCCCAGGCCGCGCCGCACCCGGGCGGCCTCAGGGGCGTCCCCTCAGCGCCCCCCGGGCTCACCTTGCACTCCGGCTTCTCCTTGCCGGCCTCACAGAAGTTGACGGGCGCCAGGCCCGGCAGGTAGAAGGCGGCGGCGGGCGCGGTGGCCGCCGCCAGCGCGGCAGCGACGAGGAGAAGCCGCTGCAGAGCCATGTCGGGGCTGTGGCCGGCGGGGCCGGGCTGGCTGGGCGGCAGCGGGGTCGCGGCTCCGTCTCTCGCCCCCCGCGCCCGCCCTGACGCGGCCGCGCCGCTTCCGGCTCCCCCCTCGCGCGCGCGCGCGACACGTCGTCACCCGCCGCGCGCGGGGCCGCCGGACCGAGCGCCGCGAGGGGGGCGGGGCCGGCGCGCGCGTCCGCTTCCGGGGTGTCTCCCGCCCCCGTTGCCGCGGCAGCGCCGGGAGTGCGTGAGGGGAGCGGCGGGGCGTGATCCTGCCCTTCTCTGCAGCCCGGGTGCTGTGTCCCGGCCTGGGCTCCTCCCTGTGAGGGACGGGAGCGGGTCCAGCGCGGGGTGAGACAGAAATGATCCGGGAGCTGGAACATCGCTCTTACCGGGACGGGCTGAGAGAGCTGGGCCTGCTCGGCCTCGGGAAGAGACGGCTGAGACGGGACCTCGCCAGTGTTTATCAGTGCTGAAGGGAGGGTGCAAAAGGCCGGAGCCAGGCTCGGCTCGGTGGTGCCGAGCAGTGGGACGAGAGGAATCGGGCCGAGACCGACACACGGGGAGTTCCACCCGAACATGAGGATGAACTTCTTTACTGTGCGAGTACAACTGCCCAGAGAGGCTGTGGAGTATCCGTCACTGGAGATACCCAAGAACCACCTGGACACAATCCTGTGCCATGTGCTTGGGATGACCCTGCCTGAGCAGGGAGGTTGGACCAGATTGTCCCGCTGTGGTCCCTTGTAACCTGTCCCATTCAGTGATTCTGTGAATGCCCACAGGTGACAGACAGGAATGGTGCTCAGCTGCCATTTGGGACCCCGCACCTGGGCAGTCAATCCCAGCAAAGCCTGGGTCCACTGATCCCAGTCAGGCTGCACTGGCTTCATGCCTCTCCTGCAGTCCTTGCTTTTTTAAAAATAAATTACGATTTTTTTTTAATAAGTTTTGTTTGGGTTTTTTTTTTCCTGTTTTTTAATTCTCAAGGGTTTCACTGGGAAAAGGGAACTGCCATGCCCAGCCCCTCTTACCAGCACCCTTGAATTCCCAATAATTTTCAGTTCAAGAGTTCCTAATTGAGGAAGGGGTTATTAGAATATCAAGTTAATGTCAAAGCACTGAAACAAAACAGGAGCTTCTTCTAGATGCAGCAGAATATGGTTGTTATTGGAAAGGGGGGGGGGGTGAGGCTCTTTTTTCAGAAAAATATGAAAAATTGCATGCAAAATATCTCTTTAAAATAGAAAACCCAGTCTTTATTCCTCACTTCTCCTCCCACGGGCTCTTGTGGGGAATTAATGAGCAACACAGCCAGGCAGGGAGCAATCACCCCTGAAAGCTGAGTGGCCAAGGAGGCAGGATGGCCTCCAGACCCGGGTCTCCTTTGGTCATGGCATAATACTGCCCATACCAGACCCAGAGCAAACAACATCCCTGTCTGGTTTTGGTCTTTTAATTCCCATGGTTTTTCGGTTTTTTGATTCTCATGGGTGGACAAGTCTTCACGGTTTTCAAACCGAATTCTCGGGGTGAGACATACTGCTGGCTGAGTGGAGCTGGGGAGGAGGCAGGCAGAAGACAGACAGATGTTGGCTCTGGTGGCTGTCCATTGCAGCTGAGCATTCAGAACAATCTGTGTCCTCGTTCTGTCCACGTTGATGGCTGCTGTCATATAGCACTGACAAAAATCTGCTGAAAAAAATCCCCACAAAAAAAATCCACACCCTGTAAGAGGAGCAGACATAAAAAGTCCTACATAATGTAGGAGAGGACATTGCTCAGATTATCATTTTACCTTTTCCTACTTCCTAAAGCATTCCATCAATTTGGGTTTGTGCAGCTTCAAAAACTCCAAAGAGCACCCTCTCATGAAAAACTGTTTTTGTAAATGCTGCAGCATTTCCACTAATTGCTTTGGTTCTCACAACATCTTTTATTTAATTTCTGCTATTTATTACAGGGCTCGGGGGACACACCTGTTGATCACACAGTCCTACAGTAGCCAAACTGTCTAGGGCAGGGTGAAGCTTCAGGTGGGTCAATTCACACAGCATCTGACCAGATACAGGGTTGAGCATCTAAGCACCTAGATCACATAACATAGTCCTTAGGCAAGGTTATTTTAATAAATTTGTATGAATTTTCAACATTACACAAACCATTCCTCGAGTCTGAGATTAAATGCATGTTAATTTATAGTATATATGTTAGATATTTTTTTTAACTCCCCATATATTTAAAATATAAGTTGTTCATCTACCTTTCTCATTTCAATTCCTACTTGTCTCATCCTGTAGATATCCCAAGAGCACAATTATAAGATCAAGCCTTATGACAAGCACAGCTGGAGAAGAAATCCCAGTTCCCTCTTTTTATTTAAAATTACTCATGGTTAGGATAATCAGGTTGTAAATGACCCAAGTTCAGTTTCTTTTCTGCCATGAGGGAGTTCAAATGTATCTCCCATTTCCCAGGTTAATATTCCAAGTAAATTACTTTTGTGGGCCTAATTCCATTCTTTCGCATGAGAGAATATTTAAAAGCCTTTGCCCATGTAACCCTCCTCTTCCTTGAGAACGCTCCTAAAGCTGCGCCATGAGTAGGAGTTGTGGTGCGTGCATCAGTGCTTTGTGTCTGCTTAAATCTCTCCCCTTGCTCTGCCTCCGTGACTGCTAAACCTGCTGACTCAGAGCTATTTTAAGGAGTGCTCTTCCAGTTGGTCCAAACAGCATTTCTGTGGATGTGGTGCCATATGCTATGATGCTCCCTCCTCACTGCTCTGCAAAGGTGATGTGGAAAAACTGTAGGCTGTGTTATTTGGGAGCAATTATAACCATGGGTTACAATCCCAGGAATGGCCATGGTCCTTGAGATCCAGTTTGAAGCTGGGCAAAACCCATCCTCTCTATTTAATGAGATTTCAGTGGGAACTTGCTTGATAATTTCTCTTCTTGAATTTTCCTGCTACGAGTCTTATAGCCATAGGTTACAGTTCAGGGGGTGTGGTTTTAGTACTGGAAGAACAAGAATCACAGGTTTTATCATCAGAAATTTCAAGGTTATGCAAGACTGTGAAATAAAATGCAGGGAAAATATACTGTTTCAGACACTAATGAATCAACAGAAACCAATCTAAAAGGACATTCTGTGCTTTTTCCTGATAAATTATTGTCATAAGAAAATACAGAGATAAGAACATAGAACAGTTGGAAACTTCTAAGGAAGTAAGTATCACTCCTGGAAAAGTGTTACACCTTCTTTTTATCATAAAGTGTTGTGAATAACTTTTGCTGTTCTTGTAGTGGTTCTCACATTTTGCTGCTCATGTCTGGGCTCCAAGGGGTGCCTTCTTCATCTGAGGGTTCACAATTCCCACAGTTTAGCTCTTCATTTCAGAAACAAAGTCTCAAAAGTAATTCTTATCCTATAGCTCAGTGTCTAATGCCTTCTCCTAGCATATTCCCCCCTTTTCCTGAGTACCTTAGCAGCCAAGCTGTGGGGCTGTTCCACTCGCTGTGGAACAAACAATCCTTGCTGTGGCAGGTGCAAGCACACAGTTGTTTTTCCCATTACAAATTACAGTTCTGTTCCAATTTTAGTAGCAGAAGAACAAAATAATGCTCTGTTGCATAACTTTAGGTTGCTAAGTGGATACAACTAATGTCCATTTTGCTGCTAATTGTCATTTCAACTTTTTTTTTTTTTTTTCCTTTAACTTTAATATAAACTATCTGTTTGCAGCCTGGAATCTGAAGAAACTAAAATTGAGAGTTCTGTAAATAAGTGCATTCTTTTTATCTCCTGAGGCAACCAGCACTAGCAATGACAAATGTTGTATGTCGTTCATATCTGGGGGGAAATCCCCTGCTGTAAAGTAGGTTGGCCATTTTTCTATAAAATGAGCAGTAATGGTGAAGACGTCATCAGGGCTTGGTGGCACACAAGGTGTGCTTCTCCTTCAGGTCAAAGTAGAGCCACAGTCTCTCAGGAAAAACGTGTCCTTTCATACAGATGCCACATCATTTCCTAAGTAAACAAGGCAGTGTTCTGAGTAGTCACAAGGTGTGTAGAAACTCATCTGGTTGTGCCATTGCTGATTTTGTTTGGTTTTTTATGACTTGCAAGTCTGGTTTTGTGGCACTTTTTTTTTTTTTTTTTTTTTTTTTTTTTTAATCTTTGTTCAGGCATTAGATTCAGCACTTCCTGTGATTTTATGACCAACTTCAAATTAATATTTAACATAAATACTTTCAGGCTTTTGGTATGCTGTGGAGGCCTATGTCCTTTTTCCCTCTGTTGGGCAGGGCACTAGAAATATGCAATCAATCCAATGCCTGACTCTGTAAGTTAAAAAGAAAAAGGACTGACTGAATAAAATAGGCAAAGAAGAGCTCTGTCAGGTAAAAACAGCTAATGAATTACATCTAAAAAGAAAATGCTGAGACAATTACAGTATATTTAAAGCTAAATTCAGCTCAGCTTTGCCTGAACAATGGGGCAGAGCCTTTGGAGAAATGAGTGTGCCAAGAGGGACGTGGTGATGCCTTGCGGCAAACACAAGCCAGACTCCCACGGGAGGGAGAGGGGACACGTGGCACCAGCCAGAGCAGCCTGCACATTCTGGGCCTGGGAGCAGCCACGTTTATGACTTTTTTCAGCTGCTGCTATTGGTAAGGTTTCTGTGAGGTCTCTGGTGAGTTTTAAACCGGCACAAAAGGAAGTGTGGGAAGATTGCTGCCTGCCTGGCTCACATCTCCCGTGTTTGGAGCGGGTCTGGTTCAGGCTGCAGCAATTAGTGGGTAAAAATATAATGCTGTTAACATGAGTACGAATTACAGAGACAGCAAAGAAACAAACCCTTATTCTGTAATATGTTTGTGGATAAAACAAAGGGAAATGCTTTCTTTTGATAGCTCTGTGACCCCCAAATCAGTTGAGCTGGTTACCTGTTCAGCAGTGAGCATGGTCAAGTAATAGTTTTCCTGTCAGCTTAAATGCACAGGCTTATTTAAGTTTTCAAGCTTAAATCACTCTTAGTAGTCACTGGTTTCTATCAACTGGGAAAAGAAGAATCTGCTGTAGAATTTTTTTTCCTCCAAGAAGAGACTGCTCAGGATCTTCGACAAGAGTTAAACTAGGTCTTTCAGAAAAAAAATAATTTTTAAAAAGTGTTATAATCTGTTTCTAGCTCATAAATGGGAACACACAGTGACCATCTGCTCATTAGCAGTTAATGTGGTCACATTTTTGAAGTGTTCTGTCCTTGCCCTGTATCCTCCTGTGGCATGACAATAATCACACTTGTAATCAGCCACAGTTACTGATAAAGATCTTTACCAAAGGCCAATTCCTGGTGGTAAATTTTGCACTTCAGATTGTGAGAAGCCTTCTGGAACAGCACAGTAAAGGCTGCAGAGCTGATTTGAGATGCATCTACTGGAAATCTAGACATGAAGGCATCGAGGCAGTTAAATCCTTCCGAGACTCCTATTTTTCCACTAATTTCAATTGAGAATTATGTTCCAAATTAGGATCTGGGTATTCAAGTATATTGAGTTTGCGCTGTGCTCCTTAGGTCTTAATTTCAGTCCTTGAATTTTGTAAATGATGGGTATTTATAGAAAGAATATTTGTAGCAATGATTTTCCCCCACCAGTGCTGCAGGAATTGCTTTGCCACATGTCTGGCACTGCCTGGTATTCAAGTCTCTAACAAGGACTGTATAGCACTCCATAAGAAGCACTGCTTAGAAAGGTTGTTTCTCAATAATCCCTTCTGTTCCTGGAATTTTATGCCCTGAAGTATGAGAAAGGTGATCTGTTGTAACTTTTAAGCTTGCTTTATTCATGTGATTCAAGTGAAACAATTACTGTTCTCCTGAAAGACTTAAGCTTTTTTAGATTTCAAAATACTTTGGTCTTGGGTATGTAGTGTAGTTACCTTGGTAAATACATGATGAATTACATACAAAAAGTTTGTTTATTTTTTTGTTTTTTCCAAATCTGGAGAGTCTGAGTTTCATTCCCTACTCCTAATATTGAAAAAGGGGTAGATGGCAGAGCCCAGTTTCCCTATGTTGCATCACCACAATTTTCTTATGACTACTCCTTACACTAACCTGTCTTGGGAGAAAAAAATCGGCCCTGGTATTTATCAGGCTCTGAGGAATGTTCCTATCACAATTTTAAAAATCCCAAGCTGACTAAAATTGTTCTTTAATACACAAGATTTTCAAATAGTGAAGAAAGTGGGGCTGGGGCAAAGCAATTCTGGAGAGACAGTGAGAGTGATGCCCCCTGGGATCAAACCTGTGTTGAAATAGATCCATGAGCACCAGCAGCTAAAATGATGTTGTCTTAAAGGACATCAGGCATCAGGCTGGTACCCTATAGAGATGTTACAGAAACATATATAGGTTTCTTTTGTCCTGTCAGGCAGTTGCAGTGGTGACAGCTCTGTGGGACTGTTGTACTACATGAAGATGCAGGTGGGACTGCAAACATCCTCCGGAGGATCCTCCTGGTGGGAAGGTGGCCTCAGCAGTCCCGTGGCCAGGTCAGCCTCCAGCCAAATCTTCCACATTTGAAGCACTTACCTGGGCTCAGCCCCTGCCTGCAAACACCGGGTTACATGGCTGATTCCTGCCTCTCACACTGGGGTCAGAGCAAGTGGTGCATGGCAGGAGACAACTGAAAAGGTCATGAAACAAGCAGCTATTGACTGGTGACTTGTGCTGGGAGGCAGCAGGCGAGTAACCTTGCTCCATTTTATGGTAGTGCTTCACCTGCAAGTGCCCGCTGTGAGTGAAATTGCCTGGGCTGGTGCTGTCCTTTATCAATTTCACTCTCAGCAGGCTCCGCAGGTGAAGCATTTCATTGTGGGAGTCAGACTCTGCTTTCTCCTTGACAGCCTGAAATAGAAAGTGGAGAAAGGGAAAAAGTAATAAGTGGAGAAAAGCAAGACAGAGAACCACAAAAAGCATGATGTGTGTTAAATGGCAATGCAGTGGAACTAGCCCTTTAAATTTGGGAGAATTTGACACTGAAAAGAGTTTTGCTTAGCTATCATGAGCTTGGCACTTGGAAGTAAAAGAAGTGAAAGGACATTGCAATTAGAAGTGAAAAATTATTGTGAATAATATTATGTTTAAAATACTACGTAAGATGCTGTGGGTAGAACTAAAAGATAATTTTCTGGATCATCAGCCCAACAGAATTTTTGCGGCTGTTTCTGGGAGAAATCCAAGGAAAATTTCTTTTTTCTTGTTTTTGTGAATTCTGCACTTCAGATTTATATGCCTTGTGTTTTGTGGATTTTGTTGAGGTTGTTTTGTTGCCCTTTCTTAAGACAATGTGTGTGACTTGCAGTTTTGCTGGTTTCCTGATGCCACTTTCATTGGCTTCAGAGAGAAATTCAGCAGCCAAGATGAGAACTGCAAAATCAGTATCTGCATCTGAACATCTGACTGCCTGTTACTGGGGAAAAAAGTGCATTGGTTCAAGGATGGGGATGCCAACACAACTTTGAAGTTCCCAGATTCATCTCTTTCCAGTCAGTTACATGCTAGGGCTTACTGGGAGTGGGGGACAGCACAGAGCCAAAACATTGGAGCTGGTTCCTGGTTCCTAGTGGAATTGCTTGCATAGAGACAAGGAGTCTGATTGCAGAGCCACATGCATCCTTCTTTAACTGCAGTGAGCTTATACCTTGAACCAGATCCCTGTGTGCAGCAGGGAACATGGGAAAGTGATGCCTGTAAATCCTGTAGGAGTTCCACAGCACTGGAAACTCTGTCCTAGATATGCGTTCAGGAGGCAATTACAATGTCTAGCCCATCCCTGAAGTTTTGTGGGAAAAGAGCAGCAGGAAAAGAGGCATGTGCAGCTCTACCTGGTGGCTTGTGGTTTGCTGCTGGTTAATGTGGGAAAAGTGGATGGGAGGCTGTTGCTGTTGAGGAAGGTGATCTGAGTGGAAAAGATCACAAATCAGCAGAGCTCTTGAGTTTCAGGAGAGGAGGGAGCAGAAGCAGTGGACTAATGAATTTAAACCAGAAGACTTCAACACACTCAAAGAATTGGTAAATGCAGTCTTGTGGAAAGGAATTTTAATGGGAAAGGGAGCCCTGGAGAATTCTCAGCTCCTAAAAGAGGCCCTGAAGATGGGATGAAAAACTGCTCTGATGCAGGAGGCTCCCAGCAGGAACGGGGACAGGCCAGTGTGACCACCTAGGAAAATGACCTGACAGCCAAAAAGATGGTATAAAAGGTGGCTTGCAGGCAGGCAGTACAAGGAAGGCCTCTGATGCTATCCCATAAAACACTCTGATGGGTAAACTAGGGGCATGTGGTCTTCATTAAACTACTGCAGAGTGGGGCAGAACAGAGGCAAGGGATCAGCCAAGTATGTGGAAGGCAGAAGAGGAAAGAAGGTGTGGAGAGAGACGGTGGCACAAAATGGGGTAACTGTTTCCTCTAAGACTAATAAAATAATGTTCAGACTAAAAACTTAGCACAGTATTACAGATTTACTGTTGTAGTTTCATGCAAATGGCTTTGCCTTCTTAGCAATGGTGTGTGACTGTAAACAGAACAGGATTTGCTGGATCAGTCAAACTGCCCTAAGCAGACAAAAATATTAAGATCCTTTGCATGAAGGTTTTTGTTTTCCCAAGTAAGGGAGAAAAACAAGCAAACCTACTGCAACTCCTCCCATAATGAATTCCCTTTTATACTTTAGAGGGTGGAGGTCTCTGAGCACCCAAATTTGAATGACTAGAAACAACCAAGAGGTGTATTTTTCTACTGGGTAGACTGCAAGAGGTGGTTTTGCCAGCTTCCACACACAAACTGGTTTAATAAGGTTATGTGGCCTCATTTGCAAATAAACTTATTTCTTAGGTGCCCCCATTACCCTTTTCAAAGTGATGTGTTAGGAGTGCTTAGATATTTCAGGGAAAAGAGTGCACCAGGAAACATAGGTCCCCCTATAGATTTTTGTATAAGTAGTCTGCTGAGATAATGTTTAAATTATCACATGCTTTACAATTTTTTTATAAATACGTCCCAGTCAATAACAGGATGGAGGTAAGTGTAAAACTTAATTAAATTAGCAATAAATGGGATTAGAATGCCAAAAATTGATGCAAAACACCAGGTAGGGGAATTATTATCTCTGCTACTCTGTCTTATTAATACATTGTAAACCAGAGTAATGCTGGAAATTTTGAATTACATGCTGATTTATGTCTTCCATATCTCACCAAAGATAATAAGATTATGTAAGAGACAGATAAATGAAAAACTGCCTCTTCAATTTATGATTGGTGGGAAGAACATTGTTCAGATGTGAAAAAATCCATGCATGTTATTTACATAGGAAACAGACAGAAATGCTTGGGAAGTCCTGGTGAAATGAAGACGGCTCTCTCAGTGAACTTTTCTCTCTGGAAATTACAGTCTGTTCCTTGGGAGGTTTACTTACCATGTGATGTATGGGACACTGTGCAAATGGGCAGGAGCAGGAAACAGAGGCTGTAATGAAAAGAATCACATCTGACGTGTGAATTTGCTAACAAAGCAAATCTCAGTATACCTGTAATGAAAATCATCTCTAAATACTCCTAATGGTGAGTAAGTCTGAAAAGGTTACATGACACTGCTCAGAAAGAAGTGTTTGTTTGCCATTCTTGGCTTTGGATGAGCAGGAATACAGAGCACTGCTGCAGAGAAAATGTAAAATAATATAACCCTGTCAACACCGAGAATTTTGCAAGTCAGCTTTCTTTTTCATTCTCAACTGTCTCAACTTTATTTTTCAGTTTCAATGGCCAAGTCAGCTTTCTTTTTCAGTTTCAATAGCATTTCAATAGCATAGTTTCTGTTTTGCAACATGCAGAACAGTTACAGTCCTAGATTAAAATAAAATAAAATTTAAGTGTGGAAAGGGTAACTACTATTGTGACATTATATGGTGCTGCAGCTGTGTTCACAGATACCGAAATTGGGTGCACTGGCCAGTATGTTGTACGTTGGATGCTTGACAACGCTGTTTCAGCAAGGATCAGCTTGTGTACTGTTCCTCCTTCATATAAATGAGTAAGTGCAGAGTGGTAGTCTGGCAGGCTGATAGTGCATTTGACACAGCAATCTATGGATTCATATGGTTTGTAAGACCTCTTGGTACTTTATTTGTGTCTGAAGCATGTTGACTGCTTCAGGAGCTTTGCAAGACAAGGAAAAAAAAAAAAAAAAAAGAAAAAAAAAAAAAAAAAGAACAATCTGTGCTGACTTGGCCTGCCAAAAATGGTAAATCTGGAAGCAATTACAGAAAATCAACAGCTGAGTCTGCTAGTGCCTCACCACTTTGGGTGCAGTGGGAAAAGCTTCTTGAAGGACACAGTTGTATTTGTGTGATCTGGCTCAATGGAAAATACATGCAGCTGAATATGCAGCCTGTGCATTCAGGTTGGGTGACATGTTTTTGGATTGCAGCAAGTTGTCGACATAGTGTTGCATTGATTGTTTGCAACTTTTCCTAAAATAACATCCATGCTCGTGAAGTAGGCAGTACCTACACTGATAACTTTATGTCAAGAAATGAGATCATAGAAATGTTGGTTGGATAAGACCCTGAAGATCACCCCATTCAAAGCAGGACCACCACCACTGCTAGGTCAGCTGTGCCTTTATCCAGCCAAGTTGTGAAAACTCCACAAGACAGGAACTGCCACAATTTCCCTGGAGCATCTGACAAAGAAAGCTTTCCTAATAGCAAGCCTGAGCCTCCCCACCTGCCATGTGTGCCTGTTGTCCCTTGTTACATTCTCTGAAACCACCAAGAATCTGGATCTGTCATCTTTGTACCTTCTTTTCAGGCTGCTCCATCACCATTTGGCTGCTGTTCCATCACCATTTGGGCTCCCCTTCATTGGGAAAAACAAGCCCAGCTCCCTCCCCCTCTCTCATGCTACATCTGCACTCCAGACACTGGACCATAGTGGAACCCCTTAGCTGGACCTTTTCAGTTTATTTCATATCCTCCTTGAGACAAGAGTCCCAAAACTGGATGTTGTACTCCACCTGCAGACTTACCAGTGCTGTGCAGATATCCAGTTCAATCTGCTGGCCACTCTCCTCCCAGCACTCTGATCATGCAACCTGCACTTAGTTATCTGCAATAAGATCACATTCTAGTCCCACACGCCTCTTGTCACCCACCATGGCCCCCAGGTCCTTTCCAGCAGAGCTGTTACTTCACAGCTCGAGGTTATTCTTTCCCACATGCAGAGCTTTTTCCTGTCTCCTTGTTGAACTTCATAGGATTGCTGAGATTGCTGCTGTCATAGAGGTACATTGTTCTTGCACTTGCTCTTCTAATTCTTCACATTTTTAGAGAATGCTGGTGACACAGCAACATAGTTCCAGGCATTACCAATTCCTTTAGCTGCTCAGAGCCCCCAGGAGTCTCTTTGCTCCTATCAGTGACACAACATACCTTGCTCTCACAAGGACTCTGAAAAATCTCTCTTCTTTGCTTTCTTGATTTCCACACCCACCTTTGTTTTTCTTAACCCCCACATATTCATGTTCATTCATTTCTTTTTTATCCAGATGGGGTTTCTTTCCTGAATAGTACCCACTTCTGCTGGCAAGCCAGTCCTGACCATCTCTCTGTCACTAGCATGGAATATTAGTGCTGCAAGAGCAGCTCCTGTGGGTGGGGGATTGTTGAAGTGTTAGCCAAAAACCAACAGGGGAGTGCCTGTGGGAGGTCATGGCCATAGCCCACTGTCCTCTCTCCTGCTCTGTGCTCCCTCTCTGAGCCAAATAACAAAGCATTTGTTCCTGACAAGCAGATGGGGATGAATTGGCAAGGAGCCCGTATTCCTTATAACTTAATCTCTGTCTACTCAGCTGTAAGTAAGGAGAGTTTTGTCTCAAAAGACCATGATTCCTTTGGCTTTTCCACCAAATATTTGCTCACTGACATATTTTTATTCTCACACTCTTTTCCCGAGAGAAGAAATGGGTAGTTAGATTTACAGCTACTGTGAAAAATGATCCGTGGATAAGAGAGGATGGATAAGAGGCCATTCACTAAAAGGCAGGTTACTTCTGGTGAGCATACTGTGCCTATTACAAGGTTTTTTCTCTATACAAAATGCTATCCTACCTCAAATATTATAACAGAAGGAATTCAAGGCATAGAGATGTGTGGTCTTTCTTTTACTCCAAGGAAATCATGTTGAGCTAGATGAGTTGAGGAATTCACATAGAACGATTATAAAGTTTCATGGTAGGCTGCACTGAGGAGTTTTGGAGACTACCCAGAATTTTTACTGCATTGTAAAGACCATTTTGGTAGGAATGGGCAAAAAATTAACATTAAGCTGTCAAATGGCATAATATTTCAACATGCAAGAAATCATAATCATATTCCTTTACCTAGAATATAGCAACAAACCTTTAAACATCCACAACCTCTTACTTTGTCAGACAAAGTGCAAACGGTCATTTAGTTTTTCTCCCTTGAACATCTTTTTTAATTCTTACAGAACTGGGAGAAGGAATGGACATATGTGACTCCTGCAGAAGCTACACGTGGGATGTAGCCCAAAATCCACACAGGAACATGAGATGTCTTCCCTCTTGCCCAGTTGCCCACTTTTTGAGTAAATTGCTGAGTGAAGGGGTAAACATTGGCTGACAGTGAGTAATTGGCAAGTACAGGGATTCTACTACCTGCCATCAAGCCAAGGCTGAAGTCAGGAATGTAATCATACAAGTATATCAGATATTCCCAGTATGTCCTGAAAATTTCCCAGCAAAGGCAATAATTTCCATTTTACCTGCATGATAAGATTCAATCCTTCCCTGGCAAGAACGGAGAGCTCCCAATAGACCCATCCTAGGTAATGAGTGAGAACAACTGCAAAAGGAGTCAGGCTTTAAACACATGGGTTTTACCCATGTTGGCTCAACCAGGAGCCTGGTTTCTCCCAGAGAGGAGTGATATTTTTGGTCAGTTGATTCACGAGCTGATTCAGGAATGAAGGAGAGGACAGCATGGGGCTGGCAGCAGCACAGGAGAAGCTGGCTCCATTCCTGGGACTGCATGCTTGTCCTGTGTGCAGCAGGAACCTGTGATGTAAATTATCTGTGTGTCCCAGGGCTGAGAGCAGAGGGCACCAGACAAAGTGAAGATCAGGTGCTGGTGCTGCAGGTAGGCAGACAGCAAAGACCCAACCACAGAAGGCACCCCCATCTCTTGCTACTGCTAGTCGGGGCTATATTTAGAAGCTTTGGTTAATGAGTAAAAGATATATGAGGAAATAGCTGTTACTGCTGTGCATAGTAATGGTGCTTGGTGGCACTCCTGAGGCCGAGAAGCTGCACCTGAGGCTCTCATGATCACTCAATGAGCGAGAGCTCCTTGAGCACTGTGCCATAGCTGTTCCCTGCTCCAGCACTGCTCTTCTGCACAGCCTTGGCAGCCCCAGCAGAAGGAGAAGGCTTCACCAGCCAGTGAGCCACCACCCTGCTTTAACCTCGGTGGCACTCGCTCAGAGCAGAGCAGCCGTGTGTGTCCACCCCATGCTACCAAACAAAAGGCTGCCAACCCACTCTGGACCTTGGGCTGGCCCCTGAAGTGGCAGCTGAACGCTCCCTCACTGCCAGTTGATAAGCTTTGGTGCTTTGCAATTCCCCTTTCCAATTACTGGCCCTGCTCCCGGTGCTGGCTGGGTCTGGTGCGTGCCAGGCAACGATGCAGGGAC
This sequence comes from Taeniopygia guttata, assembly GCF_048771995.1. Classification (NCBI taxonomy): domain Eukaryota; kingdom Metazoa; phylum Chordata; class Aves; order Passeriformes; family Estrildidae; genus Taeniopygia; species Taeniopygia guttata. Next base: position 76,834,903 of record NC_133024.1, on the reverse strand, counting down.
TGTGGGGCTTAGGGTGGAAGAGATGGGAGAAACTGTGAGCCAGAGCAGGGACTTGCATCAGTCACTGGGCGGGCATCACCTCACAGCTGCCTTTTGCAGAAGTTCTTGGAGGTGCCTGCTCGACTGAGGATGGAGTGATCCGGATGAGCCATACAGAAGCTGCCATTGTAACTGTGGGGACAGGGACAGGTGATTATCCAGGCAAGGGATGTTGTGGCATGGGGATATTGAGGCCAGATGGCACACAAATATCTTTCTGAAGTGGCTTGGGTATAATTGATCATTTTGGCAGCATGGAAACAGAGATGATGAGTGCTGCTGAAAAAAGTGAGCCTTTTTTTCTTTACCTGCATTGCCATATTGCTAAAAGAAGCTTGGAGGAACTGTCCATGTAAATGTAAAAATTCAACATTTAAATACCAACACTGCTATTCTAGGTACCGTGGGTTTGATCATTTCCATTATCATAGGCACATTTTAATTTCTATAACATCCATGTAAAGTGGCCTGAAGCTCCAGAACTGACCTCCTGTGACTCTGAGTCAACAAACAGTGATCCTACAGTCTTCAGCTATCTGCTGGCTCACTTCACAGAGGCACCGACATGAAGCAGTGTGTCCAGTGAGGATGTCTGGTGGAAATTCCAGCTGGCATAAGACTGGAACCTTCCTCTCATCTCCTTCTGAAGCAGGTAGAGTGCTGGTGTGTGCCAGACATCCCTATGGAGTGTTTTGTACCTGAGACTGCTTTGCAAATAGGACAAACCATGGTGGAGCTTGTGCAGCCAGAGTCGCTCATGAGGGATGGATGAGCAGCCTGTGGAATGTGGAGGGCAAAAGTGGGGAGTTTGCATCTTCATTTCCCCACTTCTCAAATTCCCTTTTCCTGTGAGCTGGGCTCCTCACCCAGGCTGGCACTGAGGCTTTATAGGTATGAGACTGGAATCCAGCTCAGACTGCCACTGCAGAGTCTGCTTTTCACAATTAGCTGAGAAGACAGGTCTCCAGAGGGACAAAAGGCTTCTCACCAGGAGAAAGTTCTCAAAGTGTCAGCTCAAAAGCAAATCCTATTTAAGTTGAGAACAAAGAGACTGCTGACACTGCTGGATGGGTTATGATTTTTAATACTCCAAAGGGGATACCTTGGATTTTTATTTAAAAAACCAAACAAATGAACACACCCCCCCCCAAAAAAAAACCCAAAAAACAAAAACAAAAACAAACAAACAAAACAAAACAAAAAACACAAAAAAACCCATACCAAAACAAAAAAAAACCCAAAAAACCCAAAAAAACCCCAAAAAACCCAAAAAACCCCCAAAAAACCAAAAACACAAGTGTGAGCAAATCATGAAGATCCAGTCTTGGCCTAGAAAGAAAAGAGGTAACATGCGTGGCTCAGCAACTATCCTAAAACCCCTGTGGCAAGCAATAATCTTGAAAAAGCCAGTGCAACCTATGTTTTCAATTTATAAATTAAATGTGTTTAAAATTTATGAACTTTGACTGCACGAGTAACTACTTCATTAGACTTTAGGGCTGCATGTTTCCTTGGCTTTTTTCACGGTAAAGTAAAACACATTTCTAATAAACATGGAAAGAGATTCCAAACTAGAGTCACTACTTTTATGTAAAGGACTCTCCAGACTCATTAAAAAAGTTTACCACCTAAATAAAGCAAGCACATTGTAATTCTTTAGCTCATAAAGTTGGTAATATACAAAGAATATTGGCCTACTCTTACATGTACACCGCTTGGTATTGGTGAAGGACATACAGTAAGGGGTTTACTATGAGGAAATTAGCATATAAAACTATGTTTTGGTAAGTCAGACTGAAAGACGAACTCGAGGAACAAGAGGGTGTAAGCTGGGTTCTGCTCTGATTTGCTGAGTTAGCATGGAAAGTTATATGCAGCTACTGAGCCAAAGCTGTAGCTGTAACCAAAATCACTCTGTTCCTCCCAGTTTATATCAACTGTTTAGTCCTGTTTGACAGTCAGTGGTGGAAATAGGGATGGAGGTACAGTGATCTCTGCACCATGCATTGGCCCATAACATGAGGCTGTGGCTCAAATATCTGGCACCATGCACTTCCTTTTCCCAGCACTGGTGTATCCACAGCTGGAGTTTTGGGACTTCTGCCTCAAGGGGAACATGATAAAAACTGGAAAGATCCACCTAAGGGCTACCACCATGGTCCAGCATCTGGAGTGCAGATGCAGTGAGAGTGAGGTGGAAGGAACATATTTTTCCCAGAGAAGGGAAACCCAAAGCAGATTTCCTTGAAGAGCAGGTTAAAAAAGGACAAATCCAAACCCTTCTTGGTCATGTCAGGGGACTTAACAAGGGGCAACAGGCACACGTGGCAGATGGAGATGTTCAGCTTGGCCTTTTCTGTCAGATGCTCCAGAGAGGTGATGGTGGCTCCTTGCTTGGAGGCTTTTTATGGCTTAGCTAGATGAGGCTAATTTAATGTGTGGTGATTGTGGTAGTCCTGTTCTGACAGAAGATTAGACTAGGTGAGCTCCAGCAGTCTCATGTAACCAACATTTCTATGATTCCGTGGTTCTTTTTCCCAGAGCAGTAGAGAAGCATGTCCAAAACCATCAGCCAGCTCACCTGGTCAGAAGGAGAGGGCAGCTCTCCCTAATGCCATCTCCTGAGGGCTGGTCTCAGCCCAGAACCTAGCACTTACAAGTGTGCATTACTCTATGCTGGGGTTCAGAACCAAGATTGCAAACAAACCTGTCAGCCTTAGCTAGCCAGTGTCTTAAAGTCATTGATATCTGACTTCCATGTGCCTTGCAGTAGTCACAGCTCAGTGTATTTGTGCATGTCAAAGTGGCACACTGGCAGAACCTTGGGTCTTCAAAACTCCTCTTTAGGCAAGAAGTTTTCAAGTCCAGTGATGAAAAATCCCTCATCAACTTTTACTGTGCTTTAGCAGACACTTTGGCCTTTATGTGAAGCCTTGTATGTGTAATTTCCATTCAGTTCTCCTCCTGCATTGGAATTAGTCAAATGAGAATCACAGGCTTAGCTTTTTCTGATTAAAACTCTCCTCTGCAGAAACCCTTTCCTGGTCCCCGACCCTTCCATGGTCTCAAAGCTGACAGATCCAGTTCTCTCCCTACCTCATAGCTTCTTTCCTTTTAGGCTACAGGGGTGCTGAAAATAACACTGGAAATTTCACTTCACAGATTCTTGCATGACAGCAAGCAACAGAAACCACCCAAAAGAGCACCTTTTCTTGAGCCAACTCCCACATGTTTGCAAAAAGGGTGGGGTTGCTGAGCAAACAGATCTGTTCCCTCTCTGATTACTTTGATACTAAGACTATATGGGCCTCCGAGCTGGTTCTTACTCCCTGGAGCTTTTGTTTGTGGATATTGTATGTTCCTTTGGGGAAAAAAAAACAAACCAAAAACCAAAACCAAAGCCCAGTGATTTTACTAAGTGAAACAAGCAGGTACGGTAGTGCTGCATATGGTGCTAGTAAAATTGTAATAGTGAAAGTTGGCAAGAGTCAAGCAGCCTTTGTATTAATTCTCTGGAGCTTCAGGTAGAGTCTAATGTAATTACTTGCTTTACTTTGTAGCATTTTAAGAGAGAAGTGTGTGTTTTAAAAAGTTATATTTCCAAATAAAGCGGTCATGTCTGGAGAAGACAAAGTGCCTGATTCTGGTCCCTCTGAATTCAATAACAAAATTCCCATTGACTTAGAGTAGGATTAGGTCCCAAATCTAAGAAATAACAGCGAACAGACTTGTGCAGTTTTTAAATTCACTGTCCAGGCTATCAGTTTCTATATTTTTCCTAATTTTTATCCACTTAAGTTCCAGAAGATTTGTTTGTCCTCAGCACCACTCTCTGCATCTGAATATTAGAGCTGATTTTTTTTTCACATGAAGACAGCTACTTTGCAGTATCTCAGTGTAAGTGGGTGAGTACAGAGCTGCTGAATCTCACCCACACAAACACAGTGACTTCATTCAAAAAAATAATTGTGTCATGCTTTTCATAGAGCATCCTGAGTTGGACAGGACCCACAGGGATCACAGAGTCCTGCACAGGACAGCCCCAAGAATCACACCATGTCTATGAGAGCATTGTCCAAATGCCTGTTGGACTCTGCCAGGCTGGTGCTGTGACCACTTCTCTAGAGAGCCCATTCTGGTGTTCAGCCACTCTCTGGATGAAAAATCTTCCTAAAGTCCAACCTAAACCTGCCATGAATGACACAGCTACATTCCATTCCCTTGAGTTCTGTCACTGGTTATCAGTGGGAAGAGATCAATGCCTGCCCCTCTGCTTCCCCTTGTGAGGAAGTTGGAGACCACAAAAATGTCAATTATTTCAAAATTTCCCAATTTGTTAAAATGCTACAAATTTAATTTTCCTAGGTAGATTCAAAAGCCCTAAAAATTGAACTTATTGACATTGCTCCAAGAAGAATAAAGTGTTTGAGTGACTGCTGGGAGGAGCTTTTGATTTTTTTTCTGACTGTTTATTTCTGTGATCGATTGAGGCATTAACTAGGATTAACTTTCCTGTTGATAGCAAACCTGTGAGTTTTAGAACCTGCCTCTAATTAATTGAAATCTATAAATCTATGTTGTTTGTGAACTCTCATCAAGAGTTAGGCAAGAAATAGATCTTACAACAGCCTAACCCAAGCAGTTGATAATATTAGTAAAGACTGACCATTTGATCACCAAATTAGAAAATAATATGGATCTATTGCTTTTATCTCTTGGGCTTCATATGTAACATATAATGACAGCACTGGTGGGAACCATTTTTAACTTGGATGTCCAAAATCATCTTACTGTACATTTTTTTCTTTAACTAGTTTGTCATTTAAAACTTTTTCCACAGTAACCTGCTTTCTGGGTACATGTATGTCTTCTTGATTTTCATTTAATGCCTGAATAACAAGCCTGAAATGCACCAAGATCCTTGCTCTGCCTAAATGTTGACTTAAGAATTAGTCCCCAGATCCCCTTCTACAATAAATGGTACATGAAGGAGCCTTCCATGGCCATCTGGTGCCAAACAAAGGCTTCTATCAGCTGCAGTTCACCTTCTCCTATGGTTCCTACGAGGAATGGTTTTTCCAGCACCTTGGCTCGGCCTGTGTTTTCTATTCAGGTGTTTATGGTCTCTAATCAGCACCTAACTTGCCTGTACTGGAGTTTATCCCATACCTACAGTGGGGTTTTCCTTAGGGCTTCTCCTGGCCTGCTTTCAATCTCTGGGGCCATGTGCTTCCAGAGTGAGATGGAAAGCACATTTTATTAAATGGACAAAACCCCCACTAAGGCTGCCCTGCCTCTTGGTAATTTCAGTCCAGTAAACCACAGGGCTTATTATTGAGGTTTTCTTATTGATTCTCTACTGCCTCTGTAGGAGATTCCCTTACAAGATGAGGGAAACAGTGTCCTGAGCTTTAGGTGGCACCTGCTCCAGCTGAGACTTGCGGGAACCTTCACGTGCCTTGGCTTTGTGTGCCCTATCTATGAGACCTTCTCCACACCTCAGGAAATGCATCAGCATTGACTCTGGGTGTGACATCTGGGGCTCTCCCACCTCACATGGCCTTTCATGACAGATGACACCTTCAAAAGCCAAATACCCTTAGGTGTCCTCCTGGAACCAGGACCTCACTGCTCTCAGGGTGTTTTGCTTCCTCCCACTGGTTTCTTCCCTCCCTCCTCCCCACACCTGGCCTTGTGTAAGGAGGACTATCTCTGAAAATAAATTAAACTGCAGCACATCCACCAGTGCCCTTATTTTTACTAGGAAGCAATATTCATTCCCCTGATGTGTGCCAAGGAGCTGCTGGCAAGCTGGAAAGCTGCACAAGTCCTTGGGACTGCCTGTACAAAAGTTGTTATGATGTGCCTGCAAAAATTTGTGAATATGCTTTGGGAACATGGAAATGCCTGCTGGTCCCTGGGGCTCAGACAAGAAGAACAGAGGGACATAAGGGTCCAAAAATACCCTGCAGCAGCGTCCTCCCAGCCAAGCCTTCCACACTGCAAGGCCCTGAGCCTCTTTCTCCCACTCCTCCTGTAAGCCCTGACAGCTGAGAAAGTGTCTGGGAAATAGGAGCTTGGTGACCTGTTTACACGGATATGTAGTGATAGGACAAGGAGCAATGGCTTTAAACTGAGAGAGGGCAGGTTTGGATTAAATATCAAGAAGAAATTCTTCACTGTGGGAGTGGTGGGACACTAAAACTGTTCCCAGAAAAGCTGTGGATGCCCCATCCCTGGAACGGTTCAAAGCCAGGTTGGATGGGGCTTTGAGTGACCTGGTGTAGCAGAAGGTGTCCCTTCCCATGGCAGGGGGTGGGAATAAGATGACCTTTAAGGTTCTTTTCATCCCAAACCATTGTGATTCATTCGGTGCTGTTTTATACGCTGCAAAGGGAAGGCTTTGCCTCCACCCAAGGTTCCCATCAACATTACGGTATCTGCATACAGTGGCAACATCGAGGCAAAACATTTCTGTCAAACCCTTACAACACAAGGAAAATGCATTTTTCTATGGAAAGTTTCATGGGAAGAGCTCCTGAGGGCATTGGCCTCACAGCCCTGCAGGATGTTGGCTTTCATAAGGAAAGGCGTTTCATAGGGGCTGCACTATACTGACCAGGTTTTGCTTCCTGACACCATACACCCATCACCTTCAACTGGCCAAAAATCCCCAGTTCTCCTTATTGTGTGCAGGGCTTGAGGTCCAGCTCCTCCCCAAAAGCCTCACCAGAGCAGCAGCGTGGCGGAAGGGTGCGAGTGTGGAAAGTGAGAGTGAGTTAGCTTTGTGTCAGTGGTGATTGCTGGCGGCATTTCCGCCACCTAAATATGGGGGCAGCCACTAAAAACAAATCCCGAAACCACTGAAATTGAGGGGGTTTTGTCTGGTTTCTAACAGAAGCAATAGCTGCCCGCATCAGCTCTGAATAATTTCATTCTAAGTCAAGACGTGCAACAGTCCAAGGTTTGAGAACATGAGAGTTAGCCCAGAACTTTTTCTCAGTTTTGCTTTGAGGTAAGTTGGTGATTCAGAGTGAAACCTGGCTAAAACCATGATGGTTACTTACTTTTAAACGTTCCCCTACCCAGGAACATTTGAGGCACGCAAATGAGAGCTCTCTGTGCCCAAAGAGGCTGAGGTTCAGGCAGGAGAGCGAACATCCAAGGAAGGACATGGGGGAAGCTCTAGGGGTTCCCTCAGGCAAATCTAACACCTCATTTTCTTAAATGTCTCCAATTCATACACACTAAGAAACAAAGATTTTAAACCAAAGATTTTGGTGCAGCAGCTTCCATAAAACCTGACCATGGCTGGGACCCCATTTCTGCCCACATCCTCGCTGTTGGGTGGAGGTGAGGAGATGCGAAGACGTGTTTTGATGGAGGCACCAGTGTGAGAGACATTTGGCACTGAAGCTATTGGAAAAAAATCAGCTTCCAAGCGCTATGGTAGGGAAGGTTTTACAGGACGCTGTGTGCTTAAAAAGCCGTCTGGAGTTTCAAAACCTAAAAAAAAAAAAAAAAAAAACCAAAAAAAAAAACCCCAAAACCAACCAACCAACCAAAAAAAGGCATTTTCCACCTGATTTCTCCCTCCCTCCTTTACGTTAATCGCCCGTTCTAACTCCGTCCCCTTGACAAAGCTTTCCCGGAGCGCTCGCACTGCCTGCGCCGCGGAGGGATGCGCGATGCGCGGCCGGTCCCTCCGGGCCGGTGCCGGTGCCGGTGCCCCGCTGTGACGGGGACCTCTAGTGGCACCGGGGCCGCCTCCGCCCCGCGCCGCCTCCTCCGGCCGCCCGCCCGGAGCCGCCATTCACCTCTGCAGCCGGGGAAACGAGGGTGGCAGCAAAATGAGCTCTGCGTCTTTCTGCACCCAGGTGCGCAGACAGCCCGTCCCTGTAATCTGTGGTAGGTGTGTAGTGAGTATATTTCCCCGGTATTAAGCCTGCTTCCCAGGACAGCGGGCAGCAGATTTCACCTCTAGGTATTCTAAAATGTAGCATCTGAGCATTAAAATCTGGTTTTGCTTTGTCTCCTTTTTCCTGATTTCTTGTTGTAAATCAACATTTCTTTGGCATCGGTGGCTATGGAGAGGATGTGGTTGAGGGCTTAAAAGTTCAGTTTCCCTCCATGTCCCCTCCCTACTCCAGATAGGCCGAGAAAGAGAAAAGAGTCCCCTCCTTCTGCTGTACTTCTTCCCACTTCTTTCCAGCACCCTGCTTTCACACAAGACCAGACCCCTGGACACAACCAAGCCCCTGGGCCAAAATGGGCTGATGAACTCAGCCTCATCTCCTATCTGGGCATCCTGTGGTGAGAAACCAGCCCCATGTGTCCCTGTCCCATCAACATCTTCCACACAGGGCAAGGAGGCTTCCTGCCACCCAGGCCAGCTGCCATCACTTCAGCAGCCCCTGTGGTCCCATGGCCAATGGCTGCTGCATGGAGGAATGCCTGAGCTGGCCTTTGCCACGCTCCATCTGCACCAAGCAGAGCTGTGCCAACTTGTCTCAAACCTGCAGGTGATGTGGGATGACACATTTTTCCCTCTTACAAAAATCACTTGTCTTCCCTTAAATGTGGGGGTTTTTCACCAGCTCCTCACCCTGCCTTGCCTGTGCACGGCAGGCTCTGTCATGAGCCCCATACAAGGCTTCATACCTGGTGTGCAGCAGCAATCGTACAGAGATGAGAACAACCACTTCCTCCACCACCTCTGTGAATCCACACCAGGACCTGCAGACAGCTCTGCACACCCTCCTCAGCCTAAGCCTGGAGAAACATCTGCCATTAGAAATTCAGAAGTCACTCAGCACTTCTTCCCTGCTGCACCATCCACACACAGGAGTGACAGCAAAGTGGCTTTTCCTCTGTGGCCTCTGGAGCATCTTATAGAGGGAGCAGCAGCATCACTGTGGCTTTGGTAGGCTGCGGTTCCTTCCTGTGCCTGCTGGAAGCCCTGGAGGTGTTAATTTAACACATCAGCCCGCTCAACCCGGCATCTCCCTCCTCAGGGCTGAGTGCCAAGGCCCTGCAGGCACCCTGCACCCTCAGGAGGCCAGATAAAGTTCAGCACCACCTGAGAAAGGGGCATTTGCACCTTTCTCCAGTAGGAAAGGAAGGAAAGGAATCCCAATGTGCCATCCCACTGTGGCATTGCCCCCGTGCTACCTGGCTCCTCACTGGCAGGCAGGATAGCGCATCTCACCCAGTTGGACAGAGGCATTTTAAAGAAGGTTTTCCTACAGGAAACAATCCTTAAGTAAATGTTTAGATTGGTCTAAGGACATGGTTTGTCACTTCTTGAGCTGGGTGGCTCAGCAGACATCCATTGAACCTGCCCTCTGGACCCAGTCTCCAGTGGCCCAGCAGAGAGCATGATTTGTCTGCTCAGGGTTATTTCTGTCACAGAAGCGTGTACTCCATGCATGAATTTGCATCTAATTAGCATTTTCTTAGTGGAGTTACTCAAGGGCCAAAACATGGTACCTTTCTTTTACCTTGGACTGGTTTCTGATGAAAACCGTGTCCTCCTAGGGGTAAACACCGTCAAGTTCAGTACATTTTACAAGACCTTCTCCTTTCACAAGAATTCAATTTGAAGATACACGACCCCTTGGCCCAGCCAGCCTCGGGGAATCTACCCACAGATATGCTCCACCTCAAAAAACAGGATGAAAACATTCACATCTCAAGAAGAAAATGTGTTTCTGAGCACAAACCCACCTTCCCCCTCATGCTCACTTCAGTCAGCCACTAAAAACATTACAAAGATTAATCACATTGTCAATACATATCACACCAGAAAATGTGTGGTTTTTAAGTAACAGGTCAACCATACAAATCAAAAATAAAAAGCATGCAAAATAAAAAGTACGCAAGCAGCGAAATTGAGAATGATTTGGGTGTTGGGAGATCTAGCAGCATGAAGCCAGCGGGCAAATGCCCACCTGTGTTGGTAAGTCTGGCTTCAAACCTGGCCACTGAGGGTTTGGTGGGTCACTGGTGCGTGCAGAGCCTGGAGGTGAAGCACAGCCCTGGCTGGTGGTGAGGCAGTGGGAGCTGAGTGTCGGGAAGCAGTGGGAGCCCTGGCTGCCTTTGGGAGGATGGCAGGACTGGCCTCCAGCAGGTCTCCCTGGCAGCCAGGCTGGCATGGCTGTGACCAGACCTTTTGTTCCCTGTAATGAGAAAGAGCTGAAGGCAGAAACTGCTTTTTCACCTCGAGGTATTCTGTCTGCCAGCCATAGCTGGGCTATTAATTCATGAACCAAGTGTGGGTGGGGGGACTGTGCATATCCTTATCTGCACCTTCCGAGGAGTATCAAAGTCAAGCAAGTGAAACTACACTGTCTCCATTTCTAGTAAATAACTAATTGTACTCTTCATAGGGACTGGCATTTATATCAAATTTGAATGATCACTCTCTTTTCCCAGAGTAATTGAATGCATTAAAAAAACAGAACCAAAAAAAAAAAATCCAATCAAAAGAAAACCCAACCAAAAACCAACCAACCAGAAAACCCCACAAATAAGACCACTGCAAAGAGGTGCCTTTCCTCTGTTTGTGAATTGTACAATTAATGGCCAAAGCCAGCTGAAGTCATCAGATGACTATGACACTGGAGAGATTGGAAATTACTGGTCTCCCTCAGATTTCCCCTAGCTCTTAAAAAAATCCCCTTTGTTTCTTGCCCTTTTAGAAATATTCTTCCTTATTCCCATTTTCTATCAGCCAAGCTTTAACTCATTCTGACACCAACCATTTGTAACCAGAGCAGTCACTTCCCCTCCGAGCAGGGACATTCACATGGTTATAGGGAGCCAGCGATTGAAGACACACTGAGGAAGAGAGCTGAATTCCTGCTTGCCTGAGGGCAGCCCTGGATGATGGGGTACCAGGTGTGCTACATGTGATGGTAGCACTGCTGTAAGAGCTGGGTAAGGAAGGAGATCTGTTCCTGCACTTGAAAATGATTTAGAAGTAGCAGGATTTCAGACATCTTTGAGCTCAGACTTTGTGGGTGTGAAGAACAAAACACTTCTCTCTGACTTCACATCTCAAGATTACACGTTTTAACAAGACCAAAGCGCCTGAGCTGCTGCAGACTGTTAATGCTAGTGGAGAACCAAACAACAACAATAACAACAAATTAAAAAATAATAATCAGAAACTTGTTTACACAACATGCAAACATCACTAGCAAAATACCAGGGGAATTGCAAATGAATAATTTTAACAGCCCCTAAATGTTTCCAGTGTGGCTCCCAGGCAAGATCCCTCTTTGGGATTTCTGGCTTCATGATACTAAACCATACAACTGCAATTTGTAAATAAACCAATCCATACCACTTAATTCCCTGCCTCAGATCCCTGTCAATGAGATGCAAATTATTCCTCAGTGTCTCATGGCAGAGGTAAAATCTGTTCAAATGCTCGGCTGGTAAGCAGTGGGGATGCTTGGCCCCTGGTGGAGAAGAATTATCCCTGCCTCTGCAAGTGACTGCCTTGGAAGGGCTGGGGCTTCCCACTCGTGCAAAGCCTTCCCAATAGGAAGGAGCTTAGAGCCATGGGGCCTAAAAATATATTTTTTTTTCTCTTTGTGCTGAGGTCAGGCAGGGGCCTCTTTTGGCCTGGCTGAGCTATGGCTCATGGCTTTGTGGGGTGGCTGAATGTGATGCTGAGCAGGCTATACTTCTATGTGTAAAGGAGGGGGTCTGTTTTGTGGAAACATCTTCCCTTAAGCTAAGTTCTGATTCTGTTTTTTTCCTAAAAAAATATTTGTTTTGAGGCAAATTTTCTATATCTCCCATGTACATAAAAAACTCCCCTGAAGATGCAAAAAGCTTGAACCATTTTGTTTCTAGTTTTAATGGAGTGCTTAGAAGTCCACCTGCAATTATGCTGACAGATCAAGCACTTCATGATCACAAATCATTTAAAGCATTAAGCATCAAATGTAGCTATAGTACAGCCCAGAGACTCAAGTGTTTTCAATAAGCATTAGCAGCTAAAATGTTGCACTCTCCATGAATACATTACAAGTGAAACCCCAAGAGGCAAAACTTCCTCTATGAAGAAAGAATTTGGAAAATATATTCCCCGGCATTTAAGGAAGGTGACCAACCTCAATGTCTACTCAGGAGACAAGACTGGAGAAGCAAAGGCAAGTAATAAACACATTAAAACAGTAATATTCAAACCTTGAATATTACTATTTAGGGTGGAGAGGATCTGTCTGGTCTTACAAGTAAGCCCTAAAAGGTAAAATTTGATGGCTGCGAAATAAATTCTTCCATATAATTCAGACCTTTACAGCATACCCAAAATTCAATCTCATTGAATGCTTAGGTTTAGGGCAATCTGCTTTACACAGTAGCTTTTCTTATGTAGGCACAAAGAGTTGCAATACAGCAAGAGAAAAAGAGAAGAAGGTGTAGAAGGTTTGGTGAAGTCCCTTGCCCATTGCAAGCGGAATTCAGGGGAGATCTGCTAGGGAAGGGAGCTGCAGAGAAATGTAAACCCAGGCCCTACATATGAGCAAAAACAACACCCAAGAGCCATGTAGAAGTTCTGGCCTTATAAATTAAGATCTTCCTGCATTAGGAGTGTCTGTCCAAGGCAGCCCAGGTCCCGTGCAGACACGCAGCACGTGCAGGGTTGTGTGACAGCCCTTGGCTGGGTGACCCTGGCTGCTTCCTCCGGGGACTGTGCCCTGTCGTGCCTGGCGCCACGTGGGCCACTCTCTGCAAGTGAATCATTGTTGTGATGCGCACAGATTTGTCTCTGCTCTGCTCTCATTGGGTCTAGGCAGCACAGCCAAAAAGCCAGACTTCACTCTGATCACCACTGGTAAGGGAGGCCTTTGTTAAGAAAGGTTTTTTTTAACAAATGTTTTTATTCTGCAGCAAGCTGGTCCCACTCTCTCCCAAAAGCCACAGAATTCTGCAGGATTAGGGTTGAGGAGGTGGAAATACACAGAGGTGCTGTGTGCTCGGGGCTGGCTCTGCACCTGTTTCAGGCACCCTTTGAGCAAGCAAGAACAAACCACTCTTGAAAAAAAAATGAAGTGCCTAGATCTCCAAGTATTCGCTGCTCACCTAACTTCTCTGAGGTTTCCTTTCCCACAATAAAGCACAGAGCACCCTGCTCTCTCACATGCAAATGCTGGGTAGATAAATCAGCAGGCAAAGCTGAGGCATTGAGGTTGGTGCATTGAATACATAGGCAGGCCCAGAGGGTGAGGGTCGGCAGGACAGGTTCTCGTTGGAGGCCAGGAACTCGCTGTGTGCCCCAGGGGTCAATACTGGCTCCAGTCCTGTTCAATGTCCTCATTAATACACGGACAGAGTGGCAGAGGGCACCCCCAGCACATTTGCTGGTGACACCAAGCTGGGCAGGGTGGCAGATATGCCACAGAGTCATGCTGCCATCCAGAGGGACCCTCACAGGCTGGAGAAATGGGCTGGCAGGAATTTCATCAAGTTCAGGAAGAAGAACCACAAAATCCTGCGCATACAGAAGAACATCCCCAGGCACCAGTACAGGCTGTGGGCCAGCCAGCTGGAAAGCAGCTCTGCAGAGGAAAGGACCTCAGCATCCTGGTGGACACCAAGCTGAACATGAGGCACCAATGTGCCCTTGTGGCAAAGAAGGCTGATGACACCCTGGGTGCCTTAGGCAAAGTGTTGCCAGCAGGTTTGGGGAGATGATCCTTGCTCTCTGCTCAGCACTGGTGAGGCCACAGCTGGAATTCTGGTTTGGTTCTGGGCTCTTCTGTACACAGAGACATGGAGATACTGGAGAGAGTCCAGCAAAGGGACACAAAGATGATGAAGGAACTGGAGCAGTCTCCTGAGAGGAAAGGCTGAGAGCTGTGACTGTTCAGCCTGGAGAAGGCTCAGGGCGAGCTCAGTGATGTGTATAAATTCCCGCAGGAAGGGTGCAAGCAGGACAGAGCCTGGCTCTGTGTAGTGGTGTCCAATGACAGGATCAGAGGCAACAGGCACAGCCTGAAACACAGGAGGATCTGTCTGAACATCAATAAACACTTTTTCACAGTGAGGGCAACTGAGCACTGGCACAGGTTGCCCAGACAAGTTGTGTCTTGAAGATATTCACAATATGTCTCAACACAGTCCTGGGCAATCAGGTCTGGTGTCTGCTTTAGCAGTGTGGTCGGCCCAGATCCTCCTCAGAGGTCCCATCCAACCTTCGATTCTGTGATTCTCTGAGGCATTCGTGCATGGAACAGAGCACCCCATGGAAACACTCACAGGATGCTGATTTTTGCCACAGAATTTACCTGGTATGTGTTAAACATGGCCAAAACATGGTCATAACATGGCCAAAACCTGGTCATAGCATGGCCTAAACATTGACCACAAAGAACAAATGGAAAAGATTCACAAGTTACAAAATATGAGGGTCTTTTGGCCCTGCCAAAAGAAATTGTTGTATAGGATCACAGAGATCCAGACTGAATTAAGAGGTGCATTTTTGGCACTTTTTCTATCACAAACACTCATTTCTGTGTTTTGTGATCATCTTCGACGTTGGTTGTTTTTGCTCATGTTGTAGCTGTGCGTTACGAATTTGCGTGTGCATGGATAGCATTTGTGGCCCTGACATAAGAAAAAAGCAGATAAAAATAGGACCTCAGTTCTCCAAATTTGCCTTATGATTGTTTTTTTTTAATAAGCATTTAAACATTGTTTTTAACCACAGAAATCAGATACCAAGAAAACTTTCATCTTATTCCTGCAAAAGCAAAATGGAGTTTCTAAGTCATAGCACAGCGTGGGAGAAAGTGTGTTTCATGCTCACTGGAGGAAGTTATTTTAGAATGTGAATTTCACTGGTATTTCTCCTGCTAAGGGGCCCTGACCCTCTTGACTAAGAGCTGCCCCTGTTAGCACAGCTACCCCCTCTCTGCAGCCAGGCTTAATGAAGCCATAGGCACATGAAAATAGTGGTGATTGCATGGCCCACACACAGGGCTTCTTGCCCACATTTTGGGACTGGAGGCAAAGGAATGTAGAAGGAAGAGGCTCCCAAAGCTGCTGCCATGCTGTGCTCCACTGCTCAGGATGTTGAAATGAGCTGTGCCACCCTCTGACTGGCGTGACTTGGTGCTGCACCATCATTTCCAGACCTGGTGCTGCATGTGCAAAACAAAATCAGTCATATCATGCAGAAGAAGATTTCAGCTGCTTTGTTATTCAGTATTTCCCTCTTAGATTTAGAGCCAGATTAGGTTTCAAACATATCAAAACTCCAGCAAGTGTTTTCTTCAGATTTTTATCACAAATTGGTAGGAACCTTCAGATTTTTATTCCTCTACAATTCCCATCATATGAAGTTGAAGCCTCTAAAATATTGTCCTCCCCACACAGATGCTGTTACTGAATGGACAGATGAATGTCAAAATCACAGATTCTCCTCATTTCTGTTCTACTGCCAGATGAGTAATAGTGACCTGGGATGCAGGGGCTGAGCTGTGGAAAATCCCTGCCTGTTTCTTCAAAACTGAAATCTCCCGGAGATTTTTTTGTGTCTACACTCAAAACTTCCTGGAAATGTTTTGCACTAGAAGAGAGAAAATTTAACCAAAGCCAATGGGGAAAGCAAAAAGGGAGAGGCAATGATGATACAATGGAAAGAAGAGGCACAAACTTCCTGCTGTCTCTCTGTGAAGGGGCTGTTACCTCATTTGTTATGCTGTCTTACCCTCAGAAAGTCCAGCTCCAAATCATCTCTCAACTCTGGGAAATCCCAGCAGATGTAAACAACTACCTGAGATGCTTTGCACCCGAAGAAGAAGCCCTGGAGGAAGCGCAGTGATGGATCTCCCAGCACGTGTCTGCAGGCCCAGCTCCTTCTGAGCTTTCCTTGCAGCCACATCACAGCTGGGCTCAGCTGATGGCCTCAAGGGCCTGATCCCAGAGGAGCTGCAGCCTGGCTTTTCTGCTGGGCTGGGAAGCAACATCCATGGCAAGGTCTCCAGCAGCAAAAGGAGGCTGCAGAGAGCCTTCACGATGGCAGAGAGCGGTGTGCTCTGAGAATGATGTGAGAAGAGCCACAGTGACTTTGAGGTGTTCTGAAATATCCAACATTTGGTCCTGCTCACCCTGGGATGGATACCTGGGCTGTGGAACTCTGCTTGCTCCCTGCCAGGCCCAAGGAAGTGTCATTATGCAAACATGGACACAACAGAAGAAAGCCTAGACCCAGCTTTGAAGCTGAACCTCACTCCTCAAATGCCACACTACATTCCACTGGGCTCAGTCAAGGGCAGTAGAGACAGTGCCCTTAATTTAAGAGATTAAATGAGATGGCTGCAAACTGGGGTGGACAGGGCTTCCCTACCCTGTCTAAGGAGAGATCTCGTTTCAGCTCATCCAGTGTTGCAGAGGCAGGGAGCAGATCCCCACAGGTGGGAAGAGGATGCCCTCAGTCCCTTGTCCCATCTGAAAGGGCCTTGCTGCTGTGCAGTGTGGAGTGGTGCAGCCGTGCTGGGCTTGCTGGAGCCGTGCAAACGGGTGGAGCTGGGCTGCACTCCTGTAGCGCAGCACCTGCTGCACACAGGGCAGGAGCGTGTTTTGCACAAAAGAAGAACCCACTTCCTTTGTTCTGCACTGCAAAAAGAAAAATAAAATCAGGTGGAGAGCATTGCTTTCCCTCTGTCTTATTCCCAAGGCAATGGGCACAGTTGTCACCCTGGACACGGCTGTCACCCAGAACTTTGGGCTCTTCCATCTGTTTTCGAGGCCGGTGGTGCCACTTGGGTCATCTCCCTCCTCTGTGCAGGGGCTGGGACCCCGCTGACCCTCCTTTATCCAGGCCCCCTTTGACACAGCGCCAGCACTTCCCCGCTCCCGTGGGCTCCATGAGAAGTCCTCCATCCCCAGGCAGGTGGGATTCCTCTTGTGGGATCTACAGCTCTCTTTTCAGTGCCTGTGTGAGCGCAGAGCCCGGGGGACGGCAGGGGCTGTACAAAGGTCCTGTTTGACTGCTCGGAAAAGTCCTGGGCATGAATTTGCATCACTAACCTCCCTGTCCATCCCTGCCAAGCACTGGTAATTCAACTGGTCCGAGGCGCTGTGGACCCCTGGGTGGAAGCCAATGGCATTTTGCTGAGATTCATCCAAATTTATTTCCTCGACGATGGAGATAAGACTCTCATGTGGGAGACTGTAATGAGGGCAGGCAGGAGCTCTGCACCGCCAGTGCCACAGCGAGCCCCGAATCGATGAGGCTGGAATTTGTTTCAGCTGCAGCTGTTTGTCGTGCAGCGCTTTAGGGAGATGAAAGGATAGTCCTGGATCCAGTCGCTGGTGTGGGCTCAGGATTTCTGTAGACATAACACTTCTCTAATGTTAAATCCATTGGCTGTTTTCACCATCACGATGAAACAGCTCAAGAACATTTGAACCCCACACAAGTCTGATTAGCTTAACTCTTGACAGATGTACAAGTAGAATACCCCTATTTTACTAGGGAATATTTTCAATAGTTTACACAGTATCTATTCTGTTATTAGCTGACCTTTCTTTCCCTGTAATATAAACCCTCGAGCAACAAAAGTATCTTCATTAACAGATGCTTGTTAGCCAATTTTCACTATTAGTCTTGCTAGGTACCTTCAACTTCTAGTAAATTCATGACAATAATGTGTAATTTCTATACAGATGACTCACAGTACATGAGTACACAGATTAGTACTGAGTTTAATGTCACTGTTTTAAAACATTAGAAATATTATGCAATTAAATAATTAGTTGAGCTTTACTGACCCAGAGGGAAATATGGAAGTTCAGCTTAACTGTAATCTTAACTTTTGTATTTCTTGGCTTCAGTTTTTCAGTAGCATCCCGAATGCCCTGTGATGGGAATTTCCTGGTTTATTAGGATTTTTTTTTTTTTTTGAGGCATAAAACCAGACACCAGCAAGATCATCACCACCACCACAAAAAAAAAAAAACCCCCAAACCCTAGAACCATTAAAAAAAGCCTAAAAATTCCTCTTGGGATTTGAAAACCCTAGTGGTCTTCAGTAAAAAAGCCATGGGGAAACCATGGGGAAGACCATCCTGCTGGTCACAGGGCAGGCTGCGCTTCTGCAAACATTTTGGGAAGTGCTGGGAAGGAAAGTACTCTCTCTATGCTGTAAGACACACACATACAGGGCTGAGGGATAAATCACAGCCCTCCACTGCTCAGCACTCTGTGGAGACTGAGCCCGCCGTGAGAGTTCCAGCTAGGTCAAGGGGCTTTGCCCCACTTTCACCACACAATATATCATCCTAATAACAAAAATATTTTTCCACTAAGGGCAAATTGTTTCATTGAACTCAGTCTCTGCCCTAAGGAGCCATGCCCGGTGATGTCTCTATGTGTGTGTGAAAGGCAAATCTGGGTTTCACCACAGGCACAGCATGGCTTGCACTGGCCACAAGCACAATAAGCTCCTTTGAAAATTTGCCACAACTTTATTGTAAAAGCTGCCGTGGTCCGATCGTGCTGCCGTGGCCATGTGCTTGTGCTCGGGCTGAGCACCCTGGACCGCACGTGAACCAGAGCTGAAGTTGTTTTCATCGCTCAGTTGCATTTTGCATCCTTGTAGAAGTTTTCAGAGTAAAACCCGAAGTCGGCTCAGATGTCGGGAGCGATTGCCGCGCAGGTACAGTCATTTATCTTCTCCAGTACCGCCGCTACTGAGAATATCCCCCGCGGCGGCAGTGTGCTTCTCACATACCGAAAGAAAAAAAAAAAAAAAGCCCCACCCAGAAAAAACACAGTTTTACTAACCCTAAGGAAAAAAAAAACCCCAACAAAAAAACAACAAACAAAAAAAACCCCAAGTCTCACAGTGCTTTTATAACGTGAGCGAATCCCGGGAGGCGCTCACACGGCCGGGGAGCCCGAGTGCCGGACGCGGGCAGGAGGCTTCGCGCTCGCCGTCCCCCAAAAGTCGGGCGGGAGGAGGAGGAGGAGGAGGAAGAGGAGGAAGAGAAGAAGGCGGTGGCACTGCCGCACTCAGGTTGGAGCCCCTGACCTCCCTTTCGTGCTTGTGGCTTTGACCATCCCAGCCCTTCGGGGTCCGCGCCGCCGGGGACGGGAGGCAGCGCTGCGCCCGTCCCGTCCCGTCCCGTCCCGTCCCGTCCCGTCCCGTTCTGTCCCGTCCCGGCGCTCGGAGCGGAGCCCGGCGGGAAGCGGCGGCGGGAGGTGAGCGGCGTGCGGGACCCGCGTCCCGGGAGCTGCTGCAGCCCCGCAGCCGAGGGGACACCGCTGTCACCAGGCATGAGCGCGGACACCGTGCCCAAAGCGGGGCGAGCGGCGGGACAGCGTGCGGGGAGCGGGGCTTCGGTGCTGGAGCGTTCTCAGCTCCCTGATCGGACGAACATGGGTCACGGGAGTTTTGGGGAAGGTTGGGGTTTTTTTTGTGAAGGGTTGGTTTTTTCCTCCCTTTGAATTTCTTCAGTTTTCTTGCTGCTTTGGTCCCGCCCGAGGGTTAGGAAAGTGCTCCTCGGCACTTCTGCCCGCCGACGCCCCAGCCCTCCCAGTCCCAGCCCCTCCATTTTTTGGGCATTTTCTCAATGAAGCTCTGCATTCCCCTCGCAGTGAGTAAATGATATCATTGACACCATATGAGTTTGGGACCTTCTTTGTGTGACAGGCAATTCCCCCTCCCAGCACCTCCAGTCCTTTCTCATATTGATTGGACTTGCGAAAAAACAAAATTAAGAGTAGCTCGTGATAAGAAAAGGAGAATGAGTCACAGCCACTCTTGAGATGCTCTCACCAAAATCACAAGAGAAGCATTTTTCCAAATGACTTGAGCTGTGTGCTGCTAGGAGGGGGTGGCTGGAGTAGGGGACAGGGCTTTTGCTTAGTGATGAGGGCCAGTTCTAAGGGTGCCGCTCCTGTTATCAATAAGCTGCAAGTTTTATGTCTATTCTTATTCCAAGGGAGAGAGCAAGAGCTCGTGAGGCACCATGAAAATGGCTCTTGTGGAGAATGTGTTCCTGCCCACCAACCTCACCTCCAGCAACCAGAGCAGCTGCAATGTGCACAATCACCACTTCTCAACCAAAGTCACCTTCTCCCTTTTCTACATTATCCTGCTGGTGTTCGGTGCCTGTGGGAATGTCCTGGCCCTCTGTATCACCTTCCAGCGCAGGAAGAAGAAACTGAACTCCACTGACCTCTATTTGGTGAACCTGGCCCTCTCCGATGCCCTCTTCACCCTGGCACTGCCCGGCAGGATCGCCTACTACATCCTGGAGTCTGACTGGCCCTTTGGGGACTGGTTCTGTCGGATCACAGCTTTCATTTTCTACATGAACACCTATGTGAGCATCTACTTCATGACCTGTGTGAGCGTGGACCGCTACGTTGCCGTGGTGCGCACCAGGCACCCTGGCAGGATTCGGAAGATGAGCCGTGCCAGGGGCATCTGTGTCCTCGTCTGGTCCTTGGTGTTCCTGCAGACGGCTCCGCTGCTCCTGCGGCCCATGACACGAAGGATGGGAGACAAGCTGACATGCATGGAGTACTTCAACTTCGAGGAGATTCCCAATCTGCCCTACCTGCTCCTGGTGGCCTGCATGCTTGGCTTCTTCCTGCCTGTGGGCATCATCTTGGTGTGCTATGTGAGGATCAACCTCAAGCTCTGCCAGACAGCCAAGGAGAACCCGCTGACAGTGAGGAATGGGCACCACCACAGGGCCTTCACTGTCATCCTGGTGGTTCTGCTGGCTGTCCTGCTCTGCTTCAGTCCCTACCACCTCAACATTGTCCAATTCATGGTCAGGAAGATTCTCTACCAGCCATCCTGCCGTGAGCAGCAAGCCTTCAAGATGTCCCTGCAAGTCACTGTGGCATTCATGAACCTCAACTGCTGCATCGATCCCATCATCTACTTCTTCGCCTTCCGGGGCTACAAGCGGAGGCTGCTCCGCATCTTCAGGAACAGCGGCTCCCTGGCCACCTCCTCCACTGCCAAGACCCCATCGGAGAGCAACAGCAACAGCCAGCCACCGGGCTCCAGCTCCGTCTAGCAGCACTAGCCCCTCCCTTTTGCCCTGGCCTGTGACTTTTGGACCATCCTTGATGGCAGGAGGTGGAGTTGAGCTGCAGGACCAGCACCTTCAACAGGCTCCATCGCTTCCCTGCCTGGAGCCAGGGGCTCTCTCAAAGCCAACCCATCCGGGACAAAGCCCTGCCTGGCTCTGCATGCCTGGCTCTGTGCTCAGCGCTGCTGCACCTGCCAGCCTGGAGCACGGAGAGGCACCTTTTCATCCCAGCCCCAGAGGAGGCAGCTCCTGCAGCTGCTCTGTCTGGCAAACCCAGCTGAAGGTTTCTCAGTGCTGCACTGCACCTCTCTCCCGTGCCTGTCCGCACCCCCTGTGGGGCTGAGGTGTGCTGGTAACCACCATGGATGTCCCTCTGTCCCCTTCCCCTGCACTGCCCCTGGAGCACTACAGCAGCATCCCTGCAGGCTTCAGGGTGGACAGCACGGAGGAGATGAACTCAGGGCACTCCAGGAAAAGTCTGGGATGTTATTTGCTTGCAGAAGATGGCCTGTAGCTCCTTCTCCACACTGACAATCAGCAGCACCTTTGTCTGCCTGCCCAGCATCCTGCTCCTGCACCAGGGCTCTGCATGGGGCAAGCAGTAAGTGTGGGGTATGTGGGAGATGCTGGAAAAGTCCTCTCCTAAGGAAGAGGTGTGAGGATGTGAATTTTTAGAGCTCCTGGATGTGCTGCTGCCTACATTCATCATTTGGTCGACTGCTTCTTCTCCAGGGGGCCCTTCATCACACCTGACCATACTGTGGTCACCCTGGGACCCACTGAGAGGAAGGGGATCATAGGGATGGCCTGGATCCCAGCCCAGCTCTAAGGCTGCAAACCGGCCCTGGATGTACTCATGGGACAAACCTTCCCATTACTCCTTAATGTGAAGGGAGTAGAGAAATAGGGACAAGAAATGAGGGTGGCCTTTTGTGACCTTGACCCACCTTGAAGCTGGTGCCCTGAGGAGTCTGAGAGCCCTGCTAAGGGAGGTTGCTTGTGATTATTGCCACAGCCCTGGGACATCAGGATCCTGCTGAGGTTTGTGCCTCTCAGATGAGGAAAAAGTTGGCAGGAGCCTCCTCAGCTCTTTGCTGAAATCACTAGACTATGATAAAAGAAACCACACAGAGGATTTCACTGTTCCTGGCATGTCTAGCCTTTTGTTTGAAGTTGGAAGGGACAGACACACACAGAGACCTGAAAAGGAAAAAAACCTACTTATAAGGAAAAGTATACCTGAAAAGTTTTCATGAACAGACAGTTTTGATTAATACAAATAATTCTTTAAGGTTATAACCTTTTTTTATGCCTAGAAAGTTAGTAATAGTCACATACAGCCCTTTATTGTTTTAAATGCACATTGGTCATTCAAATGCACACAAAATGTGCATGAACAAGCTTTTGGACAAGTGATGGTTTTACTTATGGGTCTGAAGGCTGAAGGTATGCTGAAGGCTGACAAAGAGGGATGTCTAAAATAACTCAGGTGGGAAACTGACTCCAGTAGGTCCTTTCTGGAGGCTGAGCCCTCCTCAAAGCAGGTTCAACCTTAGTGCTGACCTGCAGAGGGCCTTTGTCCTGAAAAGCATATTACAATGGACAAGAAAGAGCTGGGAGGATATCAGTGCTCTGAACACCCTTGAAGGAGTCTGGCTAGGTTGGTAGTTGCTGTACAGTTACATTGCCCCATTAATATGTCTGGGAAGTGATGGCTGGAAGGGAATCTCTGCATCACCTCACCCAACAGGCCACCCAAAGCAGGACCGTGCTGGCACTATGTCAGGCTGGACATGGCTTCACACATGTCATGTTCAGACATGGACATATCATGCAAACAAGGCTTAGAA
This sequence comes from Taeniopygia guttata, assembly GCF_048771995.1. Classification (NCBI taxonomy): domain Eukaryota; kingdom Metazoa; phylum Chordata; class Aves; order Passeriformes; family Estrildidae; genus Taeniopygia; species Taeniopygia guttata. The sequence goes on along the minus strand of NC_133024.1, from coordinate 76,811,939 downwards.
ACTCCAGGCAAGGTGGGTCCCCTTGCTGAGGTGACAGTTGCCACTCTGCATTGCCCTCTGGATAAAAACATTCTTCCCACTGTCATGTCTGAACCTCCCCACCCACAGGTGGTGGCTGTTGCCCCTAACATCACCTACTCATGCTATGAAGAGCTTGGCTCTGCCATCTTTGTAACTCAAATTCTGCAGGACTGTGTTGGGGGCTGCCAGTGGTTCGTAGCTATTGGTTTCCATGTGAGCACCAGAGCAGGGGTCTGCAGCAATGGCCAACTCCTTCTCAAGATCAAGACATTGAGATGTTTTGCCAAGCTGCAGTCCACAGCTGAGAAAAAGCCAATCTATGACCAAGCCTTCTCAGGAAAAGGTGGAGTATAAACATAATCATTTGCTCCTTATTGGAGTCTGTTTTTCTCAGAAGTACTTTATTAAGAAAGGTACCTCCACCTCTTGCCACCAGTAGGAGCCTTTGGAGTAGGAAATATCTGAAGAGTTGGGTGTAGTGCTGCAAAATGCAGGAGTGATCTGGCCTTTCTCCTCTGGATGGATACCAGCGTCGGCTACTTTGCTTTTGAAAGTACCAGTCTGGGGACAGCAGGCAATTAGCTGGAACTGAGGGAACATCCACAAGATGGAGAAGGAAGGGACTTGGGCAGAGTGGTCAAGAGGAATAAGGGCAAAGGAGAACTCTAAAGAACCCTCTCTTGCCCAAATTAGCTTGCCCAGCTGCAGGTGATCCCTGTCTGCTTGAAAAAGGAGCATTTCTCTAAAACTGAAGAGAAAACATAGACAGCATTTTGTCTAGAGGAACAGTTTTCTTACACTTTGCCATTCACCTGTTCAGTCCAAGCTCCTCGCACGATTCTTGCTGTACCTGCTAGCCCAGCAGCTACCACCCGCTGCCACGCTTTGACCCCTTGGAATCACAAAAGTGCAGAAGCACGGAATCGTTTAGGTCAGAAAATACCTCTGAAACAACTGGGACCAGCCATTAACCCAGCACTGCCAAGGCCACCACTAAACCATGTCCACAAGCGCAGCACCTGTCTGTCTTCTAAAGACTGCTCCACCGGCTCCGCCCGGCCGCGGCTCCTGCCCTGCCCGCGGCTCCGCAGCCCCGGCTGGGAGCCCCGGGGCGCACTGCCAGCCTCCGGGATGGTGCCTCCGGGCCTCCGCCAAAAGAGGGAGTCGGAACCTCTGCTCGGTGTTAAAAATACGCCCACGATTTTAGGAAGCCGGTGCCAGATGGGGCTGTGCTTCCCCCACGCGTCTGCTGCCGCGTAGGAATGTGGCGCCTTTCGCAAGCCGGGTGGTGGCGATGAATGGGAAGCACAGGACAGCACACTGGGATGGAAGGTGCTCTGTGCAGCATTGTAACTGCACAGTATGCAGGTAATTCTTGCTTTTCTGCGGCCTATTGGTGCTGTTCTGTCTTCTAAGAGAAGATTGCACTTTTGTCTGAGGGCAGAGAGTACACTTTGTGGACACCCAACCATAGGTAACACATGCAGAGATATAGGATATAGTATATACTGTCTGCATCAGAAGAATATCCTGGGCTGCGTCAAAAGTAGCATGACCAGCAGGTCAAGGGAGATGATTTTGTCCCTATATTCAACTTCAGTGCAATCCCACCTGGAACACTGCATCTCGTGTCTCCAGTGCAGGAATAACATGGACCTGTTGGAGGAAGTCCAGAAGAGGGCCACTGAGATACTCCAGGTTGTGGAGCACCTTTCCTCTGAAGACAGGATGAGAGCTTTGGGATTGTTCAGCCTGGAGAAGGATCCCGGGACACCTTAGAGCACTGAAAATCTAGGTACCTGAAGCCTCCAGGGCAGCTGGAGGGGGACTTTTGACAAGGGCCTATTTTGACAAGAGCCTGTAGTGACAAAGGGGGAATGTCTTCAAACTGAAAGAAGGCAGGTTTAGATGAGATATTAAGACAAAGTTCTTTACATGAGGGTGGTGAGACACTGGAACAGGTTGCCAAGAGAAGCTGTGGATGACCCATCCCTGGAAGTGTTCAAGGGCTGGGTTTCATGGAACTTTGAGCAACCTGGTCTAGTGAAAGGTGTCCCTGCCCTTGGCAGGGGGGCTGGGGCGAACTCAAACAGAACAGCTTTCTTCCCTTAGCAGTGGTTCGCAACTTACACACCTCTTCAGTCTGTGCTTCAAATTGCTCTGAGCTGAAACTATTGCATGTCATACACAATATTTGTAAGCCATCTTTGTAAGCCAGTAAAATATTGTGATGTAACAACGCACATATCTACTAAAAATAAAAGCTTCTCATGGCCAAGTAACAAGCCCCACTGTGATCGATCAGGCCAGAAGATGTGGACATCTATTTTCTCCTCAGAGGTGCACCTATGCCTCTGCCCCCCCACCCCAAGCAAATGCCCAGAAGCAGTGAGGGGCAAGCACAAGCTCTCAATCCAGTTCCCTTACACAGGTGGTGTGCTCTCATGGAATAGGGGATCATAAATCACCTTCTGTGGGAAAAGCTGCAGGACTGCAAGGAGCTGTGTCCTTTCTGAAGGAGGTCTCTCCACAGCTGGGATGGAGAGGTGCCAGGAGAAGTCAGGCTGGCAGGGCTAACTGCTTTGGAAGCCAGAAGCATCTGCATTCTCACATACAAGTGGCTCCAGGGTTTGCTGCACTGCCCAGCTGCTGGGATTACACTGCTTTCTCACTTGCCACATGTACCACCTCCTGCAAACTGACCAAAAAAATGTGAGGATTCCCCTATCAGACACCCCTAAAAAAGAGAGTGGATTTTCAGTACGAGATTAGCCATAACCTTGCATATTTTCATTTTTCGCATGAAATCCTCTGAATTAAAACTGAACTAAGTGCAATGCAACACTCTGTCCCCTTTCTCTCAGCAGGTCTTCTCTTTCTGTCCTCAGTTCTACTTTGTTCCTCGATCCTAAACTCTCTGGGTTTGCTCAGTTCCACCTGCCTCATCTCTCTCAAGTCCCTTCCTTTGCTAATCTTATGTGACACTTACGGTCCCTACCTATCCTCAGTCAAAAAGTCAGATCTTGCTTTCACTTCATCCATGATCCTGGAATTTTTCACCCATTTTTAATGTAAATTTCTGCCTTCCCTACTGCAACCATTCAGGCTAAGAAACAGCCTCCTACAAACACATATGAGTCAAACTAACTTCTCCTTCCTCTTCAAACTCTCATTTGGAAAACAAATAATGACAGCTGAACTACCAATGTGTTGAGATTCTCAACAGTCACACCCATTTGCCCAGTTGCAACATTCCTCTGCTCCCACCGCTGGTGTCTCACCTCATATTTGCACCAAACACTGTTGGAAGCACACACCCTCTTTGAGTTTCAGAGTGGACTTTCTGTGGTGAAAGAATCCCTTTACATATGGAAACACGAGGAATCTAATCCTACTAAAAATTAAAACACTATTTTTTTAATTAAATGCACACACATTTTACACATATATAAATAAATAAATATGTATGCATGTGTGCATATATATAAACCTATGTGTGTTCACGTGATTCTCCGAGTAAAACAATTCATTTGTTCAAAACATGCTCATTTATATTAAATACTGATTACTGTGGCCACACAGTTAAAGAAAGCTAATTACACATAGGTTTTTCTTGTGGAAGAATACACAAGAATTTAATTGCACTTTTGTATCAAATCCCTCTATTAATTCAAATAATGCATTTATTTATCCTCAAAAAGATGTAGTTCTCCTCATGGGAATTGTAGTTTGGAGTGTTTCCAAAGCTTGGTGCCTTTGCAATTACACAGCTACTCCAAATACACACGTTTGAGAGAGGGGGGTCTTTGAATACAGACTTTTAATTTTCTTTTAACAAAGTCTTAGCTCCACTTAAATTCATTGAACCAATCTATAAATATTCTCATTCACTCTCTGTATATATACACATGCATACACACATATATGCATATATATAATCACATATATACATATACATACAAACAGGAGAGCAAGAAATGTTGCCCTTTGCCTAGTGCCTTGCAGTAAGTTTTTATGGCTTGTTCTTCTGTTCCAGACAAAAATAACAAGACCCTTTCTCCACCACATATTCCAGAAGGCACTGTGCAAGACAGCACAGGCTGGTGCGTGAACGAGCTGCAACAGTCCTTGTGCTTGCTCAGTAACAGGCAGCCTTTAATGCCTGTTTTGAGGGAGGAAAATGGTTTTGGTAGGTGTTGAGACCAATCAATCTCCATCTTGGCAAAAAGTTAAGGCTTGAGAACCTGAGCCTGGTGGCTTATCAGGTAGATTTACACAAATATCAACGTCACTGTGGGTGTATTTCGAAGTGTCACATACCTGTCTAGGAAAGTCCCTCAATAAGTTACTCCAGTGCTGTCTCACAAGATTATATTCCCTGTCTAGCAGGGAAATTTTAACAGCAGCAACTACTTTTATTTCAAAATATCACATCTTGGCTTTACTAGAACTAGACTCAATTTTCTAGGGACTTGAAATCCAATACGTAGAAAACTATTCTACTTTTTTCATGCTGCCCAAAAAATATGGCTTGTGTCACACACAGATTAGAAACTGTGTGATGAGACATTCAAAACCATATCAGACAAACCCAGCGTAGGCTGTGAAGAACAAGCTCCTCACATTCCCAGAAACAGTTCATGAAAATTTCACCATCAAATGGAAACTGAGTTGTTTTCCATCTCTAACGTATGAATCTTTCTTCTATGGTTCTTGCATGAAACAGGAACCGTTTCCAACAGCATCTCAGACCCTTCTTTTATCACTTTTTTTTTTTTTTTTTAATTGGAAAGCACAACCTGGAGGCATTTTAAACACAAACTTTTCTCACAATCAAGTGGAATTTTCACTGACATCACCAAGATCTGTATTTTACCCCTTAGGTTTAACCATATTTTTGCAGAATGCCCAGCAAAATGGGATTTTCCATGCAATCATGACATTTGAATCCCCCTGTACAGGCAACAGTGAGAAATTATTTAGACTTGGAGAATATCCACTTACATACCCCATATGCCACTCAACATGTTTTAAAATTCCAAGGAATAAATACTCTTTGTGCTTGTCCCTACAGCAGGGCAATGTCTGAAAAGGGCACATTTATTTAATCTAGGATAGGTATTTTATTTCCTACAGACAAAATTTGATTTCTGAATTAATTTACCAGTATTTATTGCTATTTTTGGATAAGATATTTGTGAAGGAAGAATCGGTATGTTTCAAAATTAAAACCTGCACTTGTTTCAAAACATTTAAGTAGTCTGCATAGACATGTTATGGTAGGACTTTTTTTTCTTACACGTATCCTTGGCTTTCCAAAACAGCAGGTTTCCAGAATTCCTTGGGTACAGAAGTGTTTGTGGTCTACACACACACATAGCTTCAGCTTCACACAAACAAAACTCAACCTTTTTTAAGAAGTAGACCCTGCCTAAAAATTATGATCACAGAAACAAGACAAACCCTGAAGGAGATTGATCAAAGCCCAAGAAAACACACTGTCATTCCAAAATCCTCTTACTAAACCCACTGCAAAATACCAAAGAAATCCACACAGAACACTGACTTAATTAAAAATTATGCCTTTTGCTGAAAGCTGCATAAATTTGTTGCAATTTCTAGATAACGACATGTTATGCCCAAAGGACTTTTTTAGTTTTATCAGTCAATTTACCATAATACCACTGTGCTGTGGTACACAGTATTCATCTAGATTTCCAAAACATCCCCTATACATGTTATTGCCTCTGCTACACTTCTTATGACCTACACCTTATTCTAAATGGATGCATGTATTAAATATGCCTGTGTGTATATAAACAGACACATATGCACATGCTCCACACACACAAGTACAGACAGAAAGATACATGAAATGCTAAGATACCTGTGTAGACTGGTTCCACAGAGTTGCACTTTGGAATCTTGTATTCCTTCAGATTGCTTTTACAGAGATGTTCCCCTCTCTGCACTCCACCTCCTGCAACTCCTAAGGTGCTAATACTGAGCACTTCTGAGAGTCAAGCCAAGCAAGCTGACTGAGGAATCAATCTAAGCTTCAAACCCAGCATGGCACAAACTTGGCACTTCTGTCCTGTTGCCTCCTGCGCCAGCCTGGATCACTTCTAACATTGATGTTCCAGTGGTCAACACTAAGTTGACCAGACACTGAAGATTCAGCAAATGCAGGGCCATCCTCATCTCTGACACTAGAAAACTAGACTTATATGTAGAAAAGTTAGTTTTTTGTAATTTTCTTTTAAGACAGTATGTAGCCAGCTGAAAAAAACTGAAAGCAGCACATAGGACACTGCATACATCCATTGTTACAGAAGTCATCTCTGAGCTAGCCATGGAAGTCATTCACGTCAATCATTCCACTTCTGATCTTATTGCATCATTCGATTCACCTTTATTGCTTCCATTGAGTATCTTCATGACCCGTATTTGAACAGCAATTCACTCAGTTTGTAAAAATTCAAATTTACAGCAGTCACTTGCCATAGCTCACCATACACACATTAATTTTCTCTCACCTTATCTGTCTATGATGTGCTGAATGACAACTTTTATTCAAAGAGAAATTTGAGAAATAAAATATTACAGGCATTAACAAAACTTTGCAAAGAATGACATAATAGTCCCATAACCCTTTACTGAGTTGAAAATTAAGTGATCTTCAAACCTTTTATTACTGTAATAAAAAATCAAGTACTGTAAAATAACATTTAAGCTAGAGAAATTAGACTTGTAAATGAAGAAAATATTATCTTTCTTGACAGATGAATCTAGCTGTTGTAGTTGTTGGAGCTTTTTTTTTCCTAGTCATTAAGTCTGAAAATGTCTAACAAAGATTTACAAGAAAAAAAATCACCTATTTTATTTAAAAATAAATTTAGGTGATAGCCAGTAACAAGTAGAAACTAAAGTTAATTTGAAAATGACAACCAGACTAGAAACCACCAAGTGATCCGAAGGCTTGGGAACAGTTCACATCATTTCTTAACATCGCTCTGAGTCACCCGTCACGTGGAGCCGTGTCTCTCTTGCTCTTGCTGGCTGACCTTGGTGAGTCTGCCCAGCAGGTGGCTTTAATCCTCTCCCAGGCATGTACAAACCCATTGGGTGAAGTTCCTTCACACACAAAACCATCAGTGCTGTAGTAGAAAATTAGTGGCTACATTTAAGTCATTATTTGAAGCCCTCAGAGCTTCTAGAGCATCTCCTCTGGAAAACCCCATTTCCATAAGTCGTGCGACCTGGAAAAGAAATGAAATAATGTCACTTTAAAACCAGAGTTTTATTCACACTGTGTGCACATTAGTCAATATTGTCAGAAATTACTTATCCACTGATCAAAGACCTATCTGGGGCAGCGTGCTTCAAAACCTTGCCACAGAGATGACTGCTTTCCGCCACTTAATTCAAAGCTGATTGCAGAAAATGCCGCACCTGCATTTTCCTGGCTGGTCCAGTTTTGAAAGAAAAGTAAAATCCAAAGTCTGGTACCAGACAAGAACATTACAGTCTGACCTTGGGACTTGCTGCTCCAAACAAGAACAGGATCTCAAGAAACTAACACTGACCAAAACACAGAATTATCGAACAGATGAGAAAATCTATCCAGAATGAATATTCAGCTCTTTTCCTTGAAAACATCTACTTCTCCAGAGGGCAGAAAAAAACTTCTCAAAACTATTCATTCCAGGTGTTGGGCTTTTTAAAATAAACCTTAAAGTTAGTCCAAACGTAGAGGCAGTACAATACTTTAATTGGTTTAGTAAAATTCTTGGAGGGCTTCTACATATACTCAAAAAAAGCAATTTTTTTTTGCCAAAAACCTCTGCAAAGTAAAAATCAATGACACCTGATGGAAGAAAAACATGGAAAAGGGCACATTAAGATAGTGATTTTGTTAAATCAATAACCACTTGACCAGCCCTCTTTATAATATCACGTACTTGACACCTAATCTTTGTGCTCTGTGTTAACAGATATTAAAAACACCACGTATAAAAACACAATGCAAATTTAATTTATGATTAAATGCCAATTTAAAGTACATTTAAAATCTATAAGTCTCACTTTGGTATGACTGAAAGTCACAATATAACTCATTCACTTTTATAATTAATCTTCCATAAGTGGAAAAACAAGGTGTGGGAGGGCAGGGAATGGCATGTAAAATTAACTGCGGCCACTGGCAGCATAAAGCATTCCTCATCCTGCTTCAAAGGGTCTTATGACCAGACAGCACAACTCCTGAACCTGGAAGTCCTGGGCTACAGAAGCTGACAGAGAGCTACTGCTACTCCTCCTCCTCTGCCTGCAGTGAGCCTGCAGCAGCAGTGTGAAACAGGAACACAGAAGAGGCTGTACACATCTCAAGAGGAATCTTCCCAGGGTGCAAGACCAATATGTAGCAATAGCACTGAAAGTATTTTTAAAATAAAGTTGATACCAAAAGCAGCTTTTCTTTCCTCTAAGACACCTCCAGAACTTTCAGTATTTTTAGTCATCTCTGCTTTGGTGACTTACTGAGAAATACACAAGTGCCAAGTTTGCCCAGAGGCACAGGTCTTCCTTTAGTATAAATACACCACCACAACACATTTGAGAACATCTACCTTGGATGTCAGAACACCAACCTTACAATCCACTGCCACGTTTTTTCACCTTCTTGTAGGGAGAGAAATGAATTGTTACTTTTGACACTTCCGCAAAAACAATTTAAGTCCAAACTCAATTTAGTAACCTGTAACTCTTATTTTTCATCTAAGATGGTGGGTTTTTTTATGAGAAAAGGGCAGGCAGTGGAATAAAAGCTCACCACAGAAACATACTTCAGAAGTAAAGTTTTTATTCGAATTGTCATGAATTCTAACTTTAAGAAATGGTGGATGGAATTGCAACGTTCCTATTTGCAGAAATATTCATCAAGCACCACAGGGAATAGTAGTAACAAAAACCTCTTTTCATCTGAGCATATTTTAACTACAGGAAATGAATCTAGCTCCAGGAAACAGTGTATAACTGGCAACAGTAACTAAAGGTGCTAAAACTCCACCAGAAATGCAGAGATTTTTGCACCCCAAGCATTGCAAATGCTCACAAAATTTAATGTGACGAACAGATCAAACCCTTGCATTTCTGCCATTTTAAGACAACTTGTGTCATTATTACTAGAGTCATGAAAAACCAACGGTGCTTTAATGACTTCTTCTTTGCAGGGGAACCAGAGAGCCTTGCAAATTACAGCAATCAAGTGAGCCCTACATCCTTAATGCAAGAAAATGTAAGGATGTATTGCTTTCATAAATCTGAGCCTTGGTTAAGAATCCAGACTAACAACTATTTCATTAGTTTTGGCCCAAAACCAGAAGTCCCCATAAGCAGAATTTGCCAATAATTAAAGAAGTAAGCCAAACCAGCAGGGAAATCTTTTGGCCCATCCCATACTGGCATTGGGTAGGCTTTCAGGACAGCCAAAACCAAGCTTCTGGGCTTTGCCTCAAAATATGCTTTTTGGTGTGGGGTTTTTATTATTATTTTCTTTTTGTTTGTTAGTTGGGGTTTTGCTGATTTTTTGGGAGTTCTTTTGTTGTTGGGTCCGTCCCCCCCCCCCCCCCCCCCCCCTTTCTAGATGTAGCCTAGCAAGTTTGCTGTCAGAAGTACAGTTAAAAGTTTTGAACATTTTGAACACAATCTAACACCAGTCAAAGCTAGAAATCAGACCATAGAAAAGACTTCCTTTTGGGAGAAGCTCAGTTTAAACTAAAAATGACATTGCTGCTACCTAGTGTTGACTTATCCCCTTATAAAAAAGGAAAAAAAGGAAAGAAACCTAATCTTGTTCAAGTGTAACAGAGACCTTAAACTATAAAATGGCCAATACAGCTAACTGTAGGTAGGCTACAACCTGGAGAACTTGACTACATGCAATCAATCCTGAATGCAGGAATAAGACTGAACTTAAATTCTTAAATTTCTGAGTAAATAATCATCTCTTTTGAGACTAAAACAATAAAAAAAAAAGTCTAGAAGTCTAAATCTAACCTTGATAGAAAGGACATAAACTTCTATGTGGTATCAGTATAAGGAATTAGTCGACCACATTATTGAGGGAAACATCCAAATTTTAGCCCAAGTGTGTTTTACAGTCCACAGCTGGCATAACATTTTTATTGAAAAAAACCCAAAATGACTGAATTGAAAACTTAAGCTGGGGACTTCAGCGAAGATGATTTCTACATGACAAATAATGAAATTTATTTATCATTATTCTTTCTTTGAAACATTTATTTTATCAGATTTGAATAGTTTCCACTACTGAAACCATCAATATCTTTAAATACAAAATACAAGCAGTAACACATAAAAGTAGGAACTCCCATGTAGCTCTGTAACTTTGGTTTGGATAGTAATGACTATACACTGTCTCTGTATTGCAGCCATTACCTTATATTCTCATTTTTGCTGCTATAGAAACCATTGGAGAAACTGTGTAAACAGATGATAAAAAAATGAGTAGAGATTAATTCATAACCATTTAAAATGCCATTTTAAAATACAAAGTGTTTACCTGCTCTTCAGAAACCTCAGTAGGTGGAGGTATGCCTTGTTCAGATGGGTGATCTTGATAATTTGCATTCTGTCTATGACGTAAAGGAGGAAACAGTCTATTCCAGTTAATCATCCCACCCTGAAAGCAGACACTACTGTCAGTCTGTGCAAAAAGAACTACAAACTTTTTAAACAAGAAGATCATCCATACCACATTATATGAAAGCAGATGTTTAAGTAAAGTACTTTATTTTAAACAACAAAAACTGCTGTAGTCTCCTATAAAGCAAAAATTGGACTGGTTACCTCTTTACTCGTTAATTGAAGTAATCACTGCAAATTAAGGAAAAGTGCTAACAGAAGGAGGAAAGGATGTTTCAGATCCATTGGGATAGATCTGGCTTAGTACAGTGCCAGGTTTCTGAGGCTGAAAGACAGATGTCTTTACTAAACAGGGGTTCGCCTGGCAAGAGGTGCAACAGCAGGTCCTGCAATATTTTACAAAATGGTGGCTGAAGTTAACGAGGGAAAAAGAGTACAAGAAGTAAGTGAGGGAAAACAGCAAAAGTGGCTTCTCAGTGCATCAGTAAAATCACATCAGGAAACTGGGGATAAACCCAACCTTCAGGATACCTGGACTTCCATGCAAGTGACTACTTCTGTGACACCGGTGTGACTTGCAGACCCACCACATTTACCTCACTTCCGTGTATGAAATATTGTTGCAAAACCTGACCATGTTCTAGTGCCAAAACATCTTGTAACTACATAGTAATAATGCAAAAACACATCAGTAACATAGGTATGGTGCAAGTCACAGAACTGAAACTTCCTCTTAACAACCAAGCTTCAACTCTTGTAAGATATTTGGAACATAAAGAAGAAATACTAAAATATAAGCTTTGTAATTGTCCAGAAATAATGAATTCTCATTCTGTTAGCTTAAATGGACTTTTTGGAAGGGGTTTTGTATCACACAAAGCCCATAGATCCTGTGAGCAGGTAAGAGCAAACTCAAATCTCTCTTTTCTATAGTTGAAACATCTTTTGCAGTGTGTAAGCCTGTGTTGTCCTTTCCCTCCTCCCATGCTCTCCCTGTCACTATGGAGAAGATCCCCCTCCCTTTCTGTATATATAGGACATGGCCTTCCTTCCTCTAGTGGCTCTATTTTAGTAAAGTAATGTTGTTTCTCAGAAGGCCTTCCTCTTACGAGAGTTTTCTCTTTTCTTCTCTCAGAGTGCTCTTCCTGCCTTTATGTATGCTTAGAGCATTAAATACCCTCTGCTCAATCAGATCAGCAACAGCTAAATGTGCTCACCAAAAAAAAAAAAAAAAATTTAGCATTCCTGCCCTTTCCTTTGTTTCCTTCCGTTCTGTCCAGAAGAGACCTGACCAGTCCAGACACCACAGGGGGCAGTACAATGGCACACTTAAAAAAAACATTTGAAGAGGCATGAAACTTTAAACATCAGCTTGAGAAATATTCTAGTCCCTTTTATACTAGAGTACATGTGAAGATGTAAAATAGCCAGAAGCCATCACCCATTTTCAAGACACAGATTCCACGGTTAGTGAATTTGAATTTTAGAAAGTATGTGTCTACATTTCCCATAAAATATTTGCTTAACATTCATGGGATTTTGATCAAAGGATTCTGTCTAAGTCTCATGTTAGTCAAACAGCACTATGTACTAAAAAGGAGAACTGGTTTGGAGCATAAGCCTAAGGAGAAAGAGGGATCAGATCTTCTGCTGACATCACTGCACTACCTTGTGGACTTGGGGAATCGCATCTTGTACTTCCCCAACTATAATTTCCCAAAATTCAGAATTATGTTGCGTTTGAACTTTGAATTTCTCACAGTCTATTAAGCTCTACAGTTCAGTGAGAGCAGTGCAATAATGCTGCTTTACCTGTTTTTACTATTTAGAGATTACTTGAGAAGAAGAAAGTAATGGTGCCACAAGTCATTCACATTGAATTGGTAAAAATACTAACAGGACTATGACACATTCCCTTGAGGTACCAAAAGTCATGCACAATAATGTCTATCAAATACAAAATACACAATATACATTAATATGCCTTTATCTCAGTGTATCTGAAGACCAAAATAAACATACCTTTCCAGCAGCGCCCTGAGCTTCAATACTGAGCTGCCTATTCCAGTTCGGTTTTGCATCCTCTCTGTCCTGTGCTCTCTTACCTGAAACTACAGACTTGTCTACTTCCTTATCTTAAGCTTACAATACAGTTTGCATCAACATACACAGAATTCATTCTTTTCAATGAAAACTTCCATTTCTTTACAAATATAACTATTTAGTTTTGAAGGTTTACAGCAGATACCTTAATAAATTACAGCTGACTGAAGCATTCAAAAGAGTTTCACATGAAGATCCCTTCCCAGAGAAAAGAGACTAGACAAATTAGATCAAAATCAAGTATTTCAATTACCTTTTGAAACTGTGGTAAACATAATGTATCAGTTCTTAACTATATTAATGAGAGGAAAACATCCAGCACTTAATAGTCTGTGAACACTGATGGTTAGGATTAATCCCGACATTGTGGTGCACTTCTCATCTGTGTAGCATTTTAAACTTCACCAGAACTGGGTGCATGAGGATCCTGTATCTTAACTGAAAGAAAACAGTTTTCCTCACAGTCTTGCTTCTAATTAGATGACACACATCCACAGGGTCAGGCTCAAAAGAGCAGGATTCAAGGAACTGCAGCAGGAACTATGGAACTGGTAATGTGTTTAGTCTCATAAAGGAAAAGGAAAACTGGGAAGTGCAGCTAATGTCTTAAATCCACAGAAGATGGAGACCAAGGCTATGGATTTACAGTATGGACGGTGACTGTGCAAAGACCTTCAGACAAACTTAACTATCATAGCAGAAACATGAAGATCTATTTTAAATTGAGCCATACCAAGCACCAAATAATGTCTTTAACATCTTAATATCACAAATTCCAGTTTAAAAAAATGCACAGAAGGAGATTTCCAAACCACTATTCATTCTTGCCTTACAGAAATTATTTTGCAGACCTCCCCTTCATAATTTCATGATCATTTCTGTAGTGAAGTGGTTTTACACTGTGCCACCAGACTTACTTGTGAGAAGTCAGGAAGATTTCACATGAAGATATCCAGTCTGATTAATTTATGTAAGTGATGCTTCTAAACAACCTGAGACTCCCTCCTGGGAAATCAGCAAGCCATATTTAAGCATTTCACATCACACTTGACCCTCAGCACCAGCACCCAACAGCACTGAGGAGCTCACACCAATCTCCTCACTCTCCACAGAAGCCTTGTCTCAGATAACAAAGCTCTCTTACTAATCAAAACGCTCTGAAACTATTCAAAACAAGCAGTGGGGATGCTTCAGAATCCACTGTGTAACTTCCTTTCCTGAGCAGCACTTTCAACGACAAGTGTGTGCCAGTCTAATCCATTTAGTGAAATCCAGGCAGTTCTTCTGTGATTCTGGTTGGCAGTTTGTTATAATAAGAATTAAGTTCAACACTACATGGTTCGGAGGCTGAGACTTAACATGACCCAGCACTGCATAAGGAGGATGCCTGAAATCTCTTGTATCCAGAGCTAGATTCCACAACTGATACACTTGGGATATCTTGCACTGAGATTATCTCAGGCAATATTTTTCCTGGTCCTGATCTTTGGTGTCGGGGAGCAGCCAGTGCAGGTGTACTGCTGGAGAATGAGGAGCACAGAAAAATTCTAGACTATGATTCATAAAAATGCTGTGCACAATTTGGTGCCTGGGTCCTTATCTCTGCTCACAACAGTCTTTAACATGTCATCAGGAAAAAGATCTGACAAAAGCACCACTTCATTAATTATTTGAATAGAAGGGTGACAAGACAAACCCAAGAAAGGCCCATAAGCCTTTCTCACCCCTTTAATCCTATGCTGTAATTTTTTAGAAAAAGTCAGAAGTTTTCTTTAGTTTAAGCAGCACAGAGAGGGGTGAATCAGTTGATTTTAAGTTATTTGTTACTGCCTGATGGGAGACAAACATACCAAGGAAGTAATTTTACTGGTCTCTAATAAATCACTATTGGAAATGGATTACGAGAACACTGGTGATGTTGGAAGTTCTGTTACAGGAAGACAACAAATGCATCACAAGTTTAGATGACCAAAGAATGAGATTTATGAATGAAGTGAACTAAAGAAATGGGGAAAAGACCAGCTCCTCATTACAGAAAAGGTTTTAAGGAAATGCCATATTGATGATTTACTCCTGGATAGCTGCCAAGGCTTTACATACAGAGTTGTGCCTTCTGAAGTCACATCCTTGATTTTTTTTTTTTTTTTCCCTTGGCGTCATTGGTTTTTCTTTTAGTGGTGTCTGGGACAATTCTGTTTACAAGAAAGAGGTATCCTCCTTTCCTAAAGAATAAGGAAGAAATATCTAGAGCTAGCAAATGTCTCTGATTTTACAGCCTGCTAAAATCTTGTTATGCCTCTTCTTTTCAGATAATCTTCTCTGTTTGGAAAAACAGCTCAACCTGTTTCCCACATACACACCTGCCATGGCATATTTTGTAAAAGCACTTCTTATCCAAAGCTTCACAAATGAAAGTGTTGTATTATGGACAATTAACAAATATCCAGTTATGTAGCCTTCAGATATGCACATATTTTAATCACATTACAATTTCGAATTACAATCTTTTGAATCACACATTCAAAAGAAATGAAAGGTTTTATAAAAATCCTCTCGAAAGTGATACATGCAGTTAAGATTTTTAGATAATGTTATCTCTTGCAGATGGTTAAAGCCAACTTGTCATGTATTTGCACAAACAGGAAGCACCTCCTGATATGTCCTGTTCACCTTTTTTTAACATAACTACTGTGAAAAAAAAAAAGAAGAAGGAAATTGCTTTGCATTTCACCTTTTAAAAGGTATGTTTGTAAAATATTCCACTCTGTATAGAAGACTTTACTTGATAAAGACATAAATACTCTCTTACTTTTTTTCATATAAAGCTTCACAACAAAATTTACTGAAAACAAGAAACACTGATTTGCTTTTCTGGCATAAATTTTTCAACAATGTATTGAATCCGAAGTCCACATACTGATGATATAAATAAATAAATAAATAAAAAAAAAAAAAAAAAAAAAAAAAAAAAAGCATAGCCTTGGATGACATGATATCTGATGCCTTAAACATTGCAAAGGAAAGAAAAATGGTGAAATTTCCAGTACACTTACTCTAAAGCTAGCCTGCTTCTTTTTGTGAGGATAAAACTCTTCTGTTTTTTGGTTGTTTGGGGAGACTTTTTTTTTGGTGTTTTGTTTTCCTCTTACTTTAATAACTTCCCTCTTTTAAAAGGGGGTAGAAACATGACAGTATTAATGTTGCAAGCGTTGGTCTTAACAACAGAAAGAATTTTTCACCAAGTAAAGCGCTCCAGCAATTTCTAATGATATTCTAATTTCCTGGAAATTTATCCTACAGACAAGCCTATTCAGCCAAAAGGTTCCGTCTCCAGCTCTTAGTTTCTGCATCCTGAACTTTGATGCCTGCATTGTCCCTGAGGAGCTCATATGTCACACAAGTTCAGAAATCCACATGTGGTCTTTTCTGAAGCCTGATCAGCTATTTCCTTTGAAATCTAGAAGGAACACCTTAATCTGGCTTCTGAAGCTGCCTGAGAGACAATGGAAGGGATTTCAGCACTGGCATGACACTGGGAGTGTCCAGTGTTCCAACTGCTGAAGGCAGGTCTACCAGCATGAGCATGGAGTCTGTACTTGAGGAAATAACTGTAGCTCCGTTTTAGACATCTTGCACAAAACAGTCTTAATGTTTTGTTTTAAAAACAGTTTTAATCCTTACCCCATGGCTCTTTGGATCTGGACTTGTGACACTGAACTGGTACTGAAGCATGATGATTAATAGATAATTCTTCACTAACCTCCTATGCAAAAACCTTTTCAAAGAATAATAAGGAATAAGAAGAGACTGGAACCAAAGTGAGAGATAAGAACTTTAAAAATTGTTTTGATTTGACAAGCTGAGATAATAAACTCTTGGCACAAAGCAAATTCAAACCTAAATCCTCCAAAATACTACATAAGCACATTCCTTAGTATATTAAAGGCTAGTTTGTAATGACATAGGGAAAAAAAAGCAGATGAGCATCCCATTCTGGGATGTGAAGGTTCAAGTTCCATCTTAGGCTGAAAATAGGATTAGCTTCCATTTATTAACATCTCAAAGTCAATATGCAAGTGGTCACACATATACAACACTTTGCACCTGTAGCACCTCTTAAGGTTATCTGTCCTGACTTCAGTTGGGATAGAGTTAATTTCTTCTCAGTAGCTGGTAGTGCTGTATTTTGGATTCAGTATAATGTTGGTAACACACTGATATTTGGTGGTTTGCCGAGCTGCATTTATCTTAAGTCACAGACTATTTTTTGTGTGTCTCATGCTCTGCCAGTGAGGAGGTACACAAAAAGAGGCTGGAAGGCTACATAGCTGGGACAGGTGAAGTGAACTGGACAAAAAGACATTCCACACCATTGAGTACCATGCCCAGTATATAAAACTGTGTGAGTTAACCAAAAGGAGGGCTGATCCAGGTTAAGGAATGGGGTCTGGCCTCTGTCAGCCAGACAATTTATTGTGCATCACATGTTTGTGGGTTTTAAAAAAATTATTACTATTATTATTATTATTACTACTACTTCTACTACTGCTATAATTTACTTTGTTTCAATTATTACACTGTTCTTATCCCAACCTAGTTGTGATTCTCCTCACCACTCCACCAGGGTGGCAGGGGGAGGTGAGAGTGGCTGTGTGGTGCTTAGTTGCTGGCTGGGTTTAAGCCACCACAGCAGCACATTAAGGAACAAGGGGTGGAAGCAGCTCCAACTCGCACATAACCAGTTGTTATGTGCGAGTATCAGAGTCCAAACCAGAAAACCTACACACTAAGGAGGACCATGTACTACCTGAACCACAGGCTTCTTTTTTACCACATACTAAGTAAAATGGCATTCTAGAAGAAGAAATGGCCCATCAAGACTCCCTAAGTGAAGATTGGAAGGACAGTAAAAGCAGACCTAGAATTCAATAACTGACTGCACCCAAAACAGATGCCTTATTTGCCCCATGTTCATTAGAAATGAAGGGACAGGTACACCTAACAAATCCCTGCCTTCTGTGAACAGAACTTGATTCAACAACAGTGAATTAAATACTCTGGAAATGTCTGGGGTGGTTTGTTACGTCACAAGCTTTTTATAAGAAATTGCCTCTAGCAAAATTGCCAGAGGGAGGGAATATAGACTACTCACATAGGAGAATATTCTATAAAATATTCTATTTTCCATACAATTTATTTGCTTTGAAATAAACAATGTTTTGCTTTAGAAAGTTGTCCAATTACTGCTTCTCTAGGGAAGATAATTACAAATATTAAACAAATTCAAAGGCTACAGCTCAAAAGCTGAGTCAAAACAAAAGGGAATTTCTTAACTCCAGTCCAAGAGAAAAAATGATTGTTCAATATATGAGCAGGGTGCTACCAATGAGTAGGAGATGGAGAAAATCTTCTAATTGTGACAGCTGGTTGTTAATGAGACACACTCAGCTTATTCTAGTTGTACTAGTGTCTGCTGACTCTAGTTCTGTCAGCTTGTGGAATTGCCAACTTCCATAAAAAAGACAGAAATCTGAAGTTTCCGTGGCAGTCTGTAGAGGAAATAGTCATGAATTGTTCATTACCTGGAAATTCAACATTTTAAATTTCACACCTAGGAGCCATGAAAGAAGTCATACAGCAAAATAATCCAGAATGTTTAGACAGCAGTGGGTTATCAGTTGCTCAAATGCATTATTTAAATGAAACAATTAAAAACCAGAGTTCAGGCATGCGAACATCAGCAGCATATGCAGTTTTTACACCAAATAAACCCTTGATATAAATCCAAGTTTATTTTCAACACAAAGAAAATAGTTTTAAACAACCAAGGCTTGAAAATTCCAGAAGAGCACAAAAAAGCAAAGGATGAGTTTAAGAAACACAGGTCTGAAGGAAAAGATATTGTTTTCTCTACAAAAATGGAAGCTGTCTGTTATTTCAAAATGTGTCCACACGTGTACATTGGCATGCAGAGGAAGGGAAGAGTGAGGGAACACTGAGTCTAAATTTAGCCACAGTGATTACTGCTGCAGCATACAAGCTTCATTCGTGGGCTGAAATGAATCTGTAAATCACCCACTGGTTAACACAATTCTTTAAAAATATGAGGTCAAATCCTGTGCACACATATCCCAGGTGTCTAGGCACAAAAGCTCTTTTATCCTATTGGTACCCTACATATCACCCTACATATTTGAAGTTTATGGAAGTGCCGCTAAAGGCAGTTTCTATTCAAATATGTCACAAAATCTCAAAGAAGCCTTAGTAACACAGATTGATTGGAATGGAAATCAAATTTAAAAACTACACTTGGCTGAAAGTCTCACCCATTTATTCAGGTAAAGCAGTCTGGTAGTTTCCTTCCTGACAATGATACATAAATTTGTGGAACAAAACAGAAAAGCTGCTTCCATCCAAAGTCCTGGCTGTGAGAGCAAGGGGTTCTGTGGACTTGGCAGTGTATAAAGGTTGCAGATGGTGTCCATGGTTCAAAATATCTGTTTGAAGGACTTCTTGTTGGTACTTAAATTTGTGAAATTATTCAAGAAAACGTCATTGAAGTGTCACCTCAGTACCAGTAGGAGAGCTAAAAAATATTCCCAGGTCTAGCTCTTCACTTTGAAAAAGCAGAATTGGACTGTCTAGGAGTATATTCACTCAGGGATTTCTTTTCTACCATCATGAATGAGGATAACTTTCCTGAGGAAGAATTCTTGAGCCAGGGAAAGCTCTGCTCCATTAATCTATTTCCCCCAAGGTCAAGAGTTTATTGCTTAGATATAACCAGAAGGTAAATTACCAATCTAGACACACAGTCCTTAGTTGACAAAGTATGAAACTTGCAAATTGCTCAGGATATGAGGCTCCCCATAATACTAAAGACACTCAGTTTGCCTACCCACAGAACATCTCTCCTGTGTCCCAGGAGAAAGATATCTAATGAATGAACAATTAGAGGATGTCCCTTTGTTATAGAAGTCTGGACTTTGCAAGCAGCAGAATCTCATATATGATGAAGATGAGATATACATATGGTATGAAGATATCATACATATGGTATGAGATATACATGTGGTATGAATCTTGGGAGATTCAGTGAAAATTAATGGCAGCTGGAAGAGAAGGAAAAAAAGACAGGAGGGAAAAGACAACATAAGCTTAAAGTGGCCAACGGAGTAGAAAGAGAGGGAGTGAAATTCAGATTTTCATATATGACTGTAGGCTTTTTACAGTCTGAAGCAATCTGGTGAAGCTGTTCCCTGATCCAAGACACTTAAGAGAATCCAAGAAAAAGCCATTATGATGTCCTTAACGTGCTCAGCAAAAATGCTCTGCAGATACAAAACCCATTATTTCAAGATGAAGGGACTGAGGTTGATACATTGCCCATCCTGAATGGGCACAGCGAGGAGTGCTCCAAGAATTGTATTTAATGCCAACAGATGGTGCTTCCCCCCTTTATGCAAACTTCCACCATCTTCCAGATAACAGTCTGTAGTGACATCAGAGCAGCCAATACCACCTAGGCACAGTATCTTCCCTATCTATTCACAATTTGGTTCTCTGCCAGCCTCCCTCCACGATTCTCAATGGGAAGTGAAAGTCAAGTTGACACCCTGATACCCACACTGGTGCACAGATGCTGCAGTTGTTTCCCTTTTCCCACCAGGGTTTTATTTGGGTTACAGAGAGATAAACTTTACAAAATTGCTGAGAAATAAAAGAGATCTAGAAATATAAACATCAGGAAAGGAAGACCAAACTTTTGTCGATATTACTGTAGCAAAAGGATAAAATACCAAATGATTCTGGTGGTCAGACATGACAGGAGAGGACTTCCCCCAAAGTGAAGAAGCATTTTATATAGGAGCAAATACAAAGTATAGGAAACAAGAGAGATGAAGGTGAAGAGGTGACAAAAATGTGGGAGGAAAATGGCAAAGTGGGGAATGAAAATGTGACAGTGATATGAAGGGGAACAGAAGATCAGATAATGGGAAAAAAAGAAAAACAGGACAAACTGTTTACAAAATAGGATAGATAAAAGAGTGTGAAAGAAAATAACTGTGAAAGCGAAGTTTAAAAAGCAGCAACAAAATGGCAAGCTGCTATTTTTAGGGAATAAATACATACAGCACACATTTTATTCTACTGCACTTAAAGGTGAATGTAGGTGATGCTAAGTAATTAATTTAGGACAAGATTGTGATTTCTCAGCAATATGCAGAGGAGTAAATAAAGAACACAGTAAGATCTAGAAAGTTTTCTAAATGAACACTACCATGTGTTTAAGGGCTGTATCCACAGCAACTAGAAACCAACACAAAACCAGTCACCATTTAACCACACTCCCTTGAGAAACTATCAACATAACAGTTTCTAGCAACATATTCAGACACCATGCCCACTGAATATTTAAGACATACAGTGAGGTACATCGAATAATGAACTTGCTGGCTTTATTTTCAAATTCTACCACATGCTCAAGCAACTCATTGAAGTCAAGGGTATTTGACAACCCAGTACTCACACACAGTTCCATGCTTCAGGTTCCTCCAGACTAGAAGATTTCAGCTAGAAAAAGACTGGGAATAGTAAAGCTCAAAGAATTGCCAGCAAAGAAATTCTGGGGTGATTGTTCCTTGCTTTTTCTTTTTTGTAGAAAGCATCCAGAGTGAATTCTTGTTTGGATAAAAGGGCTTAGTGAACAGCAAGGAAAAAGAAAATAATTATTTACATCTCAGTATCATAGAGGTATACTACAAACAACTTTTGAGAAAAGCTTTCCCCTCAATTTCTTCCCTTCCCCCCTTTTAAAATTTGTTTTTTAATTTAAATTGTTTTATGTTGGTTTGCATAACCTGTCAAGCTCATGTTCTTCAGAATGTTTTGTGAAGACTCAAAAGAATAAACTTACTAAAAAAACTATCTATTTAAGAGAGGGGACTCCCTTATGAGAGTCTGCCAACATTGCCCAGACAATGGAGCTCCATTAGAAGCTCCATTAGAAGCACTCCTTCCATAATGCTACCAACATCCTGGGAAACTGCATTGTCTCATTTCTCAGACAGATGAACTGAAGAGTAATGGAGTGGGAGTAATGAGCAGAGAACCTTCTCAAGGGGCAGCTGAACAAAATTGTTGCACTATGGCATAGAGAAGAAAGTTGACGTTCCCTCACCAAGCAAAGCAGAAAGTGAGAGAAAATGTTAATTTATCTCACCTATGGCACACTACCTACAGACAGCATATTGGGACTTCAGAAATCCACACAACATTTACTCAGAATATAATTCAAAACCTGATCTGACATGTACTTCATAGCTTTTATTATTTTCAATTTCACAAAAAAACTATCTAAGAAACTGATCTGCATTCTTTATAGCTTCATTCCCACAGGTAAAATTATCATCTAAATTCCTTTCATCTGCAGCATGATCTGTTCCACTCCACTGTCTTCAAATTACACCTTGCCAAATTTCTAAAGGCAAAAGAATTGCCCAAATACACCAATCCAGAAAATGGTGTTCAACTTTTCAAATATTATTTTAAGATTGAAAATACTCTGTTTTTCATTTTTACCACTACACAGCAACATTTGTGAGTGATACTTTTTCCGATTTAGCTGATGACCAGTAAATTCTGTGAGTGAGTCATTAAAAAACACCAGGTGGGTCAAAAGCTTTCATGACACACCTTTTCTGAAGAGCCTCAATGGAACATTCATACATTGATCCTATGGCCTTCTGATCACGGGTTTCACAGATTAGCACTACCGGTTAAATAAATGCTCTGCTCAAGTTAAAGGCTAAACATGAAGGCAACTTGAAAGTGTTTCAGCAACTTGTAAAGGGAAGCATCTTACTGATGTTCAAACAGTGTTCCTGCATTTTAGTCAAACCCCTCCACCTTTTTAAAGAATTCTATTTGAAGTCAAACATGAAAAGACATTTTTCCACTTTCATTGTTCACAGCCTAGGGAAAGGACAAGATGAGAAGAAAATGTTATCAACAGTTCTTTTATCATTTACCATGCTGAACTTATTTACCACTTTTTGTAATTACAGAGATATTAAAAAGACTGTCCTTCCTAACTGGAAGTTGCTTCATTCTCATGTCTGAAGAAACCCGGCTGCACTCCTCACAGCTGCTTGTAGCACAACTTACAGTTTCAATTCATTTTCTATTACAACTGCAACATTCAAGAATTGAGAAATTTCTAGTTCAGTTCTTATGTTAAAACTGATTAGTGTTTTAATAGGAATGGAGAAAAATAGAAGTTTCTGCTTGAGGAATAATTTCATCATATTGAAATGTTAAGGAAACAAGAAAAACAGAATTATGTTATCAGGGACTGGAAATAAAGATTCATACTCCAGTTGCAGGCCAAAGCTTTATGCCATCATACCTCTAATTCTGGAAATGCATTAAGGGTAACACAGCTATATCTGTTTGCACTACACTTCCCCCAACACAAGAAGAACTCATGTAGCAGTACAAAGATGTGTTTCAGGCAAAGAAAACTCATTGAAGACAGTGAACACATCTTAGACACAGGAACTGAGACACCACCTGCCTTGTCAGAATACCTGGATTTTTTGGTTTGTATAAAACAGAGAAAATAATAACACTTTGCTACACTGTTCAGTAAGGAAATAAACCAAGAGGATTAAACATGGCAAATAGAAAGTCACTTGTGGTTTACCTCTGTAAGTTACAGAATTTAATTTCTGCCCTTAAGAAACACCATATACACCCACAAACAAAGGAATTTCATAGAAAATTTTCAACCTCTCTAAAAAGGCTGCTAACCAGACCGATACGCAGAAGAGTGAGGAGCATTTTGACTTCCTAACTTTACACAATGACTTTCATTAAAGACCACCAAGAAGCAATCACTTTACCTTTCAGCCTCATTTTTTGTAACAGAATGCCAGGAGTACTGACATCCCCACAAGACTGACATCCTTCTCACATCTTGTGAAACAGTTTTAACATATAAAGCTATACAAACCATTTAAATGGCTATCAGCAGTACAACAGTGTATGAAAGATCGATGGAGAAAAATTTAAAAACACATTACTTTCAAGAAGCAGGAGCAATGCAAGATCTACAAACCAAAAAAATTTTATTTCTTATATAGTCCTTGAATAATGTCTAGCAATACCTGCTGCTGTCTTTGCCGCCTCATTTGGGCAACCTGAGACATCATGATTTGACGATCCAGTAACTCCATTCTCTGCTGCCTCTGAATGTCAACTGTTGCTCCCATTCCCACTCGAACTTCATTCGTTGGTTCCGCAGACGAGAAGACTGGTTCAAGAGTCCATGAAAATATCTTTGCTACCCATCTGGGTACACAAAGAATTCGATGAACTTTTAAGATACTGCTATTGTAGCAGATCCCAGAAACCTAAAATCAAAACCAAAAATGTTAAAAAAACCCTGAAAACCAAAAAACCTAAGTACATCACATTTACTTTGAATTTGGATGCAGGTAACAGTTGGCCTTTTGGATTTTAAAGCACTTTTACTGTATTTGCTCACAGTTCTCAGTCAAGAATCAGAGAACAAACAGGGGATTTCTTTACTTCCCTACAACTACAAACTGCTTTTTAAAATCTATGTGGTGCATTGCCTGTGACTCATAAAGCTGCAAGGGGCTTTTTGTTTGTTTTGGAATCTGAACCCAGGCCAAACTGGTCAAAATTAAAATAAAATTCAAATTTCTAGTAAAAGACCTGGTCAGGGTATGCTGCATGCTGACCTGAGAAGATTAAGACAGCTCTCGAGTATGCTGAAGTAATCTACAAACCCCTTCAAAAAAACCCCTAACCCCCTTAGGGCTTCTGTCCCTACCACCTGAAACTCTCCTTCTAGTAAAAATACAAGCAAACCAGTGGAACTGAAGTTAAATCTAAGACTATGCACACACTCATTCCAAAAGAAGCCCACCTGCCTTACAGGAGGGAAAAAAAAAACATTTGAAAACCAATTCATTAAAAACTGTGATCTGAAAAAGTCAGTTTTTGTAAGGCCCTTCTCCTACCCATAAGGAAAAAACACATTCTCTGTGTTCATGCTTGCATTAGAGCTTGATTTAATTTCAGATTCCGCAGGAGAAAGAGAAATCATGAGCCCCATAAATGGAATTACAGTCATCGCTCAGCCATTATTTTGAATGCCATTGTGAAACCACAGCACTTGAACCCAAAGCGGTCCCATCTGCATTCTGCTTTATGCCACATTTCAGCATTTGTGACTCTCTATTGTCTGTTATGCCACAAGAAATATGCTGTCACAGCAGAGTGAAATGAACAGGAAAAGAACTGAACCTCAACAAATCTGTAAACATACCCCAGAAATGAAATTATGCTAAAAACAATGTAGAAGCTCTGCATCTAATGTATATATTTATTTATTTATTTATTTGGGGCTATTTGTTGTATCTCACTGACATTTGTATAAAGACACTAAATGCATTGCTGCTTGGACAAAGGGAGACAGTATAGGAAAAAACATTCTTTAGGCGGGGGGATATTTTTCAGATTATTAATAAGGTTATTGTTAAATATCCAATGATGTAGTGAGACTTTTAGCAAAAACACATTCTGCTTTTGGAAACAATGATTTTTGTTTTATTCTACTTTCATTTTATGACTCATGATTGGATGTACAGCCCAAGCTGTTGGTTGCTTGACAGCACAAGCACAGGCTGTCATTCTAAGATGAGAAAGAACAGTTTTAAACTACTCTTAACCTCTTCAGTCTTTCAGTCGTGCTGTGAGAAAGGAGGTAAATGCTATAAAGGCCATAATCACATCAGAGTGAAGGCTGCCTTTAATTAATATTTTCTGCATTCAAAGGAAGGTCCTAACTGGACAGGGCACTGTAACAGAAGCTTTTTCCTGACCTCAGAGATCCTTTCCTCAGCTCTAGTGAAAATGTTCCAGATGACTGTAAACTCCTGACTAAAACTGTGCACATCAACTGGAAACTAAGGTATAGCTATAATCACCAAAGAACAAGAGGAAGAAAATTCGTATCACTTCTGCAATTCTCCTCTTTTTGGTATGTACTGCTTGAGCTGTCTGCCTAGCAAGAAGGTCCCCCAGAAGCAAACCCCTTGATCCTGAGAGAGTTAGGTAGATAGACCCCTCACTCAAGAAAACCTAGACTGCACAGTAACTGAGAACGCAGTTTTTGGCGAGTGAGAATTACTGAACCAGATTGAAAATATTACATACACATTTAATCTGATGTTTTCTTCAATGCAAAATGCACAAGTAGCACCACAACATACAGATTGTCTCCCTTCCTTTCACCTTGCTAGATGTAGGTATACGTAGTATCATTAGGCTATGGAGCCAGGACCCCTCTTTCATTCCAGGGATTCTGCACACCTGATTGTACAGGCGTTAACTAGGCAGAGAAAGAAGTCCCACTCAAAATACTTTGTCCAACATCACACCAACATTCCTTCACTTCATTCAAATGGCCCTCCTAGGTACTGATATCTGCTCTCTCTTACCACCTTTGAAAAGGTCTAATGTTTTCAAAAACCTTGAACAGGTTCAAAAAGAACAAGTTCACAAGAACAAAACAAAGCAAGTGGTGATAGGAAAATCTACGTCTTCCTGAATATATGACAAATCTTGGCACGTGTCTGAACATACTAACCACAAACAGAATCATTATTTATCAAATCAAGACAGAAAATAGAGCAATGAGACAATAGCAGCCTATCTTTGGTGTCAGTACTTTGGAACTTGTTTGTCTTAGAAAGGAAGGCATACTGAGAGCCCCAATTAGCAGCTGCATCAGTAAAAGCATTCTTGTATTTTTCTTAGCAGAGATGGCTGGGCATAGAATCATATAGGCTGGAAAAGACCTTTAAGATTATCAAGTCCAATTGTTAACCCAGTACTGCCAAGTCCACCATGTATTTAAACTGCCACATCTACATGTCTTTTAAACACCTATAGAGATGGTGACTCAACCCCTTTCTGCCCTGGGCAGCCAGGGCAGTGCTGGATGAACCTTTTGGTGAATAATTTTTCATAATATTCAATCTAAACCTTCCCTGGCACAACTTAAAGGATATTTCTGTTTATCTTACTTGGAAAAAGATATTGACCCTCACCTCATCACAATCTCCTTTTAGGTAGTTGCAGTCATTCCAGAGCACTTAACTAGAAGAAAAGGCTTTATAAGGCTAAAAGTTTATGGACATGCTAAAATGAAGACCTATTATATGGAAGTATAAGAAACTTTAAAATCCTGTAGTCAGTTATTACCAAATTTCAATAAGTTTCAACTAGTGAGGACAAGATAGCTATTTCTATATTTCCAATAAACCCAGAATGGAGACATTTGTAGTTAAAAAAGGTCTCGTGATTCAGTCTGGCTCAGTGTCATACTCCTGTCTTAATGTCAAGTATTTCCAAAGAACTTCCTCTATAGCTGGTTCATATGCAGAACCTAATAGATACAATTTTAAAAATCATAAGCTTTGACAAAGTATAAAGCAACTTTTTACACTATTTTTGTTATTGACATTGAGTGAATGTCTAGTGTTTAAGAACATAAAGCAACACTGTTTATTCAATGAAGATAAAATGACCTCAATTCTATTCCAATTTCAGCACTGTAAATCAGATTAAAGTGCTACTTCCCCCAAACAGAGGAGCCTCCAGTGTATTTTACCCGCCAAAAGTCACCACAAAAAGACGTTGTGGTTATGTTCACACTGTTAAAATGGAGAATTTGTGGCTAGCAACATAAGGTGCATCTTAATTTCTGTTAGTCACAGCATCTTCCACCATATTGTATGTGGCACAGTGCTAAGAAGAGGAAATGGAGGATGCTGGAAACTCTGGCACACTGCAGAATAAAAGTGCGCTTAGATATTTTAAATTTCTTAATGCCATGGCTTACTACTGGTACTTCACATGAAGTTTCCTAACCTTCTCCTGCCCCCATATAAAGCCTAACTTCCCCTTCCCTCATGTCCTTCTAAAGTTATACATTTTTAAGAAAAAGGAAGTAGCTGTATTTTCTCTGTAATTAGATAAACCAAACATGGAAACTCTCCAGTATTTCACATTGCAAAGACCCATATGCTCCACAGGTAGCTGGAGTAGTATTTAAAATTTAAATATTCAAATTTACTGTACTTGATTAACACCAAAAACGGAAATCAAACAGAAAAAAATTGTAGACAGACTGGTGTAGAAAATTATGTTGAAAATTATTTTAACTAACAGAACTTGACATCAAATACTCAATTATTTTGTTCTGAATAATGTAAATACATCCATCATGTACTCAAGACTTGGCTATTTTCAGATACCAACAAATGAAAAGTAAATAGTTTTCTTAAGGTGAAGTGACATTTTTATACCTATTGTATCTGCTTAATCCTTAGTATGTTCTGAATTGCATACATGTAAAATCAAAAAATGGGTTGAAGTTTGTGTCAGGATTCTGTATTTATCTTCATTAGAGAAAGCATTTACCAAAACAAGAGGGATTGTGTGAAAACCACTCAAGAAACAAAACTACCTAACAAATAAACCCCACTACACATGTATTTTCAACTTTTGTTAAAATTCAAACAGATTATTTTGTTCGGATTTCCTTTTTGGAAAGTATTGCAAATAATATAAACAGCCTTTTGCAAGAGTTACCTTGAGATAAAAATAAAATTATAGTGATGCTAAAATATCTCTCCTAAATTTTGTTTCCAGTTGATTTGCCTCACACATTTTCCAGATACCTTGAAACTTTTTTCTTCAGAGTTCATTAGTGCTTCATTGGTCAGATGGAATCACTATCAGCTAAAGAACACTGTGTATGTGCAAGCATGACTGTACTGCCATTTCAGCACAGTACAACTATTCTTAACTTTTACTGGTGTCCTAAGCATACGTTCCTTTGGTCTCTGCCAGTGTTCTGTAGGTGATAATTATCACATTATTAACCAAATCTCATTAATTAAAAGATCAGGATTTGATTAATCTAACCCAACATAAATATCTGTAATTTAAAAACCTGCTTAATAAGCTGATTGTTTAAAGTTGGTGTCATAGTAATTTCAAGAGAAATGGGCACCCTTAGGATCCTCTGGCAGATGTCTCCAAAGTACATACACAGCTGAATTACCCTAATGGATTCCCTCTCTGAAAAAGGGTAATGCTGCTGCCAAAAAAAAGAAATATTGATAGAACAATCTAATTCCTAATGAACCAGTTGGTATAGTTGACCAAAGAGACCATATTTTGGACACAGAAACTCTTCTTCAGATCCAAGAGAGACTTCAGAATTGAAATACAAACTGAAAACCAATATCCATTTTTCTACAGATATTAAAGAGAAAGTACCTTATGACACGTTATGACTTTTTCCTGTCTTCTCTCACTACTTTCTCCTTCTTCTAGAGTTGGAAATATCTGCATTTCCCTCCTCCCTAGACAATTACAACCTCACTTCCAAACCAGCATCCTCTGTATTCCAGATGAACCAATTCCTTTTTTTTTCAGATGCATTAACTGATGCAGGAATAAGTGCTGGTAGCTTAGTCAGTTGTCATGTGTTCACACCTTGATGTGGGCAGGGACAGCTCACACCACAGGGGACATTAGGTCAATAAAGTCAGTAAATGTAGTGACACTCAGATCAAGTCACTTCCTGTCACTCAGCTGAACACTGAGCACTGTCCACACACAAATAAAGCACATTAGTTTTGGGCAGGATTGAGCACATGTGTTAATGTACATGGACTTGCTGGAGCAAGTCCAGTGCAGGGCCACAGAGATGATCAAAGGACTGTGGGAGCATCTTTCACATGAGGGGAGGCTGAGAGAAGTGGGGCTGTTTGGCCTGGAGAAGAGAAGGTGAGGGGATTTTACCGAAGTAAAGAAATGCTTGAAGCTAAATGAAGGGACGAAACCAGGCTTTTCTCAGCAACAGGAAAAGGAGAAATCGGCATGAACTGAAACGTGGGAGGCTCCCTCTAAGGATCAGGAAACACTTCACCGTGAGGCTGATTGAACACTAGCACAGATGGCCCAGGGAGGTGGTAGAGTCTGCATCCTTGGAGATACTCAAAAGCCATCAGAACATGGTCCTGGGGCAAGCTGCTCTGTGTGGCCCTGCCTGAGCAGGGAGGCTGGACCAGGTGTTGCCCTCAGTGCTTCTGTGAACTGAGTATGTGCTCTTTGGCAGGTAGTTCTATCAGGAAAGGGGAATCACATCCATTACACACAAAATATATGGTTTTACTAGGTAGACAGAATTTTTAGTGAGTAGTCTCACTGATACTAGCAACACTACTGGTATTTATACTGTAATACCAATGTCAAATATTCAGAAATTAACTAGATCCAACATTTAGCTAACAGTTACCTGAAACCACTTACAATCACAGTTACAAAGTGTTCAAAAAGTATCATACATTGACTAAAGTCCTGCACCAGATTAAATGTGGATGACTGAAGGATATCCAGACTAACTGGAGGATCAGGGACAATGCACAGCAGGACATGAATGTGGAGGCAACTGCATACATTAACAGACTCTGACCAAAGATTCTCTTTGAGAAAGCACATGTTTAATATTAAGCATGTAGAAGGGATGATATTTTAAATGTGAACACTATATTGTGGGGTAATACAAATGCAAATACAGCATGTTTTAAAACAACACAGAATTCAGCATGCTTTGTTCAAAATCTTGTAAGAAAGATCTGAAAGAGGAAGAAAAACAACAAGAAAACCAATGATTCCTAGGTCTGATCAGATATTAGCTACATAAGACTATTTTAAAGACAGGAACTAAAACCATGAATGTCCAGTTTAATTATTTTGCTCCCCGAGCTGAATCATGTTTTACCCTATATATGCCAATTCCAAAGGACATTATTTCATGATACAAAAACACCTCAGCTGACTGAACAACTAGCAGAAAGGATAGATAAAGTTCTTAACAAACAGAACGCAAAAGTATAATCCAAATACACTTGGGAGCATTTAACAGCATCTGTAGTCTATGTAAAACTAAATTAGTCACTTCAAAATTATGAATACTAACTAATGTACTCAAAAAAAAAGAACTGAAATTAAAATAATGCACTCAACACTGTCTGAACTTTCTATCTTAAGCTTAAGCCACTAAAGTACAAACTCCAATTTACAGATTCTCTATATTTCCAATATCTAAATATAAAAAGCACAACTTTTCATACAATCTGAGAAAAGTAAATTCCAGCATAGCACAGTAACAATGCAGAAAACTGTTGCATTCAGTTTAGTGAAATGTCCAAGACAAGCAGGGTTTTAGAAACTTCTCAATTTCAGTTTCCTAAGCTTTGAACTGAACTCTACATAAATGTAAGGCAGCTCACAGGAGACTTGGTGGGTTCCAAATTTTGAACTTTATGCAGTGAAGGTCATCTTGCAAACAAATAAAAAACTGACATGAGGTAAGAAAAAAGGCTAGAACACTAAAATCACAAAAAAGGGCCTGAAAGATACCTTTCCGCTATCAAATATAGCCCTAAGCCACTCTGAAAAACCCATGGCATGTGCTCTGTCTGATGACATTATCCTAGAAAGTAGAGGGAACTGCATGTCTTCATGGGACATGTCTTCTGCTGGTCACCAACCTGAGCTTACTTCTTTAAGCAGATAAGATCTAGCTATGACTGAGTCTTGACACTCCTCTCAAATTTCAATCCTACCAGAGTATGGCAAGGAAAAATGTTAAGTGGGAATCCAAGAGATTTTAAAGGGGTGAAAAAAAAAAAAAAAAGGAGAGATTTCTACATCCAATGAAACATGAATACCACTTCCTAAGGTGGTTCGACTATTTTAAAAGAAAAAAATAGTGAAGACACTGTTTCAAGTTTTCACTAAACTGAGTGATATGCACTATATGGTAGCACTTCCGTAAACAACTACTGAAAGAATTTTGGGCATCTCTAGTATGTTTCCTAATTTTATGACACAAACCCCAAAAAACTCACATCATAAGAAACAAACTTGGTCTGTATGCACCAGGCATCGTATATTCCTGGCAAAATAAATCACAAGAAACTAAATTAGTCTTATCAAACATAAGATGAGTATAGATTAGTGATTACAAGAGATTTGTGAATTTCTTTACAATCTACTACATAAATTTTCTCCTCTTTATACATAAGCATCATGGATTTAAACAGCATG
This sequence comes from Taeniopygia guttata, assembly GCF_048771995.1. Lineage (NCBI taxonomy): Eukaryota > Metazoa > Chordata > Aves > Passeriformes > Estrildidae > Taeniopygia > Taeniopygia guttata. The sequence continues at coordinate 76,779,926 of NC_133024.1, read as the reverse complement.
TCTTATACAACATACCAGCAACTGACATACCAAAAGTAAAATAATTGATTGTCCAGTTTCATGTGGACAGTAAAGAAACTGCCTTTAAGACTGTAATCCCGTGCTGGTTTACAATTAGATCTAGCAAGATATACCTTATCACAAAGACAGACATAGCAGACCTTCTGTATTCCAATAACAAAACATGTGCTGTAATTTCTGCACCTGACAAAAACTGACCATCAAAACTACAAATTGTCAAAAATTCCCTATCACCAGGCACATTACATCAATGCCTACCTGCCCACATAGACTCATACACTCATTTCTGTAATGACAGCATCACTCAAAACCACTGAAAACAAGAACTCAAGGCAGTACAGTTCCCAGTACCTCTATACCCTGCCTAGAATTCACAAGAAGGTCTAATGACACTTGCAAGCATGTAACTAGAAAGTCAGATCCCACTTAGTCATGTTCAAATATAGGCTGTGAGAATTTAAATAAACCTAAACCAGGAACACAGTGAAGACAAGGTGGAAAGTGACAACAACTCAGAAATTGTGCTGGCACCATCCATTTTAATATTCCACATAAGCAGAAGTGCAACAAAAGCTTAATTACAAAACAGCATCATAACACATCCAACATGAGTGCCTAAGTGATCTTCAGTGCTTAAAATACAGCGAAGTGGCTACCAGGCAATAAACTAGTGACTAAATATCACACCTGACTTGATGTTTGTGCATTTACCTATCCTTTTTGTACAAATACCTGAAAATTTGAGTCCACAAAGACTAAGGTAGTAAGCTAGAAAAATGCTAAAAGTAGTAAGAATTACAAAACATAGGCTGTCAGAATGACTTAACATTAATTTGACAATCTATTTATTTCTGTAATTGTACATATACAATGTTATCAACCAACTACACTTGTAGTGATAAAAGGCATCTTTATAGTGTTGCATATCCTTCTTCAGATTATTTAATACATTGTGAAACTTTATTCCTTTACCAAGTTTTCTCAAAAGACACCAAATCATAATTTCTAACAGAGAAGAAAAAGAGACTTCTTAATAACAGAAGTGTGGCAGATATGCTATGCAAAAGAAATGGCTGAAAATCCTAACATGAAATTCTTTTCAAATTACTGCACTGTCACTGTCAAAGCAGGATGGGAATGAAGAGACTCTGACCAGATCAGAAGGCTGGTGAAAGTAAAACTCTGATTTATTCAAAATACACTGCTCTTTTATGCAGAGCTTCGTGAGGACCAAATCCATTGGTTCTGAAGTGAAAACAACCCACCGCATTGGTGCAAAGTGCTTGACACACAGTGATAGAACTTAACTATAAACAATGTGAAAAACAAGAGAGATAAAGAGTTATTTACATTTTTCTCCAGCTCTTTCCCAGGCTTTTTGCCTGGCTAGAAACTCTTAGTTTCTTTCTTTGACTGAATCGGAGTCCCACACTGCACCTATTATGAAGTCATGGAGTGCAGCTCTGCCTGCTGCAGAAAAAAAATTGAGATTGAAAACACATTGTAATTAATGATGACTTAATTCATTCTGACTGAAGCAATATGAAAACTTGAAATGATTTTTAGCCATCCTGGGACACAGAAGAAACTCAATTTAATCCTATGGTTTTACACCTAAGTAAAACATACTGTCAGCTTGCAATTTAAAAAAAGCTAATTTATAAAAAAGATTACTAAGAAAGTTCAGCAAGTTTCATTATATAGAAGAACAAAATTTTAGATTAAGAGGGAATTAAAATAGGAACTGCATAATGTATTACGAAAAAAAAAATTGACCTACTCTTTATTTTTTAAAAATTGACCTACTCTATATAATCAAGTATAGACAGAGCTTGTATCATCAGGAAAGAGGGAGTTAAAATACCTTTCCATTTCTTTCCTTTCCTTCCCTCTCTAATGAACACCTGTTCAAAAGGAAGGGCTATTAAAAGAGCCAGCAGCGTAACAGGAAGGGTAGTGTGTTTGGAGGAAGTCACAGATCCTTCAGTGGGCACAGAAGCTTGGGCTGATTTCCAGTAGAGATAGATTCTGATTTGTTAGTTGCACTGCTTTCATTGATATTTATAGCAAGATCAAATCATGAACAGGCATCACTATTTGCTGCTCCATCACTCCTGTTATTACTTATCCTAGAAACTCACAGAATATTTTGCAACAGTCAATGCAAATGGTAAGAGATCAAACTACTAAGTTGTAGCAGCATTTCCCTCTGAGCTCAACCCAAATTCAAATTAGTGGGTACAGCAAGGGCATAATTTGAGTTTTCCACCAACTTAATAATGAGCTCCCTTGGAAGTGGTGGCACTCTCTCTGTTGAAAAAGGTTACAATTTTTGGGCCAAGAAATCAGTCTGAGCTCCTAATTTCAGAGTTTGTAAAATTTAAAAAGAAGCTTATCAGTATCTAAACATCTGAAATATTTAGCACAATCTGTTTCAGCACTAACTGTCTTAGTACCAACAACAGAGTCAGAAAGGAAAAAGACAGATCTAAGAGAGAAATTCAGAAGTGAATTTTATCTGACTGATGTGATGAATGTGATTTTGTGCCCTTTACTGTCATTGCCATTGTGAGAAACAGCTATACTACAGATCTCCTTGGAGATGAAAGCATGAAAAACCCTCACAGCAAAGCTATTAAAACCTGAGTTTTGGAATCAAAGCTTGAGGCTTGCTGAAAACTGAAAAAACAACCTCAACTCGGGGTACACATTTTTACCATTTCCTCAGCAATCTCATTTATAGTTCTGGGTGTATAGCTATATCCATGGCAACAAAATTAATTTTATGCAGGGAACAGTGGCACCCTGAAAATATCAACCACCAATCTTGTCGTCTATCAGTTTATCACCAGCTAGTCAGTGCTTTACATATTTGGAAGTTGAAGAGGAAAACTTTCTACTTGCCAACACAAAATGTTACTTAGCAACTTCTGTTCTTTTTGAGTCCAAATATACTGTGCTGATCCCACACATAACGGAGTGTTTTAAGCAACATACGATTTTTATAACAGTAAGACTTACCAATCCACTTAAGGCTAAAATCCAGATGTAGGAACCAGACGTTAAGAGCTGGAAGACAAGGGTAGGGATTTAAATTTTTGTTTTACTAAATTATTGCTATATGAACCACTAAGTTGCAATATGATATAGGTTATGCACTCATGATGACAATGGGAGACGTCAGACTGTTACCTCTATTAAAATTCAGTTTACCATTCAAAAAGAAAAAGTATTCCAGAAGGAGCAAGTGGAAAAAACACAGGGATCCAACAATTGTTCTCCTTCTACAGAACAATACATTTTATTTTCATATAGCTTACTAAGTATAACAGGATGTCAGTTATAGGCTGCACAGAAAACAGGTCTGAAAGACAGGCTGAAGCAAAGGAAATGACTCAGCAGCAAGAGGAGAAGAGTTCCAAGCAGGCAGGCACTCCAAGTGAAGCTCTCAGACATGCAGTCACAGACAGCCTAAGCACCAAAATTAAGGAAATAAAGTTCTTACCCTGTGACATATTTGCTGACATGAAATCACAGAAATAAGCTGGAGCAAATTTTTTTTTTAAATCCTGATAAGTCAACATGGCAGCCCATTGTTTCTAGCAAAGTATGTGACTAATCACCTGGAGAAGGTTATAACCAAACTGGAAAAATGGACTGAAAATGGTTACTAAAATGTTTCTGTGTGATGCTGACTGAATTGTGAGAACACCTTCCCTCTAGAGTTCTGACTATGGAAAGAATGACTTGAGATAAGGGCAGAGTTTACAAATGAGGAGAAGGCAAATGAGTCTTTCCTCAGGCTCTGTATGACAGCAGCAACCTTTCAGGCTCAGCAGGGAGAGATCCCGCAGAGATATGGGGCTCAGTGACAGCACTGATCCCCATTGGGGGGCTCAGTGACAGCACTGATCCACGCTGGATCCATGCTGTGTGTACGAAAGCAAAAGGTAAAAGACAATATGGAAAACAGTCCACATAATATCATGGCTTTCCCAAAGACTGCAATAATAGTGGACTTGAAGGGTTCAGAAGAGAGGAAACAAGATTTCTGAGAGATCAAGAAAATAAGGTGCTGGAGCAGAAAGTGAAGGAGACCAAAGGCTGAACAGGAAAGAGGATGAATGAAATGTTCATGTGGAGCACAAGCCAATATTCTGAAACTGACTACTTATTCTAAAATACTCCCTACTACATTTGGTAGAGAGTATCATAACTATGGTGTTTTTCCCATTGCTTGTGCCAGAGCTACTTTTGAATCCCTAGAAAATATAGAAGTGAGCCTAATTTCTGATAAATTTGCAAATCTCCTATTTCACCATTCAAGTTGTGACACAAGTGTCCATTCATTTCTAGGCTGCTGGGTTTGGGGGTTTTTAATTTTTTTCTGAATAATTACTAGTTTTCTATACCAAGTAGCTATATTTTTTTGGTCATATTTCACAGAATAATGCATGATGTTGCTGTGCTCTATGTTACATGTGTCACATGGTAATGCATGGCATACAAATTAGATTAATTTAATAAAAGTGAAATTTAGCTAAAACCTTGATTATTTACTAAGTCTTACCATAAAAAATACTGTATTCTACATTGTTTGAATTCTAATAGACAAGGGGAAAATAAGCAAATTCAAGAATATAAGCAAAATAGAAAGGTGAAAGATAAAAATGCTTTAGGATTAGGTTCCATTTTCATCTATTTTGGTCTAATTCATTTTACTGACCAAAAAAACCAAAACTGCAGAATTGTCTATTATATTTTCCCATGTAAGACAAGGTAAGAACAGATCACTTGCTTACCACTTCAGCATACTAGAAACACATATTTCTCTATGTTTTAGTTTAGCTGATGGGATAGTTGCTAGCTAAATGTATGCTGAATCATGCATGTGGAAGCATCAAAATTCACTGACAAACAGAAATACTAACTACTAACTACACTAGTAGTTTAGTAAAAGATGAACAAGCAAGTACATACCATACCTGTAAACCCAGTATGTAGACCAGAGACTTGTTTGTTATAGAAAAGTGGCCCAATACTTGTGTCACCTGCACTCTTGGAATGGAGGAATAAAATGGAACAAACAGCGCAAACACAGGACCCAAGCTGCAAAAAGAAAGGTACAGATGGTTATAAGAATTATACTAACAGCAGTAATGTCAAACAATCAAAAGGAGTTAATTTTAAGTACACAACAATCAAAATGTTACACCACCTTGCAAACAAAGGTCTTCCTTGGGAACCCACACTAGGTAACTTCTGGCATGCTGGGTAATAGATTCATTAGCAAATAAGAACAAGTGGCAAAAAGTATTTTATTTCCCAATGTTTAGGACTGGAGGCAGAAGAGAAGGCAACATATTTCATCTAATAGCAGATTCTTTACATAAAGCACAGCACACAACAAGAACAGCAGTAATCTCCTACATCAGAACAAATATGATTCAAATGAACAAATGGTAAGGACTTTACCTTTCCCAAAAGGTTAAGGAAGGCACTTCACTTATGAAGCCAAGCTCCTGGTATTTATCCAGACTTAATGTGTTTAGAGTATTGCCAATAGAGTACAGCATCTAAGATGGGAATACTGACAGTTTGATTTAACTTCCCTTTGCCAGTGACTTCCATGGCCCTACAAATAAAACTTCCTTTAGGGTCCTCATCTTAATCACAACACAAGATGTTTTTGAAATTTTTAAACCATCACTGGAAGGAGATTTATAGAATCTTAAGACTTGAAGCAGTTTTTATAATGACCAGATGCCTAGACTGATCTTGTGAACACAAGTTAGTGCATTTCATTCAGACACTCAATTTTGCATGTAATTATTTTTACACAAACAAGTTATTCCATTGCAGACAATATTCACTGAATAAATCAGGTTTTATAAGTGAATATAGAAGAAAAACAAAGAAAAAATATACTTTCTCTTCTTAGAAAAGTAATTCTAAATTATTTCTTTCTACTCTGACCAAATTGAGAGAATACCACAACTGTAGCATGCTTTTCAGGTTTTATTGATCCTGTGATAAACAGTGACTCAGACACAGAGATTTCACATGCAAGAATGCACTCAATCGTAAGATGGGAAAGTACAAAAAGGAATTTCCCAAGACTGCAAGTGTATTTTAAAGAGATTAAAGAATGCTAAAAGGTTCCCTAAATGTTAGTATTAATTTACGTCAACAGAGACCACAGAAAGCACCACCCCAGTCCAGAGTAGCTATCAGCTTAATTCAAGGTCTGGTGTCTGACACTGCTCAGTACCCAAAAACCTAGATGAGCTGGAGGAATCTTAGTGATGGGCCTTTTCTCCTAAAACAGTAAGTTCATAGGCACTACATAGGTATGCTCCTAAAGGCATCAGTGTTTGTTTTTTAGACAGAGTTCACATCTAATATAAATAGGTATTACCTGAATATCCATTCAGGTATCTTTTTTAAAATGTCAAAACTGGTGCCCTTCAAAATGCTGTGTGAAACTAATTTGTACAGGCGATTCCACTGTGTGAAAAGTCATTCCAATTAATTTTAAACTTTCAACTTTCTTTATATAATTCTGTATTTTGAAAGTTTCCCTTTATTTTCTGTTGCCTTCAGTATTTTCAATAGTTTACTAATGCCTTTCTTAGAATAACTATATGGAGATGCTGCTTATCTACAGCAGGTCTGTCAGACAAGTTATGCACAGAATAATACTAGAATATTGCTGACACAGTAAAGTATAACAAAAGGATGATCAAGGAAAATCTGGACCCACTGGTGAAAAAAGGGACCCAGTGACAAAGGACAAGAGAAAACCAGGGCACTCAATGTCTTTTTCCTGTCAGTTTTCAGTGGTTAGTTTTGCCCTCAGGCCTTGCAAGGCCCTGAGCCTCTGGTGGGACTGGAGCAACACCTGCTGCGAAGGAAAACATTTTGGAGGCTCTTGATCCCAAGTGATCACACAGGAGGCAAAAGGACCAGACAAGCTGCACGCCGGGGTTCTCAGGGAGGTGGCCAATGCTACCTCACTGAAACATCATGGTGATTAGGGCAGGTTCCTGACTGGGTAATTGCAAATGTCACATCCATCTTCAAGGAGGGCAAGAAGAGAATCTTGATAGCTACAAAGCTCACCTCAATCCCTGGGAAAGTTACAGAGCAAAGCTCCTAGGAGCCATTGCCAGCTACATGATGGACAAGGCAGCTACTAATATCCCATATGGATTTACCAAGAGTGACTCTGGTACTGTGGGTAAGGAAGGGGAAGATGGCAAATGCTGTACACTCTGACTTTAGGATGGTCTTTGACTTGGTTTCTTCTTCAGCCCTCAAAGAAAAACAGGGAAGATATGCACTGCATAAGCAGCGAAGATTTGAGGGAATCTGGTTACACTGCTGGACTCAAAGGGCTCTGATCAGCAGCACCAACTTTAATGGCAAGCACTAACTAGCAGCTTCCCTCATGGATCTGTACTGGGATGAACACTATTTATTGTCTTTATTAAACTACCTGGATGACACAACAGAGTGCACTCCCAACATGATAGTGAGTGAAATCAAAATGGAGGGAGCAGTCAATACGTTGGAGAGCAGGATCACATTCAGCTATTCCTTGATGGACTTGAGAAATGAGCCGATATTAGGAATGTTAGGGAGTTCAACAGAAGTAACAGTGCACCGAGTCTTCCATCTGGGTTGGAAAAACCTTGGGCAGTGGCATAGACTGGCTAGAAAACAGACTGGCAGATAAGGAGATGGAGAATCCTTTGAGTGTTAGTCAACCTTTGAGTGCCACTTTATCCTTGCAGGAAAGGTCAATCACATACAGGGCAGCATTATCAATATGTTGTCATATGTTACAGAATTTCTGAGAGACAGAGGTCATGATTTATGTCTGGAGTGAGACTTGAGCTACCCAGTCAGACTAGGCCTGATAAGCGGCCTTGATGGGGCCTCGAAGCCTTTGATGCAGTGAGAATTCAGTTGTGGCGCAGTCAGAAATTATGTTAAGGTAACTACAAAGTATTCAGCCATCTGAGCATGAACTAGAGTGTGAAAAGTCCAACCACCTTAAGGCAAAGGTAAACAATGTTAGTGTGCCAATCAGAGTGTCTTTGTAACCTGTAAATTATGTAGAAGTGTATAAAAACTGCCATCTTCTCTTGAATAAACAGAGAATGTTGCATTAATCATATTGGTTGGATGTGCTTTCTGTCAGGCCAGCTCCCCCGATTTTATGAGGCCCCTGGCTTTTGTCATAAGGCCAAGAGAAGTAATTGCTCCTGAGACTAAATCTAAATAATTGTGTCCACTTTTGGGCTTTATGCTTCAAGAAACGTATTAATATACTAGAGCAACTCCAGACAGGATAATGTATTTTACCAGGCTGCCCAGAGTTACAATCTCCATCTTCAGAGATACAACCTGGACACCCAGCCCAAAATAACCCGTTCTCATTGGACATGTTTTGAACCCAGGATTGAACTAGATGACTGCCAGAGATCCTGTCAAACCTAAGCTACCCTATTGCTCTGTGAAAAATCAAAGCCTTATTCCCAGAGCTCATGATTGCTGAAGGAATTTCTGTTCCTGTATTTCACTGGGCAGCTACAAACATCCAACCACATACTGCAAATAAAAGGACTGGCTCTTAACTCTTTTAGTTATGTTAATTAGTTGTTTGGTATAATGTATCAGATTCAACATCTACAAGTGGAAAACATTCTTACTGAAGGACTACTTCAGTGGGTTTTTTCCCTTCACTTCTTTCTTATCCTCCTGTATTTGATTTTCCTCTCATCTCTTTTAGTCTCCTTTTCTGTGCTTTCCCTCCTTTTGCAGAGACCTTCACTCCAGCCCTTTGTTCATTATACTATGAGACTATCAGGAACATCCTTTCATGTGCCATGATTAACTTCTACTAGGAATCTGTGATGTTTGTGTGCAAAGAAGGGCTATAGATGCAAACATATTCTGACTCTGAACTGAGTTTTTGCCCACTTCATATTTAGGAAGTTAATTTTAGTCACATTTTCATAGAAAATGAAATTTTCAAACAACCCAGAAAACTCTAAAACCTGAAAACTGAATTCTAGAGTTTGAAAATTCTACATGTCCATCCCAAAGATGTACTGTAGTAGCCGTCTCTACAATAATTATATTCTCATTTTGAAGAGCACATTGAATTTCAACATTTGAAGTGAAACAGAAACACAGAGACAAGATAGGAACATTCTACATCATATGAATCTATGAGATTGGTTTTGTACAAAGAAATAAAAAAGACATATACAAACAACATCCTTGAAAAAAATAAATCAGAGATGTAAAAATTGTCTGAGAAATAAAAATCAGGGGCAGGTACATCTTACAAAAGAAATGCACTATTTAAAGTCTAAAAGGGTGACTATTAAATGCAGATTAAAATAAAACATTAGCACTAGCAAATATATGCACACAACAAGAAAAACGGTTCTAAAATGCATGAACAAAGGGTTAGAAAGCTAAATAAATGTAGCTTCTGCAAAAATGCTTGCTGCTGTCAACAGAAGTTCTGTGGGATTAAGTCTGCAGAAATAACCTATTTTATTCAGAATGACTCACTACACTTACTAACTGCGGTGCTGTGTTTTTCTTCATTCAAGTTCTCCAAAAAACCATTAAACTGACAAATTCACAACCATGTATTTTTTAGGGGACTAAAAATATCACATAAAAAACAGCTGCAGATGATACAGGCACGCAAGTAGTGCACTTGGAATTCAAGTTACTAAGTCATTTCAGTGACCTGCGTTCCTACAGTCAGCCCAAACACTGCCATATTACACTTGAGGTTCCAGTCTTTATTCTGAACATGCTAAATATTCACAATAACATTCCTTAAAATTAAGTAACTCTGTGGAATGTGACTACTACCCTTGATGGTTGTGTTCTTCTATCTGCTGGAGCCTTGGACTCAAAAGACCCTCCTACTGCACCCAATCCTTTCACTACACATAAGCAGGACAGCCCATTATGGCCTGAGGTCTCTCAATAGCAGCAAAAGCATTAGGCTTTGTTACCCAATACTCACTAGCTAACAGCAATATTTCACAGGAAAGCAGCAAGAATGCAGAGAAAAATTTAAAAATACATCTGGAGGTGAAAAGAAAGGTTCCTCCTGTCCATGGATATCCCTGCAGAATCAGTGCAACTTGCAGTTCATTAAAATTTGAGACTAACGATCTAACCAACAGTTTACAATTCCCTCATGAAGGCGGAAGTCAGACACCTATCCTAAAGTAAGCTTTAGTTTTTAATGCCAAGACTATCCAACAATATATTTTGTAACCTGTGGGGTTCCATGTTCCTCATCTTGCCTGTCAAAATCTGAACAGTGTTTGTACATATATGGTAAACACAAATGTATGTCTGCACATAATATGGTAAACACAAACACCTTCTGACACACAGCAATTTTTAAATTTATATGTCCAAATCCTGGAGCAGTCAAACAGATATTGGACCAACAGCAGCTGTATCAGAACAGAAAACAAACAGCTAGAAGGATGAACAGTTAGTGAAAGAATGCAAACTGCACCATTTATCTCAAGCAATTAGCTTGAGCTAATTTCTCATCATGCTAGGCTGGATTGGTATCTAAAATACCAGTGTGACGCAAAGGGTACAGTCTAATACTGTACCTTAATCAAAGGAAGGCAATATTTTATCAGATCAAAGCAGGAAACACATACTGGCGTTGTTTTATAATGATAAAACAATTCTGAAACAAACACTTCCTTTAATAAGAAGCTGGGGTACTAATGTCAGCCCTTGAGCAAAGACATATTTGCGTATCTCAAAATTTCCATTTCTACAGCAGACCTTAGGTGCTGGAGAGGGAACCACACTGTGGTGTTACTTTGTGTACATATGAAGCAAGTTACCTGTGCAATTTCCCTTTAAGCAGTCCTGAATTCTCATTACTTCATTTAAAGCAATTTTACTCTCTGATGAAGCTGAATTATTAAAAAATTATTCAAAAACAAGTAAGGAAAAACAAATCCAGAATAAAAATAATCCAGAATAAAATAATCCAGAATAAAATTGGTAAATTTCCACAAAGACTTTCTGAATGTGATGTTAGAAGATGAATGCTCCATTAAGACTGAGAGCTGAAAGCCCTGGATAGAGCCCTTCAGCTCTTTGGCACCTAAAGGGAATCAAGTCGTGTACAGTGGGAGTTCAACACAAGAAAAATCAGTGTACAGTGTCAACCAAGTGCTCCAAGTAGGTACAAGAGTAGCTCACAAGGCTCTGTGCTCTGCTATAGCAAAAACATTTCCTATAATACAAAGTAACTTTGCCATTAGACCTGTATTTATTTGAGGCTTTCTGATGAGAGGGATGTGTTAGTAGAGATCCTATCTCTCTACACACCTTCACCACTACAATGTCAGCCAACACCTGTGCTGTGAACACAGCCCTAACATTTCCAAAGAGGCATCCTCCACTCTGCATGGGTTGGACCCGCCAAAAATACCCTTATCATGCCTTGTTGGTTGTTTAAAATCAGGCCACTAAATGACGTCATGAAACAGTCCTTTGCAGTCATGAATGATCAGTATCAGTTTTTGGGGAAAAGCCCAGGTAGCTCTCAACCACAGCCTCTAACAGCAAACGAAAGGATTTTTCATCTACCTCAAATCTCCAAAACCCTCTTAACAAACACACAATTTAACTTTTACATTAAAAGTTCTTCACCCAGAAACAAGGTTATTTCAGATACAAATGGGTTAACTCACAATTTGACATCTCATTCCCTTCCTACTCCCTAGCCACTCATTCTTGTCAATATTATTTTAGGGGAATCAAATTTGTGTTTTAGAAGTTTTTGATCTTTCATGTATTTACCATACATTTTTCATTATCATTATTACCACTGCTTAAAATGTAATAAACAATTTACAAAGGCAGACATTTTTACTAATCTCTCAAAGTCACAGAGTTCTTTAACTCCCTCATTCATTTTTGAAAGGCATTTCTGTAAATCCTCATCATTATGATACTAAAACCATACTGGGAATGTCCACGGGCGTTTGAGACATCTGCTTTAACACCACATCTCGGTATGTCTCAGTTTTGAGGTTTCCTCGTGCTGCACCAGATCTTGTTGGTAAAAAGAAGTTCTAAGTATGTACTGATTACACAGCTCTTTGCTGTAAATTAAGGTATTTTTAACTTCAGATGGCAAATAAACAAAGTTTTTCTCATATGAGAGGGATTTTAGCTGGTCAGCAATTAGTCAAGTAAACTTCTGGCTGAAGTCCCTTCCGCGAAAGTCAGTAGTGTGTAACTTCAGGGGGGAGGTGGAAGTGTTGTTTCTAATTACTCTCTTTGAGCAGACTAATTGTAAAAGGATCAAAAATAGATGCTTTCACATCACATAAAACAGTAGGCAGCAAATCAAGACCGGCACACAAACAGGGCTGGAGCTTTTTTAAGCACTTGAAAAAACCCTACCCCTCCCACAAAGGACTCACGTAATCACTCTTGAGAACAATGTGCAAGGATAAACCTTCTCAGTCAAGCCATCCTGTTAATGCCCTTAACTGCTCAGAGGATCCAAGAAACTACAGAGATGTAAGTACAGAAAACAACTACTTTTTACTTTTTTCCTTTGCCACTGAGCAATAGCAAACAATTCCAGAAATATCTCCTTTTTTGCATTATACTGGATATTTTCATGTGGTAGTAAGGATAAATGATCTTGTATGGGAAAGGCCCATGGAAGAAATTCTCTGATATTTTATATTCCCTTATTAATAAGCTACTAGTTAGTTTTCCCTTAAAGGATATGTTGATCTACATGTTGATCTACAAGTTATTCCAACTCCTTTCTCATAATACAGCCTTCTGACAATCACAGGGAAACATTTCATACTGCCTCAACTTAGACAATTTTTTAGCAACTAATTTAAATTATACTAGTGCAGAAGTAACTACTGTAGAAGTAGTAAGGGAAGCACTGAAGCTCTAAAGTCACTGAACCTCACAGAATAATAGTAAGAGGGAGCCTTAAAACAAATCCATGCTGTGCTTGTGAATGCATAGCTTGCTTTTATCACATGCGTTCCATGTCTATGAAAACAGCCTTTATTATCAGCTCGAAAACTTCTCACTCTTCTCATGTCTGAACATTGCAACAGAGCATTTTAAGAGTTCAAAGCTTTATGAGCTAATTCCTCTTTTAACTTCTGGTGCACATTTCTTTAAAGGTTTTTAGAAGGCATTCTTCTTCTGAACTGCAATGACCAAACATCTCTCTCCTTATTACTGATCTTTAGATATGTTACAAGTGGTATGATTTTTATACAGCTTCCCAATTTAAAAGGATACATGGATACATTTTTCCTATTATAACAGCAAAACAAGACAGTCTGTTCCACAGAAAATAATTCAACTATCTTTTATCTAAAAAAATAAGAGAGAGTACTTGCCTTTGAGGAGAAAATACAAGAGATCTGTCTAACATCTTCATGATTGCTCCTGAAGAGACAAGGCAATTGAAAATTTACCTAGCAATTAGTCTTTAAGAGTTCAAATCTCATTTCTTTCTGGTCAAAAGACTCAGGACCACATATAGAGAATAATAAACTTAATATAGAAACTGTAATCTGAAGCTGTAAACCCTAAAAGGGTTTAATGTAATTCAGAAAAAAACCCCAAACTCAAATAGGTGCACATATTTTCTAGTACTAAAATACAAATCCTCATTTGACAACTTTTTTCTTCTGCTAGAAAGAATGTAATTTTCAGCGGCTCACACTTTTATTTTGCTTATTTGCTCTAGTTTTAGGCTCTCCCCTTTTTACATTTGGTACACCTAAGCAAGTATAAACTGAAGGGAAGTTAATAATCTTAGCATCAATACAGCTCTTCATGTCAGTATGTGTTTTTGGCAGAGATTATTTATGTTAGATAGGTCTCACACTTTTTATAGAATACATCACCCTTGTAAAGAGATATCCAACAGATAAGACCAGAATGTACCCTTCAAATTACTTCCACTTTTTCTTTAATTAGTTATGCACTTCAACTCAATTTCTTTTATTTCCATCTCACTTACTGTAGTTTCTACTATTTTTTAGCACCACATAAAACTGTCATACAACAACTGTCATACAAAATCATAGTAGTAGACAAAAGCAGGACCATAAAGATCCCACAGTCTTGTGCACTTGCATATTCTGTAAAGAAGCTAAAGAATATTCTAATTCCTTATAACCACTGTTAAAACAATTTAAGGCGCTGTTAAGACAATATTTGGGATTCTCTGATGTGTGTATTACAAATTTGGGTTTACTATGCCAACAAATTTGGATCAATACCAAAGAGGGATAAAAGTACTAGCCTGGAAACTCTCTCATCAAAATTAACTGTGGGTTGTGACCTGAGGACTCAATCCTCAGGTCATTAGGCTGACTCACCAACCTTTAGAACACAAAATTCAATAGCTTTTGAAAAGAAATTAACAAAAAGCACTAGAAACATATGAGTGTTAAAGTGTTAAAAAGAAAGAGGAAGCTTTAGGACATGCCTGTCTCTTGCCTCAGCTTTTATTAAATTACATGCAGTCCTCAGTTGCCAGTCCACACACCATATTATGCACCTTAGGTATATGTTCTTTCTATTTTAACTAAGTGTTCTACTATGCAACTTAGCACACACACTTTTTAATACACATAACTTAGTTGAAATCAAGCCTTTTGCTCAAACAGAGGAAACATTCTACAATAGAGATCACCTGTACAGTAAAATAGAAATACAAACTGTAAATATGTCTGGTCAATAGGAAAAAAAAAAAAAAAGAGATTAAGAAAAAAATTAAATCTACAAAAACACAGTACTGTGTATTTCCAATTTTCTACTACTGTTTTAAAACAATGTCAGACCTACACAGATTATATCTACAGAGGACTGTAAGATCAGTGAATCTTGCACAGAAATATCTTTCCTGTCCATTCTTTTAAAATAATCTATACTCTTTATGCATAGAAAAACAACATTAACCCCCAACATGATTTGTTAAAGAAATATTGTCCATCTCACAGTGATTAAACCATACTATGTGTAGAAAGCCAGGAGAGATCTTTCTACTGAACTGCTGTGCCTTTCCAAGAATATAATTAGTATCCTTAAATTAGCAACTGGACCTGGGACAAATAGACCAGGGATTCATCTTCAAAGAATGAAAATTACGAAGAGACACAGAGAAATCACGTTAGATTACAACACAGAGTAAAAACCTTCTACATGTCCCCTCTTCTGGAAAAGACAGATGGTGCTCCTCAGCAAAAGCAGGAGATGAGAAGAAGAAGAAATTTAATTAGCATTCAGAGAGAGCTTTGTACCACTGCTTGCACACAATCCCAACCCATGTAATCTAAAGTGTAATACTGCAACTGCTGGCTCCCAGCTTAAATCTATGCTTCTTAACAGTTAAATGTATGTAATATTATGATACTACATATAAAGCTCATCAGACATGAACATGTCTGTGAAGCACAGCTTTGGATTACACAGTACTTTCAGACTGGGGTCACCATCCTGTTCATCAAACACCTTTTGCTGTGGGGATTAAATACAAAACAAATGTATAAACATAAAACAATTTACTAATGCCAGTCAAATGTTTTCACACAACATGAATCTCCTACACAAGCTATTTTTCCTTCTTTGATGAGATAACAATATTGGTTTAGAAAGACACCTGCACAGATTTCAGACATGCTAGATTTTGTAAGCAGCTTGCCATTGTGCTGGGATTTTTTTCCCCAGATGGATGCTATTGCTGTGAAACATCAAGACGCACAGAGAATAGATTAGCAGCTGCCCAGCTAACAAACCTCACAAGGTAATTGACCAAAGAAACCTGCTGGTCAAAAAGCAAATAGTGCTAAGACTTGAAAATGGCAAGGGAAAGAACATTACAGAACAACCATCACTGGTTGCAAGCCCGGCATAGTATTTAACAGTAAAATGAATTTTAAACTCTCCCAGGCATAAGGTCCTCCCAGGTCAAAGCAGAGAGTAATGGCCATACCCTTACACTGGAGATATCCTATGACAGAGTGAATCAGAGAAATACTCCTGGATCACAGTAAACTAACTTCACAAACTCCCACTGCAATGCTACACATCTCTACCTTGCATACATAATCCACTGAGCAGAAAAAGCAGGGATGTAGTGGTGAGTTTGCCTCCAGGCACAGTAATACCAAGAGGCATCTGGAACCCCAAGCCCTGTGTGGGACACAGCTGGGGTTAGAACAGACAACACAGGATCATTTCACCTTGTAGTGAAATATTTTAGAAGCTTACCTCGAATTGCCCAAACCATGAGATTGTGTAAAGGTAAAGACTCAATGAAAACAGCAATTGCAAATGAATTTTTGAGATATTTAAGAGAGAGACCCACAGTTTTTAACAGGGAGGTTGACTGACCAAAGACTAGAGTACAAATAGGCAATTTGCTTTCTCTTCAGTTCTCCAAGACAAACAGCATTTTAGAAAGTATGCTTGTATGCTTTAAATGGAAAGCTATTGGAATCCATACACAATAACTAAAATAATATAATCTGAACTATGCAGAAGATTACATTAAGTGAGTAAGTGGTCTGTGTCACTGGGTATTTATAGACTCAGAAAATATGAAAACTTTAACAACTTTCTTTACAATACACATATACAGACAGGAATTTTCAATACTTTATACCTTAACATATTGGCATGTAACTCTAAGCCAAAACCCTCTGGTACTGTTTTCTTAAATTATTAAATTGGTAAGGGAAATTAATATTATCTTTCTTCCAAGTACATGCTTCAAAGTAACATCATTAATAAACCTGGAAAGCCACTGGAAGAGTCTTTAATCCAACAATCTAGGAGAGCAGAAGTTTTAGTAGTGATTCTAGAGGGTAAATTCATTGGTGCATCTGGATTTGGGACAGTAAATGGTCATGATCTCATGAGTTATTCAGGCACATAACTCTTAAAACAGAGTAATGTCCAGCTAGTCTGAGGTTTGCAGCAGTAAGGCTGTAACATTCTCCATTTATTCTCCAATAATGCAAAACTCACAATAAGTATTCAAAACATTCTTTTTTCAGATACATTCTGTAGAGGATGTCATATGCTAAGTGGATCACTCAGGACTGCTGCCAAGAAATAAACAGCAGCCTGACCCAAGGAATTGGTTTTTTTTAAAATATATCTTATCTTACTTAATAGTCCAGACACTTTTCAGGAAGAAAATGTTATTTTTAATGAAGCCCTCTCCATGATTGCCAAGAAAATGTGAAATACCTGCTGAGGTGAATGGAGTTCATCCAACAACAATTAGAGTTCAGAAGTACAAAGAAGTTTTCACAGCTTGAATGATGCACATTATGGTGGATTGTATCAACTTTATCATCTGTTTGGGCCACAAAACACATAAAATCTCTCCCTCTCTTTTTTTAAAAATTAATATATTCAGGTACTGTAGCACCCAAACACCTTGGTGACTCTCAAAATGTCCATACATACCCACAGGTAGACAAAACACAAATACTCATCTACAGCATTGTAAAATGTGTTCCCTACATTAAAAGTAAGAATATTTTGGGGATAACAGAGGATCAAAAGGAATACTTTTTGCCCCTCAGGATGACTCCCACAGCAGGCAGAAGAGCCTGCCAAGGAGCACAGCTTGGCTGACTGCACACTGCCCTGGAAGATGTATGACCTGCGCTCCTCCAGCTTTGTCCTCATCCATTTGTGGCCAGTTTGTCCTGGCAGGGACATGCTAGCACCTTGGATAGACACAAACACTGTCTCAGCTAGGACTCCTTCTCAATATAGCCACAGTCATATGTGAGGATGAACATCCTATTTTGAACAACAAGTTCTAGATTAATTTATTACATTAAAGATCCAACTTCATAGCACAAAATTAGGTAACATGCAATTTATGAAATTCTACTATTGATATAAAAACCTATATATTTTAATGAATATACAGTTTTTTTCCTAAACTACAGCTGAATGTTGTTGTATAATAGATATTCTACATTTCACTAATGTTTATACAAAGACATATGAATGGATGTGACAATTATGTGCCCTGTTTTTGAACCAAAACTATTATAATTGTAAAGCAAAAAAAAAAAAAAAAAAAAAAGCACTTGTTACTGCAATTGAACTGTTTATAACAAATCTTAGATTTGTTACTGCAATTGAACTGTTTATAACAAATCTTAGATTTTCCTTTCCTAAATATGTTGACAAAATTATTTTACCTGCATTGCAAGAAAGAGATTAACAGAAGATAGACATGATGTTGGGAGTGTGAACAAGAATTAGAATCATTTAAATATGAGAAACAAAACAAAATACCTCAGTGACTCATATACAGGTACCTACACAAACCCATACCATTTTATGCAAAGACTGTTACACTTAGGTAAAACAAAATCCATCCTACACACTTCTACAAGGGAAAAGATGGGAGGAAATAATACCATAACTATCCTCAGGGTAATAACTACTGCATTAATCAATCACCAAATACACTAAGACAGTGTGAACAATGCAGAATTAACTAATATAACATTACTGACATTCTTAAATCTGCACTACAGCTGGAGTTGTTATTTACTTGATTAGTTCCTTTATTCAAGGCACAGAACTCCCACTTCAGATTTGACATACAACCCTGAATGCCATATTCCCACGTCCTGAAAGACAGCACTTACTTCACAAATATCTAAGAATCAGAATGTTGCACATCTGTCAGTCAGAAATTACTCACCTGTCTTCTCTCCTATCTACAGAATGCAGCAAACATTTAATGTACTACCTGGAAGTCAAATTTCTTCCTTAAGCATGTAATGTAACTAATTTACATATTTTAATACACATCATCCACATCCATTACTGTTTACAGAGAACTATTAATTGTGAACACCCTGAAATAAGCAGAACAATCTCCTCAAATCATGAAAGAAAATACTAATCTTTAAATGCTTTCACAAGTTAATAAAACAATAATGAATGCTTTCAAAAATGTGCAGTTTAAATGCCTTAAAACTGAGAGGTATTTCCCAGAAAGACTTTTTGGAAGTACAACAGGCTACAGTTGCTTGTATATATTGTCTGTTGAATGACAAATCTTCAGAAATAACAAAGACATGCTAATTAAAGGTACAAGACAAACCTAAAATTCCAAACGCAACAGCTTTATCTTCAGGTAGTATTCTTGGTTACAGCAGAAGCAATCTTGTTTTGATTGCTGTTTAAATTCATAAATGGTGCCCCTAAGAGGCACCCTTTCTTAAAACAGCTGTGTGAGGAGTAACACAAGATGCCCCATCCTTTTTGAGCTTCATGCTTACATTACACAACTGTCAGGGAACAGCAGACCTAGAAAATGTTTGCACTGTGAGCAGTATCAACAGAATGGGGTTCTTCCCATTACTGAAATTCTGCTGGATCATTTTAAAATATTTTTAAGCCCCCCCAGATCACTGCCACTTTGCAACTCTTCTATGCTTCTTATGACTCTGCAGACGAAACAATTTCTAAAATCTACTAAATTAATAAAGTGTAAAATAGTTCACCTGCACTACCTCCCTTCAGCAGGGTAACTAAGAATGATTAAAGTAGTAGACTTAAAAATTTATGTATGTAAAAATATTTGAATTAGATTAAAAAAGCCAATTATTAAAACTAGAATTAAACAAGTTATTATTGGAATCTATGACCTTAAAGGTCTTTCCCAACCTAAAAAAAAGTTTCTCTAAACAAGTTAGAGCATCGCAGTGTGAATTGTTAGGAACAAAAATTCCCTTACAATTAACTAAAGCACATTTAAAACATTTTGTCTGCTTGTCTGATCCTTGGAGACTTCATTTTATGCTTTATCATGTGGTTTCTTCAGCCTCTTTTTTCCCCTCAGGTTGCTTTAAACAGTCTGCCACCTCCTGAGCATCTATAGACTTCACTTTACAAATATATTACATCCCTGGTTTACTACACTGCCCATTGTCTTTTTCTGTATTAGAGAAGCAATTGGGATCAAAGCAGAAAAGCCAAATGGAGGCATCTGTTTGTTTTCAGATAGAGTCTTGAAAAGTATTTGACAGCAATAAAGTTTCATTTCATTATTTTTAGTCTTATTTTGCAACAGAGACTGTCCATTGTTACGTAGAAGTTATTTATCTACATTCCTAACAAAATGTTCCCTTTTGTTGTTTTTTTTTCTCATGTTAGGTCTACTGAGTTTCCTGTAACAACAGTGGTTGCAGAAATGGACCCTTTCACAGCCTCTGAGACCAACATTTCCACCTGTGACTTATACGAGCACAAAGACACAGCACGGATATTACTGTCTGTCTTCTACGGCTCCATCTTGATTCTTGGGGTGCTTGGGAACACCATTGCCCTCACTGTCATTTTTAAAAACAGAAAGAAGATCAACTCCACTACCCTCTATTCAACAAATCTCGTCTTCTCCGACCTGCTGTTCTGCATTGCCTTGCCAACCAGGATCGCCTACTACGCGCTGGGATTCCACTGGCCGTTTGGAGAAGCGCTGTGTCGAATCACCGCGCTCTTGTTCTACATCAACACCTACGCAGGTGTCAACTTCATGACGTGCCTGAGCATTGACAGGTTCTTCGCTGTCGTCCACCCCTTCCGATACAAGATCAGAAGGATTAAATACGCCAAGGGCATTTGTGTCTTTGTCTGGTTTCTTGTATTCAGTCAAACGTTCCCATTACTTATACAATCCATGTCACAGGAAGAAAATGAAAGGACTACATGTATGGAATATCCAAACTTTGAGAAAATAGAACATCTGCCATTTATACTTCTTGCTGCCTGTTTAATAGGGTACCTTATTCCCCTGGGGATTATTCTATTTTGCTACTCTCAAATCAGCTGCAAACTTTTTCAAACAGCCAAGGAAAATCCACTGACTGAAAAATCAGGGATAAACAAAAAAGCCATCAATACAATCATATTTGTAATTATAGTGTTCATCGTCTGCTTTACTCCTTATCATGTTGCAATCATACAACACATGATTAAGAAACTTCAGCAAGAACCCTTGTGCACTGAAAAGAAAATTTTCCAGAAGTCACTCCACTATACTGTATTTCTGATGAATTTTAACTGCTGCCTAGATCCTTTCATCTACTTCTTTGCGTGCAAAGGATACAAGAGAACTGTACTGAAAATACTGAGACGACAAGTGAGTGTATCAATTTCAAGTGCTGCCAGGTCACATCATGAAGAAAGCTCACGTGATGCAGGAGAAACGCAAATGACGGTACTTGCTAAATCTTCCAATGGAAAGCTACCTGAAAAATAAAGTCTGTAATACACCACAGTGAACCAAGACTAAAAATCCACAGTCCATAGCAAAAACTCTTAGTGCTCCCCTACAGCAGCTTAAGTAAAAATCTGTTTCTCAGGATGTCAGGGAATCAAGGAGTGTTGGACTGAAAAATATTTGTCACAGAACAGCAGGAAAACTCAGCATTATAATCTTCTTGCTGTATCTTTTTGACTGATCACTTCTTTTTTCCAGGAAATATGCATCATTGCGGATGTTCAAATTCCATGCTGCACATACATATGCCTGGATGTTACTAACTCAAACAGAGCCAAATCACAGTTAGGACTGAGCACAAATATAGCTTAAAATTCAGACCAAGTACAACCAGAACATCTGAAAATTTCAAGATCTCTAGCTGAGCTCCAATCACAGCAATGGTTTTGTTGGTCCAGTCACACAGAGGAAATAAAATTTTGATATAAAATGGACAACTTCTTTGCTCATTTGACTATGACAAGTACTTAGTTTATAGGTCTTTAGAGGTGAAACTACATTTTACAATATTTGGAGCACACATGCCTTATTGGACAATTCACATAGAAAACATTGTCAAATGTAAGACATTAAAAGCTATTGAACTGTTTGGTTCTCCCCAACACTGAACGTCTCCTGCATGTAAAATCACTCATCTTCACAAGGTGTATTATCACTTTACTCCTTTTCCTAAAGGAGTAAAAAACTTTCCTTTTTAGTGTTTATTGTAAAAAGTCTCTCTCTACTCCTGTTGTATATAGATTATTTATAAACACGAATTGAAGCAAGAGACTGTAATATAAAAACTGTACCATTTCAGTTAAAAACCAGTGATATGGTGTTCTTCAGAACTTCTGCTGAAGTCAGACATGGACATAAGACAAACACTTTAGAAACCTGAATAAATGTTCATAGTTGAGACCATTCAAAAAGTAAATTAATGGATTAATTCTGATGGTGTCAGATAGCTACCTCTCTTTAAGCACTGTTTACCTGAGAGATCAATAAATGAGAACAGCAGAATTGGCTGGGAAAGAACAAGTTTTCCCATTGTGCCTTCATACAGCATATGTGGGATACCTTTAGGCATGCTGAAAGTGGCTCAGGAAATAGACCAAGTGACTTAAACACATCCTGCTGGAATCAGCTCAATACCAGCTGAGAATCCAGGATGTAAGCCCTGGGTTCCTGCTGATGTGCCCTTCTGTCACGTTTCAGTTTCCTTCCCTACTTTATTCTTGGCCCCCCTATCTTTTCTTTACCATTCTATCTTATTAATATGCCTTCACTGGCCAACACAACTTGGTAACTCAACCAGAAGGTTGTAATGGAAAATCAAAGAGTGCCTGATAATCATCAGTAAAAGCTATGCCAGATATGAGAACAAATTATTTATTTCAGCTGTATCACTCTGACATTGAGATTGTACTGGAAGCCAAACAAACACATTACATTTGTCATCTTTGCAATTCCTTCCTTCCTCACATGCTGATCTCCATCTATCTGCAAACACAGAAAGGTAGTACCTAACGAGCAGTACGGAAACATTAAATTAACAATTAATTTTTTATGGCAAAGAAACGACAAGGCCTCCTATATTTCATACCACTTAGACTGCCAAAATTGAGTTTCTAATTCTAAAATACTAATTCTCTCTTATCTATTTCTAAAAGACACTATGCAGCTTCACAAAAGCAGTGTAAGAAGAATAACTTTTATCAGAAGTTCTACTTAATTCTGTATGTTCTAGCAGTTCTGTTCTTGTCAGTTTTTTTAATAAACTATTTTAAAACATTATTTAAGAATGTATTCCTATTGAATTAAGCAAATGGTAACCAGATAAAATCATAGACAGACAACTCATGAATACCTAGAAGTGGTAGAAATAAAATATATGTATTGTTAACATTTCACTAGTACAAGCTTATTTTATTCTACTAATGTCTAGGCTTTTTTGAGTTTTTACTATGCATTTCATCTGTGATTATAAAGACAAGAAGCCTTTTTTATATTTGTCTGTAAAATATAACTTAAATATGTATTAAGACACCACATATTGCAGGTAACTATACTCTTCTAAGTGGAAGCAAAGCAAAGATTTCTACTGAACATCTTTCTCTATCCCCATTTTCTCACATTAGCAATTTTGTTATTTTCAATATTGGATTTTGTTTCTAAATCACATCAGCATTCCCAAACAGCTAACTTTACATCAAAATACTGCTCTAGCATGAGTCCAGTTAAATATATGTTTGAGAAAAGCTACTTTTTCTCATTATTTAAATATTTCTCAAATGCAGAAGAAATCAATAAAATAAAAACTTCTAAAAGCTAAGATAAGCTCAGTTTCCTGACAAAAGTCCTGCAAGCACTGACACACAGATGGACAATGACAATTCATATCTGTGGCAGCTGATGCCACTGCTCCTCCTCACTCCTTGTCACGATGCACTCGTAGCTCAATCACACTTGTGTCAATGAGGAGACTTTTCTGTCATCTGCTAAAAGCAGCAGTGAGGGATTCACTTGGTTTGGGACACTGCACTGAAGCAAAACACTTAGAGAGCATCTGTCCTGTTCCTTGTACCAGCTGTGGCATGGGGCTGGCAGCCATCACCAGAGAGATGGTAACAACCTGCTGCATGGGACCAAAGAAGAACAGTGAGAGTAAAAAGTTACAGCTGTTCTCAAATAACTGGTTTCCTCTGTGATGCCCTTATTATGGCCTGAAGTAGTGCGAGTTTTGCAAGAAAAAAATAAGCTTTCTCTTTGGGGGAAGCTTTTTATACATTCTAAGCAATGTTCCTTTCTGTGTGAAAGGCTGGCAAATGGTCACATAGACCTGGGACTCTTTCATGCTTTTCACATACAAACTAAGCAACAGCCAAGTAGCAGTAGGCTCAAATGGCTTGCTCATTGTGGGGATCTGACTGGAGTACTTCAGAAAAACTGGGTCTGTATTTGGAGGGCGAACTCAAGTCAGGATATTGAAACAGATGTTCTTGAGAAAACAACAGAATCTCTTTTATCTCTAAATTTTGGAGTGCCAGGCCAGGCGGTTGCTAAGAGGACTCCAACTATGTGGAGTCCCAGTTCTAGTACTAACACTACATGTCCACTGGTGACATCTCTCTCAAATCCTACCTGGTAGGGAATGTGACAGAGCATACAGGAAGCAAAAATTATGATGGTGGCCAATTGGTACATTTTGGCTGTCTCTGTCCAAGTCCAGAAAAGAAAGCTGGATAGACATTTACTGTCAAACACATGATCAAGTAAAGGTGCACCATGTGAAAAATCCCAAAACACACACACTTCCAGCAGAAGAGCATCTTCTGCTTTTTTTCTTTTACTGCAAACACAAAACTAAACAGTAATAGTGCAAGTACCTCAGCTGCCTTGGACTCTAAGGTATTGAAGATTAACAAACCATGAAGATAAAGAAGGTAGTCTCCTGTGGCTTACAGTCCCAGCAGAAGAGGACAGGTATATCCCAGGGGATTGCTGTGTGGTCCGTGGCTCTGAAAGCTATATAGATGAGGAATCTGTAAGCAGCATGGTCATCTTGCAAAAGACAGTGACAGCAACTCTGAAGTTGTAAACATGTTACCGCAAATAACACAGTTCTTGAAAGTGGTTTGTGACTCCTCTTAAATCAGCAAACTCATTAGTGTAAAGAAAAAAAAAAAAAAAGGAAGGTTTTGAGCTTTTTAAAATAGATATTCCACTTAAGACTAACATTGTTCTGAAATTTAAAAGCTTTTACACAAGCAAGGAAAGAAGAGACTCCAATAAAACACCGAGACAGCCTGCAATGTAGGAAAAATAAATAGCATGCAGCTGAAGAGAAAGAGAAGAAAAGCTTTGCCTTATACAACCACTTCTGGAGGAACTGAAAAGCAGTGACATACTCTGTTCTCTTCTATCACCATATCTGTGGTACAGAGCAGGGGAACAACTGAAGATAAACTAAGGCTTGTATTCAGCAGTATCCCACTGAGCTGGCTCAATACAGAACCAGTGTGTCAACAGACACACAAATTACTTGAAAAACAACAAATTCATCTGAGTGCAATATTTCCTAATACAGTCTTGGCTAATCTGCAGCCTGCAGACTAAGACTGTGGTACAAAAGAAATACAAAAACTCTGCCAAGCTGTAACACTTCTCTGAAGAAAAATGGGAATTACTGTTTGTGTAGTAAATGCTAAGATATATTTCCTCAATTTTTTCCCCTCAGAATACTCCCTTGGCTTCCTGCAATGTCTAACTTTGGACTTCCTGAGGCAGATGTCTCATCTTTGCACATGACAGCCCTCAATCAATGTTTTCTTCATCAGTCTGTCTGCTCCCTTTTTAAACTCAAATAAAATATCTGTGACTGCAGCGTTTTGCAGCAAGAAGTTGCACAGAATAACTATCCATGGTGTCTGGAGCATTTTTGTTCACTTGTGACACCTGTTAGTTTCATTTGAAGTCTCTTGCTTCTTATACCAGAAAAAGGTGAACACAGTGACTCCCTATCTACCCTGCCCACAGTACTTGTGATTTTACAGACCTGCATCAAATCCCCTTCCTTCAAGTTATCTTGTCTCTTCTCCTGTGAACAGTCAGATAAAACCTGTTCACCACTTCATTCAAACTCTAAAAGAAGGAAAGAAAGCAAGTATAAATAAAGAATGGGAATACAGCTGTGTTTGTGCTGTGTGGCAGAAGAGAACAGGGTACCTCTATACACACGAGATCAACAGCATACTGATCTATTTTTCCTACCATATTAGACTAAAGGTTCTCTAAACTAACCGACAAATTTGGACAACCTTGCTCCAAGGCACGAAATAGGGAAGAACCAGACCTCAATGGGTTGGAAAAATGGACTCACATGAATCTCATGAAGTTCAGCCAGCCAAATGCAGAACTGAGCTAGAATAACCCCACACAATAGTGGAGGCTGGGCATGACCTGGTTAGAAAGCAGATTGGCCAAAAATTCTGGGCTCTGGTAGACAGGTTAAAGATGAGCTAATAGTGTTACTTCATAGACAAACTGTGTTTTAAAATAATTCTTTCCCCTCCATTCGGTACTGAATTCTGTACCAAGTTTTGGGTCTCCCAGTAGAAGAAAGATACTTGGCATATTGGAACAAGCCCAGCAGACTGCCACCAAGAATGTGGAAGGAGCTTGCAGCACATGTTACCAGAGGAGAGGCAGAGGGAACTCACAGATGGTTCAGACTGAGAAATGTTACTGCTATCTGCAACTGCCTAATGGGGAGGGATACAGAAAAGATGGGAACACCCAGTAACAGGCAAAAGTAGCATTAAGGACCAATTAAACATTAAGAAGCGTTTTTTCATCATGAGGTTAGTCACACATTAGGGAAGGTTCCAGGAAAGCTTTTGATGTATTGGTCCCTAGAGATACTCCAAACTTGATTTGACACAGCCATGCTGAAATTGGAACTTCCAGGGCGGGGCAACATAATCCCCAGTGGCTCCTTTCAACCTGCATTCTTTTACGACTAGCAAATTGGTCCAAGTCATACAGGAAAGCAACATGAAACTCAATGGCCTTGCAGTAAAACTAGCAAATTACATAACTTTAAAATCTTCTGGTCTTGTCCTCTACTTATGCCCTTAGCAAAATGCTGTCATTAGCATCCTCCTAAAATACAAGAAAGGTCAAGGCATGGCATAGATTTCTTTTCACAAAACTGCATTTATTTTTCCTCACTGCAAAGTATGAATTTCTCCTCTTCCTCTTTTGTATTCCTCAGTTGTGACAGATGTTGTGCAAAGAACTAAACTAAAAAAAGAAAGTTTTGCACCTGTTGGAAGGCAGCAACATTGTGGTTATCCTATCCCCCCCAGAGAACTATGCATTGTCTTATACCATGCAAAAGGAGAGCTGTGTTCCTCCCTCTAATCAGCAAAGCTTAGCAATTTCATCCTTCCTGTGGCACATAACTTTTAAGGGAAGTTGTGGTTAATTTAACTCCAAGGCAGCCAACTTTAAATATAGAGATGCTGATTATTCTCAACTCACCAGCCTCAAGAGCAGCCAGCCAGTGTTTCATTGGCAGCTACTAAGTACTAGATATCTTAGTATCACAACTCTGGACAGTTACAGCAACTCTGTCTAGAAGTAACAATCATTGTCCCCAGTGGGACAGGGAGAGAGGAAGCTCCCCAGCTAGCTGCATTTGTGAGGCATTTTTGACAAAAAGGGACAACTGAAGATTCCTCACAAGTTATCACACTATAAAGACAACTCCCGGTCAATTCTTTATTTTTGTCTTTCAAAAAAATCAATACATTGTATTCTCAATGCCAGCTATTTGAAACAGCCTGAACACCCACCAGAACCTTACTTCATTCACTCAGATGGGGGCAAACCAACTATTTTAAATTTGCAAGGAGTAGCTACCAGGAAAATCAAGTAATCTGAAATTATTGACATAATAGATTACATTGTATTAATATAATTTAGCAAAGGTGTTTCACACTTTAACTTCTTTTAAGCCAAAAACAGAAGCCCTAAAACTAACATACTCAGATACCAGCACCAGAACTAATGACCACAAACACCAGGAGTAACTGCAAGAGGAGCAGTTCACAACTCCAGGTACAGCCAGGGCACCTCTGCCCCTCCTTACTGTTCTCCTGCACCATTTCAGCTGTTCAGCCAGCACCCAAATCCCAGACCCTTGGCTATACCCAAGAGCACCAGGGAGAGCTGCCCACAGCTGGCAAACCTAGAGGCCAAGCTCATGGCTGAGAGCAACCAGCTGAGGACCACCACTGCAGATGGAGAGCCCAGGGTCAGGGAAGTGCTTCCTCATGTCTCACCTGGTTTTACTGCCTCCACAAAATGTCTCTCTACATTTCCTCCACTGCATGAGGAAGCTGAACTTGGAAAAATTAATTCCTCTGGCTACAGCCCTGCCTTCCTAATAGTGCGGCTGCTGGTGGTGTGGAGGGACTTAACTGTACAGCTCAGCATCTCTATTCAAGCAGTGAAGCACAACTGACATCACAATCCCTTTGCAGCACTTCTTGTGCTGCAGCTTACACATTCCTGCTGAAATTCCATGATTAATGATCAGATTTGTAATTTTAAAATGCCCACAAAAATTTTTTTTGGAACAGACAGCAATAAAGAGTTAGTACCATAAGTACTATTTTATTATAGTATTTTAACTACAGATGAAGTCTCATTTTTATGTGGTCCAGATAAGGTCTTCATAACACAAAAAAAAGAAAAAAAAAAAGAAAAAGAAAAAAAATTCTCAGAAATCTGATTCTAATGCTCTTTCAAGAAGTACCACTTTCTAGTCCCAAACAAAAACAGGAAACAAGTGTGCCTCACTGGCCACAGACCCACGAGTAGAAAGAGGTTTTGCTACTCTCTTTCACAATGTTACTCAGCTTTGTGAACATGTCAAAAAAAGGTCTAAACGACTACGAACCATGACTTATACTCCATTTCATCTGATGATACAACACAACTGCTCACAGCAGGATTCCTCCATACACAGGATGCTAACAGCACTGGCCTGGGAAGAATGTCAAGTTGTACCAGCAAGACACACCAAGAATTGCAGAGCACCTCAGAACTATAAAGAAAATTTTATTTTAGTTAAGAGACCTTTGCTTATAACAGGAATACTTCTTCAATTGATAAGAAAACATAAAATCAGCTGTATTTTGAACAAAAATGTTGGCAGTTGCAGAAATAACCTTATAAGTAATGATTTACCTACTGTACCAGACATCACTGGATGACTATTTTGTGAAGAGGCAGTGACCCAGCAGGCCTCTGTATCATGCATGCTACATGATCACTACTTAATCAAGACACACCTAATCAATAGTATAATTAATCACTATATATACAGTCAATACACAATTACCCAATGTGCGGTCAATGCACACTTACGTGTATGTTTATAATGTAACGTCTCATTCATATGAATTATTATCTGCAACAGTTTTATGACTGCAGCTTTGTTAATGATATGAGTGTATATTGCTCAAGGGGGTCTTGAAAGCCATGTCCTTACTCCCTGCTGGGTTCTGCCAGTGACTGATCAATCTGAACTGTGGGAAGACCCTGAAGGAATACAAGTGATGTCAGAGCTGGTGAACCTCACACAGATGGGATCTGCACTGTGTGCTCCCCCAGACCTGAGGTCCAGCCAGTGCTGTAACATCTGGTTGCTCCCAGCATTGGAAAATAGGTAGGGTTTCAAAACTTGCTATTGGCTTTTCTAGGCTGTTAATTGACAGTGATGTGCCTTGCAAGTGTCTGTACCTTTCTTACAGGGATTCAGTTCTTTCCTTGGTGCAAAAGACCTCCTTGGTCTTTTATTTATCACCTTTCCAACTGCAAATACCAGGAGGTAAGGGATGAGTTGTAATTCCTTTCCTCCAAGAAGTATTCTATCAAATAAAAAAGACCAAAGCCACTGTCATGGGTTGGCGTTTTCCCGAGAAAACTCATCTCCCTGTCAACCTATGACAGCCACTAAGTTAAAAAACTTAAACAAATTAATTTTTTGTTATGGGCAAAATGAAAAAACAAACTAATAATAAGGCTTTGTGGGGAATAAAAAAAGAATAAAATCATAAACAAATAAGTAATGGAAAACCAAACAGTGAGTGATCTTAAAATCTGTGAGAGAATCAAGCAATGCTCTCTCTGAGAAAAACTGTAATCAAGCAGTGGTTGAAAGAAAATAAGGAATTAAATATGAATTTGAAAAAATTCCCACCTTTTATGGTCTAGGGATGGTAAAAAACATACAAAAATGAAACCACCAATTAAGGCTATATGAACTTGGGAAAAAAATGGCTAAAATTTGTAGTGATTCCTGTGCTTCATATACAAGAGCTTAAATATTAGTGTAAAAAAATTCACAAACATATCAGAAGCAAAATAAACTTGTGTTTTATTTGTTCAAAACAATCTAGTGAAATAAAAAGTTCCCTAAATGTAAAAATTTAGATTTTACTATTTGAGAACTCTTATCTGTGCTTCCCTAAAAATCCCACTTGCTCGTCTTTTGTCGGAATCTGAGGTATTGGTGATTCCGAGATTGTAGAAAGTCTCTGTCTTTCAGCCCTGCTGCCAAAGAAGAAGTCATAATTTCTCTGTGCTGGTTTTCAGGGTTGTTTATTCTTGCTTATCTCTAACATGTTCTGCTGCCCTGCCGCAGGTCTGTCCTGCAGGGCAGCGTGTGGGGCTCTGTCCCTCAGTGGGATGTTACAAACATTATATACCAGAAACTACCTGTGCTATATTTACAATAATGTGCCAATATCTGTCATCTACGTTGAACAGTGTGTCCCCAGCCTAAACCAATAGAAAAATGCCAACACTACAGTGAAACATGGAGGGCATGAAGAAGGAGAAAAAGGACAAGACACACCCAATTTCCTCCATCTTGTCCCCTTTGGACCCCTTATCGAGAATCCTAAAATTTTACTTTTGCACCCATGCCACACTTAATTATTACTTATATCAAACCCTCAGAGCTGGTAATTCATCCTGTAAGATTGAAAACTCTTTTCCATGGACAGAGATCACAGACAGTGTCTCTCGGGGCTCTGTACAGGGTGGTTCCTGACACCCTGCCAGGGTCCTAGACCTTCCAGGGCAGCCAGAGGGATGCTCTGGATTCCCACAGTCTTTGGTAACAACACCAAGCAAATGAAATACTGTGGGCAACATCACAATTTGCTCTCCCCACTTGGTTTCAGTTTTAAGCTTTTAATACTTTTCAATAAGCAAAGATTGCCAGCAGAGTGGTTAAAATTCTCTTCAAATTAATATTTTCCACTCTTAATATGTACCTCCCTCCTCCCTCTTACAAAAACTGTTTGTGTAGAGAAACAATTTCTGACTAAAATGTCAGATTTTTCTTTTAAGTATATTATTAGAGAAAAAAAAATTCTGCTTTTATTTTTTTTTCAAGTTTTGTTGAAATGCAAATATAGCAATTTATCTTTTCCCTTCTTTTAATTTTTTTTTTAGTAAGTTCATAATGTTGGGACAGGATGCAACTCTCAGTAGCAGCATTCCCCCCTCTGGTCTCTCAACTCAAATTTCATTCCATTTCTGCTTGCTCACATATAACAAGACAAAAATCAAAACTGCCTCATCAAAGCACATTTTTTTCTGATCTGCTACCCTGGTTTTAAGAGACAAGTATTAAATTGCTCAGCGACATCCAATATTTCATCATAATATGTCTTCTGTGGAGTTTCTTCGTAACAACTACTGTTTCTAATAGCACTTGTTTAAAATTATCCAGTGCAGAAATCCAATTACAGCTCATTTATCTTCAAAAAGAGTTAAGACAGCTAGCATTATTTAGCCAGGTTGGCAGAGACACGTGTGATGTTTACCTCCAAAAGCTGCTCACGGAGTACTGACCACAGAGATTAATCTTGCTGCAGGGCAGACCAGTTTCCAATTGGAATAATTAGTTCTCAGATCTCTAACAATGCTTAGTACCTTCCACCTAACAAAAGCAAAACCTAACTAAACAGTAAGTGTGAAAGTGATGAGAGCTTGTTTCCAGACATATTCAATCATTGGTAATTTTTTTTTACTTTTTGCCAAATTACCTCCCACTGCTTTCATCCTTTAAATACTGTTACTGAACATGAGTGTGCCTATCTGAGAGGTACAACAGCAGATAGACTTCACGTCCCAACTGCAAGGCTGAGGTAAGCATCCTAATTATTGTGAAAATAGAGCACTGCCAGATTTCAAGATCACCCTCAAAATCCTCAGCAAATCTTGACACCACTTAAAAACCACCTGATTATGTATTTCTTATTACATCTGATATGTTGAATGGCACAACTTTGTATACAGCAGAGCTTCCGGATGATAATGACTCCTCTTACAATCACTAAAATCAGGGCTTGTAATACACTACAAGAGAACCCCAGGTCAGAGGTGATGTCTTCTGCCTCATCTACCCTCATCCTCTTCACAGGTTACTGACTCTGCAGCAACACATCCCTTAACATCAGGCACTCAAAGCTGGACTGATGTAATCAACTGTGAATCTTGTGGTATAGAGCAATGGAAAGAGAAAGGCCTGTTCTATCTCTGAGCTACACGTTTCCATCACTCTCCTTGCTCTGGTGTTGGTATGTATCCACCCCAGAAGTGAGCGGGTTTAAAAATTTAAGCTGGTGGGAAATTATCCCTGACAAAACATATGTGTATCTATGTTTTAGATATATATGTCTCTTCTGCCCCACATGTTAAGATCTTCCTATTTCCCTCAAGAGTCTAAATATGTTTGGTCTCATTTTCTGATCCTGTCCCCTTACTTCTCCAGCTCTTTTCACAGTCAGTCCTATATTAAGCAGAAATTACTCTAAATTAGTCCCTGCTATACATATTTGGTGCAAGATTTTTTTTTTTTATGGGATTCATCAGTGACAGTCTGGAAGTGCATTACTTAAGCACTTAAGGACAAAGGCATTCCGGCTTAATGCTAGAAAGGTGAACTCCTGACTGTTTACTCCCCTTGCTGGTCAAACATAGTGTGGAAGAAGTGAAACACACCCTAACTTTTCCATTTCCTTATCTCAAACTTCTGATATACAGGAATTCAGAAGCAGATCTGAAGGTAGAGATACACAGACTGATAGTACAACCCTGTCTGCAGTTATAAGCATAAGTCCTTTTTTTCCTTTGAATGAATATTTGCAGGAGCATTCACTGGGATTACTGCAAACACTCACTTCTTTTAACCACAGCCCCCAAAAAAGTTACTTGAAGAAGGAACATAGTGATCCCACTGTGCAGCCCCAGCCTTGTGTTTGCCCCGAGCTCTCTTCTCACCTCACAGTCTGCTGTTTACTACAACAGCCAGAACAGAGACAGTTATTGCATTGAAGAAGCAAAAAACACTCCTGAACAACCTTTAGAAGTATAAAGGAGGTAAAGAAATGCCCCAGTTCTAAAAAAAAGAAGGATTTAAATGAAACACCAGCAGGTTGATTTTCTGACAAGTGATACAGGAACGTGGGGTGAATTCTGAGGAGAATCTTTAAAAAGAAAAGAGGAAAAGTACAGGATGTTCTACTGTTTCAGCCACACAGGCTTCAATCTTCTTTCAAACTTTGGCAGAGCACACAATGACCAAAACACTAGCAGAAGGTGACAAAAGCTGGTGACCACAGGCTCAAAGAGCTGTGGCGTGAGGAAAGACTGCATCAAACGAACATCCCACTAAGAAAAAGGATCATTAAGTGAAGGCAAAACAAACAAAACCACCTCTCATCAAGCCGTTGCTAAAACCCCTGGTGAAAAGAAATAGAAAAGTTCTCCACAGAAAGGCACAGAGATTAATGCTGAGTACCCCTTTATGGAACCAATTTTATTAAGTGTACAAGACAGAGAAATAAAAAAGAAAAAAAACTGAACAGAAGTTTTAGAATTGAGAAATGTATTTTGTCTCATACCAATGGGAAATCAGGTCATTTACGAACTGCAAAGGAGTAAGTGCTTCTTCTTGACTGCTTCTCACTTAAGGACTCAGTGGACATACTTTACCAAACCGAAAAGCTATCCCCAGGCCAGAAAAAAAAATTACAAAAAGCAAAGAAGTAGATGTGGTGTGACTGCCTTCTTAGCTGAGATAGTCCTGAACAA
Organism: Taeniopygia guttata; assembly: GCF_048771995.1. Classification (NCBI taxonomy): domain Eukaryota; kingdom Metazoa; phylum Chordata; class Aves; order Passeriformes; family Estrildidae; genus Taeniopygia; species Taeniopygia guttata. The sequence goes on along the minus strand of NC_133024.1, from coordinate 76,745,839 downwards.
AAGCTCCCTCTCAGATAGAATGCTGTCATCATGGCTAACTCATCTACATCCTGACCAATCTCTGTATTGTCAGAAAACTGGAAAAGGTGTCCACATATCTGACTGTTTCCAGAACAGAGGAAAACATTTTTAAAACAGCTCTGAGAAACTGTCTCAGATTTCCTGCTCATGACACACCCAACTGAAGCACTCAATAATTTGTCAATACATAAAGTCAGTTCCACCAAATGATCGATAACCCTAACCAAAGCAAGAGAGTGATGTGTCACCCTTCATGCCTGTGTAACACACCACGGTGCTGTCAGCTTTAAGCTGTATCTGGATGGACGAAGGGACCACCCACCCCAAAGCTGCTGCCTAGCTGATTTATAGATAGGCAAACTAAAGACACAAGGTCTCTGTTCCTCAAAAGATGAGACAGGAGGTGCCTGATTTAGGCCATAGAAATCTGTGACTACACACCTGGTAATGATGACAATAGGCTAAAATCCCATGGGCACTGGTGTAGGGAACACTGTGCTCCAGGACGGCTTTGATGAATGGAGACGAGAGATCTCTGTTGGTTGCTCTTAGAATATAAGGTTTATTAGGGATGGTGAAAGGTCTTGCTTGGAGCTGCCAGACGCAGCACGTGGCAAGGCCTGAAGGGATGGAGGATGGGAGAGACAAGGGGTAGAGAGGATGCTCCAGGAGAGGGTGGAAGTTCCAAGAGAGCGGGGACTTCAAGAGAGGGTAGTTCCAAGAGAGGGGAAGATCCAAGAGAGGGGAAGATCCAAGAGAGCGTCTGGCCCCTTGGAGACCCCTTATCAGGAGGCTTCAAGGTGGGCTGGAACAGGACTTGGGCCAATGGGGTCACAGACACTTGATGTTTCAGGGGAGGGTTACAGGTGTGGGATGAACCATACATTTGGGGGTTGAGATGGAACAGTCCATTTGATTTTTGGACCCCTCTGTAGGTAAGGGTATTGTCCAGCCAGTAGGGGGGATTCTTTTCATCCTGACTGTACTATTGTAAATCTTTTGCCAGGCAATTATATTTATCCATCCTTTCCAACACATTGGCTTTACCATCATTATAAACTCTCTCTCTCAAACTATGTCCATGTGCAAGGCAAGCAATGAGCAAAGCACCACATATGGACACAGTGCCAAGGGGCTCGCTGAAGGCACTCACATATGTTGCCCTGATTTTTAAAAGTGTTGTTTTTTATAGTTCTTTTGAAAGTTTTAAAGTTCTTTTAAAAGTTTTCTATGCCTTCTGATATTCACATATTTCTGCTGGAGTTCTCACACACTGTTCATGTAAATAATGATTGTTTTGCATTCTTCTTTGTGGGAGGAGAGAATTGATAGACTGTTAGTTTAACCAGCGTGGTTAAAGAGGTGGCAATTTCATCCTCTAATCCACTGCCACTTTTAGAATTCTATATATTGCAAGGTCAGAAATAAAATTAGGTCTTTTTCTCTTTTGAACTCACCAAGCTTCTGTGTACTCGTGTCCAATAGCGACACACATACAGAAGGATGTGAGGGTGCACACTCCAGCCTGCCCTCCAGGCATGGACAGGGATAGCCTGGAAGCAAACTCAGGCTTCTATGGTGGACAGCCAAGACTTTTAAAATCTTTTTGAATCTAAAAGAGAGCTGTCTAGCAGATCTTAAGGATCTTGACACTTACTCTGGTAAACTGCCATTTGTGAGGCACTCTACTGAATCAAGAAGAGAGGGCAAACTAATTTAAGATAAGCACATACTTCAAGAGGACCTTCAGACACATATAACCTCAAATGTGGAACCTTATACTGGGAATAATCCAACTTGTAATAGAGATTAGCTTTAAACTTGAATATATATATATGTTTTTATTCTGCAAACTTCTTGCCTGAGAGAAAATGTATTTGGTAAGAAGTGATCCAAGACCCTGGCATAACACCTGAATTTCAAGGGTTATGATTTCATTTGACTCGTTTTTCAACATTATTAGTTTCACAGCTGTTCTTACTTCACATGAGAAATATTTTCAAAACATGCAGATGCTACCTGAACTTATGGTTCCCATAACTTCACCTGTTTAATATTTCCTGGAGTAAAGGAAGTAGGAAGTGCAGAGAACCACCTGGGTAGCATCAGTCTCCCAGAATCCTTTGCATGGACAAGTCTGGCTATATGACAACTGCCTGTGCTGCGAAGGGAGAGGTGGGCACCACACATGAATGAGAGCTGTAGCCTTTCCTATCATCTCCTGATGTCTGATCCTCCACTGCACTAGGAGCTCCAACATTTCAGCACAGAAACCCTGCTTCTCTGTACTCTACTGATCCCACAGATGGCCCAGATCATGCAGTCCACACCTCAGTATGTGACGGGATGAAGAGGGTCTTCTCCCAGCTCCCATCCAATACAAGCAGTAAATGAATTTATCAGGATCTGTATTTAGTGTAATGCTTGGGCAGAGTGGAGCCAAAGTGGAGCGATTAATGTTGACCTATGTGGCAAAGCACACAAGCTATTTTTGCATCATTTACTATGGCCTATTTTCACAGTAGAGACAATAAGTTGAAGCTAAATACAGAATGTGACTCATATATCCCTTGTTCAATATTTAAGTGTAATTGTGTAGAACAGTTGAGTTACTGGCTACTCCTCAGTCCTCTTCTACAGTAAATATTATTGGTAAATGTTGTGCTATTTTTTAGCTGAGCCATTTTTTTCACTACTTTTATATACTTGGTAAAAAAATCAAATTTCTTCTAACCACATTATGATGAGGATATTGTAGCAGACATCATAACATATCTTCAAAGGCTGAAGACTAATAAAGGGAGGTTTTAATGTTTACCTTATTCACACAGTTTGGCTTACTTCACAATACTTGAACATTAAAATGCTTCCCACCATTTTAGGGCTTTTTGGTCAAGAGACCATTCACACCTCCTTGTGATTCATGGCTGTAGTTTGACTTTTCCAATGACTAAGTACTGTAAGGCACAAATTGTTGGCAGGAAACCCTTTAGCTTGTTCGTGATAAAACAGAAACAAAATAGAAAAGCTGTAGCAGAGAAGTGATTTCTTTGCAAAACGAACTTCCCCATTAAGACCCCCATATAACCCTTTTTCTCAACTACAGACCAAGGTATTTGAAGCAAAGTGATGACTAAACAAAAGGAGAGTATTCAGTAAGCATAAAATAAAAGCATAGAGGAAATTTTAAAAGATCTTGTTACTTATACCGAAAGTCTTCAAGGTCATTTAACTCTGAAAAAGAGACATTTTTATTTCTGAATTCTTTAGTGAAACAACGGCAGTACTTTTTTTACTAACTGTACACAATACTTTCTGTTTCATGCACATTTGTTTTTTAAAATCTTGTCATACAACTGTACCTTCTTGGATACCACTGAACTTATTGAATCAATTTCTGTTCATTACTTTGGTAAATCAAGAGGGGTTTCTTTAAAGCATCAGTCACGGCAAGATGTCCTTTGTGAAGTTACTACATTAACCTCCTCTGTCTAGGAGGTTAATGTAGGTTAATAGGTTAATCTGTCCTAGGAGAGCAGTCATAGCACCACACTCTATTTTGCAAAAGGCTACAACAGGCAGAGTATCTCCTCACACTAACAATGTCTTCAACTGCTCTGAAGAATTATTCATTCATTTTTCTTCCTTCTTCCTCCACTGCAACCAAATAATTAACTGCCCTACAAATATAGGGAGAGGGAAGAAATTCAAAGAACTTCACTGGAATGGAAGCCATTTGTTCTGTGATGGAGGAGGATATAATTTACATGAAAGTATATCAGATCCTTAAAACAAAATGTAGCAATCTATGCTTGTAGCAGAACTAGACAGGAGACAACTGATGTTTCTAGGATGCAATTACTCCTTTGAGCTTGTTTCCCTTCAGATCAAATGACAGAGGGCACTGCAGTGGGCCAATTTGCAAACAATAGCTGAAATGATAATTTGTACAGACTTGTTTGGCACAGACATCTACAATTAGATGCAGGATTTCCTTTTAAATTCCAAAGGGACTTCCACATCCCTGTCTTTCTTTACTATGGCTGAACATGACGAACAAACAAGGTGTTCCTAACTCCGGAAAGAGGAAGAGAAGAGAGAAGAAAAAACCCCCAAGCTGCCAGTAAAGACAGAAAGCTTGATCATGCCCACGTGGACTGAAAATAACCTCCAAGGGTCAACTGCTAAGCTAAAAAGGAGGCCCCTATTCCCAAATAGGAAAGAAAGCATTGTTTATTCTCATGAAATAATTTAATCATAAAACTTTCAGAACACTCCTGGAAAATGGAATGATGTACAAAGACAGGCATTACTATTGCACCTTATTTTAATAAAGACATATCAGACAAATACAACAACAAAATCAGGAAGAGGGTAGCTTAAAAAATACAGAGTTGTTTAATTTGTAGTATTAGTTTATATCCCTATGCTATATAACAAAGCCAAAAGAAGAATGCTAAATGTTTCCCAGTCTTTCTTCTCTTCCTCCACTAGGTGTCTTCTAATTCTTCACTTTTTCAGGGCAAACTCAGGCTATGCACAGTAAGAAAGTCTTTGCTTGCAACTCATTCTCAGAATTTTATCTTAATGTACAGAATTAATTGAACAGAAATGCAAATGGAAGACCTGTATGAAATGTAACTAGCAGTAAAAGAATTGGAAGTTCCACAACTATGGGAACAATCACAGCTTTCATGTCACATGGTATGTCGCTTTCATAGAAGAGACAAAGTGGCTTTCATTCTTCATAATCAGTTTTCCTGAAAAACTGGCTAAGTAGTGCAGGTGTATAAAGCAATTAATCCATCAGCCATTTCTGCTGTTCCAAAGATGAGTTGCTATGCTTGCTAAAGATCTGCAGATGGCAGCATTGATGCAGTAATTAGTCCTAACCACAGCAGAGGTCAAAACCATTTCATCCAACCGTTTCTAATTTGAGGCTAAACCCCATTTTCCAGAGTCAGAACTCTTAGCACCAGGCAGTACAAGAACTGGGCCAGGAACTGTCAGGCAGCTGAAGAGATGTCAGATCCAGGATCACTACTACAAGACACTGTGTCAATCACTCATTCAATAACTCTGACAGGTTACCTTGGAAATAAGCTACACCATCCAGACAGTAATGAACACTGTGAACCACAGGCTGCTGGTACAGTTCTTATGGTTACCTCCATATGCTGCCAAATTTGAAAGAAGAAGGAATACAGAGATGTCCAACATCCTGCCACCTTTACTGCCCTTTCTTCTCTCACTGTTCCTTGTTCAAAACAAGCTTTGCACTCCCTCACATTTCTGCTATTTGGGTAAATGATATGAATTTGGTGGCCTCAATCATCAGGCAGCACATGGCTCAGTTACAAGCAAATGAAGACAATGTCCCAGATGTTCTAAGACTAAAATAAAAAAGCACTGACAGGCAGTATGATTTGGAGGCAAAGGATGAAAGTGGCAGAGAATATGGAACACACAAGTCCCAGTTCAGCTTCACTGCTCCAACCTATCTTAAAACCACTTTTACCAACACAATCTCTACATAAGGAAAACAGCTGCTTAAATTACTGAACTTCAGATTTATGCCCTGACTTACTCTCCTAGACCTCCGTCACGATAAACCTCAGGATTTTCAGTCCCTTCCCTTTAATGTGCACGTGTGTGTGTGTGTGTGTGTGTGTGTGTGTGTGTGTGTGTGTGCGTGTAAAACATATCATTTTTATAGCTGAACGGTTGGTTGGGAAATACAGAGTCCTCTGACGGGACCTAGCTCCATACTTGAAAAGACAAGTATGTGACTCTGAAATCCCCTGCTTGCAGCCAGCTTTGCTGTCCACCATAGCCAGCTCAGAGCACAAGCTGGCCTTGTCCTGATGCTCTGGTGCACTGAGCACACTCACACTCAGCAGCCCTTTCATTTCCCTCCAAGGACAATGCTGAGCCTACACACCAAGCAAACCCAGCAGAGCTCCTAACGAACCAGATTCACTGCTATGCAGCAGGCACCGGGCTGCTTTGTCCCAGTCTGGATTATATCAGCCCCTTTATCATCCTGATGCTCCTCTCATGTCACTTTGACTCCACCACAGCACACCAAGCTTTGGAACCCCAACACACTGCTGCTTGTGTTGGCATCTCTGCCAAGCACAGGTGGTGCAGGCAGAACAGCATTAGGAGACTGCCACTTCTGCAAAGCAAGCTACCTGCCAGGGCTGGGCAACACACTGTAAAGCACCCTTGAATTTGAAGTTTATTCTAATTCACACAGCCCACCCTCACTTCAGGTACTTTTGATGAAACCCTTCACTGGTCTGCCAAATCTATGTAGCAATTTTTAATTGTTTAATTTCTGATAACATCTACTTGGGCTAGTTACTGACAGAGCTTGTCCAAACTCCTGAACTCTGGAGGAGTCAGAACAACTCTCCCTACTCCTGCACTTGACTTCATCAAAAGAATAAAGTACATTCAGCTCCAAAAAAAGGACATTTCTTTTGAAACACTAACTCTATTCCTGGGAGGCATATCAAGTTTCAGAAAAATACTTCTTATGCACCTGAGACCTTTAAGAACAGTTTAATAGTAAAAACATCACATACCACATACTTAGTAAGGAAAGAGTATTGGAAAAAAACTCTCCTAGACACTTCCAAACTGGAAGTAACTAGTTCCTGACAATGCAGGTTTAAAAAAAAGAAAATAAAAAAGTTGAGCCTTCATGCAGGTTTTAAAAAACCATGAAATATCTGTCATGAGAATTATGCACATTTTGAATTAGGAAAGCTGCTTCCCAGAAAACAGAACACAGAAATTTGTCAAAGGCAGTGTACGGTCATCAACAAGCATGTAGCTGTGTTGGTATTTGCCATGAGCTAATATTAGACTATGGACACTCTGAGATTGCTGGTGTGTAAAAGACCACTGTCTCCAGTCCATTACCTCACTGTCACAGACATCTCAGAGATTCAACTTTCATTTTCATTAATTTTTGAAGTATTGTTTCTTTCAAAGGCTGACTGACAGTGATAAACAGATGAACTATAGGCCAGATGTATATTTTTAGGCTATTTAGCGACACAGGGTGTGTCCTGGCTGTTTGAGAGGTGGTGCAGGATGGTGGAGGGAAGGGAGGAGAGGTAGGAAAAAAACCTAAATGAACCCAGTGGGAACATGGAATGTTGCTTTTTTTTTTTTAAGGGAAAAAACAAGATCTCCTTCCTCAAACCATACCATGTACTAACAAAACAGGGAAGAGAAAGCAAACTCTGACAGTAAACAAGACACGTCAAGTACAGCTAACTAGGCTGCAGTTCTCTTAAGCTGCTCCCTTTTCCATTCCTTCAGCTCTGCTGCAACTGCATTTACACCCCCTCACACAGACGAGTGGGAGAAGAGGGACAGCTATGCCATGACACAGCCTCTGAGCAAAACTGGAAACAACTGCAATAACTTCATGCATTCAGTACCAACTTTTAACCAGTAATTTATTCTTCAGTATTTACTATGGTGAACACAGTATGGGAATAAAAAATGAAGCCAGTTTTCATCAAGGTTGAGAACAGTAACCCAAAAGTGCATGTGAACTCACCCACAACAGCAAGCCAGTAAGTTAACAAACTGATATGGGAGAGTTGCTTCCTGCACCACTGGTGCAGTGAACCATGCAAGAAGCTTCAGTTCTTTCTTTTCAATAGATCCCAATGGTGGAAAGTTTGAAAGGAGAAGAAGAACATGAGCTCAAGCCAAGTCCCCACCAGATTGAGGCAGAGGGTAATCCTTCTGTCCCACTGTGTGCAGAACTTCTCCGTATCAGCTGGACAAAGCTTACATTACACAGTAAGTGAACAGGAAAAACATGACTAAACCACTGAAAGACCCAGCAGTACATTAATTCTGCAAAAGCAACAGCATGAAGGCAATCTATTCAGTCCTACTCTTCAAGGCTGTTTCAAGTGATCAAATTCATTTCTTCTGAGGCTTACTGCCAGTTAGTGAAGACACCATAACAGACCACATGCACTCTGCCTTATCCCCAGACAGGAAGTACATTGGCTTAGCTTTTAACTACTTAAAACCAGCTTTAGCAAAACATAATGCAATGACAATTACCTTGTCTACTGCTCAAACTTCAGAATAGCAAAAGAAGACCCCAGATGGAATTGAACATTCAATCAACAGAAGCTGGAGCAGAGGAAGTACTCACCCATCTGTGGGAAACCAATGCAAGGCACTCATTTCTAGCTGATAAAACAGCAAAGGAAATAAAAATAGAGCCAGGTGCTTCCTACAGCAGAAACCAAAGTAACAGGGGAATGTGGCAATGCAGAGCAGCCTACTGCCTCTCGCAAACCACAGGCAGTGAAACTTTTGACTTGGGTGTTCACCTCCAAATGCTTAGCACCCTGCAGCTGCAGCCAGCTGAGCACCTTGACAAGGAGTATGCATCTGCTGGTACTGCAAACACCTCTTTTCAGCCTCCTGCTGCCAAACAGTGCTACTTCTCCACCCCTGAGGGAAGGCTTGCCAACCTACAAGCAGCAGAGAGGTTTGGCTGCCTCTTCTCCACCAGGAAGGCTGTGAAAACCCTGAGTGAAAGCAGAACACACACTGAAATGCTGCAACAAACCACATGGATGGCTAACTTGCCAGCAAACTCAACTGGGCTGCTGTTAGCCACCTGTGTAATCTATGGGATTTGATTCCAGCTGCTGTCGCAAGGCATGACCTTCCTGGCAGGGCCAGAACATCAGCCACCCTCCAGAAAAAATGACACAGCTACAAGAGGTCACACTTTCCACCCTCCCCCAAGCAGACAAGCCAAGAGACAACTCATAGCATATAGGTTCCCTGATCCCAAACTTAACATCTGCCTGCTTTCCACTAAACCCAGAATCACTTTTATACTTCCTCTTTTGCTAAGGGAGGCACTAGCTGTCCACTTGCCTGTTTTGGCATAAAAATAAACTGCATAAATATAAATGTGTTCACAGTGTTCACAGTGCAGTTCAGCTTGGAAGGTGCCTCCACACTTCTGTATTTTTCCCCCAAATAAAGTAGTCTTGCCTAGGAGAGTTCAAAAGAACAGTTCTTCTCTTCCAGAAGATATACATATGGTACTGAATTTCACTGAACTGTTGAAAACAATGCTTTGTCCTGCTGAAGAATGCTCTGGAGTTGCTTTACTAATGATAAAGCCACTGAAAAGTTTTCTGCACTGGCTAGTCCTTATAAGAAATTCCTTAGTCCTAAAATATTAAGCACTTTTAAATAGATTTATATTTCTCTAGGGTGATCCGGGTAGGATTTGCAGCTCACTGCATTTAAAAGGCCTTTGGAATGATTATAAAAAAAGAAGTTGCATATTAGTTCACCTGAACAGAAAAGAACCCTAAATATTTAAAGGTAATCTACACACCAAAAATCATATCCAGGTCCCTCCCTCTAATTACTTTAACCATCACACTGACCTATGCAGACACCTACATGCTAACATAAACCCATTCAGCTGAGATAAATTACATGACTCCAATAGAGAGGGGCTTCTTTTCCCAGAAGTTATCTTGAGCACTAAGTGAGGATCACCTACCTACATAAGTTTTATAGTCAGTGAAGAAAGATGTTCCCACAAACAAACCTGATTCTGGCTATTTCTGAACTGCAGGACTTTGTTGCTTCTGGTACCAAGTGAATATCCTGGTGAGACCAAAACATTATTGCTCCCCTATTCAACACAGGGCTCTCTGATACCACCTCCCAAAGACTGCCAGCCAGAGACCGGAAGCAGCAAGCACTCTACAGAGAACATGGAATGAGCTCCTTCTCTGAACTGCCCTTCTAAAGGGTGGATCTTTTCTCAAGCTGAGAAAGAGGAAACAAAGGAAGTTAGTCTTCTTTATCTATAATCATTTGGGAATACTCCCATCCCACCTAAGATGTCTGTTGCAGTGACACAGCTGAGAAATTTTACTCCATTTTAACACAGACTAAAACCTCTTTTCATACAGCATTTTTCAGCAAAGCTCTTGAATAAGCATGTTATTAATTTAGACAGCAAAGAACATACAGAAATATTGCTGCTGTGTTAATAAAATGTTGTAAGGACAGGCATAAACGAAGCTGTGTATTCAAGTGAATCAAACTTCTCATTTCAAACGCAGTGACTTTCTGTCACTTTCAGATTGACTACTATCCAAGGCAATATAAATAAAATGGTGATTTCCACAAAAAATCCACTAGACTATAGTCTACTAAAAACACATTTATACTTTGCTTATTAGAAACTTTTGCATAACCAAGACGTGTATTCTTGCAGATACCTTTCTATGGAAACTTTAACATAAAATATGCTTTCATTACACCACAAACATTTAGAAGTTGAAAATATATATAGTACAACAGCCCAGTCTGACCACACTGGAAATAATACAAAAGTTTGACTGTTGAAAGGTAATAGAAATACCAGTTCACAGACATCACACCCATGTGAAATAGTAACTTTTAAGTATGACCAATAAAAGAGCTCAAAACTAGTGAGATTACGTCATTGTTTCCTGCCTGAGAAGAGCAGCTATTTTAGCTAAGTGAAGCTGAGCAAAGAAGAGGAAGTCTAAACCTTCTACAGATTTGAGGCCATGAAAGAAGCATCTCTGAAGAAATTTTGTAGAGCACAAAACGTGAGTAATGATCCCTTATGTTGTGCTAACAAAGTAACTTGGATGTTCATACATGTTGCTAAGAATTTTGTTCAGAAGCAGAACATTCTAGAATTAATGAAAATATATTTAATTTTTAATGGACTTTCAAAATATCAGCAGCATTCTATAAATAACAATTAAAGAAAAATGACTGCATTTGTAAAAGCATAGTACCATAAATACTGTTGTTTAGGATTTTAACAAAAATTTTTAAAGTATACAATAAATGAAAACATTGGTAAGTACATTTATCACTAAAAGAAAAATGTCTGTTTTCATGAAACAAAAATCAGGAGATCATGTTACTTGGTATCTCTGTGCTTCACTGAAAGAAAGCAATGTTCTCCTCAGGGAAATGCAAGCAAATATAAGGGACAGAAAAAGTAAAAACGGGGATTGGGAAGAGAGATACACACATGGCCCTTTAAATGGAATCACTGCTACCTAACTCGCATTAAGAATCCGGAGGAAAAGATTTAATTGTAACTTTGCTGTGAACGTCTTGTTCTCGTATAGGGCATGTAGCTGGCCTTCACAATTCACATCAGACATTCAGAATGTCAGTTATCATTAAAAAATTAAAAGATTGATAAAGCATACAGACAAACAACAGAGGAATCATTCAGAATTAACACAGACAAGTCTTCCAGCAACCAGTGACTCCAAGGGCTCTTCAGCAAGTGCTTTAAGCAATACCAGGAAGTAAATGTTCCCATTACGAAAAATGGCAACTAGGGCAAAACCATCCACCCAGAGGCACCCAAAGATCTGCTTGGGCTGACCTGGGAGATATCGAACTGAACTCCATGCAGACAAGTACCAATGGAAAAGCAAAGTATTTCCATTCCAACTGTGCATTTAAACTCATGAAGTTGGAAAACAATCTCCAACAACCAAGCAAAAAAAAAAAACCCAAACCAAACAAAAAAACAAAACAAAAACCCAACAAACCCTTTCTGTTTTAGCAGGTCAGTTATTTGATATATCTCAAAACTGTCACAAACTTGAAATAACCAGCAAACAAGGCATGAAAAGAAGATCACACGAGATTTAGCTTCCTCTCTTTCCATCAACATCAGGCTACTGGTTATTTTGAAAACATGACCTGACCAGAAATAATTACAGTCACTGCAAGTCTGAAGGAGACAAGAGCAAAACCAAAACTAAAAACATGATGTTTCTTAATATTCAAGTGAATTATTCTACCTGTCTTATACATTACTACTCAATTCACCTGCCAAATCACTCAGGATATTGGTAGCTGGGCACTGTCACACACAATCACTAGCAAGAGAGAAAAAATAACAGAACAAAAGAGAAAAAAAGCCCACTTACAATGGGCAAGGGCGGGGGGGGAGGTGTATATTAAGCAACATTTGGACAATTTTGTGCAAGAGTAGTGAAAGTGGAACAATATGCCAGATAATATTTTAACTGTGCTGCTAGAACATGCACAACGTTTTTTAGCATATGCCATCTGATTTTCAATAAGGTTTGCTAGCATTCTTTAATTATTTTATTTTTCTTGTTTTTAGAGTTCTTCATGCAATGAGGAATTTGAGAGGCATTTATACAGATGTCCTCCAAACCTCTTTTTTGTATAACATACATAGCTTTTCCCATACAAAACAAATTCTGTTGCATGTTCTAATGTCCTCATCTGAGCACAAAACACACCTTTTTTCTTTTGTACAGCCAAAAAAAAGACCTTGAAGTTAAGGGTTAAATATTTCTATGCATAACTTTAATGTATCTGTAAACTGGAGAACTGTAAGAAAATTAGAAGCCCAAACTTTATATTTCAAGGCAGAAATTAACCTATATAAAGATTTAACTGGTCATATTTAAGTTAGTTACTCCACGATACGCTTCTCAAAAGCAGCTGGTATTTGCCGGTGTCAAACCAGGATGCTAGATTATTAAACACTGGTTAAATTCCCTATGCATTTTTGTAGCACTGAGAAAGTACTTGGTAACATTACAGAGAAGGCATTAACTAGATGGGCAGTAACAATATACCTGGTTTTTAATGCATTCTTCCCTTCTGGAGATAAAACACACAGGAATTATGCACCCTTCTGCTCTTGAGAACAGTTCTGGCGTCTAACAGATACTGTACAACTCCTTTGGCTGTTTGTCACAAGTGGGAAGATCAGACTAACAACTAACTTGTTCCTCCTCCTCCTCTTTACAAAGCTGCCACAGGACTGGGTAAAAGGCCAGACAAGAGGAACCCTCCCACATAAAGTCATGAAACTGTAACCATACCAAGAGCTAGGAAAGTGCTGGGGGTGAAGGTTAAACAAAGCACTCATGCAAATACCAGCTAAAGTCTGCCATCCTCGTGGGCTCCAGAGAAAACCAGGGATCCTCCCCTTCAGCTCTCATCACCTCAGCCTGCAAAGTGGTATTTCAGATGTCCAGCTCCTATCACCAAGAAGCTGGATGAAGGAACATAACTGTGCTCTGGGGTAGCTGGCTATCAGACAGCAACTTTTGCCCCCAAACTAATACTGTTCTCATATGGCCTGGCTGGAGACTGTGCTGCTTCCCTCCTTTTCACTTTTTTAAACAGGAACTCTATTAATCTATTAATTTTATTCGTATGTTGGGTGGGTGATTCTGATGCCCTAGTATTAAATACGGTATTAGAAGCTATGCAGATACTCAAAGAGTTTTTTAAGTGTCTCTAATAAGCAAGCACCTGTTCTTTTGGGAGTTAAGTAGGTCCTACACAGGTAAAAGGCAAAGTCAATACTCTTTGCATATCCAAATGTCACTATATACCATGCTGACTTGTTTTTATTCATAGCTAGTTTTAGTCAGAATTTTTTTTAACAGAGACAGCTTGAAGAAATATTTTCTTTAGAAAGTAGCTGTCGTAGCTCAAATACAACTATTCCAACCTAATTATCAGCTACTGATGCACACCTGAAATGCCAATCTTGACTTTTTGATTCTTTATATTAAAAGGTCCTGTAAGTGGTTAAAATATTTTATTAAAACATGCTTATAAATACTATTTTCACAAGTCTGACAATATATATGTTTCCCTCAGAGGATGATAATGTATTTGCAGTCAGAAAAAACAACAAAACTAGGACATTTCAGAGCTAAACAATAGTTTCATCACTAAACACCATCCTAAAACAATCTTCCTTTTTGTTGTAAAAGACAGATTTTATCTGACTGAGAATAACTTCCCATATTTTATCTAATTTTAGGGGATTTATGGAGTGCAACAACTACTCTTAAATTTAATTAAACTATGACACCAGAAAATTCCCACCCAGAAGAATACAGGATTGCATCACTGGTCTTCTACAGCTTTGTGTTCACAGTGGGATTGCTGGTGAATGCCACTGCATTATGGGTGTTCAGCTGCACTACCAAGAAGAGAACAACTATAACTGTATATATGATGAATGTCGCATTACTTGACCTGTTCTTTATATTTTCCTTGCCTTTTCGGATAATCTACCACGGGACAGAAACGTGGCCTTTTGGAGATACATTCTGCCGGATCCTCGGGGCTTTCACTGTGTTTTATCCAGCCATTGCTCTGTGGCTGCTTGCTTTTATCAGCGTAGACAGATTTATGGCTATTGTCCAGCCCAAACATGTCAAAGAACTAAAAAATACAAAAAAAGCTGTGCTGGCTTGCACTGGAATCTGGATAATGACCCTCTCAACAACATCCCCATTGGTGTTTTTACGGTCTGATCCAGATCAAGCCTCAAATTTCACCACCTGCATGAAAATGCTTGATATCATCCACTTAAAGGAAGTAAATACACTGAATTTTTGTCGCTTGATTTTTTTCTTTTTGATTCCATTGTTTATCATGATGGGGTGTTACCTAGTCATTATTTATAATTTTATTCACGGCAAGACTTCAAAACTGAAGCCTAAGGCCAAGGAGAGATCCATAAGAATTATAGTTACTCTGATTGCTCAGGTACTCATCTGCTTTGTACCCTTCCACATTTGCTTTGCCTTCCTGATGTTGCAAGATGAAAATATAAGTTACAATCCCTGGGCAGCCTTTACCACCTTTCTCATGAATCTCAGTACATGCTTGGATGTTATACTGTACTACATTGTTTCCAAACAATTCCAGGCAAGAGTCATCAGTGTAATCCTTTATCGCAATTACCTTCGAAGCGTGCGCAGAAAAAGTTTTCGAACTGGAAGTGTAAGATCACTTAATAATATGAACAGTGAAATGATATAAAAAGAGAAAAAATGTCAGGAGACTTTCGCAATGTAAACAAGGGATTCTTTTCTAAATCCTAGCACTTAGCTACACAGAAGGATGCTCTATAACCAAAGGTAACAGATATATTTGTTGCACTGTAAATATGACAAAAGCAGAATAATAATTGCACCTATTTTTATTTGCTCAACATCTTTTGTTGTTTCACCTGAAATGAACTAAAACATAGTATCAGTGTTAAAATTTCCAATGCTTTTATCACCTCAAATGATTGTGAATACTGTCATATGTGAAGCAGACTATTAATATAATATTAATAAACAACACAGAAGAATTATGATGCATTACATATATTAATTTTTATATTTGCATAATCAAATGTTCCTGAAATTACTGTATATCCCACATTTCTAAAATTAATTTCATTCTCTCAATATCAAATTAATTATGACTTAATGAGAAGGCATATGTAAGTAAAATTTGTATTTTACTTAATTAAAAACTTCTTTGATGCAGATTCCTTTGTAACTGACTACATTCTGCAGTCATCTAAGTACCATCAAAGAGAAAAATGGTCAAACTGTTCATTACCTACCTGTGGGTATGATGTGCTCATTTATGACACCTTACTTTTGCACAAAGTATCTTTTTACATATAGGAAAATATTAATTTCTCCAGACACATTAGCAGCCTATGTCCTGGCAACAAACTCTAGGTAACAAACATGAGTAACTGCAGTAGCTACTCAAGCTTTCAACTTCTTTTGAATACTCACACACTACAAAAAAAGTATTTTTATAATATCAAACACGTGCTTTTTGTCCCTTATAAATCAGTCTTTAGATACTTTCAACAGATGCTGTGGAAAAGCAGAAATAAAAAAAAAGGTCTAATATGGTGTTTAATATTAACAATTTTACTCCAAGAGCTTTTACTATTACCTCAGAGTGTGAAACACATGGAAACTCAAGTCTGTGTAATCTCACCTGCCAGAAGCTTAGCCATAAAGGGTTGCAAGCTCTCTGGTTCTATGGTAATATGCACATTGTTTATTAAGTGCAGAATTCTCAAACATAGGCTATGCAAAACTGTACCACTGAACACCTTAAAGCTGTGAGAATTTCAGCTGCTTGTACGAAATGGAGTAACAAGCTCTGGCACTCAATTTTTGAAAAACATACAAAACACCAGTGTGAAATGCATATGCATTTAAAAGTGAACATAAAGCACATGACTTACAGTTCTGTTGCCTTTCTGATTTAAGACAGAAATCAGCACAACCTGATTCCACTTTTTACAAATTGAATGGATCCGAACAATTTAGACTGAACAAATACAGCAATAATTCGTGTGCTGCAAGCCATGCTGCAATCATGTTAACAGAGGACATGAGGCTAATGGATTGGAAACTAATAATCTGATGGATAAATTATAAATTAAACACAAATCATAGCTAAGAAATAAATGTTTGAAATTACAGTAGTTGTACCAAGAACCTTTACACTTCAGTTCAAAAGAGGATTAAATTAATTTGAAGTGTTACATGAAGAAAGGTTTTTTAAAATAAAATCTTCAGAAAACAATCTCTTGATACTGTATCTAAAATAACAAATTCATTAGAAGCTACTTACAAACCAGAAGGCAAGCTGTTGATGGTGATGCCAAACATGTACTGAGTGATTTCTACAAGGAGAAGATCAAACAAAGCTGAGAGCATCCAAGCGCCCAGTAAAAAAGACTGGAAAGAAAAAGCTTAATTTGAATCAATTCAGCAGTTTCAAAAAAAAGTTTTAAAATACCTTTAAATATAAGAAAAAATGAGAAAACCTCTATACTACTTCAATTAAGACAAATGCAATCTTTAACATAACGTAATTCCAGGCCTACTTGTCTAGATACTGAAGAATCAAGAGTCCAATTGTTTCCAAAATTAAACTCGATGGGTCTGATATCTTACAACTGATACAACTGCAAATAGAAATTAGAATAATCCACTGACTGCAAGGTATTATCAATATAAATTTTAATTCATTAAAATCAAATTATCTTTAAAACCATTTAACCTATATTTCTATACAACATATAAGAAATAAAACAGTATTCATCCAAGAGTACATGACTGCACTGTATAGAAAAGTTTATATTAAAAACCCCTCAAAACTGGAACTTACTGAAAATTTTCTGCTGCCATATCTTCTTTCAAATATTCGGAAGTTGTAAATGAGCAGACTGCTGCAGAATGTGTCTTTCAAATCAAGACATATTGTTCTTCCACATACAAGTCTCCAAATCTGGAAGGTTAATATCATCATGTTAAGCCACTTGTCCTTCAAGAAAATTCTTTACAGAATTTGTGCCCAGAGACAATTCAATACTGGAGTCAGGTAAGAGAATTGCAGCACAGTTAAGGAGGGAAATACAGAGAGTAGAATGTTATGAAGAGTCTCTTTAAAATACTTTCAAAGCACATGTCTAACTGCTAAAATAAATAAACAACTGAAATGAACTCAAAATACACTTTGAGGTTCCTAGTCTACACTTAGAAATAAAAATGTAAATCACAACCCTAGTGAATTTAGAATTATAAAAAAAAATTTTTGAAGCAACCTCTAGATACAAACTAGTACAACTAGTACTAGTGTAACTGTTCTAAGAAGGCCTAATCAGATCAGCTTGCTCAGGGCCATGTCAAGCTGAGTCCTGAATATCTCTAAGGATGGAAACTGCTCCTCTGTTCTATCAGTCTTACACTAAAAACCTTTAAATGGGATTTCTTGTATTTCGATTCTTGCCCATTGCCTCCTGTCCCTTCACTGGGCCTGGCTTCCTCCCATTAGGTATTTACATGCACTGGTAAGATCTACCCTAAACCTTCTCCTCCCCAGATTAAACACTCCCAGCTCTCTACCTCTCCTCACACACCAAGTGCTCCAGCCCCTGACCAGCCTGGTGGCCCTCCACTGGACTCTGCAACATGCCAAGGTCAATTTTGACTCGGGAGCCTAGCACAGGGGACAACACTTCAGACTGCTCTCACTGAGAGTAGAGATAATCACCATCCAGGCCTCCCTGTGAGGCTCTTCCTACCTAATGCAGCCCAGGATGCTGTTGGCTTCTTAGCCACAATGCTCATTGCTGCTTAACGTCCAGTTTAAGCCTACACCAGGACCCTCAAGGCTTTTCCTGTAAAGTGATTTCGAGCTGCTCAGCCCACAGCCTGTACTGGTGCAAGGTGTTACTCCTCTCTGATGCAGGAGTTTGTATTCAGCCTTTGCTGAACCAAGGTCCCTACTGACCCTTTTCTCTCTCTAAATGGCTGCAGAACTAACAGGTGTAACAACTACAAATCCAAGTTTTATATCACCCACAGAATTGTTGAGAGAACGTTATGTCCTACTGTCCAAGTTATGAATGAAGACACTAAACAGTATTGGCCCCAATCCACTTCACTCACCATTCTCACTATCCCATGTCAACATGCCAACTTTTAAATCCTAGGCTGAGTACCACCCCTCCTGAAGTCAAGACTGGCAGGGCTATGACCTTGCAGCTGAATATTTCATGACACGCACTAACTGAGCAGCTCTCACACAGATTATGAAAGGCTTCTAGCTGTTCTGGGGTGTTTTTTTCTTTAAATTGATGCTTGTTCAGTGTCTGTTCTTTTCCCTCTTCCCTGGTCTCCTCCCGTCCCCAACTGTCAATTTTCCAAAGCTCTTCCCTAACCCCTCCCCTCCAAGTTGTCAATCCTCCCTTTCCCTGCCCCTTTTCCCTAGAACATTCCCTGTCACTCCTTCTAGTCCCCTCCCCTTCTTCCAGAGTGTTCCCTGTCCATTTAGTGACACTCAACACCCTATTGGTTACTTTGTGTTACTCCACTCCCCTGTTTCCCCTGATAGGTTTGTAATATGTTAGTCCCACCTTAGATTCCTCCCCAGCCCTACCCTCATTGGTTGCTGTTTCTACACCCCTCCTCCTGAGTTCCTGTATAAAACCTTTGTTTGCTCTCCTAAGAGTCTTGGGGCTCACTGAATAAATCCATCCTGTTACACCCCAAGTCCCTGTCTCCTCCATCTGTCCCCGCACCGATAACTGGGATTGCAGAGCCTGCAGGGGGACGGACGCACCCATTCTCTTCCCTCGCCGCCCAGCATGCCACCGCTCAGGGTGTCGCAAGAGGAGACCGCTATACAACATCTAGCCAGCCTTACTGCTCTTTGCTTCAGCCACCTTAAAATATACACAGATATGATGTCATGAAGATCTTCTACACAGCATCTTCACTGCTCTTGAGGACCCTCTGTATGGAGACAACTTAGTTTTGGACAGCAGGTATTTTGCCTTCCAAATCAAATGTATTCTTCAACTGTTCACTTTAATTCGTGTGCACTCTACCAGCTTTAAGAAGTGTTAAAATTCAACATCCAAAATGTTTGTTCATTCCCTGAAAAAATTCCTTTACATTAAACACATCCTTGCAGGTGAATTTATTCTAAACAAATTTTATTTTAAGAGTTCTCATCTGAATATTAGTACCAGAGAGAAGTTAAACAATCTGGTCTCGCTTGATCTCAGAGGTACTCAGTGATATAGTACATAGCTTGCTGCAAAGGCTGTGGAACAATATCATGAAATAAAAAATCCAAACTCACAAATTCCCAAAGCACCACAATAAAAGTGTCATAACTTTTACATATACTTTCAAGTGTTTATGGTTAAGACGCAGTAGAGGTGCTTTTTTTGGATAAAATGCAGCTACTGCTGTTTTTCAGCAGATCAAACATATGGAAAGAGAGGATTACTCTGAAGACAAATCTAAAAACAAAGAAATAAATCCCATACCTACACAATTTCCATTTAAAACTTGAATACTTTCTCAGACTTTTTCATTCCCCTCCTCAAACACTTGGCTGTAACATTTTTAAAAGGCAGACATCATTTATGTATTTTCACTGCACAGCATCTGCAAGACACTTGGAAAATATGAGTAGTGCTCTTGCAGAGTTGTAATTTATTATTACAATAAAGCTCTTGGTTTTGACAAGAAAGATTACAGAGAGTACAACAGCACAGACCATCACTAGCTAGGTCTAATAATCTTTTAAAGTTTACGGGCTACAGTTGGCAGCCTCAAAGACATTAATTTGACTACATGCCTTTTGTTTGATGCAATTGTAAAATGTGTGGGGTAAGATAAGCACAGAGGCATTTGCTGACCTTTCTCTATTGAGCAGTAGTTTGCCACTTCCAAAAATGTTTTGGAGTTTTCCACTCCAAAAACAAATACCCACACAACTAATCTAATCACTTTTAAGTGCATTATTTCAACATTTAGAGCTGCTACTCTATAGCTGATAGGATCCTTAATTAAATTAAAACAAAATGCTACAAGATACAATACCTAGAGTATCTTAGTTTGAAATAGGAATGACTATGAAATTAACCAATTCAGCTGATCAGTGAAGAGCGTGACAAACTCCTCCATCACCTGGAATTTTCAGTTTAGAAGCAGCAGTTCTATTTTAGCAAAGTTTAGTTTTCCACAACTAACTACAACGGTTAACTAGAGAATGAAAATTATGGCCTCCATTGTTAAAATAAATAATTCATAATCAGCATGCCTAATCAAAGTAGCTTTCTTCAGCCTCAAAAATTAGGCACAATAAGATACTGATATTCATATCAAAATACTTGTATTATTAATTGGGTTATGTCACACTTCATTCATAGCAAGTTTACAAATGCCAATGCCTGAAAGGAAAAACAACACAAATGAAGTAATTTTGCAGACAAGAAAAAAAAATTAAAAGCTATATCGATTGTTTCAGATCAGTTTTTTCTCATGTTTTCCAAAAAGTAGCATGCTGGGGTGACATAAAAATGGTAAGAACAAGCTGGTCTACAGCAGCAAACAAAGGGAAAGAACCAGAGGACAAACTGTGGGGGAAAATTGCACAGAAAACCAGAGTCTGCAGTCTCTTTTCACACAAAGTGAACAGACGCTTACCTGAAAATCCTCTTTTACAGCTTGCAGGTTATATGCAAAGAACTTCTGATAATGTTGGAAGAGCAGAGTCAATAGAATCGAGATGGCACTTGGGACAAGTAACAAACTCTTTGACAAAGGCGCTTTATCTTAAAGACAAAACAAATAAACAATCAAACCATTTTAGAGACAAGCCTTCCACATTCAAAAAGTGACATATTTAAACAGGTGACTGGAAGACATAATAGCAGTGACACCACCTTGACTTTTAAACTCAACAACTTCCCAAGTTCTCAAAAACTCAAGAATAGATAGGATGAATACATTAATCGAAGGAAATATTTAGAGATATTAATGTCAGTTAAATATTAACCAGACATTTTGTTTCCAACATTGTCTTGTGAAATTGGCTACAATTAAACCTAAGTTCTTTGCACCTACTGACGTCATGTCCTCCTATACTGCCCTCCTATGGCTCAACCACATTTCAGGAAATAAAATAATCACTTTTTTTCCTAGCAAAATATACATGCACATCTAGTTAAATACTTCTGTTTCCTTTGCACTAGGGATTAAGATTAGCTTTTTCTTAGAGACTATGAAGCAGAAACCACCTGAATAAATGGACTTTCTCACCATTGCACTTAGATCCACCATTCAAGGAAATATATTTGCATGATACTCATCTTCCTTCTATTCAATTATTACAATTATTTATAAAGAAATTACTAGAATCGGGATGTTGGTGAAATCAGAACTTCTTTCCCTCTAGGAGCATGACTTTCAGAAAGGACACTCAGAATAAAGCAGGCAAAGAACAGTGAAATCTGCAATATACATTTCACATTTACTAAAATTTGCCAGGAGAATATCTAGCAGGAGCATAGCCAGCAATTCAGCC
Organism: Taeniopygia guttata; assembly: GCF_048771995.1. Lineage (NCBI taxonomy): Eukaryota > Metazoa > Chordata > Aves > Passeriformes > Estrildidae > Taeniopygia > Taeniopygia guttata. The sequence continues at coordinate 76,724,029 of NC_133024.1, read as the reverse complement.
TTAACCTGTTGGTGCAGTGGATGCAATAAAACACAAATTCTTGCCCAACAACTCAAGCCAACACAGAGAGAGACTCTGAAATATTATTTATTCTATGACTTTTCTCCTTTTCACAAATGCAGCCTGAATCACGTTTACTTCCTCTCCAAACATCTCAGCTATGGCACAGAATCCATTAATTTTCAGACAACTGTTTTTGCAGGGTACTACAAAAATCCATAGTTCTGTTATCATTCTTCTTAATATAATTAAAGGAGCAATGAGATTACTTTAAAAGTACTAATGGGGAGTAAAGAACAGGAACACAGCAGGAAAAAAATTGCATGAAACAGTGTAATACAATAAACATTTACTACCTGTCCAGATTAAAGTGAATACCATGAATGATTTTTTCAACATCTGCTGCACACTAGAACAGTGAACTGCTAGAAAAAGCAGATGGCAATAGGCACCAAAGAGAAGATTTTAATTTTTTAATTACAGCACAATTCCACTGCCATCAAAAATATGGCTCTTGCTACATAGATCAAGCATTACCATCATCCAAGTATTAACTGATGACATCAAGAACGACTCTGATGGGCACTGTTAGCTGTTCACCACCTTGAAGTCTGCAGTCTTCTGATGTTCACCATGGGAAGAAAACATCTCTATGTGTATCATAATGAAAACTTGTACTTAAAACTATTAATTCAGTCCACACCCATACCTTTTGAGTTCATTATTTAAGCATGTATTTTCCATTTAAGCAAGTATGGCCTTGAAGAACCTTCTATAGAAATTAGGCAGTGACTTGGATTGACACAGGTGGATGTTACTATGCTAAGGCAGAAATACTGGCTGATTCTTTTTATTAATGCAAGAAAACTGTCCATATTTAAATCTAGTACCTTTCTTTGGGTTTTGTTTTCTTTTCCTCTCCAAAAATAAAATTTATATTCTTTAGACATACTTTTTTTTTTTTTTTTTTCCAATTATTCATGCGTCTAATTCAGTTGGGCTTTTCAAAACCATTTGAAGACATCAGAGTACTGTACAACACTGGGGAGAAAAAAGAAGCTGGAGCTTCCTGAAAGCTGCTACACAGACAATGCACATAGATATTAATTTGAAACCTCAAGCAATACTGCCTGTAATAACTTAGTTAAATTAACATTTCTTAATGTGGAAAAGTCAATTTTATAATCAGGATACATATTTTTGATACTTGGAAATACAGCCTAATTCAGAAGAATTGTAATAGTCACAACAGTAAACATTTCTAAGCCAAAGTTTGATAAAAATTGTTATTTTACTATCAAATGCATTTACGTTATTTCATGAATTTTAAGAAATTTTCAAATTAACTAATTAATCCTATGAAACATTTTACATAAGGATCACATTATCACAGACACCCATGAGAACAAAATCTCAATATCCCACTGTGACTATATTTTTCTATATAGGTTTAATATGTAGCTTTTGCTGCAATTTTTTCTTATTAGATAATTTTTACAAGTAATATACACTGAAGTATTTCATCCTATCGAGTTAATTCCTAATTTGAATGCTTTCAAAAATAACCAACCAACAGAGCCTTATCTGTTTTCTCCAAAAGTGTGAACACACATTTTTATTAAGAGCCTCCTTTTAGCTTTCAGCTTAGACACTTTAAACCCTGACACAGGAAAAAAATACTTATTATTAGACATGTCATCAAGTGAAAAACCACAGAAGCACCTAACCCATGAATCTGACTGTCACCCACAGGGAACATCATGTGAGTGATGGAAATTTTTACTCTCCAGCTTCTCATAATGTCATTATGGTTGAGAAGTTTATTCTTGTCTGGTGAACTTGAAAAATATAATAATGCATCCTCTGAAATTTTTTTCCAAGTGTTTCACTGCACAGTGTAGCAGTTTGCTTTATCCCTCAACAGCATATAGATCTTTCTCAAGGACTATTGTGAAGTCACAGGGATGGAGCAACCTTCCCACAACTGTGGAATGTTTCAACCATGTCAGACCAAAATTGACAAGCAATGCCAGATTTCACATAATCAGGCATACTGACATCCAAGTCAAATTCCTTACTTACAATGCAAAGGTAAAATTTAGAAAGGAGAATTCTAATCCAATGAATGTGCAATCATGTAAGAGATGGAAATAGTTACCGCAAACCTACCAGGGCACCAGTCTGCTGGCAGCACCAATGCAAATATTCACCACAAGGAGAAAACACAGTATCCTTATACCACATAGAGAAAGAAGAATGAAAGGATAAATACTCATTTTGACCTTGAAAGTTAAAATGTATCAAATACTGTCTTCAAAGATCTTGGACTAAATTTGCAATCCCAAAGTGCTCCTTAAGTGGCATTTCTTTCAAACAACATGCAGTTATAGCACTGGTGCTGTACCACATCTACTGAGCTTCCACCTAAGTACACAGAGAAATTTTGTTAATAACCACCAGAATATGCCCACGGTATGATGAAGAGCAAGGAATTAGGTTCCACTACAGATCGTTGCTTCTTCCTGGTGCAATGGAGTTCTCCCCCAAAACCGCCCTCATAATCTCATGGGCAAGTGTCCCAACCTGTATGCTACCAACTGTGCAATGCCAAGCTGATCCTAAAATGTGACATAAATGAGAAAACCACTTCTAAGCATCCACATTCTACCCCTGCACCTATTACAAAGCCCACAGATCCTCTTCTCACAACCTACTACTCTGCTGGTTGCCACTGCCTCTTTTACAGTACAGAGAGTGAAGGATACAAGTGTTCATCTGTCACAAACAGAGGGGGAGGTTTATGGCACAACTGCCCGAGTTGCAGCTTCAGATATCACCACTGCACTAAATGCCAAGAATGAGAAGATACAGCAACAGTTACAGTTTTTGAAATTATTTCCTGTCCCTGCCTGTTCACTACTCACAGATGAAGAGACAGCAGATGGGCATAGCAAAACAGGCAGCCAGACCAAGCTACTGTTGTAGAAGTGCTCTTGCAGGAACAACTTCAACCTCTCCAGGCTCAGGACTCAAGTGTTGACTTGGGAGAGGATCTCATTGCTGGTTGATGTGAAGTGATGGGCCACCTGATGAGCAGTGGCTGCAGAAGTTCAAATTAGCTCAGGGCAATTTCTGTGGGGATCCCTACTGAGCTTACACCACAGCTGCAAAAAAACCATGCTGTGTAACAACTCTTTTTTTCCACTATCACCCACAACTTTCCCAAACCCAGCTGCTATAAGGCAGGCACATCACTTTCAAACAGATCATTAACTGCTGGGGGCTACTATAATGGCAAAAAATGCCCACAAACCAGTTTTTAAATGCTTATACACAAGATCTGTGAATTAAACCATAACTGATACACATCTGAATGCACATTACTTCCCAAATGCACCTACAGAATCTGCATTTTGAGTGGTTATTTTTCCTGCATTAAACCATCATGGAGATATCAATCTATTGTATTCCAAGACCTGTCTAAGAACCTGTGGCGGGCTAACCAATCAGCAGTGATGTTTGTTTGCAAGTGAAAACAGTAAGAGTATCACTGCAGGAACAGTTTTCCACCAAATGCTTCTAAATTCAATCCAGAAGCTGAGAGGTGAACATTAGTACCAAGAAAGCTAATAGAGAAACCTGTGATCATGGTTAAAATCTATTTTTTAAAGGCATAGGCAAGACTGTAATCAAACCACTTGCCTGTACATTTACTGTTTAGAAGACTGCTAGGTGTAGCCTAGGTCACAAACTATTAGGGAAAAAAAAAAAAAAGGAGACAAAAAAAGAAAAAAGAAAAAAAAAGAAAACCTTTGTTTCTAAAAGCAATACTTGAAACTGAATTAGGTTGAAAATATAAAAAATATCAAACTTTTCTTTCTTCCAACCAGAGATGTTACCATACTACTTTTAGTATACACTGTCAGAAATATCAGGTATGGCTACACCACAAGACCATGTGGAGTTCCCCACACAAGCTTGAAATGAATTGAGCTAGTTCAGCAGAAGCAGAATAGCCACAGTTTTGTGGCCTTCATTGCTGTGCTGCTTCCAGGGCTCACACTAAGCAGGCTGCACAGTGGCATGCTGATGTACAAGCTAATTTGCTTTCCCATACAGTACTGTACTGCATAATACTGTTATACACAAGTCTTATGTATTCAGTACATTTCATTTTTCCTTCAGTCATACCACAAAGCATTAATTTACATAGCTTTATTATTTTCCTGACGCCTCTGCACAACAGAGTTCATTCCTGCCAGTTATGCAAGCAGAGCAATACAGAGATCCCTCCTTGCCTTGGGGATTTTTAACAAATTGCTAGCACTGCACTACAAGGTTCACTGAGGTAAAAGCCTAGGTTGCACTAGCAAGTTCAAAGGGCTCTCCTCACTCCTACTACAAGAAATAGCTTGTGTGTAGTAGTCAAAAGTAGTCAAATATTTTCCAGATGTAACAAGTGTATACGCTTTAAAAGATGGACTCAAATGTTATCTTAATAATGACTAACTCTTAACAGACTTTCCTACTAGACTCCTGTGCAGTACATAAACAGCACGAAGACTATTGGGAGGGGATATTACAATGTCTGCAGAAAGGTTTCATGTTGGTCCAACTGGTTTAAACTGTTGGTAAGGCCTTTGTGCCTTATAATGGAAAGCCTTCTTGTGTATCATACTTTGCTCCTGGGACACAGCCTCTTGGCAAACTAAGCAGCACTACAGTAAAGCAAACAGCCAGGCTATTCACACACTCGTGAGCCTTTGCAGAGCTGCTCAAGTGTTTCAGCAGCATTGTACACGGGACCGAAGCCACCAACACAAGCAACCAGCATGGATCAGGCACCACAGCCCACCTCTCAAGCACACCTAAAGGTGCTGCCAGGATGCCCCTGAGCACATTGCGATCCAGCTCAGATGGGTTAGTGTTCTGATAATCCATTTGCATATGTCTGCAGTGTGTCTCCTACTAGTACCCAGAGCCACTGGCTCTTTTTTCCAGAGCATACCAGCTCCTCCAATATTCCAGATAACAGAAACAATTTCCACAGCAGAGGCAAACTGTCTTTGTCCTTTAAGAAGATGGTGTCCTTTGTTTCCTGGCTTCCCTATCTCACAGTCATACCATGTACCAGGTATGTTTATTTTTACTTTTACATCTCCTCGTTCCAATGTTATAAATGTTAATCGGTCTGTCAGAGGTGGCACAGCAGGCTGCGGGAGCCTTCAGTGTGCCCGGGCATGATCATTGCTATTACTGCTGAACCAGGTGTCCACTTATTTCACTCAGGGTCACTGATACAGGTCCCATCATCCACTGACACTGCCTTCTGCCAGAGGTTCCCAAGCCCCAGGGGAAGAACACACACATACAGTTCTCTGGTGCAACATCAGGAACCAATTCATTAACTACCTGAACGATCAGATTCTGTGCATCAGTGACAGAATCCCACACTCCTGCTGCTACTGCAGCAACTTTTGCTGCACACACACAAACAAGTCTGAGGGCACAGGGACACCTGAAACTGCCACAGTTGTGTCCTAGGTGAGCATATGTCACTGCACCTAAATCCATGCCTCTACTGGAGTTTGTCAGTGCACCCATACCAGCCAAATCTTATTGTAAAAACCCACTTTAGGTCAACAGGTAAGTTCAGTAAGAACATATGTTGTATTTGGTTTTGAGAAGGAAAAAAAGCACAACACTGAGTATGGAGCTGTGTCAGGGAAGGTTTAGGTTAGAAAGGTTCTTTGCCTAGAAAGTGACCACACACTGGAACAGGCTCCCCAGGGCAGTGATCACAGCACCAGCCTGACAGAGTTCAAGAAGCATTTGGACAATGCTCTCAGGCACATGGTGTGATTCTTGAACTCTCCTGTGCAGGGCTAGAAGATGGACTTGATAATCCTTGTGGGTCTTTTCCAGATCAGGATATTCTATGATTTTCTTTCTGCAGAATGATATCTATTTTTTTTTTTTCCCTACCACATACATGCTTCTTATGACAACCATTTCCCACTCATCTTTCTGATGGATCAAACCTGGAAAAACTTGTAAATACTGACCATGACTCTCCACCCGTTCAGTCTAACAAGGATACTCTTCCTCCTACATTCTTTCTCATAAAATTATACACAGACGTATGCCATTGAAAAGACCCTCTATAGTATCTATTGGGGGGCACAGAGAGAGATAAAAAATCAGGAGCTGAAAATCAAGGCACAGTATTATCAGATCCATCTGAAAAAGACTCTTCCCTTCTTTGGATTCCTCATACAAAATACAGCTACAACTAACACCCCTTTTTAAATGCCAGAAATCTTCCTCCCCTAGTCAGAGGGTGTTTTCACACTCAAACAGAACCACAGAATCAATTAAGTTAGAAAAGACCTCTGAGATCATCACGTCCAACCTGTGACCAAACACTATCCTGTCGACAAGACCATGGCACTGAGTGCCACATTTCAGTCTTTTCTTAAAAATACCTCCAGGGATGGTGACTCTTCCACCTCCGCGGGAAGCCCATTCCAATATCTAATTATCCTTTCTGTGAAGAAATTCCTCCCAATGCCCAACCTGAACCTCCTCTGGTACAGCTTGAGGCTAAGTCCTCTGGTCTTGTCCTGTCTCTGGTTACCTGAGAGAAGAAGGCCACCCTCACTTTGCTTCCATCCAGTTACTTGTAAAGAGTGGTAAGATCACCCCTGAACCTCCTTTTCTCCAGCCAAAACAACGCCAGCTCCCTCACCCACTCCTCAAAGGACATGCATTCCAGATGCTTCGTCAGCTCCACTGCCCTTCTCTGGACATGCTGCAGCACCCAAATGTCCTTCCTAAATTGAGGGGCACAGAACTGGAGACAGTACCTGAGATGTGACCTCACCAGTGCTGAGTAGAGAGGGACAATCGCAGCCCTGGTCCTGCTGGCCACACTATTGCTGATACAGGCCAGGATGCCATTGGCCTTCCTGGCCACACTGACTCATGTTCAGCTGGCTGTCAACCAGCACCAGATCATTTTCCTCTGGGCAGTTTTCCAGCCACTCTTCTCCAGATCTGTAGTGCTGCCTGGGCTGGTTGCAACCCAAGTGCAGGACCTGGCACTTGACCTTTTTGACCCTCATACTGCTGGGTCTCGGCCCATTGATCCAGCCTGTTCAGATGCCTCTGCAGAGCCCTCCTGCCCTTCAGCACACATTCTGTAAGGAGCACGCAGTCAGCAAAGCTTTGACTTATCATTTGTCCTCGCCTCTCTTAGGACTGTGTGTGGTGCCCAAGTCCACACTGCAGCCAGGTCAGCTCCTCACTGCTGCTTCCAGACGCTGCAGAGTCTGTGTCCTGTAAAACAAGCTCAGAGCCAGCCCCAGATACCTGTGAAGTCAGTTCAGGTAGCACCGGGACATGAAATTATTTACATCATAATTATGCTGTGCATAAAAATAAAGCTAAGCAGAGCTACGGGCACGTTAGTCCTTACGTTTGCCTTGTCAATAAACTGGTTTTAAAAATAAGTCTAACTTCAAATTAAGAAAATACGGGTTTTTTTTCTTTTATTTTGATACGTATCTTGGCATGGAGGTCTATATAGATGTATGCAAATACATATAAACACACAGAGAGACACAGACACACACAGACATGCACACACCTACACAGGCAGACACACACACAGACACACCCGCGGCTCCTCCCGCCGTCACACAATTTAAAAGTCCAGCCAAGAGAGGACCGAAGCCAGCGGTTCCCCCGGGGCCGACGGCGGCAGCGCCACCCGCGCCCCCACCCCTGGCCGCCGCCCTCCCGGAGCGCGGCGGGCCGGTACTCACAGAAGCCGTTGGAGCCGGTGCTGGTGAACATGGCAGCGGCCCGGCCCGGCCCGGCGGGCGCGGCCGGCGGAGCCCCGAGCTCGGGCAGCCCCTGAGGAGCCGCGGCGGGCCGGGGCCGGGGCCGGGGCCGGCGTGCGGAGGGCTAAGGCGGCCGCGATGGGCCAAACGCCGCCGCCAGGCGACCGGGCGGCGCCCCCTGCCGGGCCCGGCGGGTGAGCGGGGGCGCGGCGGCGCTCCGGTGCGCCTGTGTTTTCTGGAATTACTCCTGCTCCCAGAAATGGGAGAAGCTTCTTTCCGCTGAGGGAGGCAGAGCATTGGGACCGGCTGCCCAGGGAGGGCGTGGGGTCTCCCTCTCTGGACGCGTTCAAAACTCACCTGGGCACGTTCCCCTGCCACCTGCTCCAGGGGACCTTGCCTTGGCTGGGAAGTTGGACTAATCCATCTCCAGAAGCCTCTTTCAGCCCTAACTATTCTGTGATTTCGAGATTTAACACGATTTAAATTTTAAATATGTAGGTGCCCTGAGGAAGGCTGGCTCCTTGCACTTGGGAAAGCTCTGTCCCCCGAGGCTCACCGTGATTTGGGGAGTCCAGCAGGTAAATGTCTCATTAGAGCTGTGGGTGAGCTGTCATTACAGCTAACGGAGACAGAGCTAATACAAACAGCAGAGTTTGGAGAGCTTTTCAGGTGGCCAAATGAAGGTCTCTGCTTTAGGATCAAATTAATTCCTCCCCAGGCTCCACTAAGGGACCACACTGAAGAGATCACCATGGGCTCTGATGGCACATCTGACTCCAGCTCTCCAACAGCATGGTAGGCGCCCAATATGAGGTGAGCTGAAATCCTGATTTCATAGGAGATATGGTATCATAAGGCTGAAACTATTAGGGCACCAAATTTTGCTGACATTTTCAATGAAAATGCAGAACTCAGATTTTACTGAAATAAGTCATGCTAGGCATTTAAAAAGGTGACAGTGCTTTGCAGCACGAGGTGTGTACACTTTGTGTTCATGTGATGATGGAACTGTGGGCCTCAAATCACATTTACCTTACTGCAGTACAAGACTGAAAACCAATGCCACTCTGGAACTGCAAAATATAATTTGTCAGCTAGGTAACAATTTTTAAGTAGGCAACCAATAATAAAAAATTTTAGGTAAGTAATATATTTCTTGTATTCCATAAATTTTGTAATCTACCATAAAAATGCACTTTAATATTTGCATTCAAATGCAATTATTAGCTAGCATTGCAGAGTGCTGAGTTCCTGAAACTTTGTAAACTTGATCTCTTAAATACTGTCAAGGCGACATAAAAAGACCTTTTGCTTTGGTCCACAAAGACTTCAGCTAAGATTAGCATATCAGCATGTATTTTTTAAATGGCCAATTTCCAGCACTAACTTCAGATTTCTGTTGCTCACTTGTCCTCTCTGTACAAGGCCTGCATCAGGCAGGTGAGATTGGGACTCATAATCCTCTCACAGAGCAGAAGGTATGTCTAAACCAGCCAGGAAGAAGAGACAATGAGATAGCACATTGGAAATCCTGACTTATCCCAAGTTGAGGTTCTTTCCTCTGAAAAGAATCTAAATTGGATTCATAGCATTAAACCCATCACATACTTTGTGTCTTCGGCTACAGAAAACCAGCTTACTCTCTGCTGTCAAAGCACAGCTGGAAGAAATTATTTGCTACAGAAATTTTCCTTCTTTCTTTCAAATGCAAATGACTCTGGCTGCTGTATGCTACATATGCAAACTCTGTCTTGCCAGTGCACTGCTGAATGCCTGTAACCACACAAAAGTGACAGGCAACCCTCATTTCTAAGGAATGGAAGGTAAATAAGGAGGTGCAAAGCCTGCAAAGCTAGTAATAGCTCCAGCGTGAAACCTCTTTGGGAAAAGCTTGGGTGCCTTCTGAAGCTGGGATCTAATGAGGTACTCATGGCTTAATTAATTACGATTTTGAACGTTTTCGACTAACCTCCACTTAAAGTAATTAAGCCTTTTTGTGGATCTGGCTTTACTATAGGTGAGGATAAAACCTATCCAGTATCTAAACTTTTCCAGTATTGCCTGTGTAATAGGTTTAGGAATGTTGTTTTAGTGGTGAAGATAAAGCTTGCTTTTTTCTTTTCACAGGCTCTCAGAATCGAGTGACAGAGCAATCATTATTTATAAGTTTACAGTCCTAAGAGCCAAGACCTAGTATTTTTCTATTTTATAGGCTCTGTTTTGAAGATTTCCCTAGATTGATTTACTGCAAGGTAATCATATTAGAGAGATTCTTCTCTGCAACGTCAGGCGCTGGAATTGGATTCAAGTCATAATCACTGAACATACTAGAGACTTAGGCATGTATTCCACTGAATGAGGATGCATTTGGGAAATGTTTAGGGGCCAGTTTGAAAGCAGCTCTGTGGACTTGTTATCATTGACAGATACAGCAAAGCTGGATGAGTAGCAATAGCTGGCAAACCAAAACCCTTGCAGATTTGTCAGTACTGCTGGAATACAAGGCAGCTGGCTCTCAATCTATTTGCTGCTATCTTATAAACGTCTACAAATACATTGCAGAATCTGTGAAACCCCTGATGTGTTTATCCCTTGTTTTTTAAAAAAATATTATGTCAATATTTCTGAGATTACAGCAGATGAGATCCACTACGTATTTTTGAGAAAACTGCACACCCCTTGCTAATAATTATAGTTTAACATACTGATTGAATAGTAGAGGAAATGTAGGTTTTGCCCTGAGATAGAGTGCCGAGAAGAGAGGTATTTTTATCATAACACCATCACTGTCAACTGGTAGAGTGTCATAAGAATTAAGCAAATTATTTGCATTGTTAGGTATAAAGTGTTGACTACTTTGGAATTAAATGAAATCATCAGTCCTCATGCTTGCCTTGGAACATATCCCAGAATAGGAAGGCTAGGACTTATCTACTAATCTACTCAGAACAAGCTTAGAAGGCTTTGACACTGCTCAAATGTCAGTTTGAATATCTCCCATTTGTTTATTACATCTAGTTAGTGGGGTCAATGTGGTATGGTCAAAAGAAAGTTATTTAAATTTCCTGCTCAAAAGAAAATCCCAGGAGACCGGAATTTAAATTTCTAACTATTTTCTAAAATGATTAGGTTGCTTTCTTCTCTGAACCTGTGATGTTTCTGAAGCAATTCTTAATTACTAATTAATCTCCAACAGTCAGATGCTCCTCTGGCATATAGAATGAAGGACAGCAGCAGAGTAAAACAGGATGGAAATGTAACACCTTGCTTGGGAATTTTCTGACTAAACTCAGTGTAAGTTAATGATTCTGCAGGTTAATTGCAAGTGTTCTTTTTCTCTTTGACATCTAGGGTTTCCATGGCATTCATAGCAGCTCTTGCAGTTATTACAATTACCTGAAATATTAACAGATACATAGAGGTTAATGCTAAATTTCATTATTTCAGTAACTTCTCCCTACAGTTTCTAACCTTTGTGTTCAGTTACAGAAGATGTTAAGGAAAACAGCTATGCAACACACATTTCCTGCAAAAATCCAGGAGCAGTGCAGCTTGCTGATAGCAGCTTGCATTGGAACAGGAGGAAGGACAGAAGGCAGATACTCACTCTACTGAAATCAGACTGATTTGACCTGTACCTTTCCAAAATTAGTGAATTTCTTTCACTCATTCGGAAGTGAACAAGACTATACTGCAGCAGACCTGTCCTCTTAAAGTCTAGTGTATGTCTATCATTTCATTACATAGTTTTGGGGTTTTTTACTGGAGCTAGAAGAATGTTTTCTAGCTTAGCTCTTTCCAAGTAGAGCTGGTAGGTGTACCGTTAATAAGGAGCAATGGAGTTGCTGAAGGAGTATTGGGCTTTGTTGTTTATTTCTGCAATTGATTTTCCATCACACTATTATAAAAAAAATTTAGGACACTCAAACATGTTCCATTAGTTAAGGTTCTAGCCATGTGATTTTTTGCAAAACTTAAAATGCCATTTTAAACCTGAATGCTATGTCAGTGTCTGGTAACATGAATGTGGGCAACTATTGCTTCAGTTACTCAAACACATCACTGCCTCGTTTTTCAGCTGGACCCCCTGAGTGGCAGGCAATGACACTGCAGTAACAATTTAAGGTACTGGCTTATCTGGAGCTGAGCCACATACAGTTTTACACTGCAGGTCTTAACCATCACTTCCCTTTTAACCATCAGTCATGTGATCCTAAGCACTGGCAACAAATGCACCCAGATGTTGGCATCTCTGTGTTCAAGGTGCAGCACCAAGCACTTGATCAGCAGCTCGGTCTCTAAGTACTTGTAAAACACTGCCTAAAGGTACTTAAATTCCAGGTCACATTTATTTTCAATAAATTTATTTCAATGAAGGTTGAAATCCTGTGAAAAACAAGAACATATGGCAGGCATAATCAGGAACCAGATCCTAATACAAACATACTGGGAAAGCAAGGTTAAGATAAAATATTAAAGACTCAGATTAAAATCAACAATTAAGAAGCATCAGAATCAATCTGCCTATGTTCGTGTTTTATTTCACATAGATGAGACTTCTTGTGAGAATTAAAAATGCACTGGTCTGGCTGCCCTTGTCTGAGCAGCTGTTGCTGCATTTTAGATCACTCATTTGAAGGCCATTAATTTACTGCATAAAATTGTGAAACATATTAAGCATTAGCAAAATGATAATGTTTAAGCATAATGCTCAGAAGGCCCAATTAAGGAATCCATTAGGAGGGCAAATAATTACGTATAGCATTGCATAACACAATGTACTTTGCATATCTGTGTTCTCTGATGCATACAAGAGATCAAGCACTAGTCATCTATTTCAGACTGAATTTATGTCAGAGAGTACCTTTGAGATCTGGAGCATATGCTAAATTACCCAATATAACTATCAGTGATAGCAAAAACACTAGAGCCTTTAAGATGCAAAAAAGTATTTGTATTGTTCCACACAGGTAAGACGGTGTTGAAATTGCCTATTCTGAAAATCAGATGTCAGAAGATATTTATAAGGTTTTTGAAGGCCTTTTTTCTCTCTGATAGCTACTCATATTTCTCTATTTCTCAGATATCCTCATCCTCTTGCTTCACATCCATATTGTAATGCTATCTGTGTATCTCCACACAGTGCAAAGATTATTAATCACCTGTGTTTACACTTGGAGGCAAATCTGTGTTTAAGGGAATACCTGATGAGCCACATCATGATGTTATCAGGCCTGTAGCATAACACTGCTAAGAGATTAAAAAAACCAATAAAGCTTTAAGCAGTTCTCATTATCTCATTTGTATTTGAGTTAAATTTTAACATGAAGGAATCGTCTTGTCTTTCTTTCACCTAATTACTGAAATCAGAAGAAGTTTGTGTTCATATAATTTTATTGAAATACAATGATCTCTCAGAAGACTTTGCAAAAGAATAAAGGATGTTCATCCCAACAATATACCTGCACAGGATTTGCAATAGATATATGTACACCTACAGGAAATGAGCATTCCCAGGTTTTCTTTTCTCCTCCATAAATGTTGTTAATGGCAAAGTTAGGTGTCAAAAAGCTTTAGCATACAAAAGTGTAAAATTTTGCCCAGCTGTGTCCTTTAAATGGCCATCAGAAAACCAAACTGTTTTTCATTATCAGAAAGAAGAACTACTGTAAAAACAATCAGTGTATTCATAAATAATGTTTATGTATAGTTGGGCTATTAAAAATCACAGAAAATACTGTTTATTACAATTACTCTTGATTCTTTGCTATACTTTTTCCAATATGGAGCATTATGTGTTTGCAGCTACAGACATTGTAATGCTAGGCAGATTTTTAAAACTGAAGATTGGATCTAGTAAGAGACTGAAATATAAAACTCATTAAATGCATAAATTGGCATTCTTACTGCATAATTTTCTTCTCTGCACATAGGAAGTATTTCTTGTTTTACTTGCTGAATACAATTTAATATCCTTAATAAATTTCTAACATATCTAGAGCACTTTATAAATTGGGGTACTATAAATATCTGTGTCTGTGGGGCTAGTTGTAGTAGAAATCACCAACAGTGGCAAAGAAATCTTTCCTGGCATGATGACTCACTCGGCTGCCATTTTGGGCTCTTCCTCACCTCACCTCAGCCAGGAGGTGGGACAGTGTCACTTTCTGGTCAGCTGGCACCACAGTGAGAGCTGTTCGCCACTGAGCTCCCAGGACAGACTTGACTGGAGTGTTAAGCCAGAGAAACCAGCACCAACATTTTGTGTCACCCCAATTTTCAAAGTAAACCCCAAAATGCCTGGGCGATGAAGCTTCCAGGCAATCTTTCCACATGGCCTTCAGCCTAGACAGACCAGCCTGGGCTGCAAGCCTCACTGCTCCGGGGTAGCTTCTCTGAAGCAAATGCAGCTGCACTGAGGAAAAATGAAGCAGCAATTGGGAATTCATTGCAAGAGGAGAAACTGGAAGGCCCTTTTTGAAGAGGTGTGTAAAACACACCATTAATCTTTTCTATTTTACATGTGCTGGAGCTCTTGCCACAGACTCTTCTGGGAACACAGGCAGTGTTGGGTAGCTGGGTAGCTGGAGCCCAGACACGTCCTCCTGGCTCATATGTTGATCTGGCAGTTGTGCCAAAGGTTGAGGCCATTTTTGGCCCTTAAGAAATAGTTATGAAATACTAAATCTGATCATACTAAAGCTCAAGTTTATTGCTTTGTCCCTACTGTAAACTCAATAAACTTTTCAAGGGGGAAGAAGCTAAACCAGCAAAGTCAATACACTCCTTTATACGTACCAGACATGCATTCACTGCAGCATTTGTTTCTTGGGTATGTATTTATACTAGTAACTATATATTTTCCACATAAGTCATGTTACACAGGTTACAAGAAAGGATTAGTACACATACTTCATGAGTACTGGACGGGACACTGCTGTTGATTAATTTTGTATGTGAATGTAAATTGTGAAGAAAGTTTCTCAGCCATTCTCCTATGATTTGGATTCCAGATTTCATGGCAGTTATTTCTTCCACAGCAACATGATTGAGGTCTCAACAAAAAATGATTTTAACTTATAAAATGCAGTCAATATGAGTAAGTGCTGATATGTTTATGTATACAGGAGAAGCAGCTTTTCAGCTGAATTCAGCATCAGTTGCTGGTGATGTACATTTGGGGGCAAAAATTAAATGTTTGTATCCTAGGCTGTCTCATACAAACCCCAGAAATTTTGCTTGCTTGTAAGTTAATTGCTTTCCTCTGACCGTCGTTGTGTTAATAGACACCATGCTTAGGAAAAGCACCAATGTGGGGCTTAAGTATCTGCATTTGATGCAACAATCGAGATGTGTCAGTACATTTTGCTGTAAAACAGGAAAGAAAAAAAAAATGCAACAAAAAAGAGAGCATGCCAGCCCCAGGTGATTTATGGCCTGATTCACAGTGCCCTGAATTCATCAGCCAGAAGCCTGCTATGTTTTCAGCAGACTTTGGCTCAGATGGGTGCACTTTAAAGTTCCAAACCGCAGACAGTGCAGCAGCAAGCTGGGGCAGATGGAAAGTGGCCGTCACAGCCGGGATGATTCAGGGAGCAGATGGGCTCTGCCGCTCTCCGCCTTTGTTTCGAGAGGGGAGCGGGAGGACACGGAGCTGACATCCTTTGCTCTACGTGGATGGCGATGGCATGAATGGAGATACTAAGGCGAGAACAAAATGAGAGAGGAAGGGAGTGGTCCGAGAGGAAAGCTGGGTGGAATGTGCGGAATTAGCACAGGGTGGAGCAAGAGACAGGAGAAAAATACAGAGGCACACTTGGGGTTACGCAATTTGGCAGGTCTTAACCCCTGACACGGGCGGAGGAGGAATCCATAAAAAGCTCTGAGGAGCAGAAGTGTTAAAGGGGATTGACAGGAAAGGTAACACCAATAGCATGGAGCCCAGGTGCTCTGTGCAGGGTGGCATGATGACTTTAAAAAAGAGAAAGAAAAGATGAACAAGAAAACAAGAGAAAGGAAGATACTAAAAGCAGCATTACTGAACTATCTCGAAGAGTTCTTGTTGCTGACCCTCTTTCTTTTCTATGAGTTCATGCAACAAAAAGGTTTCCTGACCTGCACTAACTAGGGTGTTCTGTATTCTGAGTAACTTCATATTCCACATGAGGTAAGAAGTGCAAAAAGTGTCTTTCCTGTGTAAAATACAAATATTATAGGACCATGTGGGTGTAGGCAACACACAGTAAAACCCTCAAAATAATGTGCAGGTAAGTAACTTTTCTTGCAGAGTACTTACCAATAAATATTTCATATATGTGCACACAGAACTACAGTACACACAATCCATAATCTGTGAGCTATACTAAGGAGGTGCTGGGACACTGCTAAAGAGATCAGGGAACTGCTCCAGCAAAAAACTCCACAGTTTAAAAAGCAGTTTTGTCTACTATTGGTACTTCTGTCATAGAAAATGCTTACTGTAATCCTGGGCTGATCACTGACTGTGTCATAGTAATGGCACATGCTAAAAAGCTCTATCAGCAGCTTCAGCCTATGAGAATGAACCTTTCCTGAAATGAGCAGAAAATGGGAAGAGAGCTCATTGTGCTATGCTAGGGAAAAAAATCCCAGTATAATTTAAAACTCGATTTTATAGACTTTGAACTGAAATTTGATGACTCATCAGTGTTTGAGTGATTACTACTAGCACTCTTAAGGAAGTTCCAAGGTTCTTTGCAAGTAAGGGGCTAATACTTTCTAAATACAGGGAGCATGAAACTTGGCTTCTCCCTTCTCTGCAAGAAGCACAAGGGGGAAAATCAGTAAATGGATCACTTAATTCAAGTGACATTGTGCAACCAGCTATGGTAAGAATGTGGGGTGGGGCCTGAGAAACACTATTGACGTGGAAAATTAGAAAAGGTGTGTGTCTTTCATCACGTATTTGGTTTCTTCATTTTGTCTTGCTGATATAGTAACAACAAAGATGATCTTCTCAGACATAGCCATAATTAAAAAGACATTGGCCTGGATTCAAGATAAGAATGCTTCAGACTTTGAGAACAGAACTGAGTTCCAAAGAGGTAGTAGATTAGTCACTGCAGAATTAAGAACTTCAAGGATTTAATTAGAGTGTGGAGAAAAAAAATCATACAGACTTTCACAGTGGGTAGAGGTAAAGGTGGAGTATTTTCTCTTTCCTTTTCACATTTAAGAGGTAAGCTGAATTCATGAGAAAAAAAAAACAGAAAATGTTGCCAAAATCCAGGTGCTAATATTGTGTTGGCTAAACCACAGCAATTATGGTCCCTCTGTCAGCACCCCGGCTGGCTTTCCCACAGATCTGAGGAATTGAAAGAAATCTGAAAAGATTTACAAATAATAATTTAACAAACCAAAAAAAAAAAAAAAAAAAAAAAAAAAGTATGTTTGAAAGAAGCTCTAGATTTTGGCCTATTTGAGAAAATGATTAAACAACAGATGTTCCCGTCCCCTACAAAGCTTTATTGACCAATAACCCTTCCCCCTTAAATCACAGTGTACAAATGAGTGTCTTGGTTTTTATTCACAGTATGATAACAAAATGGGGTAGCCTGACTGATAAATCACTTCTAGGCCTAGGAATCTTTGCCAACAGCTTTCATATCAAACTGTCTTCAGACCCAACAGGGATTATTTCATCTCTTTCCTGCTGTGGCAGTGCTCATAATTTGACTAATTGGTTCTGCATATTCCCACTGCCCAAAAATGAGGGAGTGGGCTGCTAATATGGTTCTGTCACAGTTTCTTTGCACAGGTACCTGGTCTTTCAAGCAGCTGTGCTGCTCTACAGCAACAGGAAACCCTAATTAAATTGTGTGGGCTTAAAAGAATGAAAATGAAGGTGTGGCTTCAGATGCTTATACCACTTTAGACACACACAAGTCTATGGGGCCAGATGGGATCCACCCAAGGGCACCAAGGGATTTGGCAGAACTTGTCACCAAGCCATTTTCCAGCAGCCCTGGCTCAGTGGAGAGGTCCTGGTTGACTGGAAGTCAGCAAATGGGATGCCCTAATTACTAAATGTAACGCCCATCTAAGAAGGGCTGGAAGGAGGATCTGGGGAGCTGCAGGCCTGACCTCAGTGCTGGGGAAGGTCACAGAACAGTTCATCCTTAGTGCCGTCATGGGTTATTACATAATTAATATTACTGTTCTCCCTTGCTCCCCTGCAGCAGGTTGTTACAATCTCTCTGGTGTTGGCTGCCAGCAGCACAGCACAGCTGGTAGAAGAAACATATAGGTTGGCTATTCGGAAAATTTTCTCCAGAGAAAGGGTTGTCAAGCATTGGTACAGGCTACCCAGAGAAGTGGTTGAATTACTACAGGTATTTAAAAAATAAGTAGATGTGGTATGGTACTTACGGACATAGTTTAGTGGTGGACTTGGCAGTGCAGGGTTAATGATTGGACTCAAGGATCTTAGAGCTTTTCTTCAACCTGAACCATTCTATGATTCTATGACTCTATGATTCTATGATTTTATGAGTCTATGCTCTATGACTTGAGTGCCACGGGCCAAATGCCTCATCCACTCTCCTCCTATGTCAAGTGATTTTTTTTTTAAGGCTTCTTGTGTGGAAAGTCTTGTGCAATAGCTATAAGACATAATTAGAGTTTAGTAATTATTTAATATCTGCCCTTTGCATGGACTTTCCTATTTTACAAGAAAAGCTGTCTTGAGGTTTAGTATAACCTAAGATAGAATAAATTTCGCACACAGAACACCCACAAGAGACTCAATACTATCACTTGGTAGACAGCATCTTTCTAGCACTCATAATTTCAGGCTTTTCCTTCATGTAGACACGTTTGAAGAATTTTTCATAACTTGTGCTCACCAGCCAAGAAGATGCTGGGAACAAGGCAGTGATGGTAAGGAGGCTGCTTTCCAGCCCAAGTTTACAAATGGAAATCAAATGTGAGGCTAAAGTGCTCACTCGCCCAGTCCACCATGACCTCCATCAACACCACTTCCAAGAGAAGTGTCACCTTGCACAGGACTGAAACCCTGTGGTGCTGTCCTGCTCAGCTGTTTCATGACTTACACCACATGACCCATGAATATAGCACTCAGATCGGGTTATTTCTGCATCTGGGGTCAACATCTTGGATGGTTATATGAGAATTTCTCCTTGTCTGTTAGCACCATGACTAGGTTATGTGCTGATTGTACTTCCTTTTCAGTTTTGGCTGTCCCTTCTATAGACAAGTACTCAAAAATTATGCAAAGGTAAAGGTTTGATTCTCCTCTCATGTTAATGTGATTTTAGATTTTGTTTTGATACACGTGTGTGTGTGTATACATAGACACATATACACACATGCATATATTTTGCTCATCACAGTTTACATCCCTGAAGCACAGAAATATTTGTTCGGAGAACATGTATGGACAAGCTGTTAGCAGTGTGTGTTTCAGTACTTGCCTTTGCCATTCTACCTTAGTACTGCAGGCACTGCAAAATAGAAAAGCAGCCCAGATGTATTACAGCATCTGTAACTTTATTATGAGATTTAATACCTTCTGTGATCTTCTTTTATGTGAAACACATATATTTTCAGAGAATTCCTACTTTTATGTTTCCAAAGGAAAGGCTTTGAGGCCTTGATATTGCAAAGAAAGATTTGAAAAATGTGAAGCAATTTGGGCCCAGAGATTCCGAAAGAAAACACCAAAGCAAATAAAAGGCACTTTATTGTATCTGGAGGCTTACTCATGTGTTTTGGGAAATGCAATTAGCAGTATTTTGTAGGGTCACCTCTGCCCTACTTCACCTATGTAAACAATTGTACTAAAAATAATAATTATAAAGCGTTACTACTCTTATTTTGTAAAAGTGGCAATGCTCTCTTACTCAGACCAACTATGCAAAGGATAGAGCAATTATTCTGTTTTGTTCTCTTGAAATTCTTGGGCAAACTGATAGTGATGTCAAAACACAGCTGAGACAGCTCTTCTTTGGGGAGATGAGAAGGAGTCAGAAGCAGCAGACCAGAAAATTATTAATTTTAAGAAATTAATTGTGGCTGTGTACATTAAAAATAGCCTATGTATGCAGAAACTCTGTGCTCAGACTTTATGTTCACTTCTCTAGGTATTCTGGGCAATATCATCTAGCCATTGTCTTGGTGTGCACAGCTGACATCCTGTTTTCTGTGTGCCCCTTCTTAAATGGAGACTGAGAGGCAAGAACTCTTCAGAAACAATGAATTTGCCCATAGGGGCCATTCACTTAAGAGTTGAACTCAAGAATCCTTCTGGATCGTTTCCAACTCAGAATAGTCTATAATTCTTTCTGTGATTCTGTGAAGCAATTCAGTTTGGATAAAATGTCAAAAGGATGAGGTACTTTTGAAACAAACCCACCAGACTCGCAGGACAAAATACTGTATGACTGGAATAGAGAGCAGAATTGTTCAATGGCATGGAAAATGAAACAATACAACTCTAATTAAATTTGCCAACAGTTTCTTTAATATGTAGGCAAGATTGCTTTCAAAACAGCCATTCTCTCCCCACCTGTCAAAATGAATTTCAGTTGAAAGTCCTATATATTTGATGTAGATCATTAGATGGATTAAAAAAATATAGCTCCATCCATGAATTTCCTTGAACCAAAATCACTTACTTGCAATTGAGAATTTGCCCTCTTCCTCCTCCAAAACTGAGACAATATATAGCTTATTTTTATCACTTTATACAAAAACCCTCTCACTTACAAAATGGGTGAGTTTTTTAAACTGTGTTAAAGAAGTTCATTTTGTTTAGGCATGCAAATCTCTTTCCTGAACACAAACAATATGTGCAGCTATAATTTTCCTTGCAACTAATTCACCCTCAGAGTTGTGGGTGATTAAGTGTCTTTACCACATTTGATTGACAGAGAAATAAGCACTTTCAAATATATTGTAATTGGGGTTTTTTTTTTTTTTGTCTAGCCTTGTTAAAAGCTTAGTTACCTCTCTTTGAACTGACTTCATGAACACACTAACGAAATACTTCTCCGAGTTGTTTTGTTAAGCACAGCTAATTAATGCAGTGAAGTACAACTGAGTTAAGTAGGAGAATCACTGCTCATAAATAAAGATAAAAAAATTATAAGAGGTATGACTGATATGCATGTAATTACCTGCTTGGGAGGCAGCTTGATCTGGAAGAACCTGAAGAGATTTGGGAGGCAGGAAATCCTGTCTCATCATCCTCATTCCACCCATGACTTGTGCTGCCAGAGGCAAGTTGCTCTGCCTCTTCTTTCCCACAAGGTTGTCACTCAGTGACAGTCATGTAAGGATTTATTAATGAAAGAGACAAAGCAACTGAAACCCTGAAAGTGTGATTTTGGTATTTGTGAATATTAGAATCATAGAATAGTTTGTGTTAGAAGTGACCTTAAAGATCATCAAGTTCCAATCACCTGACAAGAGCAGGGGCACCTTTTGCTAGACCAGGTTGCTTGGAGTCCCATCCAGTCTGACCTTGAATACTCCCAGGAATGGAGTACCCACAATGTCCCTGGACAACCTGTGCCAGTGCCTCACCAGCCTCAGAAAGAAGAATTTCATTCACAAATCTAATCTAAATCTACCATCCTCCTCCAGTTCAAAGCCATTCACCTTTGTCCTATAACTACAGGCCCTTGTAAAAAGTCCCTCTCCAGCTCTCTTGTACCCCCTTTTAGATACTTGGGAGGCCACTACATGGTCTCTCTGGAGCCTTTTGTCCTCCAGGCTGAGCAACCCCAAATCTGTCAGCCTGTCTTCATAGAAGAGATGCTCCAGCCATTTGATCACATTTGTAGTATTCCTCTGTACTTGGTCAAAAACTCTTACCTTGGGGACCCAGAGCTGGATGCAGCAGTCCAGCTGGGATCTGAGCAGAGCAGAGTAGAGGGGCAGAATCACCTCCCCTGGTGTGCTGGCCATGCTGCTTTTGGTGCAGCCCAGGATATGCTTGGCCTTCTGGGCTACAAGCACACATTGCCCACGTTGAGATTCTCATTCATCAGCATCCCAAGTCCTTCTTCTCCTGGCTGCTCCATATTAAAGGAGTGCTCCAAATTTTCTTTCACCATTCTCCATATTTTATCCAGAAGTGAGGAAACAGAAACTCATAACTTCTCCAGTGATCACTCCTTGAATGTTAAACAATTCTGACTTTTGTTACTCTAAAGTAATGGATCATGAAGCAGATCCACTAGGAAAGAATATTCATAGTAAGGTGCATGATCCTGAAGAGAGTGTTGCCAAACACTCTCTTCAGGATCATGCACCTTACTATGAACATGCACACTCAAATAGAACAGAATCAAGACCTTATGTCTTTCAACCATGAACAAGAAATCAGTGACAATCCTAAAAAAAAATTGTTTAATATCTCAGTTATTGCCAACTAATAATCAATAAAACTGTTTTTATAATGTTATATTAATCCATAATTTTACTCAAAAGCAATGTTTATAAAAGGATCTCAATACCTGTTTTGTAACATTTCACTCCTACAATAGATAGAGGAAACAAAATCTGAAGATGGGGAAATCCGAGAGGAAGTAAACTAGAGGTTGAGTCAACACTGTAACCTTGCAGTCAAAGGGTAGGTGTAAAATCCTGAAATGCACACATCACCTTCAATGAGCTCTGCTGATCCCAATCCTCTACATTCATTCAACAGATGAGGGAGATTCCAGTTATTTCTACAGCATGCCTTGATATTCAGGCCTTGCTGTGTGTGAGGTGTCTTAAAAACACAGCTGGAACGTCTGTGTTTTCCCATGTTACAAAGCAACTATCAAGTTGTAATACTGTTAATATTGTCTCATTTAGTAACACTTAAAGTCTGAAAACATCACCTTTCTAACCTATTAGGGTTTAGTATGGACTTGGTGAGAGGATTCCAGTGTGAGCTCCTTCCAGGAGTCAGTGCACAAGTTTTAGGGCACAGGAGGAGGAGAAAAATCTTTTCGGGTTCCTCACAGCACAGCCTGCAAATGCTTTCTCTTTTCAGTGTATTTAATTCAGGGAAGATTTTTACTGCCACTCAATTAATCTAATTTATTTAGCTTATGCAAGTCACCTTGCATACATGCCAGGCTATGGCACTGCAGCTTCTTTTGCCATTATAACTCTGTAACATTCATTCACAAAGAAGTCTTAAATTTCCTGTTGGGGTGGATAACTGCACCTTTAGAATGCTGGGAAATTAATATGTTTGCCTCTTTCATAGTTTTCTGTTTTGAGTTATCACTGAGCAAACACTGTAGTGAAGAGAAGAAATGAAGAAAATGTCTGAGTGGCACAGAGAAGCTGCATATGGGTCCCTAAATGCTGAAAATGTCAGGAAACTTAGATGATAAGCAGGGAAATTGTTGACCTTCGTCTGAGAGGAGAAATCAGAGAGGTATTTGTAAAAAATTCAGGCTAATAAGAGGTATTTTACCTTTCTTCTTACAAAATTATCTCACCCAGGTACTTGAAGGATAATGACTGTAAAAATATTACAGCTGCAGCAAAATGGAAACCAGCCAAGTCCTGGCTTTTTTTCTGGCAAGGAGCTGAAGCACTTTGTACCTTTGATACTGTTCCATGAAACCAGGGGTATGAATCATGAAAGGGTATTACAGAATGTAAAAATGCAGGAGTTAAGCATTTAAAACAAGTTTTTCATCAGGAGGTAGGTAAAGAGGGTAAAAGACAGGAGAAGGTTGACTGATCTCAGGCTGACTGTTTTGAACAGTTGACTCAGACAAAGCAAGGCAATTTGGATCAGGAACGTAAGACTGGAAAGCTGAAAGACTTGGGTTAAATGCTAACAAAACAACTAGAATTTGTGAATCAGAGGAAATTACCTAGCCCAGCTGGACCATACAAGAGGAAGGACAAGAGCCTTCCACAGATGCCAGACACAGAGATTTCAGAGTTTTCCAACAGAAAAACCAAGAACCGGAAAGACACACATCGATCAAATTTCAAATCCTTTGGGGGGAAAAAATATTAGGGAGCCATACACATTGTAACAAACAACACAAGCCAGCACAATATCTGGCATCAAGATGGTGGCGTAAGATCTGCCCAGGATTACATCACTGGACAAGAGCTTGCCAGCAGTAGCAGGTTGCTTTCAGCAAGCTCTGAGGGATGACAGCAGCCCTGCTGGCTCACAGGAATGCTTTGTGCTGTACAGCATGCCAGGGCAATGAATGAGTGAGCAAAGCAAGGGAGGAAAGAAGGAAGCATTGTTTGGAGAACAAATGGGATATTTGCACTCAGGTGTGTGAGCCAGTGTAATACCAAAGGCCACTGGTTCTCGGGAATATCTCCAGCAGTAAAAGGCTGGCAAGGGAAAAAAATCTGTTCCCACCCTGCCTAGCTGGATGAGGGATGCACTACCTTGAGGAGAATGGCTTGGCAGAGAGTCAGCCAGGACTATGGGATAGTAGTAGCAAATCCAAGTCCCTCTCCCTGCAACACTGAAAGGCCTGAAGCAGGAGACTTAGTGGTGTGTCTATTGATTTTTGCTGTTCACTCTCTGTCTAGGTGAATTGGGAGCCAGACTAGTTGAACAGAAATGTTCAGTAACCTTGGTAAACTGACCACAGATTCACAGATTCCTGGAGGGAATTTACCTACGTGCTGCTGATGGCTTTGCAAACATCTGCAAAGCTGGGGGTGAGAAAGAGAGCTGGCATCCAGGGACTGACTCCAAAATTGGAAAACCACAGGATTACCTTTAGCAAGAGGGAAATGAATAAAATGCCTGCCACGAGAAAGGTGATTTTATCAAGGCTGGTGAGACTACAGTATATGGTGTGGGCCCAAGCCCTCAGTGATACTACTCAGCCAGGGCTAGGATTGCTGCAGACTTCACAGGATCTCTGGCATTGCTCTGTGCAAGATGTGAAATTTCCTGTATTTCATAGCAGCTGGCAACGCTTGGGGACTGTCAGTAAGCAGCTTCTGCACCTAAGTGGATAAAGTGCACAAGCCATACCTGCAATTCAGCCAACCATGTGCTGTGCACTGTGTATCTGACCCGTGCAGGCCCTGTAGCCCTGTAGCCATCCAGAATGGCTCTGCATCCCAAGGCACTCAGTTGGCCAGGCTCAGCCTTCATTCATGCTGCGTAGACAATCCACACATCCTACAAGGCAGAGTGAATAAACATGGCCTTTGTGAGTCACTGTGCATCCCAAGAATGGAATCTGTGAAGAGCTTTTCAAAGACTCACAGTTATTGCAAGAAAAGCAAAATAACTCTTTCGGATTTTTTCCTGACCTCATTGGATAAAAGCAAAATAACTCTTTTGGATTTTTTCCTGACCTCATCTGGATGTGGATGTGACCAACCCTGGCATCTGTCCAATGTTGCCTCAAACAAAACTATTTGTCCCATGAAGCCCTGTATAAACTCATGCTATCACAACTATGACAGCAAATGTTTTAAATCACACTTACAGTCATTTCTTTGACAAACCCTTTGACTCTGTTGTATCAACTGCTGACAGAGTCAAGGACCTGACACATGTCTGGAGGTGGCCTTTCTTGCTTTTTTTTTTCTTTTCTATTTTTACTGTTTTAGTCACCTACTAATATCAGAGCTGCTAACCAAAGCAGATGTGATTGTCTGAGCTGTCACCGGGATGGAAGTGGCATTGTAAATAACAGGATCCAGACCATATAGCACTTTAAAGATCCAATTGCAGCAAGCCAATATACAAGTAGTGACAAATAGAAAGCCACTGCAGCCTTTCAAGAATCAAAGCAGAGCTCTCACAAGAACTATCACCATTGTCAGCTATTTCATTCATACCTCTGAGTACCATCTTACATGGACTGTGCTGCAACAGCTCCTTCTCAAAGCTGCATGTTCAGCTTTAATGAGAAAAGGAAATGGTAGGCAGAAATAAAGTAATTGAACTGCCACAGTTATGGCAACCCTAAGAGCAGCTGAATCAATGAGAAGGGAAAAAGTGTATTGAGGGCAATGAAGACTTTCAAAAGGAAGAATGTCACTGAGAAGGGCAAGGTTAGAAAAGCATCATTAAAGCTATATGTAAAGTATAAGCAAAGGCTTGGTCAGCCTGAAAGAAATTATCTTCACAGAATTAAGCATATATTTAATTTGACTTCTAAACCAGCTTACACTTAACCAGTTTTCCAGTATGAACAGTAGCTGTTCTTATCAGAGCACATATCCCCTGAAATTTTGTGTCAGTGTCCACTGTATGCCAACCAACCTATCTATGGAAAACAGTTCTTTTAAACAAAATCGTTGTGCTTTTTATATCTAGAGAAATTAAATATAATATAAATTTTGCATATCATTATATATTTATAGGTGACTGATACTACAGTGCATCATCTGTTGGTAAGAGAGTGTTTGAACAGTTAATTTTATTTTATATTTGGACATAA
Organism: Taeniopygia guttata; assembly: GCF_048771995.1. Classification (NCBI taxonomy): domain Eukaryota; kingdom Metazoa; phylum Chordata; class Aves; order Passeriformes; family Estrildidae; genus Taeniopygia; species Taeniopygia guttata. The sequence continues at coordinate 76,697,733 of NC_133024.1, read as the reverse complement.
AATGTTAAGTCTGATTCTGCTAGCAATTCTAATACCCAAACTTTGCATTTTTGGGGGATTATTATCATATTTTTCAACAAAAATTTTCATTTTAAGGGGGCTTTTCAGAAGCACAGTGCTTTATATGGCAAGTAAAACTGGCAATACTCTTAAGATTGACTTTAACAGTAATCAAATCACAGATTTTGCTAGATGTCAGTGAACATTATATGACCTTTCATTAATTTATGTAATAACTTAGAGTTTATTTTTCCATGTTATGTTAAAAACTGTAAATTGAAGTGCTGTTACTACACAGGAGGAGCTCAGATCACAATCCTATGTTTGTTTTGTAAGGAGAACAGGTTACATGCCCTGTCCTGACTTCATTGACACAACTTTATCAAGAAGAGGAACTACCCTGTGATTTTAAAAAATTAATTTTGATTGTATGATGTGGGCATGCCCCGTCACTATCTCTGCCAAGGTTTTAGTTTCACACTATTGTCCTCCTCAGGCTATAGCTTGGGAGGGAATCTCGCAAAGGAGAGTGGAGGGGACAAAAGTTAGGTGACTAAAAGATGGATGTCCATATCTGTACCAGTTGCATTTGGCTTCCTTTAGCGCTGATGGTCAGAAAAGGACACCTGCAGAGAGCAGCTCATCTCCCTCTAAGGCAGACAGCTGAAGCAGACCTAACAAAGTGCCCTCTGGAGACACTTGTTGTCATTTATCTACATGGTGGGGTTTAGGCAACTGTTTAGGTGGTGAATTGTATGTACCCCAACTTCAATGTCTGTGTTGTTTTGAAAACAGAACCAACCTGTCTAATCTACTTAGACACCATCACCCCATGGAAGTCACATGGGTGGGATCCCAAGATTACTGGAAATTTGCAGCTTCCTCAAGAATGCAGATGTAGCTCTCCAGGACTCAGCATAAACCCAAACAAACTCACACCCCTTCTAGGATACGCCTGGCTATTGCCATAGCCAAGATGATCTCTGACTGTGCTGCTCTCAGGGTACTCTGATGGGGCATGACAAGGGCATTCTGCCAACTCTTTGCCACTGAAAACAGTTTTATGATAATAAAATCCACAGCTTTAGCAGGCTTTGTTACCCATTTGTATGAAGACAACTCACCTAGGCCGTGGTAGAAGCCAGTGTCCAAAGTTCAGATTTTGCAGTATCCAGCCACCACAGTAGTTTCTCCTTTACATTTTTCACCAGTACACCACGTCTGGCACAACCCAGTGCCTTTTCCATGGAGCTGCACACCTAACTGACTTTGCCACACTAGAGTTTACACTGGCATTGCCACACCTGGAGATGCCACAAGGTATGGCTTAAGGGAAGCTCAGCCTGTGGAAAGGCTACAGGAGAGCTGTGTGGGGATGACATACAGTGGTGGCAGCTGGGGGCCGTGTATTGCTGGGTGAAAGGATTTTGCAGGGCTGCCTTGGAGTGATGCTCACATCCCACTAGGTTTCATTAGCTCCTCTGGCTGCTGGAACAAAATATTCTTCTGTGTGGACAAGCACAGCCTATTTTCTAGGACATTCAGTCTGCTCTTTAAATCAAAGTTATTCACTCTTTCAAGTCTAAAGCAAAAAAAGAGTTGTGGACAATGGAAGGGTTAATTTTCAAAGCAGAGGTGACACAGGACACTAATACGAGAACCATTTACCTCGATTCACTGGAATCCACTGGAATATTCACTGGAATACCATTGTGATGTGGTATTATAAAAAAATGGACTACATTCAGATTTCAAGTTCATTTTAACAGCAAGTAAAATGTTTGGCTTGAAAACTTGCCTTTCTGTAGGCTGAATGTACTTCCGTGCTAGCAGCTTCCAGGAAACTCTTAGGTTACAATTACAAGAAGTTAAAACTGCAGCAGCAGGATTGTTAACTGGAAGTCAGAATTTCCTTTACACCATTCCTCTTATGCTTAATCCTAAGGCTAACTTAAATACTTTGTTTCTTTTCCTTTTCTGTTACATTGTTTTGGTGTATTGGTACTCAGTTACTGTTTTGTTTTCTCTATCTGATCCTATAACCTCTAACTGTTCTTTGGTCTGTTTCTTTTACTTTACACTGGATTATCTACCTAAAGCAGCATTTTCCAACAATCCTTTCACGTTATGGCACCTTCTCTTTTAAATTTATTATTAACGTGTCCAGTTCCTGAAACAGGTAAAAAAATATTTTGTAGTCCTTTCCAGGTTTCCTAATTACATGGCCAGTAACACAAAAAAAGATTGTAAGCAGGAAAGACACTGATAAGAACTGATTAAAAAAGCATTGGTTCTGGGGATTGAAATTGAAATACATTTCATAAACTAAAGGAAGAGAAGAAAAGAAGATAATGGAGGGATTCAATTGAAAGATACAGGGATTTTTCTTAAAATGGTATTTTAGACAATTAAAAATTATGAGTGAAGATAACTAGAGCACAGTAGAAAATCTAAAGAAAATGAGGTGTGATTTAATAAGTCTCCCAATCATGGAATCTAGGGATGATGCTTCAGGACAGATGGTATCTCAAACAGATCTGTACTCTTCAAACCTACATGACCTCTTTTCTTTAAATTAAGATGCAAGGAGATGAGCCTGAGAAAGTAAGAAAGTGAGAAAGTGAGACAGGGCAGAACTGGAATGCTGACTGAATGAGCCACAGGGACAGAGGACAGCTTGTTTGATCCTCTCTGTCTGCTATTTGAACATAGATCTGAAAGATAAGTGCTGAAGACACTGTCCAACACATTAGGGGCTTTTCTGAAAATAAATGGAAAGCTTGTTGAAAGCAGGAGCATTTTTATATAGTGGAATTTTACTCACTGTTACAGGATTGAGCAACAATGCTGAGATGCAGAAACAAAATTTGTGTCTGAACAAACCCAAGGCTTTATGTTTGCTCACTTATTATATATGTAAAATATAAAAATAGCATCTTTGTTTATATGGTTGCTTGCATCACAAATATGAGTTTTACAGACAATTTATCACTGCTGCAGACTCTGGAATGTGCCAGTAAATCTGTGGCCCTGTGTCTCCTTACAGCTGCTTTTGTATTTGGAATATAAGCCATGTTAACTCCTGAAGGATTTATCAGTTTAGAGGACAGCTGCGAAGTGTTTAGAAGAGAACCTAAGGACAACATGGCCCCAAAATAAATCCGGGTTTGGCTGCTCCATCTCCTAACATGTGAGACTTCTCTACAGAGAAAAAAAATTCCAATGGAAGAGACACAGCCTTCCAGGGACCTCCAGCAATTACTTCCCCACTCTACACAACAGGCTTTGAAGGCTTTTTTCTGTTAATTCCTCTTGTCTAACAAAAGAAAACAATACAGTATATTGGTGGATGAATGGACAGAATATGTAGTATTAAAAAGCAGCCAAAACATTCCAGCAGACGCACATTTTTCCATGAGTAAAAAAAAAAAAACCCAAAAAAAAAAAAACCAAAACAAAACAAAACAGAAATAAACCAAAACAAAAATGTATTACTCACATTGCTTAATAGGTTTCTGGAAGGCTCTTAGGTTTTATGGTTGCTAGAGATACTACTACACATAACAAGACAGCTGTAGCTTTCAAACAGACAGTAACCCAATAATTTTATTGCTAACTAATTTTGAACACACATGCAATTAAAATTAAATGCAAGACCCGTATGACAGTTCTTGGGGGACAGAGAAGTAACATCTAAATGATGGAAATCCTATATAGGAAGCAAGAGCAGTTTTTTTAAATGTAAATTTCTTTTCTGTTTGTTTGTTTGTTTGCTTTTTTGAAACAATGTAAGTACATATGAAACGGTACATCAGGAAAATCAAGGAAATCAAACTTAAAATGACCTTTTTCCTTCGTCCTTTCAAAGGAAGGCTGACAAATGTTCATGAGCTTCCACTCATCATGTTTCATTGGAAAATACGAGACAGTGGAATCTGATTCATTCACTCACAGGGATCCTCCTCCAAGACCAGTGTGCTTAACAACTAAACAAATTTCAATTGTCCTTCTAAGAAATCTGATTTTTATCCTAAGTCACATGGATCACTGGTCACATTTGAAAGGTTTCAAATATGGATCTGAGTCATTATTTTGATTAGGAGATGTTGCTCTTTGGTAGTATTGCACCAGGTTATAAATTCAGTCTGTCATATAGTCCAGGATTGATTATGAAGTATATAACTTCCTTAGTATTTATATTTCCTAGAAAGATGTCTGACTTTTCCCCTTCTGTACTAGTCATGATAATTCCAGCATTCAATTTTACAATTTTCTTATTTACACCACATCCACAAATTCATTCTTGCAGCTGTTCCTCATGTGATTATTTCTAGTAGTGTCATTGTGGTTCCCCATGTGAATAAGGCTTATTGTTGTGGTATACCATCATAGGCTACAAATATGCAAAAATTATAAAGGGACAGGAAACTTTCAAACCCTTTAAATATTTTTGTACTGTTTTTCAGGTTTGCTTGGCTTTTTTTGTTTTGTTTAATTTTGTTTTAAGATTGCCGTGCAGCTATTTAAAAGTTGCTTTAAAAAGTTTTAAAACTGATTCCACTGAGTTTACATAAGCTAACCATAAGCAAGTATTTAGCAAGCAGCTTCAAAATCTGCCAAACCAAACCCTTAGCCAGTAGAAATTAGCAATTGTGCAGTTATTTTAAATAGCTGTATGTTGTATTAAAATATAAATCTTTACAATAAAATATCCTAGAATAATTTTATTTTATGACAGTATACTGCATTTTCTTATGACAGTTTCTTATTGTGACTATGTTTATTATAAATGACAGCGAGAAGAATTGTCAAGGAAGAAAGCACAGAAACCAAATCCTAGCATTTTAGAGCATATACCAGAGAAACAATCTCCTAAATGCATTACTTGAACAGATACTAGACTAGCTGCAATATACAGAAAAAAACAAAAACAAAACCAAAAAAAAACCCAAAAAAACCCACGTGTTTTCTTTGTCTTGTGAACAACATATGGTGAAAGCTGTTCCCTGGTGCCAGCAAGGATCTCTGCTGCATCAGTTCCTCTGCCGTGAAGGTAAGAACTTGAGCATTAGGACTCGTCTGTACTGTAAACAATCACTGCTCAGATGCTTTGCTGAATACAGGTCATGTCTTATTATTTGTTTCTTAGATCATGTCTTGGAACTGTATCTAAACTGACCTTGAAACAAGGAACACTTATCCAAATTCTTTGAGTAGGAAGAAGTTACTACTCAGAATGGAAGAAATGTGAGCTATGCTGAACTAAGGGAATGAGCAGCAAGTCAATAATGGAGGATTTGTGTTCACACAGACTACTTTGAATTACAGTGTCTGCAGGAGACCTTGTCAGTGCTTTTATGTGTTAAGAGGTTATCAGCCATCTCCTCTATGCTGCTCTTAGTTTAAAGTGGGTGGGGAATCACAAATATTAACACTGCAAGAAATGTATTACTGATTTTTGTAGTAAGGGATGTAGTCTCATAATAATAAATACTGCACATGAATACTGATGAAGTACCAGTTCTGCAGTTTTAATGGAAACATCTTTGACAACATCAAAGAAAGACTGATTACAGATAAGAAATCCGGGAATCAGCATATGGTCTGGCTTAGCTGGAAATCTCCATCCCTACTGAGAAGAGAAATCCTCTTCTAAAGGTTTCAACAATCCTTATGCTGATGATAAAAGAAAGATGTATTCCATGGTGGTAGGCTCTTAAGCAGCTTCTGGTGGTCATGGCATGACATGAAGCATCTCTTAAAAGTATACAGCAATCCTAAACAGCAGTTCATGGAAAACTGTGAAGGTAAATAAACATTTTAAATTGCAAAAGTCAAACTCTAAATAATTAAAAAATATGAATTTATTGGTACTAAACATTATGCATCTATTTTTATTTTTGTTAAGTGTAGGCTTTTTTAACTTGGTCCAACAAAAACTATATAAACTGAGTTTACAAAATCAGAGCAGACACTCAGAATTCCTGTATCAATTTTCTATCAGGTTTAAAATCACACAGTTGTCATCCTCCATTGGATATAGAAGAAAATTATGTGGAACTCAGTTCATATTGTATGACTAACTCTCCAAAAATGTTAGCAATACTCATGGGTAGAGTCTTACAACTAATGCTGAAGAAGGAATACTGTGCCAGAAGCCTGAATGAAACTGATTGACTGAAAAACTTAAAGAAGTGTCATAATTGTCTTAGGAGTCAGTAGGAAAGACAGAAAGTGAATAATTTTGTATCCTTGTGAATGTGCATAGGAATATATTTACACAGAACTATAGCTACCCTGGTTGGAGTTCAGCCAGGTCATGGGAGGTAACATTACCTCTGCTTTTAAGAAAAAAAGAAGCTGCATTTATGCTGTGCATCAGTGCAGAGAAAGATTTTGTTTGCCTTTATTAATTCTGTAATACCTCTGCTGAACATGAGAAATAAAATTGGAAAAATGAGCTTTTAAAACTGCACATGAATGGGTAGAAAGATCATGTAATATTTACTTGGTCCTTCCTCATGTTTCTATTGGCAGGGTTACAAGAACTAAGACTAAAACACAGAGTTACACTGAAATTAATGACATCATTCTGCAAAACAGGCAATGGATGTAGTCTTTTGAACAGTAACATGATGGAAATTATGGAGAAACTTCCACTAAATGCTCCTTCCTTTCACTTCATGATATAGCCAGATTTCCAGGTAAGGAATAAACTAAACTAATTTTTGCATTCCCATTTATGAGCAGCAGAAATATCTATGTGCTCTTTTTACTAATATAATTGAAGGAAACAACCTCCAAGTAATTTACGGTATATCTCCTCAGTGGAAATACATATTTATTCTACCTTACACTAACCAGCTGTTTTCAGGTATTTGCTTTTAAGATGAACTTTGTAGACCTGAGGACACCATCTGATTAAAAAAAAAAAACAAAAAAACAACCATGTTATCTTAAAAAGGCATACTATGGATTTCATGGAGGAGAAGAGACCAGTGTTGTATATTCAAGGCAATTTTTAAATGCTTGTACCTTTCTGTACATAAACTTCGGCACGCTCTTATGTTCCACTGGGGTGCTGGGGAAGAACTAAATGCTGCTATTCAGAAATATCTGTGTGGACTGCTTGTATAATATTTTGAAGGGTAGATTAGCTGTACCTGGGACAAGTCAGTCTTAACCAGATGCAGCAAAAACATTCCATTATTCTTTTCAAGCTTTGGGAGAATTTTAAAAAGGAGCTCAAATAAACGTACTCCAGCACATCATTGAATGGGTTAGTATATTTCAAGATGCTAAAAAATCTACTCATCAGCAGTATTGTTTTAATTTAACTTTTACAGGTATAGAAAACTAGTAACTCATTTTAAATCACTGATAAAATGCTATCAAATATGTAGCTTTTTATGCTGCTGCCTTTCAGACTACCAAAAAAAAAAACCTCAGAAGACCCCCTACATCTTCTCTGGATTTTAACATCCATTCTTAAGTTGTTTATTATTTACAAAACCTCCGGACTGTCCGTTTAACTAATATTTAGTGAGTGCAAACTTGCTTCCTCTGATCTTTTAGCACCTACTCTGGCCATATCATAGAATAAGCTGAATTGGAAGAGACCCACAAGGATTATCAAAGCCAGCCTCTGGCTCTGCAGAGGATACCCCAAAAGTCACACCATGTGCCTGAGAGCATTGTCCAAAAGCTTCTTGAGCTCTGTCAGGCTGGTGCTGTGACCACTGCCCTGGGGAGCCTGTTCCAGTGCCCAGCCACCCTCTGGGTGAAGAACCTTTTCCCTGATATCCAACCTAAACCTTCCCTGACTCAGCTTCACGCTGTTTCCTCAAGTCCTGTCACTGGTCACAAGAGGGAAGAGATTGGTACTTTTGGTGACCTTTAGCTCAACAGCTCTTTCCCAACACAAAGGATGTTCAGGTCAGAAAGGTTATGATCATCTTGACCTCCACAGCAAAAAAGCCAAGAAATTTTATAATGTGAGCTTTGCTTTGAGTCCATAACTTAAGGAATGACTTAGATCACAGGATTTAGAAAAGCCATTGAATCTTAATTTAGAAATTAGGAAATAGAGCTTAGTGGGTCCTTAGGGATAATACCAAATAACTCCTCTTGTGGCTAAAAGAGCAGGATGTTACTCTACATGAGTATAATTTCACCTGCCATTTATTGGTTCTCATTGTCATCTTAGCTGACAGATTAAAGAGACTTTTAATATTTGAAATCCTAGTACATCATGATCCAGGCTTTGTATAAGCAAGACAGATGCTTCTTCATTCTCTCACTGCAAGGCAGATTTTCCTGGCTTATCCAGTTTGTCAATCATTTGTGTTAAATGCAATACCACTAAAAAAACAAAAGTTTGATGAATGCCATCATCATTACTACTTCTTAATATTCCTTCACTTTTAAATCCAAAGTTTGTACCATAAGCATTAATCTTCTTGAGTTGTTCATAACCACACTATAACACTTCTATAATTTGACTTGTAAATATTCTTTGTACTTAGATGCCTTTCTTTCCTATAAATATTTATATCTGCATCTATTTTTCTTGCTTAAAGATGTGTTGCAAGTTTTGTATAAAAATATTTTTAATAGAATATTAGCATTCAATAGAATACACCTTAATGTCTTCATAGAAACTCACAATTATACAGTGACCCTTGCCAGGTTAAATACTAATCCCATTAACCAACAGGCCTAAATTTCAGCAAATCATGTTGATATTCAAAAGTCAGTAATTCTTTAATTCCTACATGTGATTCTTACTTTTGACTTTCATGATTTTGTCAGAGTCTCATAATGTATTTTAGCTCCAAACCCCCTTTGCTTTGCACTTCTAGTGGACACCAAATCAGTTTTTCTTCTTCATTTTTGGAAAAAAACACATGTAGATTATTATCATGAATGATTTAGAATCCTATAAAATTCTGTGCCATAACTTAGTTGCTCTTGAAAGTTTAAATGTTCTAAGCTTTACTGGTTGCTATTTAGCATCCTTACTAAGCACTGATTGAATAAAACATTTGCAATTACATCCATGAACTATTACAGCACCATTCGGGTTTCTATTAAAATATAAATGCTTTTATGCATTGGTATTGTTACTGAAAGTTGTGTATTTCAAAGTAGCAGGGAAGCCATGCCATTGTCTAGATATTTTTCTTTCTTGATCCTCATGCTTTAAAAAAATTATTCCCCTTGCCCTTTAGGCAATGATCCAAGACTTTTCATTCCTATATTTAGCTACTATTAGTCAGTCTCATTGTTTCATAACTGTAATTCACCATTTCTGCTTATCAGCTTTCATATTTTCCTTTTGTTTTATACACAGAATTGTCACTTTCTTTTTCTTTCTTTAGCTGAATGTATTTAGCTGAAAAGAAACTCTGATAATTGCCATAATCTCATTTTTGGAATATTCTCTATGGTTTTTTAAAGTAAACTATCATTTTCCAATTTTCCTACATATCCTTACCTATACAGGTGTCATTCAGAGTTTTTTCAGACTTAGAACGCTGTCTTTTTTCCAGGAAAATGCATAATACCCGTAAGAACTATTTCTAGATAACAAACATGGTTAAATTATGCAAATATAGTTAAATGATACCATTTTACATTAAAGAAACCATTAAAATCTCTAGATTAAACTATTTTTATTTTGGTCAGAATTGTCAGAATTTAAAACACCTTAGAGTTCTGAAAATAACAAATTATTTAATTTTAGAAAATAATAATCTATTATTTATATAAAATCTAGGGCATGTTTACTTGTGGAGGTTTGAGATCTAGACATATCCTACAGTCTGAGATAAAAAAAATTTAAAAAATGATTGTAAGATAACTCATTCTAGCTAAATGTTTACATAACTGCTCATCCAGTTCTGTGTTCAGATAATCTCTCTCACCAGTATGCAATTTTCTGATTTATCAGCCTAAACATTGACTCATAAACACACTAGGTCTTGGACTTGTGAAAACAGAAACTATAGTGCTTTTTACTGAGCCTGGCAAGTCACACTCTCTGCACATTATGTCTTTCTTAAGGTATAAACTGGTTTGAATACTCAAGTTGTGACAGACATCCTACTAAAAAATCCCAGCTCGTGCATTTGAATAAATGAGCCTTTGATGCAGATCTGCAGAGTATCTGTAGGAAAGATCCTTCAAGGACAAAAACTCTGTGTAGGATACAAATTTCTTCATTTGAACATTTTTTATCTTCTGTCTTTCTGAAGGAATTACCTCAATTACTTGGAATCTTATTAGTTACAGATGTATCTGTGAAGCAGCCAAAAAAGTAGGCCCTTTATCCAGCACTATGTGCACCCTCATACACAAACACTTTGTGCTATTTTTTCCCCCCTGAAAGCCCCCTTACCCCTTGTCCACAGCACTCAGTCCCTCCTTCCTTCCCTTCCTCCTTCCCTCCCTCCGTGGTAAGCTGCATATTCAGTGTAGGGAAGTGTTGTTACTTTATATAAAAAGGTGCTTAAGAAGATAAAGGTGCACAAGCTCTAATGCTCTCAAATGCTCCAGGCATTTAAACGTGTCCAATGCCTGCATACCTTCCAGCAGTGCTGCCAGCCAGGCTCTCAGCAGGAATTAATGGTAATTAAGCATGCTAGAGGCATCCACACTTTTACAGAACCACAGAATCAAATTCTTAGGGGTAGAAAGGACTTCTGGAGATCATCTAATCCAACCCCCCTGCCAAGGCAGAGTCACCTGGAACAGGTGACCCTCCCTTGGCAGCCTGTTCCAGTGGTATGCCACCCTCAATGGAAGTTCTCCCTCGTCTCAATGTGGAAATTCTTGTGTCTGTGGCCATTGCTCCTCATCCTGTCACTGGGCACCACTGAAGTGTCTGGCATTATTGTTTTGACACCTGCATTTGTGACATTCATATGCATTAATGAGATCTCCTTGCAGTCTTCTCTTCTCTAGACCAAACAGGCTGAGCTCCTTCATTCTCCCCTCCTAAGAAATTGCTCCAGAGCCCTCATCACTTTTGCGGTCCTTACTCAAATAAGGACACGTGCAACTTTGTCTACAAATAGGTACTATATGTGAGAGCAAAAAAGTAAAATAGAAAGCCTCAGAGAAAAAGTTGGATGCATGAGCAGCACACAATACCACACTGTGGGTGCTGCAGCTCCAGCACCCATTTACCCAGGTTTTGGACTCTCACTTAAACAGCTCCATGTGCATGTGTGTCTACAGTACAGAATAACATAATGGACAAGGCTGGAAGGGAGCACTGTGGGATGTCTGGTCCAACCTCCCTGCTCAAGCAGGGTCATCCCAGCGCACGGGGCTGTGCCCAGGAGGTTCCTGAATCATCAGTGAACGAGAATCTTTGATCTCTCTGGGCAACTTTTTCCAGTGCTGGGTCATTTGGCACAGTAAAGAAGTTCTTCCTTATATTCAAATGGAACTTCTGTGAATCGGTCTCTGCCCGTTGCCTCTTGTCCTGCTGCTCGGCACCACCGAGCAGAGCCCGGCTCCATCCTCTTGGCACCCTCCCTTCAATACTGATAGACGTTGATGAGGTCCTGTCTCAATCTCCTCGGGGCTGAACAGGCCCAGCTTCCTCAGCCTGTTCTCATACGAGCGATGCTCCAGTCCCCCATCATCTTTGTTCCCGCCGCTGGACCCGCTCCAGGACTCCCTCGCACGGTAGTGGACACCGCACTCCGGATGCGGCTTCACCAGGGCTGAGCAGAGGGGCAGGCTGCCTCCCTCCCCTGTGCAGGTCCGGCCAGGAGCAGCAGCAGCCGCCGCCGCCGGGGCAGAGCGCGGGCGGGCAGAGCGCGGCCGAGGCACCGCGGCCGAGGCACCGCGGCGGAGCCGCCGCCGCTCCCGCCGGGGCGGGGCCGCTCGCCGGGCGGCAACTTCCGGCTCGGGCCGGCCCCGCCCCGCCGCAGCCCCGGGTCCGGCCGGGCCAATGAGAGCGCGGAGCCGCAGCCGGGCAGGTAACCCGCGGCCAATCAGAACGGCGCTGCGGGAACAGGTGGGCACGGCGAGGCCCCGCCCCCCGCCCCGCTGGCGGCCGCGCCAATCGGGGCAGGGAGGGAGGGGCTGCCCGCGGCACCCGGCCCCGCGGGGCTGCGCTCCCTGCCCGCCCCCGACGGCCGCCGCCGCTGTCCGTCCGTCCGTCCGTCCGTCCGTCCGGCGGCCGCGCCGGGAGGGCTGCGGCGGCCCCGCGCCGAGTGAGGAGGGAGGGAGGGAGGGAGCGCGGAGGCAGCAGCCATGGCACTCGTGGCTCCGGAGACTCGGAAGTTCACGCGGGCGCTGAGCAAGCCCGGCACGGCGGCCGAGCTGCGGCAGAGCGTCTCGGAGGTGGTGCGCGGCTCCGTCCTCCTGGTGAGTGCGGCGGCGGCGGCCCAGGCGGGGCTCCGGCCCGGGGCCTGGAGGGGCTGCGCGGTGCCCCGAGGAGGAGACGGGCCCTTTGATCCCTGCGGGCTGTCACGGCGGCGGGCTTTGATCCCTGGCTGCTCGGCGCTCGGGCGGCTGCCGCGGCGGGCCGAGGTGCGGTGCAGCCGCGGGCGGGGCGGGCGCTGCCGGCCGCGGGGAGCGCGCCCGCCCTGGGATGCGGCTCCCGGCGGGCACGGCTGGGCGCTGCGCCCGCCCCCCGCCAACTTCACCTGTGGAGCGGGCAGCTGGCGCCCGGCCCGACGGGACCCCGTCGCTTTTGCGTGCGTCGAAATAGCGGCGCGAAAGTGATTTTTCATCTTGCTGCTCCCTACTCTCTTTACAACTAAGATGCAGTTTTTCGTTGTGTCGTGCGGAATGGAAGATAAGCGCTGGCAAGTGTAGCAGGAGGGTTTTAGCGTGTTGTTTATCCTGGCTGTCCCTGTTCCGTGTTCGCACATGGTTGCTCCTCTCTCCAGTGCACGGTTGGGCGCGTTCATTAATTTAAACGGCTGAAAGTAAATTTGTGTAAATAGTTGTCTAAACCGGGTATTTTAGTTTAAAGACAGCTGAGAGGGGATGCCATATGTGCATATAAATATCTCAAAGGCAGGTATCAAGAGGATGGTGCCAAACTCTTTTCAGTGGTGCCTAGTAAAAGGACAAGGACCAATGGCCATAAACAAGAATTTCCACCTCAAGAGCAGGGAGAACTTCTTTCTATTGGGGGTGGCAGACCACTGGAACAGGCTTCCCAGGGAGGTCATGGAGTTTCCCTCTCTGGAGACATTTGAAACCCACCTGGATGTGTTCCTGTGTCACCTGCTCCAGGTGACCCGGCCTTGGCAGGGGGTTTGGACTAGATGATCTCTAGAAGTCTTTTCCAATCCTAGGAATTTAGTTCTGTTAGATGCTGTACTGAGGCAGCAGGTGATGACATTTTAAACAGCCTCAGTAAGACTTTCCAGGGTTTCTCTTCTGGGACTCTTATTCATGGTATGCATTTGTTTTCTTTGTGGTTTTGTTATCTCCAAACGGAATGTTTCAGTAAGCGTTTAACTCTGTGTAAGTGAAGAAGTTCTGCTGCTGGAATCCCTGACACTGGAAGCTGATCTGTCCTTTGTTCTTTGCTCTTGCTAAGTATGATCTTGTCTTTTTTTGAACCTCCTGTTGGGACAGTGTCTTGTCATAGCTGTGTGTTGTGAGAGTAACAAATGCTGTAGCTGTGATTGAAAGACAAATACCTTTTTTTTAAAAGACAATGGATCTAAAATGAGATTGCTCTTTAGTTATCTATGCATCACATAATTTATAAAATGTGAAAAATTCAGAGTCTTCCTGGATACTGACAGCTTTCCACAAGGGGCTAGCATGTTTACATGGAGTGAACATCCAAATATGTTAACACTTCTCCAGGGATCAAGTACTTTTTGGGAACTGTGGAAAAAGAATATATGTATTTTAAAATACTTCTTGTTTTGGGGAAGCACAAAGGAGATTTAGGTATTTTCATGACATAAATGTTTGCAGTGTCTGCAACCCTGCCATTCCCTCCTCTGCCTTTAGAAGGTTTTTCCTTAGTTCACTTATGACTAGTGTCAGTGAGTTGGAAAATATTCATATGCATCTTTAATTAATTCAGTTTGACCATAATAATGGTCAAGCTGAATTAATTAAATTATTAAGTATATAATAGGGTGATAGGCACTAATATCCCAGGTATTTTTAAGCTGTCACAACAGCATATTCTGCAGAATTTTATGGAGATTAAAGAAGTGATGGTGCAAAGTGGTGTACTGTTCTTGATCTTATCCTGAATAAGGTCTTCATCAGCATTTTAGAAACAAAAGGAGTGACTTACCATTCATGGTTTAACATTCATGTCAGGTTTTTGATCCTTTTATGTTAACTAGACGCATGAAGCTGAATCCCCATCTCCCTCACGTGCAGTCTTGTGCTGAAGTTCACCTTCCTATTTCAGCTGTATTTTGCCCCAGCTGCTATGTCTCTCTTACTATAAGTACTGTTCATTTTATCACTGAGCTCCAGTGTTCTTTTGCACACACTGTTTAAGTAATGGAATAACATGCTAGTAATTACAGGTTTACATTTACATTTTCTTCCTCCTATTAATATACTGTAACTCTTTTTGTTGAACATTGATTTTTGGAATGAAATAGTACTTTTATAAAGGAGAAATTTTGGTGGGATAGTATTGTTTTTTGCTGTAGAAGACTTAAAAAAAAAATACATCTCTAAGTTTGACAGGTTTACCTGTTTCTTATCTGAGTTTCTGGGCTTTGTTATCTGAATAAAGATATCTGGGCTTTGTTATCTGGTGAAAAGACGAGTCTTACCAGTGTTACAGTAGTTGTGGAATACTCTGTTCAGCTGTGGGTCTTTAAAGTAAAGGAGACCCACTTTCCTTCCAAAGCTGCCTCTCAAAGCTCTTTGATATAGCACTTTCCCAGGATTTTTTCAACTGAGTTGTTAACAAATTGTCTCGCTTAAAACATAGTTCAGCACTGGTAACTAAAGGGATCTTACTGTCATCACTTGCTCATGAACAAGTGCTGAGGTTTTCCAGTATTGAAAAACTGCTGTTTGCCATTGACTAGTCATGCTGTGTAGAATCTGGAGGCAGGAAAGAATTAATTCCAACTAGTATTCATGGTGGATGATCTGTCCAGATCTTTACAACCAACTATTGCTTTGGACTGTACATCTCTGCAGCAGAATGTACTGAGTAGTGATGCAAAACATCCAGTCATTACTTGCAGGAGCAGATAAATGGGAGCTACAAATATCTCTGAGCTTGAGTAGATTCTATAAGTTGCTATTGTGGCTACTGTTTAACAGTTCCATCCATTTTTACAATCAACAATATATGGCTAGATTAAAAAGGAAAAAGAAAAGCTTTGCCCATATATAAATGGGGTTTATTAGATCACTTTACTAAAATACGTGCTTTTCCCCCCATTTTATTAATGTCCTTGAGATTATATTGATGAAAGAGAACTGAAAACAGCATGTCAGTAGGATAGCATGGTACATCTTAGATTTTCAGATTGCTCTTCATTGGATCTAAAAGTCAGAGACTTTCAGCCAGCTGACAGACTAAATAACTTGACTGTGTAGTAAAAAAACATGAAGCAGATGTGGCTTGCCAAGCTAGTTTTCATCACAGAATGAAGCAAGCTCTCTTGTCAGCATTTGACATCTCATATGTTCTCTCTGTTAGATACAGTTTGCTGAACCAACAAGTACAGTTTGGTTGGCTGAAATGAAATCTTTATATTTGGCAATCAGCTTTTTACTGTGTTGTAAGGCACATAATGTATTTCTTGATTATTTAGATTCAGTTTTTATATTTTCTGCTTGACAGTAGCATCCTTGCTGAATATTCTCTTGTGCATTGTTGATGTTGTTTTGACTTCAGACTTGTCATGTGACTTAATTTGATGCTTCTGGCCACCCAAATATATTTATGTCTGAGAGGGAAGATTATGGGGATGACAAGTGTGTCTCTTAAACCAGCAATCTTGCCAAGAGCAGTTTTCAATGCAGTTTTAGTATTATGCATAATTGAAAGTGATGTCTTTAAGTGATGATGAGTTACTCAAAGCATGTTGCATACAGATCAGTGTCTCTTTCAGTAGTATGTTAATGATAACTCATCTCAAAGCAACAAAATTACTCTACATTGGGGTTATTTATAATAATATACCTATATGAGAGCTGACATTTAAGGATAATAAGCAATTAAGATAATGTTTGACCTCTAAAATTTGATCTGCTTTACTTAGCTGTGAATAAAATGCCTTTGTCAAATATGCAGCTAATGAAAATGTTTAAATATGCCAAATAATGCAGCAAAAGTTGTTTCCCCATGTCAAAATTAATATTATACAGAAGAATTTTGCAATATGGGAAAATAGGATGAAATCTGAGAGATTCTCAAATTGCTCCATACAGTTCTTCTTTTTTATTTGGATATGTAAAATAGATGTTAATTATTTAAAGGCTAGAACTGTATCTTAAGATAGTCTTGGGCTTCATACGTTGAGTTCAAATACCTGATGGAGCTCTTGAGTTCTAAAACTCTTCCAGAAATTCAGCTTTTCAGACATGGTAGAAAATCAGTATATCACAAAGGCAAAGACAACTCCTACTGAGTCTTTGATATCAAATTATTTGGTATTCTTTCTTTTCTTTATAAGAAAACTTATGTCAGCTTTGTCCTTCCAATCCTGATCTCTGCTTCCTGTTAATCTCAACTCCATAAGAAAAGATGGTGAGGTGCACTCTATGCTGTATTATTGCCAAGTTTTTAATACAGCATCTCCCCAAAAATACTGGGAGGATTATGTAGTATTTATTTTGGGTTGGCATTTTCCTGTCTGATTCCTGTATCATTTCATATACCATGTACACAGAAGGCTTATGCGCTTCTCTCCAAAGCAGCTTCTCTGTATGTGATGAGCAGAGTATTTGGATCCTCATTAACTGCCAGATTTCAGTTGTAGTGTGTCTAGAAAACAGTCAGTGGCTTCCTTTAGGAAAGTAGGAATTCAAAAGTGGTATGTAATGCTAAAGGGATGAGGGAGACTGGGATCTTTTAGAGCTGATTGGTACAGAAAAGCTGGAAACATGGATGAAGCTTGAGCTTTCTGTACATGGAATGTGAAGTTGTATACATAAGGAATTTGGAAGCAGCAAATCATTATGAATGGCTGAGTGAAAGCAGGGGGATGTGAACTGACACTCAAGATTTTAAAGGAAAAATTGTTGCTGACAATGAACATCACTGTAACATATTTCATCTTGTAAGAACGTGCTAAAAATGGTGATGCTAATTCAGTCACTCTGAACTGCTGAACTTTCTTTACCTGGGGGAAAAAGCCTAGTACTTGACCCTAAGAAGTTATTTTGGTTTATATTACATACTGCTTACCTTTTGTAAAAGAAATAAATATTCTCAGAGAATAAGATCTTTCTAATAAAGGTGTTTATTTTTGCAAAGTGCAATATATAAACTTTTTGATTGGATACAAGATAGTAGTTAGAACACTTATTTCTGAAAAGCCTGACACTGCAAAGGAGACTTACCGGGTATGATAGACATTTCTGTGGTTGCAAAGATTCAGAGGCTGGACTACAGTACTTAAGTTTATATTAAGAAATGCCATTAAACTTATTTTAATTTTTAAGTTCTTGCTCAGAAGGCAATATGAGAGAGAAAATACAAGAGTGTTGAGTTTCTGTGTGAACAGCTAGACATTTAAGCTTTTAACATTAGATGGTTCTTGGAAGGCATTATTTTCTGGAATTTTTTCTTTCCTGCTAGACAAGGATAATTATATTTAAGAGAGAAGAATATGTGCTTTATATATGTAGTTGTTTCTAATACAGCAAATGTCAGATGTACCTGATGCTGGTTTGAATTTTCCATCTTGTGCAGTACGGGATACCACAGCATAGCTTATCTTTCTTCTCTTCCTCCTACGCATGCCCTTTAATCCTCAGGCAGGATGTTTCTATCTCAATGGAAGTAGAACTCATTACACCTACATTTAAATTTGGGACTTTCACAACCCTGGGATTATAATTTTTTCAAGACCTTGTGCAATAAACTTAAAAGCGCATCTCACCTAAAGTTATTGGTTATGCTATATTATGCTTCAATGGAAATGCTTCAAAAAGGTCTGTAACCACTCATCTTGAAAACTAGACCCTTAGTGTAAACTGTCTTTTCTGTTGCACAGATGTGAATGCTCAGGTAATTTTTAAGCCCACGTGGTCATTGGGTTCTTTTGTGAGTAGTGTGTATCTGAGATGAGATAACCATCAGAGATATGAATGTGTATTCAAGATCAACAATTTGTGAACTTGTAAATTTTGTCAGATATTTGTATTTTTGAGGTAACTTGGAGATTCTGTTAAATTCATGTGGGTTTGCTTTAAAAATAATGAGAAGGTTATTCATAAGTTGTTGAAGCAAGCAAGGGGAGTTCAGTTTTCAAGACAGCAAGCAGCTTGGTTGTGGCCTCCTAAGAAATGTATAGCTTATATGGCTTTTATTTAAGAACTTTTGTAATTGTTAGAGGTGTTTTGATGCCACTGGTTCTTTATGGAGATAAAAGGTGTAATAACATCTCCTGTGCTGGTGTCCAGGAAGCTCTTGTTTAGATCTTAAGTTTCTGATGGTGGCTAAAGAATTTACTAATGCAATTACAATAAAAAATAATATGTATTAAAATAATGTATATGTAAAACTTCTTTCCTTAGCTAGTGTTTATTTTTTATTTTGAAATTGAACAGTCTCAAATACTTCATTGGACTTGTGTACTCCATCATTTTTACAAGAGTGAAGACAAATTGGTTTCCCTTGCCCCTCCTTAGATTGTCTGTGTCCATTAAAAGCATTAATTTTGCAAGGCAGGAAAGTTGCAGAAGTAGTCCATAAATTACACAACGCTTTTCTCACTGAAGTATTTTTGAAATTACTTATTTCTAAAGAGAAGAAGATACTCCAATAATTCTGGTCAGGTAGCTTATTCAAGACCTTAATTTAGAAGATAGATTTGTGAAAGGTGGCTTACATTCTGTCTTAGTCCAGAGGCTGATGTCTTTGGCCTCTTAAATTTAATAATCTATGAGATAGGGGTAGGTATTGCATCTTGAGAAAGCTACAGGTTTTTTTTAAATTTTATTTTACTGTAAGTAAAGTTTTCTTGTGAGAATGAAAGTGAGCATGCATTATCTCAAAATAGAGATTTCTTCTGGCACTAAAAATGCAATAAATTAACACATATTGAAACCTGACCCTTTTAATATTATGGACTAGATTTCTTGTGTTAAGCAAGGGCTATAATTCCATTGGTGGAATGGACTCTGCTTTGGAAAAAAATGTCCTAGGTTGTCTAAAGGTCTTCAGAAAGTTGATCAGAAGCTCTGAATGGGATTTTATGAAGAAATCGCTTGTGGACCACAAAGGTTTCGTCAGACAAATCCAGCATCTGTTGCTGGTGTTGTCTTCTACTTACATTGCCATTGTGACCATTTGGGAGAAATAGCATCTTTGCTACAGATACATTAAGAAAATAAAAAGTCTTAATCTGACTGCAACGAGTGAGGGGTGGGATTCTTTGTTAGTGTAAGGACGGATGGCTGCATCTGTTACAGCAGTTTGTCATCTCCTCATCTGTGCCCAATAATCAGATATAAGAGGAGGAATGGGGAATCCAGGTACTGTCTTCTGTATTCTCCTGCTGGATCCAGAGATTGTTAGCAATTCAAGTGAAGGGAAAAATGAGGAAGCAGAAACCAAAAAGCCTTTGTTAAAAAGTCTGGATCTGGCACCTGAGGCTGGTGAAATTAACCATTCCATTCTGTGACTAGGCAGTGTTACCTTGAGCCTAATGGTGAATATGCAGAATTAAAAAAAAAAACAAAACACAAAAAACAACAGGTAAGATCTCTCCAAGGGATGGGGTGCAAAGGCATGCCATGGTTCTGTAACATAGTCCCAGGCTGCCTGAGCCTGGAAGGGACCTTTGGAGGTCATTTGGTTCAGCTCTCTGTCTCAAGGACCAGCACCTAGAGCCAGTTGCCAAGGCTGTGTCCAGGGAGCTTCTGAGTATCTCCAAGGATGGAGATTCCCAACCTCTCTGGGCAACCTGTGCCAGTGCTTACAGTGAAAAAGTGTTCCCTGATGTTGAGAGGTAACTCTTGTGTTTCAGGTTGTGTTCATTGCCTCCAGCCCTGTCACTGGGCAGCACTGAGCAGAGCCTGGCTCTGTCCTCTTTGCACCCTCCCTGCAGGTATTTATATACATGGATGGGATTCCCCTGAGCCTTCTCCAGGCTGAACAGTGCCAGCTCTCTGATTGTCCTCCTGGGAGGGGTGCTCCAGTTCCTTAATCATCTTTGTGGCCCACTGCTGTGCTCTCTCCAGCACATCCATGGCTCAAGCAGATTGCAGGCTCTTCAGACTGGTGTACTTGTTGATGTCAATGTTAATGGAGGTTTTTTCCGGAATTCTAGTTTTAAATCTCTGGGTCCAGGCCAAGTTTGGGGATGGGGCCCTCTCTGAATAGAAAGGCCCATTCCACTAGAGAACCGGCTAGAATTTTTCTTCAGCTCAGTAGCTGATGAAAAGGATGCCAGGTAGCTTTAGAACAACATTTGTAATTCAACCCCTGCAACTGTGTCAAAAACAAACAAACAAAAAAGAACATGAAAGTTCTGGATCAGTTTTCAATCTGGAGACTGGGAGGAGGAAGAAGGAAGTCAGCTGAAGCTGCACATTGCCTAAAAACTCAGATTCACAGTATTTCTGTGGAAAGGTTAAATGCAAAACAGACCTTGTTTTGTGCAACATTCTCAGTAATGATAGTTCAGAAAGAAAGTGTCAACTTTATAATTCTGTGCAAATCAAGGAAGCATGATTTAGACTGGCTTTTTTCTCCTAACTATATTTTTAGTACTCATGGAAAATTTCTTCTAGTAACAATTCTAGGAAAGAATAATAAAATATGTAGGACACCAAATCTACAAAGGTAGTTACTTTTCAAAATGATACCTTATTCTTCTAAACTCAGGGAAGAATGAACATTGTTAGTCCTTACAAGTCATAATCAAGTAGTCCCCTTTGAAGTTTCTTCTGCTAAGAAGCATTTTTTTTTTTCATGCAGTGGAAATATCAAATGACCTTGCATAAAATTAGCTAAGCTACCTAAATATGTTTTAAAACACTTTTAAAACAACTTTTCCTCAAACCCAAATAAAAAGAGAGAAACAATGCCAAACCACCCAAAATGAAAAAAAAACCAAGGAAGATGAACACATAAATGTAGTCACAACAAACCTGAGAAGGAGTAATGCTGATCCATAGCTGCTAGGGTTCAGAGAAGCCTGTAATATAGATCCATCAGTGTAAATAAATAATCCTTAGCTGCTGCTTTGTGTACTTCTGGGTGTTTTTTGATACTCAGGTGGAGCTATTGACTTAAAAAGAAATGGCATGTTGACAGATACTGATCTGGGTTTGGAAATTTGAGGCATAGATGAAACTGTTTTTACTACTTCCAGGTACTCTGTGGGTGGGGAGGAGTTGCTTGTTGAATTCAGAGATAAGACAGAAGCTTATATTTTGACTACTATAAAAGTATTCTCCCAACAAAGAGTGGGAGAATTTGAATCAGAATAGATAAAGCTTGCATAATTTCAAGTTGAGAAAGCATTTAAAGTTCGGGTTACATCAGTGCAGGATGTAATACATTTCACTTGTTATAACACCGAAATTGTAAAGTAGTTAATTTCAGGAGCCTGGAATTCAATGTGACTGAGTTTATAGACATAAAATTTGGTTTCAGCCTGCAAATCCAGAGCCTCCACTGCCTTTGGATGCTTTAGTTTTGATGTGGAGATACATGATCTTGCTACCTTACTGGTTACCCAATGCACAGCTGCCCTTCATAGGCTGAAAGGAGTGCTGAAACATACATGAATGAGAAGGTAGATGCTCCACAGGAAGAGCTGGGTGTTTTCCATGGAGAGGTCAATGTCAAGATAAGTTCTTGTTCTCATTTTAACAGATTTGTCAAGAAATCAAAAGTCAAATGAAAATGCTGTGGATATCAACATACAGAAAAGAGGCTTGAGTTTTAAGGTGATGGAAGGGTTGTCATCCATTTGCCAGTTCAATCACATTGACAATACTATTTCACACTCTGCTCTTTAATGTTGCATAATGGTCTTTATATCCCTTGGTTTCAGAAGAAGTCTTGTTCTTCACCAGGGAGCTGATTCTGCTTGCCCTTCACTTCATGCCTTTCTGGGCTTGTTTGTAGCTCTGTTGGTAAGGGACTACCAGGCAACAGAATGATACAGAACTGAAGCTTTGTGAAAATAAGATAGGAAGCGATCTCCCTAGCCCATGTCTTATTTTTCCCAGCACAGTGACGTTGTCAAGTGGTGTTCCAGATGTCTTTCTGCCAGGCATATTTGCATGCACTTGCACTGGCACTTACATGTGCAATGTCATGTTGTCTGATCTGGTAGGTTGTTTATGTGAAAATCATAGTAATATATTTGTCTTAAAGGGGTGTTTAAGGAGGCCACACTCTCTCTCTGTTTGCTAGTCCAAAATGGATTTTAAATTTTTGCTGATCCTCAAGCGTCAGTGAGTTTAAAAAGAGCATTCAGGTTAATGAATAGAGGACACACATCGTAATTATTTGAAGGGTGCTATTCTGGTTTCCTTCAGAAATTGTCCTGGGATTTTTGCTTGCCAGGCTTGTTATCACTTTGGAGTTATTTGCCTGGTATTGTATATGGCTTAATATGGTTGTTATAATAATTTCTTCCCAGCCAGAGCATACAACATGATCCAGTAAGTTTTTCCTCACATTAAATATGAGGTTCCTATTAGGAAAGAATAATCAAATAATCCTGGTGTATACAGCCTTGCTGATAAAGTTCAAGGGACAATAAATCCAGCATAATATTTTGGCAGCAATTCATCTCCTGTAGGGGAAGTTGGAACTTGTTCCTGGCAGAGTTTGGAACAAAGGAAAGGAGAAAGACCTGAACCTGAATGACCTTCTTAGACAAATTAAAAGTAAAAAAAGGATGTCTGAGCCTGAAGTTTCTGCTCCTCTTACCTGAATATGGTAAGCTTGATAAAAAAATGGATTTAAATTTTTTTCCCTGTCTGCTGTATTGTTGACCATTATTTATTCCATCATGGTTTCATCAGTGTTTCTAAAATAATATCCTGTAATTACAGTCTTGATTTGTAGCTTTCTAATGGAAATAATATTCTGTTATCAGCTATTTCAAATCCCAGAAGGATCACTTTAACTTCAGAAAGCTGAAAGTTGTGTGACCACTAGATGGAGTCCACCGAGCATATTTCAATATCAGAAATCCTGTGCTATGGCTTGCAGTGTTAAAAGGGGTAGGTCTTTTGTGTCTCATGCTTAGCAATAAATGCTTATCTATTCAGTTTAGATTGGCTTGGTCAACTTCCCAAAGTTCCTTGGGTTGTTCTTGGTATGTCTGTCCTCAAGGTATATTTGAGTTAAGTTTGAACTTAAGGCACAGAGCTGGCAGATCCCATTACTCATCTGTGGATCAAAGTGTATTACTCGTGTAAGAATGGATCTGTGAGAAGACTGAGCTTTCTGCAGTTCTCAAATATTTAACTTAGCTAAGATAACTGTTAGCTAAGATATTTAGCATCTTGCTGCTAGCAGGGCTATAAATCTGTGTGCATCTCTCCATCGGCAGCTAGGTAATTACCTGTCATACGTGTATGTAGGATTTAAAATAGCATTTCATAGATTGCTTCATTTATGCCTCCTCACTTCCCTAAATATATAAAAGGCATAATAGACACAAAAAATACATTTTACAGGTAGGACAGACTAAATCTTGCTCCAATTTGCATAAGTATTAATTTTACTTTTGATGTGATTTTTTACATTTGTGGCATCTTGTATGGATGATAGACTGCCTCTGGTCTTCAGCCTGGTGCTATACTCAGTATTTCTAATGTCATGGTAACTTTTTGTTTCTGTTGGATGAAAATCTCTTCTTAGAGTCTTGCTGAGTTCACAGATGCTCTGTCAAAATTACTGGGAATTTTACCATGCTATTCTCAAGACTACCTCCTGGAGTAACTATACTGGCTTTCTTCTGAAGGATGAAATTTTCTTGGAGCTTTTTTCTTCCTCTGTTTCAGTGGTTAGTGTGTGGCTATCCAGTGTGCCACCACAAAATCATGGAATGAAATGCAGATCTGGCTGAAATGCAGATCTCTGGAAGTCATCTAGTGCAACCCCCTGCTCAAAACAGTCCTAGTTAGAGCAGGTTACTCAGAGACTGTGACTGTCTGGTCTTAATATCCACAAAGACAGAAATACTTTAACCCCAGTAGCTATCAGTCTTCATGGTTAAAAAAAAAAGTAAATAAATCCTTTTATGCAATTGGAGTATACTGTGTCTGTTTCCTCCTGTTCTGTGACTGTATCTTCAAGAAGAGTCTGGCTCTCTCTCTAGCTTCCCATTAGGAAGCAGCAATAAGATTTCCTTTTAGCCTTCACTTAAGGCTGAACTATACAAGATCTCTTAGATTTTTCTTATATGTGAAACACTATGAGGGTGTTTCACATTAGACTCAATGCATTATCCATTAGACTCAGTCCAATATATCAATATCTTTCTTGTCCTGAGAAGCCTGCTCAGCATGTTCAACTTGCTGTTCAGCAGGAGGTCGTCTTTATCCACTCATCCATCCTTATCCACTCATCGAGACCACACCTAGCTAATTGGGGTCCAAGGATGCTATGGGAGACTGTCAGAAGCATTCTTTCACTAACAGTATTCAGTGTCCATTGCTATCTCCTAGTCCACAGAACCAACCATCACATCACAGAAGACAAACAGGCTGGTCAGGCATAATTTATCCTTAGTAAATCCATGTGGTCTGCTTGGAGCTGATATACATCTCTTACTTTCTGTATATCAAGAAATTGCTTCCAGGAGGGTTTGCATTATAATTTTCCTGGAGATTGGAGTGAATCTGACCAGCTTTTAGTTTTCCATATTCTCCTTACCATTTTGGAGAGCAAATGTGAGGGTAACTAACAATAATCCATATTCAAACACATCCTCTGCACTAGTTTTGACAAATCAAGGGCATAAGAATTTTAAGACAAAATAAAACTCACTGTTGTGGCCACAAAGAAACTTTCAGCATAGTTTCTTCTTTCTGAAGAAACCTTACTTCTTGAAGAGAATTATCTGGCAAAACTCTTCTATGAAATCTGCATGCAGCAGTCATTGCAGGAACAGTTTTTACAAAAGGAACCAGCATCTGAACTTTCTGGTCCTCTATGAACACTCCTATTAAGTATGAAGTGTTTTATATACACTTCTTTTTACTCTTGCAGGGCTATTGGATCTTTAGGTCTTTTCTGCAGCACAGCTTTTTCAGGCAGAAGTGAGTGTGTTGCCTTTGAAATACTGTCATTCGATTGTTAAGACTCTCCAAAAATGCCAAGTGATGTTGGTTTTCACCTCTGGACTGAGGAAGCTTTAGGGCCCCATCTCTACTGTTCTGAGCCAATATTCAGGCAGCTGCCAGATGTGAGGTAGTACTCCATGTACAAATACTTCATGTTTTGTGAAAAGTGGAATTCAGTCAGGATATGTTAAGATTTCTAAGGAACCAGACATTCAGTCATGTCAAGACGGCATTAGTTTGGGCATTTTAAATGCAATGGACAACTTTGTAGGTAAAAACACAAGTACTTGCTGCTTATGTTTCAAGAGATAAAGGATGTTTTTGTGGTGCTTATGCTAGGACTTAGGTACTTGAATCCTCCCTGAAGTATGTTCTCTTGCAAATAGGGGGCTGTGTTTTCATGAAGTGTTTTCCTTTAGTAGTGGCTTTTCTGAAAACAAGAGCATGTTTTGTAGTTCAATTCAATTGGAAGGTCTCTCTAGTTTGACCCCTACCCTCTTAACTGTTAAATTTCTGTCTAGGAGTCTTTAAGTTCTCATTTTGATATTGAGAATTTTATAGGATGAGCTGAACATTTTTTAGCAACCCAGGTTGATTTGGTAACCTTCATATATGTTAAGCATTGTCAAATGGAAACTTGTAAACATTATTTAGAGCTGTCTGATTGCTAGCACACATTTAATTTGTACCTGTATCATTATTCTTTTTTGGAACTCATTTGGTTGTTAAAGGATTGATTAACATGTTGATTTGTAATCCTCCAATTCCCAAGTGCAAAGTGATTATTAGTAATTTACGGTAATCAGAGGAGTGGTTAGGCCCTTAAAGCAATTTTGTTTTTTGGAAAGAACTAGAACTTCTTTATTACTTTTCCAAAAGAGCATGTCTCAAAAATATGTGATTCTGAATGATCTAGAGTTAACACAGCTAAATAATATTTTTGTCATCCTGATGCAGTCAGTACAGATTGCATATAGTGTATAACAGGGAGGAGCTTGTTGTTCCCCATATAAATGAGTGGTTTGGCTTAGGTGTGTAGCATTTGCAATGTATACTAACACAAATAGCTCGTAAGTCTGCATGCTTTCTGGTGCAGGCCCTTTTTCATAAAACAAGAGAAGGCAGGCATTAGTGTTGTCTCCTCCCTATAGCCTTATATTCCTCCCCTCCACTCTCTGCCTTAAGGAAAAAGACCTTTCCATAACAGACTCAGCTAAAGGCAGTTTGCAAAGGGTAGTTTGCTGCTCATATTTACAGTATGGGCTTGTTCATATACTGATTTGTTCTACTTTGGTATTTTAACAATTGGATTAAGATTTTACCTCCCTTGGGCTGTCTTTTAGCTCTCTTCAATGAGTAAAGTGCTGTCAGATCTTTGTAAGAATGTTTCTGGCCTCCCATTTGTCCTGTTTCTCCCCAGGACAGGGTTAATATTTGCAGTAACCAGGAGGGGGCATGGATAGTTCCCATAGGTTATTCTCTACCACCTTATGTCATTTTCTGGGGACAGGGGAAGGCGTAGTGTGATGGTGGTTCTGGTACTACTGGGAGCGTGTGGTGAGCAATTGTAGGAACTGTTCACCTCTTTCTTGTGCACTGTTACTAGTATTGCTACTGTTACTGTGTTTTCTTATTTAATTGCTGTTTCTAGTAGATTGTTCCTCTCTCAGCCTGTGATCTTTATGCCTCCAGTTCTCCAGCCACCCACGTTGTGGAAAAGCAGGGGGCAATGAATGAGGGGCACATGGTTTGGAGTGTTTTAGTGGGGACGCTAAATTGGGGAAAACCTTTACTAAACCATGACACCATTTCACTTTGAGATGTGATACTGAAGTGAATAATATCTCATTGCGTCACATTGCTGCCTGGATGGTCACTACTTGTGCAGTGTGATGGTTCATTACAGTTCAGTGACTTTCCTTAATGAAGCTGGAAACTTACACTTTGCACCAAATTAATAAAAAGTCTGCTTGTTGGCAGACTTCTTTGCGTTGTATACTATTCAGATTTCTCCTGCTCCCTGTGGTTTCTTCCTGGTCCTCATGTCCCCATAATTATTTCTCTTTCAAGCTCTATTTGGAATCACAGAATCTAAGCTGAGTTGGATGGGACCCACAAGGATCATCAAGTCCAACTCCTGGCCTGCACTGGACCATTCCCAAGAGTCATACCATGTGCCCGAGAGCATTGTCCAAACACTTCTTGAGCTCTGTCAGCCTGGTGCTGTGACCACTGCCCTGGGGAACCTGTTCCAGTGCCCAGCCACCTTCTGGGTGAAGAATCTTTTTCTAATATCTAACCTAAACCTCCCCTGACACATCTCCAGGCCATTCCCTCAGTCCTGTCACTGGTCACTGCAGAGAAGAGATCAGTGCCTGCCCCTCCCCTTCCCATTCATGAGGAAGTTCTAGACTGCTATGAGGATGCTTTTCCATGGTGGTGTTACCATTGTGTTGATCCATGTCAGTTTCAGTTGCTGTTTCTAAAATTCTGTAGAAACCTGATGCTAAATTTATTCAAGATATAGTTGGAACTAAATTTTCTCATACTCTCTTAAGGTGTAAGCTACTTTTTTTTTTTTTTTTTTTTTCTAGATACATTTGCTATTATAAAGTCTGTGAAATTGCATGAAAAACCCTCTAATAAGTGCTTCCTTTTAATGATCTCTCAACTTTTGATACCATCTGTGTAATGCAAGGTCTCTGTAATCCTGCATTTCAGGAAGGAATGAAATGGTTTCTGCACCAGAAACAGTTAACTTGAATGTATTTTTGGGGAATGCCTTCTGTGGTAATTCCCATGACTGTTTTTCCTTGCATGTTTGCAAGGATGTCTTTATCCAGCCTTAGTGAATGGAGCACTGCATTTCCCTCACTGACCTACTTCCTCTTTTCAGAGAGGGTAGGATAGGTAGGGAGATGTTGCTGTGCAAGCTTCATGGTTATGTATGAAGTATCTCTGTCCTTCACAGCAGAATTTATGCCAAATTCTTCTTTGTTCTCCCTGATGATAAAGCTGTTCGTTAGTAGCAGAACTGCCTTAAAACAATTGGTATTTCTCCCAGTACGAGAAATGATCTGCCTTTCTGAATAGGGGACTGACAGGAACTGCTTGGATCACTGTCAGATATTGTTGGGTTTTTGGGGTTTTTTTATTGATTTGTTTGCATGTTATTATGTTTTATCTAGGTTATAAATATAATGAGAAACATATTGATATAGTTAGGGGAAAATGCTATTAAGGCTGAAATATTTCTTGTGAAGTATCATTATAGCTTGCAAATATTTCCTTAAGAAGAAAATTTTTATGGGGACAAATCTGTAGCTGACATCTTGAATCTGTTTATTCCCTCCCTCCATGCTTTTAATTTAGCTTCTTGTAACTCTACTGCAACAATTGTGATTCTGTAAGATCACTTTTTCATCCAGTTTTACAATTTGGTGAATAAATAAGTAAATATATCTCAGTTCTTTCAGTTTAGCAAAAATATAAAACTCACCAGCACCCTCTGACAGGGTGATACAGCACTCTTGTGATGTGGTTGGGACAGTTATTTTTTGAAAATTGCTTCCCTTTAAAAGTAGTTTTAAAAATTTAACATTTCTTCTCAGTGTCAGTTAAAGATATTTATGTACTTGTACAACAGATACTGTTGCAGTATGTGAACTGGCATCCTATAGTGCTAAATTCAGTCACTACAGGTGTGAGTTGCTATAAAACCAAGAAATGTATGTATTTTAAATTTCATTCTATATCTTTGTTTCCGAGGTGGATGTTGATCTGAACTAGATAGTATTTTTCTTCTTCTTTTTTTTTTTTTTTTTTTTTTTCTTTTGTGACTATTGATTATTTGCAATCAAGGACTAATAAATGCAGCTTTTGGCAGGTGGGAATTGACTCACTTTGCATGTAAGAAAGAAAGGGAAAAGTGAAGACAGTCTTCAGCTCCCTTGTGGTTTGCTTGAACTGATTATAGCATTCTCTGACATACAGATTTGATTGAAAGAAGCGCATATAGCATGCTGTTTTCTTTGCATAGCAGCAGTGATTTAAGAATTTCCCCCTCATATTTTCAGTTTTTTATATTGAAGCTTTTTGTTTCAGACATTAAAAAGCACATGTAGGTCAAGTAAAGAAGTGTTTGCCAGTACGAACTCTGTGCTAAGCATTCTGGGAGACTGCTTTCTTGCAGCAGATGAGGATTCTTTGTGGCTGGCAGCAGAAACTGCAGCAGTATCTTTGCAGTTTCCTTTCATCTTTGATTATGTTCTAAGGATCTCTGAATATAGGAGCTCTTTCCATAACCCCTTGGAATATCTTTTCATCTCTCTGGTGGAGTGCAGCACATGCTGAAAGCCTCCTATCTTCTACAGCTGAGGTATCCTTGCTTTTCATCGCCCTCTGATTTTTTGTCTTCAGCAGCTGGATTTTTGGCACTATTTGGCTTAAGCAAATAGGATTACATTTCAGTAGCTGATGCTTTCCAGTCGAGGAACATACTAAATGTGGGACATAATGAGGATTGTACAAAGAAATATTTCTGCAAAGCACAGGAAAATTACTCGAGTCG
Source organism: Taeniopygia guttata (assembly GCF_048771995.1). Classification (NCBI taxonomy): domain Eukaryota; kingdom Metazoa; phylum Chordata; class Aves; order Passeriformes; family Estrildidae; genus Taeniopygia; species Taeniopygia guttata. The sequence continues at coordinate 76,667,699 of NC_133024.1, read as the reverse complement.
AGCAACGGAAGAAGACATTCTGCAAATGCAATCAGGGCTGCTAGAAATGCAAAATTCAACAGATTGGGAATGGGTTGCACGACAAGTGTGATTCTGTTTAAAGGCATTCGAACAGTTTTTGAGAGAAACTGTGGCTATATATGCAAACAGCAAGGGGAAAACAATGCCCTTGAATATACAGCATTCAGCTTGCCAGATGAAGATTCAGAAATATTGATTCATTCATTCCTGGTAAATAAAAACTTATTTCATTAATAATTTTATCTGCTAATTGAAAGCTAACCTAAGCCAGAATAGCATGTTTATTTAACATCTGCTATGTAGAGACATGGATATATATCCTGTCCTGATATTGTAGGATGTTAGTGCATGTATGTGGCATGTGTGCATGCAACTGTAATGTTAGAGCTTAAGATTCATATTCCTTGTATCATTTAGATTTGTATTGATAGCTCTGAAGAGTTTCCACTCTGTAATTGTTGTAGAAGATTGTCTGCTCTTAGATCTTTCTAAACATACTCTTGAAATGTATTTGGCACTTGGACTGAGGAACAACTGATGGTTATGTTATTTGAAAAAACTAAGGAAGGCATTGTTGAGGAAACAGTAACCCAGCATTTAAGGTTTATTTTTTTTCTTATGTATTTAAGTGTATTTTTTTTTCCTCTGAAATGGTTTAACTGTTCTATTTCTGTTTAACTTCCTGAAAGGGATACAGGAGCATTCTAGAAGAAAAAAAAATGGTTAAAGGGAGCAGTAACTGTTTCCTGAACCTGCTTTGCTCTGAAAGGCTATTTAGGTGTTTGCTGATGTAAAGAAACCAGGCTTTAAAGTGAGACTGTGGTCTTTGTACCCCCCAGGTTCATGACGTGTTTGTGCGTCAGGTGTATTACATTTAGGTTTGAGGGGGTGGAATTGCAAGAGCTAACTAATGTGCATAGCTTGCTTCACAGTTGGGCTAGTTAAGGATTTAAATATTAATTGAGACCAATTTGAGTTTACTTGCTAATTGCTTTGTCACTGGCTCGGTAGTTGGGATGAGAGGGGCGTGGTACACTGAAATAGCTGGACAGATTTTGAGCTTGTTATCTTGCTGGCATACCCATGCTGTGCAACTGCTGCTATGGAAAATCTTTAGAAATTTCATAAAGCTTTTGTTGCCTTTGTGCTGTTCAAGTCCTTTTTTGCTGAACTGAAATTTAAGGGGAAGAAAAGGGTGTATGGTTGCACATATGTGTAAATCTGTCTATATACAGGTGTGTATGTGTATGCACTCATATATGTATATTTCTATACATGGATACACAAACAAGCTTCTAGGAGAGAACACAGAATAATCTGAACTGTCTTAAGATGCTTTAAATAACTTATAGGATGTATATTACCCTTCATGATAGCGTTGCATTTGCTTAATATAGTTTGATATTACAAGTAAAATGGCTTCTTCTGGGTATTAGAAGCCTTTTTACACTGTTAGCCATTTTAAAGTTAGCCTCATACAGAATAATGTTAGAAATTTGTTAAATTCTGTGTAATGAGTACTTTCACTACTTTGGTAACCCATTGAATTTAAGACCAAATGCCCTTACTGGCCTGGAATTCTACATATAGTTAGAGAAGTGAATGAAGAAATACTTATTTTTTTAATGTAATTTGACTTACTGCATCTTGGAGTATGCAGTGATTTTTTTTTTTTTGTATATATTTCTTCTTTGTTTCACATGGTACTGTTTCAGCAATAATTTTTCTTTCATTTAGTCCTAGAGAATTGGTATGAACTGGCAAGATTAAGCACAAAATATGCTTAATCTGCAATTCACAACTGAAGTTCTGCATCTTTCTCTTAGGGGGTTGGATTTTTTTCCAACTCCAAAATGTCTAGATGCTTTAAAATAATGATTTTTAAAAAATTTTTTTTTATTTTCCTGTATGGCTTGGTTTAACTAGAAGTAGTGGATTAAGATATTTGCCTGGGAAAAACACCTGTATGTTAGTGTGGAGGTGTCGGAACTCAAAATGTCCCTCAGACATTTTTAGAAGTTCCAGGCCTTGGTCAGAAGCATTTTAGACCCTGGCAAACAGCAGAAAACAGCTGTGATTTTGAGTTTGAACCATGGAATGAATTACCAACTTTGAAGGTGGAACAAGCAGTCACAGAAGGTTAGATGGTATAGTAAAAGTAGTCACAAATTAGAGGGTAAAATTTTTTAGTATTGTACAGGGGGGTTTTAACACTTGTACAGGGGGGTTTTACTTTGTACAGGGGGGTCAGGAGTTCTAAGATGGAGGAAAGTGGACCTAATCCTGTTCTTCCTCCTTCTTCTTCCTTACCTCCATGTTCTTGGTGATGTTGGCATTTTTCTATTGGTTTAGGCTAAGGACACACTATTCAACGTAGATGATAGATATTAGCACATTATTGTAAATATAGTACACGTAATTTCTTGTATATAATGTTTGTACCATCCCACTGAGGGGCAGAGCCCCGCACGCTGCCCTGCAAGACAGACCTGCGGCAGGGCAGCAGAACTTGTTATAGATAAGCAAAAATAAACAACCTTGAAAACAGCACAGACGAACTATGGCTTCTTCTTTGGCAACGGGGCAGAAAGACAGAGACTTTCTACAATCTCGGAATCACCAATACCCACAAATTCCGACATGGAGGAGTGTGTAGAATCAAGGAGTACAAATGACTTCCTGTTCATTGTAATGGACCATTGTAGTCCAGAAGAATAAAAGTCAGAATTTTACAAGAAAAAAACAGGACTTTAAATAAAGGTCATGCTCTTGATAATCAGAGCTGGCACTGGTTATTGCTTTCTTAGGTGTTGTCTGAGGCTGGGTAGCAGTTGCTACAGATTTAGCCCTGAAGACTGGGAAGTGGGATTCTCTGAAGAATGGAAAGAAGGGGAAAGATGCTGCAATCCTGGAAACACATGACAAGTGACAAGTGATTTTATGGAACTCCTCGAAGTATATAAGACTTATATCTCTTAAATTACATCTGTAGAGTTTGCTATGAAAGCTAGCTTGTCGAGCTCTTTCCCTTCCAAAGTGGTGCCTTTCAGGGGAAGAAATTGTGTTGCTCCTCATCAAGAGAGCCGGTATGGCCAAGACCAAGAGTGACACCAAAAGCAGTGTCACTTGGTGGTGTTGTTTTTATTTTGGTGATTGTTGCAACAGATGGAAGTGGGTGTGTGGTTTCACCTCTTTGTCTGTGCTGTAACATATCTGAGCTGCAATGTCTTAGCTTAGCTTAGCTTATTTGGCTGTACCTCTTCTCACGTCTGTTTAGCCACTTTGGATCAAATATCTCCTGATACAGAGCTGTTGTCAAAACACCAGTGAATTTCAGGGACTCCTTTCATTTAACAACACATTGATCCTCTTGTAAAATCAATGTTGAAAACCTGAAAATTTCTATTGAGAAGGAAACTCCCAGGAAGTAGCTCCACTTGAAGAAAAAATCACCTCCTCTGAGAAGAAAGTGAGGAGTCAGAGGCAGTTGATTTAGCATATGTTTTTCTTATTTACCCTTTAACCCAGATGTCAGGGGGTTAAATCTAAAGTCTAGTAAAATCTAATTACAGTTTTATCTTAAGAGGACCTGCTCTTTTGATTGCTTGAAGGAAAGATAAAATGAAGCCTATGTGAGAATGTCTTCTCAGGAGTGCAATTTATTTCTGTCCATCTCATGTCATTCAAACTTGCAATGAAAATGGTATAGCTTAGCTTCAGGAGTATTTCTAACCTATCACTTTGTATTGCTAGAACACGGGGTCTCGTAGGGTCTTTAGGTCCACATGGATAAGGATCTTTATTTTAATAAAAGATTATAAATTTAGTTTGAGATGCTGTTAAAAGTAGCACCAAAATTAATGAAATTATATTTTCCCCAAATGCCCATCTTGGGCATATTTCTTTTTGGCAAGTGTTGAGAAAACATTTTAATGTGCTTAATTTTGTAGTAAGTTGAAGGATATAGTTTCAGAATACTAGCTTGAATGCTTATTTACTTTACTTAATTTGTCTCAATTTTCCTGTGATTTAAAAAAAATCATTTTCAGAACAATATTGCATGTTATTTCTTTTTATATTCAAATGCTTTTTTTGTTTGTTTTTTTGGTTTTGGGGTATTTTTGTTATCACTGTATAAGCAAGCATTATCTCAGAGTCATGTTAATGTACAAGTTAGGTTTAAACAGCTGTTTTGGGTGGTTGATAAAGGTGGAAAATTATATGATGATAACAGAACTAGCAAAATTTAGAAAGTTTGAGGCTTGCTAACAAGCTTCTTGAAGCATTGGGTGATAAAAGAAACTGGGATGAGTGGGCTACCAGCACCTGTTGAAGAGCTAGAAAATTGAAGTGAGACAGACTACACTGAAGGACATTAACTTTTTTTTACATATTTGTCTGAAAATTGCAGAAAATAACTCATTTTTTCCATGCTTGAAATGCTGTCTGCTTGGTTTGCCTATTCAGTGCTGCCATTTCTTTGATTAAGCTTTAGAACCACGTAGTTTGGTAAAAGTACTTAAGGTAGTATGATAGCTGTAGCTTGTGCAAGATGGGGCCTAATAATTTTAAGTAGTCTTTAAATTTGTTATGTCTGATGTTGAAAATATCTGTTACTTAAATTGCCCTTACACAATTTCTGAAAAGAAATATGAGGCATTTTGAAATAGTACATGTACAGCTTTTAATAGGGTAGATTTAGGTGTTGGCTGGAAACAGAACCTGCTACATTTAATAGCTGCAGTGTCTTAGTCTGTGTCACCAGTTGACTTGACAGCAGCATCATCATTAGGTGTTCCTGAGTATTTTGGTGCCTGCTTTTCCTGTGCTGCTTATGAGTCATTTGGTTTATTAATAAACTGTGACATCTTTTAAGATACACCAAAGTCTGGGCATGTGGGAAGATTGACTAATGACACCAGTGAGCTACATCATTCTGGAAATAGCTCCAGAGGAGACACTCAAGTTGCAGATATTTTGATTTCAAAATAAACTATATATGTATAATTTTAAAAAAGGTTCTTCTTAATTTAATGTGTTGTGTTTTAAATAAACCTTAAAGCCTTCGTTTACTAAACAGCTTATATTGAGGTGTGTTCTTGCTGTCTGAATTTGAGAATTAATATCAACTTGTTTAAATTGGGTAGAAAGGTTTAGTAGAAATAAAGTAGAAATATAAAAAAGGAGAGAGTTGTGAGGAAGTAATTGTGCTGACTAAGTGGAAGTTGTTTTATTTTAATATGCTCCAACAGCTTATGCAGCAATTCTGTAATGGTGTGCAGACAATTTGTATGAGTTTGTTGTTACACTCTCATAACTTGCTTCAACTTGTAACTGTATTATGAGTGGCTTTTATTCATCAGCAAGGGGAGCATTAGGCTTCATTAGGCCTCTTAATGAGGAAGAAACAGATATGTATGAGTACAGCATCTAACTGTGGCATGGGGTTTTTCATGGGTCATTTGAATTAGAGCCCTTCTTTTATCTCCTTTCATCTTACTGCTCTGGCTGAATAAAAACCTGGCGTCTGATGTACTGACTTGTAGTTTTGGCAAGATCTCCTGATGGTTTCTGTAGACTTCTTTTGTTTTGACCTTTCATTAGATTCCTTTGGGAAGAATGCTCAAATCTCCATCTCCTCATATCCCTCTGCCCTCTCATCAGGGGAAATTGCGGCACATATTCACCAAGTACGTAGTATCTACATCAAATACACATCTTTGAAAGATGCATGAGAGGACTATCAGAAACAGGTTGGCAAGCACTCAGTGCACTGGCATGCAGAAGATAAGATTAAGCATTTTATCTTCAGGAAAAAAATCTTCAGGACTGGGGATAAAATCAGGATAATTGGTCAAGTCTACATGCGTAAATGATTGTTTATCCATGACAATATATGTTGGACTAGCACAGAAAGATAGCCAGCCCCAATATATGGCACCAGTTTACATTCAGGTATAAAACATGTTCCCTTTGAATGTAGCAGAAGGGTACCTTGTGCTGAAAGAAGTCAAAAGTGTGGAGCTAAAAAAACTACAAAGAGCAGCACAACCCCATCAAACAAACAAAAAAAACCAAACAGAAACTGACCAGCCAGAAAAAAAAAATCCAAACCCAAAAAAAGCCTAATCCACCCTAAAAACCCCATTAAAAAACCTCCTGAAATGTCCCTGTAAAGTTTTATATGGATTTAAGGAATAAGAAGAAGACTTCTGTGGTGGAGAAGCTGCACAGGTGGAAGTGCAGCTGCACAGGTGAAGTCTGGAGTCTAGACTTCATGAGCGTATAGAAAGGAGTTCACATCTCTGCTTCTCTTTCTCGATTAATACTTCTATCCACCTGCTTTAGGATCAGCCTGAAGTGCTCATTTGACTCATCTATAGATGTATGTACCCTATTTTGTCGTGAAATTAAATGCAACTAAAGTCAATCATAGGATCATGAAATCCTTTGGTTTGGAAGGGACACCTTCCGCTAGCAGGTTGTTCGGAGCCCCATCAAACCTGGCCTTGAACAACTCCAGGCACCTTCCCGCACAGTGGGAAGTCACCTCCCCTTGCCCCACAACCCATCCTCAAGCTTGCTTGGCACAGAGCTACTTCCATTTGAGAGATCTTCAGACTTGGGAGTTTGATCCACCTTTTGTGTGTCTGTTCCGTCCTGTTAGTTTCTGATAGTCATAAGGTCCTGCCCAGTTAGGCAAAAAGCTGTCTTTAGTGCAATACTGTTCTCACAGTCAGTCTGCTTGTGTATGTCCTGTCTGTAAGGACATATGTCAGAACCATAATTAATTCAGAAGTGCTGTTTAAATCTTGACATCTCCTATTTGTTTGATTTCTTTTCTTTTATTTTTTCCTCTGCGACCTGAAGGAAGTCTGGTTTTGCCCAAAAACAGATTCCTACTAAGATGGTACAAAATTAATTACGTCACAAGTTGATACTTCGTAGATAATGGTATGCAGATATGTGTCATGGACAAAAATTAATCTGTATTTTGTTTAGTGCTGCTGTAATTTTACACTTGTTTTGGTTTTTATTTGTCACAGTGTAAGAGCGACCAAACTAAACTACTGTAGAATGAGATATATCATGCCTGTGTTGACAACTTTAGCCAAATTCTTATTCTGTGAAATAAAACTTTTAAAAAATGCATTGTGCAGAATTACTATGGATCCAGTAGATATGCTCACTGGAAGAATCCTTTAACTTTATACTGCTACTGAAAGAAAGGGTTTTTTATTACAGCTTCTTGAGTGGTAGTACAGACCTGTACATTGGTGTTGCTTTTTTGTATTGATGCAACCTACTCATGATTGCGATCTCTTCTGTTTAGTATCTCGGCATCTCTGTCCTATCCAGGCTACTTAACTCTCTCCCTAAAAATAGTGTTTTGAGAGAGAGTAATTTTCCCTGCAATACAAAATTTAAGATTGTATCATTTATACTGATTTAAAGATACCTGTACAAAGAGCGGTCGTTGTTCTCCCTGTTAAGAAATAGGCTTATTTCTTGCTTTGCCAAAGGAAGTGAACATGAAAAGTTGCATAATGTGTAGCACACTCCTATCTGTGTCTTAAACATTTTCCCTGTTTCCAATTGAGAATGTTCTCCTTATTGGAATTGCAGATTACATGTTTGCAGTGTTTGCCATAGAAGGAGTCTTCCTGAGTTTTGTGTGAATTTTTCTGTTTCATCTGAGTGTAACATGGATGGCAGGGAATTGCCAGGTGAATTTCTTGCTGCATTCCATCTGCTATCAGCCTTTTTCTTGAAGTTGTGAATATGTTCTTCCAGGGAAGCGCTTATCTGTTGGTCACTTATGAAACTTGGCAGCATTAAGATACATATAGCTGCAACACTGAATCTTCCACTGACTTGTGAAATGTTAGTCTTGAATACAGCTGCAAGGCAGGCTGCCAAGTGTGGGAGGGCAGTGCTGGACTATCTTGTACTAATACAGATGAGAGCAAGAAGTACTGGCTTTTAATGGTCCTTGTCACTCCACTAAGGTAGGTCCGTATTTTCAGATGAGCTACTGCCTTAAAAATCCAGCCCAAACCAAAAACCAACCAACCAAAAAAACCCAAACCCCAAAGCCCTAGCAAAACAAAGCATTAGCTCCCCTCCAGTTACTTATCCTTCTCATTTTTGAATTATTTTTTAAGAGATGCTGTGTGTTGCCAGGGAGTTTACAGACACAAAGTAGAGAGTGTAGCCATAGAGCATGCAACAGGAGTAGGGTTTTAGCAAATAATATCAAATCCTTCTATTTTCCCATATACAGGACGTGCAAACCTACAGTAATATTGTTCCTTCTTTTCTTGTTCTAACTTTCCCCCCACAACTGCTATAAGGTAAGGACAGTTCATTCCCTAGAACAGCTTGCAGAGGCAAGTTTGGTGCCTGTAATTATAGCTAGTAGGTTTAGTGACCTTGATGCAGACTTTAAGTATGATTTGAAGCAAAAGAAGGGCCATCAAACAAAACTACTCAGGTTTTAGGGTATTCCTACAGGGAGGCTGGGTAGTCATTTTTTCTTCCATTAAAGTTCAGAGGAGGTTCTCATATTCTGGCTGTTCTCTTACCATCACTCACTTTCTATTATGGGATATTGTGCATTAGCTAAGGAAGTTCTTGAAGTGAAAAGTGATTTGAAGGAATATGAGAGTGTATGTGATGAACTTGTCTTTTGGGCAGCAAATTGGCTGGATGAATTACTGGGGTATGCCAGAGCTACTGAGAGCTTTGTTACCTATGTAATTACTTAGGCTGTTCCTTAGGAGTATATGATGCAAGAAGAAAGACAAATATTCGGTTGTTGGAAGTCGTGTGAAAACAACGGTTGCTAAAAGTACCACATGAAGTCCTTCAAGCCACAATGTTTGTAAAAAGATTAATTGCATTGTTTCCATTATAATGTGAATTATTTTGGAGATAGGTCTAGTAATTTCCTGTAGTTTTGAGAGCCATGTTGGAAATGCAGTCAGTTTTTGTACAGTGCCATTTTTTGTGTGTGCACTATATTCCTGGATTTTCTGTTGATCATTATTGAGGTAACTAACTGACTGATGCAACAAATTGAGTACTATTTTTTTGCTGCTTTTTAAAAAATTGCAGTTAAGGAGGTTAAAACTACATGTCATGTAACAAGATGATAAAAGTTTCATCATGTCTTAAAGTTCTGGTTTTCATCTTTCACTTTTTGAATTTTACTGTGTTATTGGTAAATTGTTTCAATACACTAATAAAGTAGCTTAAATATTTTGACTGTGTGATGCCTGGATAAACAATATCTCTTGGGATTTTGTTTGTTTGGTTTGCTTTGATATTTTTGCTGTGTTTGTTTGTTTCCCCCCTGAGTATTTTTAAATTAATTAAGTTCTTGAGGTAATCACTAAGTCCTTAACAGAAAATAAATGTTGGAAGAACACATCAGTTTGGCAGTTACTGTCTATTTCATGCAGGATACGGTTCCAGAGGTATTGCCTCACACTTCTGTTTTTGTTAAATGAAAGAACCTCTTCCAACAGTATATCTGAGTGAAAGGCAAGCTAGAAATTACATGAGTCATTCATAAGGAAAAACAGCTTCTATATCTTTAAACTGATGTTAGAAAAATGTTAGCCTGTTGGCTTTCTTTTTGTGCCTCATCACATTTTGAGAAGAATAGGAAGAATGGCAGGAAAAGAAAATCACATTTATACTGAATTAATGTAATCCAGATGCATTCAGGCGAAGTACTTGACCAGGGTAAAGTAATGTTGCCATTTAGAAGAAAAATCCTTTGTTAAATTAAGCAGAAGAAATACTACTTACAATATATAAAATTTTTAAGTCTTTATTAGTATGAGTGTTCACAAATGCCTTTTGCATAATTAGGTTGTGCATTTCTGGTTGCAGTTAAGTATAATTGCAGGCCATCTCAATGAAACAAATTCCTGTTTGGCAGCTGCATCCTCAAGTAATGGTGTAATTTAGTCTAAGCTGTTCTGTGCTTCCGTTCTCTGAAAACAAAGGGGGCTGGTGCAAAATAAAAAGTGTAACTAAATGTTCTTGAACTATTGTGTACCTTGCTTTACACAGGAAGATCTGTTTTGTAAATTTGACTAAACTGCTGGTTTCCTTCTTAACTCTTAATGAAGCTTCATAAATTACTGTTTTCTGGAGTTTGGTTTCTCAGTATATGAGAGGCAGCTTAAAAAGTACATGGATTGAACTTGTATTTCCTAGAGGAAAAGTCAGAAACATAATCATTATTGTCTGCACTAAAATGTTATTATTTTTTCAGTCCACTCTTTAGAAATGTAGTTGCATTGTGGACTCAATTTCAGACTTGTTCAGACTCAATTTCATGAGTGCAGGCTGAGATAGGATTATGTTACACAAGTGTGAGAGTGGAGAGAAGAGGAAGAGAAAGGGAGATCAACGTCTTACGTTAGGTCTGAGGAATAAGAAACCTGTGCCTTCTTAAAAATACCAGCAATAAAGTAGGATAGTTCTGCTTCTCCACAACTTCATCTGCTTTCTGCAGTTTAAGGTCACTTTCTCTTCTATTAGAGAATAGATAAAATTTAATGCCAAGTTAAATTTAGGATGTGAGGTATATTGAACTGAGATAAAGAACTGTCCCAAGAGAACTGAGAATTGAATGAAGGTGATGGCTTAGTTTCCATAGCTGTCTGGTTCCTTAGTAGACAGAGTCTAAAATAAGGATGTGTTTCCCTGGGGAGTTGACTTTTCTCTCAGATGTATTTTTGCTTGGTAAATGCAGCTACTGAGGTTTGTGAACTTGGAGGTTGCAACTCATTAGTGCTGAAAAGAAACAAAGGGAAAATCAAAATATTTCTCTCAAAACCTGGAGAAACTGCTAATCACCATTCACTTTTTCTTTTCCCCAGGAAGAATTTAGCTAAAAGCAGTGTGTGGGGATGTTGGGATAGTCAAATCTTAAAAATTTCCAAAAATGTCAGCTGGGTTGTGTACAAAATTCCTTTGTAATTGCACAGAAATTATTCCAATAAAATTGTTGTTTCTTATTTTGCTATTGTATGTGTGTGCTGAACAGTGGCTGTAAGTAGTGGTATGGTAAGAGAGTGGGTTGGGTTAAAAAAGCAAAGTTGAAGCATGACTTGTCACCTGCCTGGGAAGGTGGTGGAGTCACCATTCCGGGAAGTGTTTAAAAATAGACTGGGTGTGGCACTCAGTGCCATGGTTTAGTTGAGGTGTTAGGGCGTGGGTTGGACTCAATGATCTTGAAGGTCTCTTCCAACCTTGTGATTCTGTGATTGAGTTTATGTTGTAATTAAGGACTGGAATGAAGAGAGCAACCACTGAGCGCTGTTGTAGCCTGAATATCTTGAAGCCAAGAGACACTTCTGCAAACTGTTCACAAGACAAGGCTGACACCCTGCAGGGTTTTGTACTGGCCAAAGGCAGCAGGTGTTGGCTGGCTGTTCTTCATGGCTGCAGAAGGTTCTCCCAAGTGTCTTATCTCAAAATGTTTGAAGATTTTGTTGCATTGTCTTCTCTGTGTTTTTGGATGCTGATCAGTCATGGACACCTACAGTGTTGAAGGGTTGTGAGGAGTAAGGAATGAGCACAAATAATGTGCAATACAGGAGTGAGCTAACTGGCTGAAGAGAGGAAAAAGGCAGAGGGATACTGGTAGTTGAAGAGTTAAGTTTTTTGTATTTTATTTTGAGTTAGTTTCTTTGTAGAGTATGTGGGTTTTTTACTGTGAAGGCAATTTGGTATTAAGTGAAACTTTTAGTACAGATTTAGCACTAAGATAAAAAGTCATTCCCACTTGACCCCCAAAAAAGAGCAGTCTATCTGCTCAGGTAGAGTGTCCTTGGTGGATTGTTGGTAGCACCTGAGTAAGTGACATTAATGCAAAAACATTTAAAAAGCACAATACTTAGGGCTTTGTACTTCTAGGAAGACACAGTTGTCAATAAATGACTAATTCTTACACTAAAAATATTTTTGAATTATTGAAGTCTTGATTTTATACATGCTGTAAAAGACTCAGCTTGTTTTGTGTAGTAATTTTAGATATGCACATTCTCTTTTGTGTTTGGCTCATAACCTTAAGGCGTTAAATGGATCCACCTTTTTTTTTTTTTTTTTTTTTTTTTCCTTCCTCAGAGGAATACAGCATGTTTAGGGGCTGGCCTTTGTCTGTCATGCATTCCCACCATAACAGATTTAGCAAACTGCAGCTGAGAAGTTAGACTAGTTTGTACTTTGTGCTGCTTGTGCCAGGGAAAAAGCTTTTGTTTTCACTGAATCACTGGCATGTGGATTACTTTGATGCCAGAAAGCCTCCAGTTTTGCTGCTGTCTGTATTTTCAATGAAAGAATGCAGGCAAGAACAAACAGAAATCCTAAGAAAGAGCTTACTATAGAATCTCCACAGAAGGGCAGGGATGCAGGTCCTTCTGAAGTGCAAGCGGAGAGTCCTGTGGTTATGCTGGTAAGAATTCTTTAAACAAGCTGTCTCTTCCCTTTAATAATTCCAGTTCTCTCTGTCAGTGACAAACTTCTTCATCTGCTGCTGGTGAGAAGTTCAAGCATTCTTATTTGTGAATAATTTGCATTTAAGATTTAGATTTGATTCTCTTTTTAATTGGTTTTTGCTGTTCTGGTTTACCAAATCTTTCGTTCTCTTTGAGTGTGACTTTGGAATTTGGCTTTCAAACTAACTGCTTTTCAGTCTCTTCTGTCTAGCATGTTTATACAGCTCTTTGAACCTAGAATGAAAACTGCATATGCTTTAAAACTCTTTCTAGCATGTCTGTTTTTTAATTGCCCAGCATATCTTCCAATGAATGTATCTTTGAACTTCCTAAAGTGTGTGTGTGTAACAGTTAAATTTTACTTAAATGATCAAAGAACTATCTAAATAATTAATGACTACTTCTGTTAAAGTATCTATCTGCCTGTTAAAGGACTTATTTTTCAATTCTTTCAATGCACATTATTGAGGAATTTAAAGTTTTAAAATAGTTTCCAGTGAAGGAAAAGGGAAATTTTCTGTATGTGGGGAAAACAGTCAAATAAGAACTATTTTGTCTGAAACACTACTAGACACTTAGTTCTGCTGGAACTTTAATAATATAGCAAGAGAACATAGAGAACAAGAACTATAATGAATCCACCAACTCTCTTCAGAAGAGAATTGGTAAACTAGTACTTACATATCAGTAGAAAGAAGTACTTCAATAGTTCTTACTAACATTTCAACTGTATTTAGTATTATTTCATGCTTAATTGCTGTTGCTGATGCAGTCCTCTCTTTATTTGTCTGCCTGTAGTTAAAGTTAGTGGGGTGATCCTCAAATTATAGCATCCCCCCTCCCTCTTATTTGAGCTTCACACTATGTCTTTAGGAATTGAACTAAAACATTTTGCCCATCTGTATTTAGTAATATTCATCTATAACTTTTTGGAAATTGTTACTGTATATAACTGAAAGCTCACATGTGTGCTAGTAAGACAAACTTTCTTTTCCTTGTCACTGGGTTTTTTTGGTTTTGTTCTATTCAGAGAGTTGTTAGTAGAATGTGGGTTTTTTTTGGATGGGTGTGTTCTGATTTCTGGTCCAGATTTTCATCAGTACAATATGAGCTAATCTTCTGTGTGCTTTCCTGCCTTTGGAATGTTTAACTTTATTTAGAATTGTTTTTATTCCCCCATGAATACTCAGAGAGGATATTAATGTTTCTGCAGATACTTGAAGTACTGCAGCTAATCAGCAAGGCACATGTACTTATTTAAGAAGAAAAAAGTATAAAACAGTACAGTGTTTATTTATCACCATTTAAGTACCTACTTATAATTTTTCAAATACTGCTTAATTTAATGTCCATGGAATAATACACCTCCAGAGTTTGCACTCATTTTTTCATTTTTGGATAAAGTGCATACATTCAACACAAACATCAATATTTAAAGGGAAGAACATTTAGGTTGTGCATAGGTCACATTAAACATGTCTTCACTGTCATTTCAGTTACTATTTTGTTCCTAATCTGTTTATATATATATATACAAGTGTATATATAGCATAATTGTAGATCTCTTTTGTCTAGCTATTGGGAAAGGCTAGATGAAGTGGTGCAAGTAACCTGCTGCAAGTGTGCTGCCAGACACAAAGCAAAAAGTAGGGTGATATGTTTCATTTGACATTGACATTTGGGTCCATTTTTATTTCACTGGGCTGTGATGTTGCAGTAAATTTTTACTGGCACAGTGAAAGTAGGTACCCTGTCACTGGTGCAGGGTGCAGTGAGGTAATAACTGAGACTGACAAAGTTGCTAGTTGCTGTAACAAAATCTAAACAGCAGAATTTCTTGTTTTCTGGGTTAAAAACCTGGGAATTACATTAGATAGCAATCCTGAAAAGTGTATGAAACAGTAGGCTTCTGGTTTACTCTAGTTATACTTCTTATGTACTATTGTCTAAAATATTCTTTCAAGTGTGGATGTATTCCTTCTGTGCAAATATGATGTGATTGGCTTAGCATTCAATTTAGGTATTCTTTATAAAGATGAGATAGACTCAGCTGTCAGGAAGTAACAGGTTTTTATGTCATATTAATTTAGATCATGTTCATTTTTTTTTTTTTAATGTAGTTCATGAGAGTCTGTTGGAATATTGAGGGAACTGGGTATCTATAACTGGAAGCATCCTATGTGTTATTGAAATAATGTTATTTGATTGACTGCTGTGCCTGAAGTAACTTTTCCTGAATAGGTGGGTGGGTTCACAGAAAGAGTCATCTGCTGCTTTAAGTGCCAGTATGTCAGTATGTGTGCTCTTTTGTGTCCCTGTGATTTGAATTACATTGTGTCATAACTTTGCTCTTGAGGTTAACAAGCAACAAGAGCCCGTGGAAAAAGCATTTAGATTTTCCAGGTGGTGCCTCTAAACCCTGCTTGGGATGAGCTGCTGTTGTGCTGGCTATTGTAGAAGTTACTGGATCAGCATGCCTGCTGTCCAGCTGCATTTTGATAGTCAAGTAGTAACTGCTTATCAAAACAGATGATGTTTCTGGGAAGTTGGATCTTTTGGAGGTCATCTTTCCACTTGGAAACTTGCTGGCAGTATAAAATGTAACAGTTAAAAGTAAGCTCTAGGATACAAGTAATTTCTTGAATTAATTTTTAAAACCTCAAGCTGGGCAATTTATTTTATGTTTATTATGGGACAGTAAGATATATGGAGCTGTTACCCATGTTTAGTATGAAATAATTTTACTGTATGTCCACAGTGGCTTTCCTCAGGCCGCTATTAAGACATACATAGTACCTATTAATCTATTTATATGCTGCTTCCCTCTAGTGCCTGTAGCTCCATTTTACTCCTTATGGGAACTTGTTAATTTGCAGGTGTATAAGCCAAACATGTTTTTATAAGATAATCATGTTTTGTAGCAGGAGGGTAACAATATTCAGTGTGCTTAGCCTTACCATCTATTGTTTTCTGAGAAGGGAATTGGACAAGAACAATTGTCCCAATTTAAGCATGCAAGGAAAACATGTCCTGTGGGTCTTTTTTTCCTGTAAAGTGTAATGTAGGTAATTATTGAACTCTTAGCTTAAAATTTATTTTATCTGATGAATTTTGACACTGCTTGTCCAAATATATATACTGTATTCTGACAGATTAAAATGCTTGCTGTGTGGGTGTTATGACTGCTGTTTTGAAATATTTTCTACTTCTGATAAGTTTCCATGCTTATAATACTCAGGAAAAACCCAAAGTGGTATGGCTGAAAATTTGCTCTTTTATCTTTCAAAAATATAGCATTGGCTGGCTTGAGACCAGCCATGAACGCCTATGCTCTTGGCATTTTCCTAGATTACAGAAATAAAAATGTTGTTGGCTGCAGATTAATAGGAAAAGTTAAGCCTCGTAAAGACTGACTTTTAGTGCCTATAAACTTGATGTTGCAGTTTTAGCTGGGCTGAGTTTTATCTGTGTCTGCTGGTCCATAAATCGTATTTAACAATCGAATTTAACAATTTAACAATACAACCCATCATATTTTATTTTATATTACACGAAATGTAAAAGAGCCTGAGAGAGAATCTGCTTCCTTTTGCTGTTTTATATCTGGCTGAATGCCAGTATCAGTGTGTTGTTTATTGTTTTCTTTTTCGTATCTGGTCCAAACTGATAAAACATCCTCTTCCTTTTGAATCTGACAAATGACTAAGAAAGAAAGAAATGAGTAACATTTAGGAGAAACCCAGGAAGCAAATTCTTCATTAATTTTTACATAAATGATATTTCTGCAAATCAAGTACCTCACTGATTAAATAGGAAAAGTCTGTATTTAAGACCTCAACTCCAGTGAACTTTAGATTCTTTAAAAACGTCTCATGAGGGAGGATTTTTCTTTTTAATCTTGTGTTTACAGCATGCAAACGAATGTAAGCAAAGCTTATATTCTTTTAAAATTCCTTTTCATGTATTTTATAGTTGTGGTAAGCAGTTTTGTGACTACAGGGCAAAGAGGGGCATTTGCAATTAATTGGATGATTTTTAAAGCTGCATTTTTGGGTTTTGAATTGGCTGTGCTAGACAAGTGTGTGTGTGTGTGTGTGTTTGCATGCCCACAAAATAATTTTAGTTGTATTTTTTAAAAAGTAATTGCTGTGTCTCCCCCTCGAATCCACGGGGACAGATCCCCTGTGGAGCCCGGCCAGCTGGGCAGTGGGGCGAGTCGGGCAGAGGGAAGGAACTTCTCCTTGGATCCCGGGGGGCTTGGAGAAGGGGTCCAAAGACGAGCTGGTCCCACAATCAAAGGAAAGAGGCGCTCTCCCTCAGGATTAGTTCCAAAGTTTAATGAGGGCCTAGAGAGATCCCAGGGCACATCTGACCCCGAAGGACATCCAGAGCAAGAGAGGGAGGGTCCTGCCCAGAGCAGCCAGATATAGCGGGGTGGGGAAAACCGAACAGCCAAAGGGGGAAGGACATGGGAGCGGCTCTCGGGGGGCAAGGCCTCAGAGTGACCACTGAGGAGGGGCTGGGGGAGGAGTCCCAGCCAGGGTCCAGGTACCTGGTGAACCTGCCAGAAGGATCTGGACAAAGGGGAAGGGTCACCAGGTGATGGACACATCCCCTGTGAGGAGACAGGGGGATGGGTTGGGGTTTGATGGACATACAGGTACTGATGGGAAAGTTGGGATGAACCAAACAGATACAAAGAGGGGATATGGAGGGACAAACCGTTATAAGGGGATATACAGTGTAAACACAACTCTACAAGTAATCATTTTCCTTTGGTTTTGTGGGTGAAATGAGAGAAGCCAGAACTAGCTTTCTTCCAGTCTTCACCTGTCACCTTCCCAAGAGAATTAACAGGAGGATGGACATAGCTCTGCAGCACCAGGGAGAAGTGGATGAGAGTGCTGATCATGTACAGCACCTTGTAAAAATCCATTACCCATTGGAGATGACAGCTTTCCCTGGCTACCAGGCTGTGGAACTGGGGCTGTCACTTGCTAGTTCAGGTAGTAGGTGTCCTGCTGTGGGAGCTTTCTGACGATATTGACCAAACAAGTGTTTATTCTTTCCTTTGAAAAGCTCCCCAGATTGCCACAAGTGGTCACACAGCCATCTGATCAGCATTTCAGACACAATCTGACTGGAAGGCCCCTGGTTGGAAGGAATTCTCTCAAGCTAGATTACCTCCTAATCTGTCCCAAAAGCTCTAGCTCAGTTGCCTATGTGAGAAGTGTGAGAAGTCTCAGAAACATGCCACGAGAGAGGGGAAGGGTCCTTCTGGTGTCAGCCCTGCTTTTAATTGCTTTAAGCCAATTGTGAAGCCAGACCTTTTCAGCTAATTACAGAGGCTGTATAGACAAATCAAATGGTCCTACTCTGCTGGTCATTTTTTAGGCATACCTTAATTTGCACTATTTATTTTGGTTTCTCCTAAAGCTCAGTCATTTTGCACCACTCTCAAACCAACCTGTCACCACAGCATGTTGTGTATAACTTCTCATGACAAACTCTTGAGAAGGAGTGGTCACATGGGAAAGGCAAACTTGACCAAAAGGAGTGACTGGGCCATGTTACTCTAGTAGTCTCTAAACCTTTCTTTTACTTAAGAAAGAGTGTATGGACATCGTGCTTGCCTGGATAGGTAGAGAGAGACCTGTTACACTGAAAGTGAGAGAAAGGAACAAAGGGTGTTTTATTTTCTGGCTGATGTGTTGCCTTGTACTTCATTTATAGACCAGTAAAGTTTGAAATGCTCTTTGTATTCTGTTATATCTGTCTCTGTGCTTAAGGAAGAAAATTTGTATTGGACAATTACTGCCTTAGTGAAGAGTTGGAAGAGGTGAAGTTACTGTAGTTTATTTGGAATCAGAACTGGTTATGACAGTCCATTGGAGTGAGGTTGCTCAATCTGAAATTTTGTGAAGGGGTAATTTTGTCAGAATGTAGGAAATGTTTCAAATAGTTGGGTGGACAAGGTGTTAAGAAGTGTGGAGCACATAATTTCATTAGCTTGGGATTCACTGCAGCACTCTGAATACTCAAATGCAAACTTGCAACCAAAATATTTTGTGTAAATTAGTACATTAGAGAAAATGTAATCTTTTTTTAGGTTGTGTTTGCCTTATGCTTTTCTGAGTGAAATTGTCCAACCATTTCAGCTACAGATAGGTGCATGAACATGAACTTAAGCCTTTTCTGATGGACACTGACATTAGTTCTTGGCTTTGTTATAACTCATGTTCATGAATGACAGGAGAAGATGAGGCAGTAGCTGGGGTTCAGGTGATAAGCTCTCCAAATGTGTCAGAGTGCAATATGGACTGAACTGAACAGCCCTTCTCCATCTCATCTGAGCAGAAAGATGTCAAATGCAACATAATAATCATGGCTCTTAGAAGTATTGCCCTATGCTGAATATGTTCTTACATAGCTAATGAACTTCTGGTAAATCCTTCCTGTGTGGTTGTTAATGCTAGCTATTTTTCTTAACAAAGCTGCATTTTGTTCATAATTTTTGGTAGATTTTTCCAGACTTTGCTTTTTTTGCCTCTTCAGCTGTTATGCATTATTATGTTCCCACATTTTTCTTGCCAATAAAACTACTGTGTGATACACATGAGGGAATCTCAAATAGCTTGTGAACTAAGCCTGAAAAGTTTGGTAACTTTCTCTAACCAAAGCTTTCCTAATTCCTTGACAAACAAATTGATTCGATTTACTTTTGGATGAAGAAAACACCTGTAGGGTTTCTCAGGAATATTATTAATATACTAGTGATGAACAGCAGTTACTGATAGAGATATTTGTTCTGTGCAGGACAATTAGAATTTAGAAGGTTATTGTCATGAGTTATACAAAACAATGTATAAAGCTTGTCTTGTCATTTTACCTATAATGATGACAGAAGCTGGTCTTGCTGCTACAATTATCTTTAATATACCTTACCTGTAAATTAGTACCCCGATCTTGAGAAAGTATAATTTGTAAAGTCTCTTGCAACTGTTTCTTATTAAAAAAAAAAAAAAAAATGTCTGTTACTGTGATGCTGAATTTTAGTTGCAGAAAATTCAAGCTAGATTGTAACCCCATCTTTGCATTAGTTTGCACACTCCAAGGCAGAGCTGCCTTCTTCTGAGCTCTGTCTAAACCTGCTTTGCCATCTGACCACTTAATAGAGTGCTTAGCAGGGTGAAGGTTTTTCTCTGTCTGATTGTGCAGGGACAGCTGTAATGCCTCATCTGCGGAAAGGGGCTTTAATGTGGAATCAATGCACAGTTACTGAGGAAAGCTGCTTGTGCAATTAAGAGGGAAGTAGATGACCTATGGGAATTTTGAAAAAAAATAGAAGGATGAATGTCAATTAGCCTGCCCCTGCTGCAGGTTACTGCTGAATTAAAACACAGCTCAGTCTTTGAGCTAAGGTTGTTTTCATTTCTGTTAAACCCAGATCACAGCTTTCTGGGCTGTATCAAGCAAAGGTAGCCATCAACATAAGAGACTAGTCATTTTTTTATAATTTTTTTGCAGTGAGAATGAATATGTGATTATGCTAATAAGCTCTGGCTTACTGGATTTTGTGAACTAGTTCTGAGGCAATCAGCATGCTTGTCTTTGTCACTTGCACTTCCCCATATGGTGTAATATGACAAAGTCTGCATTTTGAATACTGTATGTTTTTGGTGTAGATGCAGTGTAATCCTGCCAATATTTTAAAGAGTAACTTCTAGAATAAGTCAACAATTGTAATATTCCCTCAATATACCTGAATTTATTTTGATTTTTTCTTTTTTCCTGTAGGCAAAACCAAAACTTATAGAACCAATAGACTACGAAAATGTCATTGTTCAGAGAAAAACACAGATTTTGAATGATCCTCTACGTGAGATGCTACTGTTCCCTTATGATGACTTCCAGGTAATTTAATCCACTCTGTTTTCATTGTGGTGGTTTTTTGTTTGTTTGGGGCTGGTTTCTTTTTTTACCACAGGTTTTTAGTAGTAGGAGCCATGAGGTGACAACTTCCTATTTCTTTGTTTCTTAACTCTCTTTAGCTCCAAAAATCTGCACAAAATCTTTCCTGTGAGTCCCATTACCCTGCTTTATTTATTCTTTTGAGTACAGAAGAAATAGCATAATTTCCTCATCTGGCCATAAGATCTACTTTTGCAACTCAACAATTTTACTGCCTTTTGATGTAGATGATCAGTCACTTGTAGGTATTCCCCCTCCCTTTCCAATGTAGGAAATTTTGTGATGACTGTTTTAAAAAAGCATCTGCTTTCTGTAATTCTTAAACTGTTTTTTTCCCCCATTCTTAATAGTGAAGGACATGAACCTGTTCAAATGCAGTCTGCTACTCTTAGCTGCATTGTCCCAGCCAAAACTGTAATCTAGAAAAATACCCCTTACATAACAGAGCTTCTGACTTGATTAAGCCAGACTTAACCAACCTTTGTGATAATCTCATTTTATTTTTTAAAATGATGATGTTTATCTAAATAAATAGTTTATTTCACTACACCATTTAAAAAATCTTGTAGATCTAGTTGGGATAACTACCAAGCATCTTAGAGACTGGAGTTGGAGTAAATAGTGAGGAAAGTCTCTTGTCCACATGCCCATACCTGCAATCAAAATGTCTATTTGAAAAGTATGCAGACATCTGATCAGTCTGTAAATTAATTTTATTCAACCAAGTAGTTGAAACTGAGTTTGTTTACTGTGGGGAAAGTGGATGATGAGTTGGTATATTTCTACAGAAGGACATCTATGGTCCTATAAATTGCATCTTGAATTTGTAATGAATTTTCTTCGACCTATTAGAGTGTTTACCTGAATGCAGCTGAACTCTCTTTAATACAGTCTGGGGGCTTTTTTTTCTTTGATTCTGACACAAATAACTCTACTTGTAGTCTTCCTACTCTCAGCTAAAATATTTGAGTTTTGGGAAGCTATAGTTATTTAGAGAGGAGTTTTGGCTTCACGAGTTCATAGCCACACATGGAAGTTTACAGGATGGAAGTAAGCCTTCTTGAAAAGGATGCTGTACTGAGACAAGTGTTCAAATATGGAATCTCTCAAGATGATACACCAGGTATTGGCTTCAGGACTGAAAAACATGGGTAGGCTACACCGCCAAAATCCCCTTCTGTAGTGTGTCTCTTCAGTGTCACAGATCAAGAGGAATCCAGGTTACTTCTGCTAGGTGTGCTCTTATCTGATTGACTAGTTCACTTACCAGGGTCATTCCGGTGCATAGCTCTGAATTATCAATGGAGAAGAAGCAAACCCATTAAGAATATCCTCATTAATTTTGTCTGAGCAGTCTAGGGGTAGGGCTGAAGTGTTTAACTGCTATTTCTAGTGACCTCCTGCTGTTCTTGTCTCAGGCCTGTATGAATGAAACTAGTCCACAGCTCTCAGTCTCATGCTTCAAAAGGAATGACTGAATTTTGTCATAAATTGTAATGGCTTTTGTCATCTTTTCTTTGGATTCTGTGGTCAGATTTTCATCAAGGTAGGCATTAAAGAGTGCCTTTTACATCGTATTACATTGGAAGATTTCCTTCAATTAGTCGCAGTTTTGGACTATAGTCAGTTTTTCTGTTTCTTTATCCCTCATCAGTGTAATATCTGAAAAAATTTTCTGGGTTTCCCCAGTTTTGGCAGAGTCCATTTTATACATGATTTATGTGAAGACTAGTTTGTACTATCCAACTGTATTACCAACCTTTTATTTCCTTTCAAGACTTGCTGGCACAAACTAATTCCAAATATTTTTGTTGTACACATGAGTCTTCTGCACTACTTTGATCTGTCTAGCTTGTTTTCAACAACACAAAGCATTTAAATCTGTCATTCAATGTATTAAGGAAATTTTCCCAAGTCAGAGAACAGAAAACTCTTAAGTACTTATTATTTTTATTTGAAAGTTAAACCTTTTAACCCTGTTCAGTTTTCTCTAGCTGTATTTACAGGTTTGAAATCACTAGTCATTATATAGTTCCCAGTATCATTTGACTAATTAAAAAAACCATTAAGGCATATTTTCTGTGTTTGCCATTCAGCTTCGCATGTATTTTTTTAATTCCTCTATCTTGTAGCTGTCACTCAGTGTATGAGCAGCTCTTGGGTAGGCCATGGCTCAAATGTTTGATATTGGCCTCATCCCCGTCAAGAAAAATTTAAAATAGTGAGTTAGAGCATTTAGGACTACCTATAAACACACTTAAGACTGTTTATAAGTGGAAACGCCTACCATTGTCTAGAAACCTGTTCAGGCTATTTCCTTTTGGAGCATTCAGTTTTTATCTTTACAAAGTTCTTCCTCACACTTAGGTTAAATTGATTACAATGTAAAAACCCTTGACTGGAAAGGAAGCCCAGCAGTGTTAATTTATAATGACATTAAGAATAAAGCTATTGTATCCAGCATGGTCCTAAAACTAGCACTTAAAATGGCACAGAAAATACCTGGCTTGCAGTACTAGATATCACTTAGAATTTTTGGAAGATTACAGAAGAAGCTGCATGTTTTCAAAGAAGCACCATTGATGATACCACCATTGAATTTATGTTAAAGTTTAAATTATTTAGAGAGAAATTGGAAAGAAATATTTGTGCTTGACTTGAATTTTTTTCAGGTAATGCAGTTAGATAACGTAAAGTTAATTTATTAGGTGTGAGAATCTAGTATTAAAGGAGCATCAATTAATTTTTGTCCATATCAGAAATTAAAGAGCACAGCAACTGGCTTTTTTTTGGATCACATATAGCTTTCCTCTCTTTTTCTCTTCCTCTAGATTAAAATTGTCTAGTGAGGGAAAGAGAGGGAAAAAACCAACACAAAGGGGGAAAATAACTTTTTCTGTTCAGGTATGACTGTTGTCTAAACATGCTGTCTGAAGCAGCTCTATGCTCAAATCACTACCAAAGAAATATTTGAGCAGAAATGCTCCAGTCTTGGAAAACTCATACAGTTTGAAGGATTATTCTTTAGCCAGCTATCTAGTTACAGGAACCTGTCCAGATTTCCACTTAACTGCATTTGCCATTGTCCCAAATGTGGTTATCTGAGGTTGTGAAACCTGTTTTCTCTCTTTTTATATATGTTTGATAGCAGTTCATTTACTTTTCATAAGCACATGATTTCTGTTCTGCCTTGTGCAGAGCTTCAACTAAAAAAAAAAGTAGGCTTATAATTTTTTCTTTCAAGTTGTTTTTTTTCCTTCATGCTATTATATTTAAATAATAGCAAGATTTGCTTTTCTGTAGTTTGCAGAAGAGTTCCTAATCAGCAGCTTCATCTCCATATGTTGGGTCTTTTAAAATTTACCACTTGAAGATTGTTTCAGCTGCTTTTCACAAGCTCAGGCTCTGAGTTTTCTGCACTGAATTCATTTTCCAAGTTATACTCCCTACCTTGTTCTCAACAAATGTGTAGGGGCAGACGTGCTGTGTTTGGAGACATGTTTTGCTGTTGGCATCACTGAATGTACTTTCATTCTTAGTAAGTGGGGTCTCTAAACTTTCTTCATGCTTTGTAATCTGTTCAATTTTTGCTGCATTTTTGTCTTCTTTTTCGTTATGATGCCTATACAATGTGTTTCTTAATTATGATGATAGGACCAACTTTCTGCCTCCCTTTGGAGCATCTCTCCTAATGTTCTTGCTTCTCTCAGTCACAACAATGCTGCCAGTTTTTAAAGGCTATCCCTCTTCTAGCCTCTTGGTGGAAAGAGCCATCTCCTTTGTAACAGTAAAGTACTATATCCATTGGATACTCTTGTATCCGAGTTTGTGCCTCTTCATGGCTTGTAAATTTCTCACCTGAATCTCAGTAATTTGCTCGATAGTGGAATGGCTTCCTAACCGAATAGCACTAGTTTAAAACAGACCACCTTTATGGTGGTGGTGGTCATGTTAAAGTCATATGCTCAATGACTGCAAAATTGGTGATGTTTATGTTAATTGTACAATGGGTAAATTATTTAAAGAAAACTTAACTCAAAACAGTAATAGTGTGTACTTGGCAATTAGTCACCTTTTATCTAAATACCTTTTTTTTTTCTTTCAAAATACCTAACTTTTGAGCACTACCTCAAATTTTAAAGGAAATCATAGAACGATACAAGGATTTGGGTTGGAAGCAACCTTAAAGTTCATCTTGTTCTGACCCCCTGGAATGGGCAGGAATACCTTCCACTAGACCAGTTTTCTCAGAGCCTTTCCAACCTGGCCTGGAACATCTCCAGGGATGGAGCATCCACAGCTTCTCTGGGCAACCTGTTCCAGTACCTCATTACCCTCACAGTAAAGAACTTTTTTGTAATATCTCATCTAAACTGCTTTGTTTCCTTTTGAATCCATTCCCCTTTGTCCTGTCAAATAATGCAAATGGAGGCTAAATTTGCTTGTAGGAAATAAAACGTGGGTACATTCCTACCCATGTTAAATTTGTCTTTGCAAAGTTATTGCAGCCTTATTTTGAAGGTAGTTTGGTGCTTTAGCTTAGACATCATTTCACCTTTGTTATTTCTGGATCTGAGCCATTTGGATTTAACACACTTTCACTTAAAGCTCTCAGCTTTTATTTAATGCGAGTTAAGTACTTCTGAAAATAGATACTGTGCCAACTTTGCAGAAATAAAACTAAATCCAGGTCATTCTATGAAAAGGCACATTTTCAGTAGAGGAAAACCAAAAATGTCCAAGTGATGTCCTTATTTTAGAGAACACAAATTAAACCAGTCAAATAACTAATTTTGAAATGTTCAAAGTAATTTTTCTTTTACTTTTTCTCTTTAAAATCTATTTGGTGTTTTTCTTTAAGTCTTTAGCCAACAATTCTAAATCGATTTAGTTTGGAAATTACTTTCTAATACAGGTTCTGACGCTTCCCATACAAAGGATCTGACACTTGCCCATGCAAAGGTTAAGTCACTTCTGATACATGGTTGTTTTAAGGGTAGGGTCTCACAGCTTGCCATCTCTTCCACTGAGTCTTTTAGAACACTTTCTGTCTCTGCATCTGGAGTATGAGTCTCTGTGGTAACAGTCTCACAGGCAAACACAGCCTTGGGACAGAAAGAACATCAATTGCAGTCTGCACTCCTTGTGGACAGGTGCACTGTCCATATTCCATCAGGTTTCAGGTAGTGAGGACTCCTTGGCTGACTTGGTGAAACAGTTCTTGCTGCTGTTCTCTATTCTGAGACCTCAACGTATCCTAAATCCCTGTGACTCGGTCAGAAAGTTCTGTCAGTAAAAGTCTGTTCACTGTGTGCCTCAGTAAGTGTGTGTGAGTCCTGGCTTGTTTTAAAAGTGACCTTCCTTAGTTTTGACAGCAGAGTAATTGAATGGGTTTTTTTAATTTTCTTTGAGAGCATGAGACAAACACTTTGTAGTTTCTGATGCTGCCATAAATCAAATGATCACTCAAACCCAGAGAGTTGAAGAGTTTCATTTCGACAAAACAGTCCAGCCAATGTAGTTGTGAAGAGAGTTTTTTGAGAAGATAATCCTTCTTTTCCTAATTTTTCTTTTGGAATATAAATGTGTATTTATGTGCATGCTTGCTTTTAAAATATCATGGTGCTGCTTGAGTATTTATTTTTAGGATAAAAATTGCTCTAAATTGCAGTGCCTCACTCATTACATTTCCTGGCTCTTTGATGCACTACTGCAGTTGATGGATGTGTTGAGAAGGAGGCAGATGCATTAAGAAAATTACTAATATGAACAAAATTGACAAGCCAAATTCTTCTGTTTTATCATTGATATTGATACAGTACTAAGATAAAAATCTTGTTATGTGTGAACAACTAGAAAAAAAAGCCCTTAATATTGTATTGATAGTTGTGTAGCAGGGTAACAGCAGCAGATGTTTTAAAAGTACATTCAACAAATTCAATTTTACCAAATTATGCTGCAATGTTAACATTTGATTGATGAGTTCAGGGGTTTCCCATGAAAAGTGCCTGGTAAGATGCCACCTTGGTCTCTGTTTTTTCTTAAAATAATATTTTTTTAGGAAAGCACAGTAAAACTGTATGCTTGTAGAATACATGTAAATACTGCTTGTAATATTTATAGATTATATAAACTATAAATAATTTCTCATCAAATATTAGACTATTTCATTTGAATAGTATCTAGAAATTCTGGTCTTAAGGAAGTTTACTACTCTTAATAGAAGTTTTTATTTCGATAGCTTGTTAAAACAAATACTTAATATGGTTTGAAGATATTTCTAGAATTAAAACAACTTCATTTTTAGAAGCTGTTAGCCTATAAATGCATATCTTGTTGCAGGTTGGTTTTTTGTTTTTTAACTGTAGTTTTATTGGTTTATTGGTCCCATGAAATATTTTGGGGTTTCTGGTATTTGTTTTTAATACCTCCCCACCTCTCCCACCCAAGAAGTTAGCATTGTCACTTTTAGTGCTCTAGACTAGATTAATGAGTTGACCATGACTATGGGATTCTTTTTTCTCTTTCAATCTTTACTGTAATTGAATGTTCTTACTTAAATACCCTCCCCAGTTAATGGAGTGAGGCTTTGGTTATGAGCAAGATAATCATCTTATGGATCAGACCAGAGATAAGTTAAGGTAAGTACATTACCTTAGCTTATCTCAACAGAGATAAGTTAAGGTAATGTACTTATTCACCCTTTATTTTTCAACATAACACATGGAGATTTTTCTTGTCACATTTTTATCTGATCCTTCCTGGATCTGTGGAGTCCTGTAAATAATGGGTGAGGGACCCACAACCCCCTTCCAGGCCCTGGCTGTGTAAAATCTCTTGTTTACCTTTGATGGCCTAAGCTATGAAATTTGTTTCCACATAGTGCAAATACAACTTCTAATGCTGAGTGGTTATTTTCATTTGTGGTCCAGAAGATTTTGTTAAGTTTTCATCTTTTTTTCTTTACAAATGTAAAGTATCCTAAGGCTTACTTCAACACAGATCTGAGAAGCAGAACTTCACCTTCCTGTGCCTCTCTGAGTTCTGGCATAGGATAGGAATAAGTTCTGACTTGGTAGGCTGAAGTGTATATCTACTTCAGTGACCTACACCTTCTGTCTAAGCCTGCAGTTAAACCGTGCTAGTCTCATTTTTGATCACTTGAGATCTGCAGTTGAATTACGCTTTTGTTTTGGTGTGGTTTTCTTATCTTCCTTGAATAATAGTTTTTATATGTAGTAATAACACTACCTTAATGTCTGTCTTCAAAATTTTTGAGCTATGCTGTCATGGTGGAATTATTTTTTTCTAGTATTTTCTTCCCCATGTTGACAATATAGTGGAAAAAACTGTCCTATGGCATCTATTTCTCACTGATTCCAATCTCGCCCTTATTGTGAAAGAAGGAACACATTGCTTGAATGAAAGTAAATTCTCACTAATTGGCTATTCTGAAACATCATATTCATAGGATGTTTTCTGCTGAGCTTTTCCTCATTGTCGTGGTGTAACTGAGTGTGGCCATAATGTGTTATCTTCCCTTTAATTGCAAGCTTCGTTAATTGCTTTTGTTGTTTATCAGACAGCATTACTGCAGCGGCAGAGTCGATACATTCGTTCAACAGTTCCTGAAAATGCAGAGAAAGCAGCTCAGAGCCTGTTTGTAACTGAGGTAATACTGAAGTTGCATGTGACTATGTGTAATAACAATATTACACCTGACTTGTTTTTCTTCTCCTTGATTTACCATTTAAAACAAACAGAGAAATAAGCCCTGGAAGAAGAATTAAATATTTATTGCCACTTACTTGTCAATTATTTCAAGGCAAAATTACCAGGGAAACCCAGTATTAAAACCCAGTATTTTTTCATTGGTGGCTGGAAAAGAAGTTTTGCAGGATAGCTTTTAATTATTTTGTTTGTGTCATTGGCTTTTGCAGATGGCTCTCCTCCACTTCATTATGCTTGTGGCTTTTCCAGATGAATGTGGGTGATTTCAATACATAATATTGGATCTACAATAAATCTGGAATTAATCATTGTGGCTTGTTTTTTCTGATAAAGTGTGTCACACCAGCCATTCTTCCTTTGTTCATAATAATCTTGTACAGATTACTGGAACAGAGGTATCCAGAACTGTAACACTTGTGGAGGCCAAAATTCATTATGACTGTTCAACTTGTATGCTATATGTAGTAGAAACATTCTCAACCCTAAAGTTTCTCAGAAGTATTTGCTTAGCTTGGCATTCCTTTGGTTTTGTGTGGTTGTTCTTCATTTATTGTCTTGTTGAAGCATTTAAGGAATTAAAGGTTCAATTGTTTTCCCTTTCTTTTGTATTATCTCTACTGGTTTTCTACTGATATGCTTTAGACTGATATTTTAACATCTGAAACAAGTAAATGTCTGTTGTAACTCTAATAAAACTGAAGGAACTCCACATAGCTGAATCTACATCAAAGTGATGTGTCCATACTGATAAATACTCTTAATACCTAACCTAAACATTTCTGAGATAAATTTGAAGAGGTTAGACAAGAGGAGGGAGGAGTGTTAGAGGTAATTCATGGAGTTTAATGAGTTTATGCTGTAACAATTGCTTGGCAAGTATGAAACTTGTGTTTTGAAATAGAAAGAAAATATTTACAATTTATTGGATGCTGTGTTTGTGTATATGTAGGTTTATTGTGTAACATAAAATTTTGTATGGAATGGCTTCTGTCAACAGATTTTGTCAGTTTTATGTTACTTTGTTCAAAGCCAAGATAAATCAGTACTTTTAGGTTGTAACAATACGGGTGGAGTAAAATGGTATTTCCTGTGATCTAGATCAGAACTTAATAACATAATTGCTTTTCAACCACTGCAAGCATCCAGTTTAAATTTAAGTATTAATTTAATTGCACTGGAAGTATAAATTCAGGAAAAGATATTTTTGGCTTTCTGTATCACTATGTGCACAATTGAATATTCTGTTTTAATAAGGTGTCTGTTTTTGTGCTGCATTGTCTAAGAGCTCAGTCATGTTTTCATCTTCAGCTGAGTTTTCTAAAGTCTTGGCCATGTTTTCAGCTGCAGCAAAATGCTGGTTTAACTTTTTGGATGACTGAAGATGCTTAATCCAGATGTTGAGTGCATTCATAATTTTCTGTTTTTATTAAATATATGTGTAGCAGATTATAAAATTCCATTGAAGCATATAACTTATTCCAAAAAGCTGCATTGCATTAGACTATTGCAAAAGAAAGGAAGTGTACAGAATTTTCAGATATTGATATGTAACCATAATAGTTCATAAACAGACATATCTTAAGGGATATTCTTGTGCTGTGTCTTATTGAATTCCTTTAATCCTCTTCCAATTAATATTGACACTTGGTTTTCATTTAAACAGTGCATCAAAACCTACAATTCAGACTGGCATATTGTTAACTATAGATATGAAGATTACTCAGGAGAGTTTCGACAGCTTCCAAAGTAAGTATGTTATTTAGTTTGTTTAGTGGTATGATAAATTGAAATTGTGAAGGAACTTTGCACTAAGTATGCTATATCCATCTTTAATAGTCAGTAGAGATGATAAGGCTTTTTGGATGGAATTGATGAGCTTGAATGTGTAATATGTTAAATAATTTTCTGGGAAGGTACTGTAATAACATTGCCTTACAAGACATTGTATCACTGACAATGTGACTTTAAGTATGATAACTAAAACAGGCTGATGTTTAGATGAACCTAAAATGGTAATATCCTGTTTTCATCACTTCAAAGGCAGCCTTTGGAACTCCCTTTAAGATCTTGGGGAATAGAACCTAACTGATGGTTGGAGCAGGTTTTCGCAAGGATGATTCAAAGTACAAGCCTAACCGACATCTGTTACAAACTTTCTAAACCATCTGCTAGAGAAATGTTTTTCCACTTTTTCAAAATTTTGTCGAAAGAGTATAGAGATTAGAATCTTAATTCAGAATGTCTGAGAGTAGCCAAATACTCTGAGTACCCCAGCTCTGGAAGATTTATGTCTTCCCTAACTTCTCTCCTGCATTTATCAGCTAAGAAATAGTTACCTTGCCCTCTGGAGAGTTCTAATCTGTTCACAGGTTTTGTACAAGTCAGTATCTGGTTTTCACTTGCCCTGAACAGAAACCACAATAGGAATTTAAAAAATGCATCATCCTACAAGGAGGCAGTGGCTGCAGGTATGAATTCTTATGATAAGATATTAGGAGTACAGTGAATGAGAAGGCATTGGTTCTCTTCAGTTACACATTAGCACAGTAACAAACAGAACAAAAGGAACATGGCTGCCAGATGTACAAATGAGGAAAATTGCTTTCTAAGAAATAGAATTAATGAACAATACATGCTTTTACATAGTTATTCTTGTGCTTTTTCCTCTTTAGTAAGACTAGAACGTCTTAATTTTTGCATCAATAAAATATGTAACTAATCCAAAAATTCCTAGTACTTCGGAAGCTTTTTCTTTTGTAGTAAAGGGACAAAGCCAGACAAACTTCCTGTTCATTTATATGAAGTGGATGAAGAAGCAGATAAAGATGAGGTGAGATAATAGCAATTTCTTACTTTCTCTTGTTTTCATTAAAGAATGTTGGGTATGTAGAAGTTGTGAATTTGGTTAAATGTTGATGTCAGTACATGAAAACAGAGATTAGCTTGAAACTCCTTATTGGGAAGCAAATCAGTTATTTTACCTGTCTCCCTTCAAATAACCTTGCTCTCCGGAGATCTGTCAGGTGAGCTAGAAAAAGTTTTGGCAGATAATAAAATTGAAGTTTTAGTACTTGGTGACATACAATCCTTCAGCTGTCATAAAATCTGTTTTATACTGTGTCTGTGTGGGCAGGTTTCCAGAGAGAAGTGTTTCCTGCAGTTTAATCATGGAACTGAGTAAAATCATAGGTGAATCTGTTCCAGAACAGCGACAGCACACACACTTCAGCATGCATGACAGTATAGCATACAGAGGGAGCTAAAATAAATTCATCACAAAGTTGAGTAGAGGATACGACTTGAAGAGCTGTCATGGAAACAAAGGCTTTAAAAATTGACTAAAATTTCTAGATATTTTCTCTTGTGTCCTTGACTTAGGGAAAGGAGAGATGTATAGCATCAAGCAATTTTCAAGTATATTTTAAATGCCAAAGACTTTTTTTTAGGCAACTGCCTCTGTTATTTTTGTGATTCATTTATTTTTTACCACACCCTATTTCAAAACACGTTTTTAAATGCCACTGTTACCTTTTCTTACAGTTACTTGAACTCTTATATATCAAACAAGAATTAAAATAAAATAATTTTTCTTTTTTGTGGTTTTTACTCTTGGCAGTTACTTTGCTTCTAAATTCCTGGTATTCAGAACTGCTGCATATGAAATGAGAGGATTAAATGTGAAGAAGTTGTTTGCAGAATTCAGCTGAGTAGATAGATTCCCAAGCAGAGAGTCCCAGGCTGACGTTTATCCAGCACTGCTATTAATCTACACTGTGATATTTGGACAAATAACTTTATGCATCTATGTCCAAAGCTTCCTATTTGTAGGATGGGAATAATTATGATTACTATTCTACTAACATTTAAAAGACTTTGCATTATTTACTGTGATAGTATTTCTGACAACAGAAGTGTATTAGAAAACAGTGAGTTGAACACTAAGCAATTAAATGGATGTATAATTGACTATAATTCTTACCAGGAAATACATTATGGATAGAATTAGTTAAACACTGGAAAACTATAATTTGGCTATTAGCAGGTAGTATGTGTTTTATTAGGAAACGTGGGTAGAGAGGACTCCTGTGTCCTGTAAGAACAAGCAGAAACAGAGTATTTCTTTCAGAAGTACAATCACTGGAGGAGAGGCCTGCTGCTCTTTGAGGAACTTGGAAAATAAACACACGAAAAAGGCATGCTAGGAGGAAAATGGAACTTAGTGGGACAATAGAGTGGGGGGACCATAAATTCTTTCATCAAGGGAAGACTTAATGCCAGAGGTGTTTCTTTCAGACATTAATAACTTTCTGTGCCAAAAAGCACAGATGCAACCCTTAGATTGAAAGTTGTTTGGTCATTTTGCTTTGCTTTTGTTTGTGTTTGAAGAAAGCTGATTTATTAAGAGTATGATAGAAAACAAAAAGCTAGAAGTGATTAAAAATTGGAGAAAAAACAGATAGATATTAGATTAATCCTGCATCACTAGAAAGGAAAAAATTACCTATCCAAAACCAATTCAGGCTATCTGGCCATCAGGTTGATGTCTGCAAATGGAATTTTTCCATCCGTTATGAGATCAAGATACGGGATTGTTTTTGTTGAAACAGACTTTGAAGCCAAGTTTGTGGGAAGATCACTTTAAAAAGTGCAGCACAGTATGCAGCAGTAATGATAAAAGTGAGGAAATTACCTTACCAGTTGGAAACAGGAAGTATGTTCTCAGTGTGAGAGTCGTGTGTTAACAAGTGGATCCTGGATTCCTTTGTATTAGCAGATGGTCAGCTGGAAAGATTCAGTAGCTTTTTGGCTCTGTAGGCGGGAATTCTGCCTGACAGAAGAAATGGTGTAACTAGAGAGGCCCACATGATGCTCAGTTTTATTGCTACAAACCAGCATGCAGCTCAACAGAGTTGGGAAATTGTGCACCTCAGAGACTGGGAACGGGAATGTTAATAGAGCTAAATCTTAATTTTTGTTAACTCAGGTAATTAAGGAATGTTAGTGGTATGAGGTGATCCAATGCATGGTTTGTGTAATTACAGAAAAGCATTGGTTGTTTTGTGCCAGGTTTTGGCAATAACTCATCACCTACTCATGGCCTTACACTTGTAAAGGTATCCCCCTTTCCTTGGGGATAACTCACAGCAGGGGAGGTGAAGAGTCATAGAGTCATGTTTGGAAACCCAGTATTTTAAGTTGTATCTGTATCTTTATTCTTGTACAGGAAAAATAATTATCTTGGTAATAGAACAACAGTGACTTGAAAATATGGAAAAATGATAACTGTATTGCTTGGACAGTGAGACTCTTTGGGGCACATGAAAATTTACTGAGTATTTCTGGTCTATGCCTTTGGGCCATTATATCAGATGCTCCGGTAGTTGATGACTATGTCATCCTTACTGGGCCTAACTTCAATAGTACCAAGCTGACTACAAATTTTAAAAGGTCAGATTGATGCATCTTTTGCCTTCTGTTCATAGATTTTTGAAGTTCACATGTGCATATGCTTATGAGTATGCAAGCTAGACAGACTAAATAATCTGTAAATAAATTATCTAGTAACATTTTACAGAATGTTCCTTGATTCAGTTCCAGAAACAAATTCATGTTATTCCAAGATTTGGTTTAATGTTCAGTTGTTGAACTAGTGACTCTCTCCCCCGTATATAATCAGTTTTTGTTGCATGTTTTCTTAACAGCAGAGAGAAGGAATGAAAAAAAGTACTTGAGGTATTCAAGGATGTTTTGTGATTTTGTTTGCAGCTGGCTGCTCAGTTAAGTCTGAATATTTCAGTAAAAAAAATTACCAGGAGTATTTCTCCTCTAGGTGGATGAAAATCCTCCTACATGTCTAATTCATTAATAGTTTTGTTTCAAAATGGGCTACATCAACTGGAAACCATGGTAACATCAGCTTCGTAGTACTCTAAAAGATTACTTGGAACTGGTGATTTAATATTTATTCTGTGGCAGTTATAAATCTGTCTTTTTGATCTGTTTTGATAGCAAAATGCTGCTTTTTGGTAATTGTTAACATGCTAAGATTTTTGATGCATTCATTCAGTTCCCTCCCCTGGCAGATGGATGTGGGGTACAGGCAGTGGGTGTGATGTGTGATGCTTGCATTGGATCTGCTGTTTGTGAACTTGCCATCGCTGCCAAGTTCAGTCTTGTTCTCTCTGCAAAGCTTTGATTCTGATCTGTAAAAGGGCAGACCCAATTCAAGAATTACTTCTCTGTAAATTCTTAAGAAAGTAATGTCTTTGAAGTACTGTATGTAAAGCAAAATGGTTTGAGGAATCTTGGTTGAAGTTTTGCAGAAGCATGTGTTTGCATTGTTCTTTTTGGCAATAGAAATTGGTGAAAATTCTTTCACTCTGTGGAAAAGGTTGCAAGGTAAATGTAAGCAAATGTTTTAAGTTTTGGCTGTTATAAGTTTTGACTGTTTGCTCATTCCCCTGTGTTTCATTGGGATTTGTCTTGACTAACATGTAGCGATCTATAGGCTGGATCATCCTGTTGGCTGTAGATAAAGCCTGTAGAAGTGGCCAGATTGCATAGCAAAAGTTAGATGAGGTCAATCTCATCTCAGGTCTTTAAATAAAATAATGGAAAAGCTATAGAATTTCAGCAGGGACTCATAGTACATTATTACCATTATGTTATGTCCATAGTTTTTCTGACTTCTAAAATGACTTCTGAAACTATTGATAAATACTACATGGGCTGTGATGCAAACCTTTACCTTTTCTTTTTTCTTCTTTTTTTTCTTTCTTCCTTTCTCTGTATTCCTTTCTTACTTTCCAGGACGCAGCATCTCTTGGGTCTCAGAAGGGTGGAATAACAAAACAAGGATGGCTTTACAAAGGCAACATGAACAGTGCAATCAGTGTGACAATGAGAGTAAGTTTTAAATATCTTACTTATAACAAAAACCTGAACACTGATACTGAATATCCCTGTGCCTTGGAGAGGTCAATTTGTGGTATGTGGTTTAGTTCTAAAAAAATTGTATTAAAAGAGGGGAGCTTGTATGTACTTCATATATCTGAAACCTTGCTTTTATTTTATGTAAACCAGAAAAAACAAGCCATGAAAAATCTAGTGTGTGGGAGGAATTAAATTTTCCTAACTGTACCCTTGTGTGACTTTACTGGAAAATGGACTTTGTAATATTGATGGGGTGGGGGTTATTTGTTTGTATTTTATATAAAACTATAATTTTTAATGTGCCTCTTATGTATATTATAGAGTCAGTTTTAAATACCTTTCAGTCGGTCAAAAATACTGTCAAATGATATAGTGCAATCCTGCTGCAGATAAGTTAATTTTTTTAAATGAATGGTTTCTGATTTTTTTGCAGATACTGATAATGTTATCTATAAATAAAAGCTTTTTTTCTATTACCTACTATGTAAATAGCACTTATGAGTATATAATATGAAGCTAATTAATAGCTAATTAATATGATATGAAGCTAATTAATGCTACTACTTCTTCTTTCCTCCTTTCTTTTCACTAGTCATTTAAAAGAAGATTTTTCCACTTAATCCAGCTTGGTGATGGATCCTATAATCTCAATTTCTACAAAGATGAAAAAATATCTAAAGAACCTAAAGGATCAATATTTCTAGATTCATGCATGGGTGTGGTTCAGGTAATTATAGTTATTCTGCCTGTTTGCCAATTAATTCCGTATTTATTAGCAAGTGAAATTTTATTTAAAATATAGATTAATGTTGTTGAATGTAGATAAGTACCTATTATGCAGAGAAACAAATAGACAGGCTTCATCTTGCCAAAGCAGTGAACAAGATTTCAAAGGGCAGGAGACTGAATTTTTGAAATCTTTCTGAAAAGAACATAAATTACTGTAGATGTCAAGTATTTAACAAACCAAATTCTAAGGCAAATGCACGAAGAACCCCAAACTTGGCAAAGTAATGACAGCATAAAATTGAAGCTTATTTCAGTTAGATTTTGTGCTTGCATGAGCTGTAAAATGTTTTTCATAGCTTCTTGTGTGGGATTGTTGCAGGAGTTGTATTGAATTCAAACACCCTTCCAGATGCTTTCATTTGACCTTTATAATGTTACTTTTTTGTGCTTTTCTTTATTTTGAAAAGTTAAGGGCTTTAGTAAAATGTTTGTCAGTAGCCAGTGCCAAAGAAAAGATTGTTTTTCTTTTTTTTTTTTTGTGATTCTGCTATGTATTTATAGTACAGCATGTAACTGTTCTGTTAGGCACAGCATACCTGGAAAAACCCCAAGGGTCCTAGGGTTTCTTAACTTGTACAGAAATAGGCAAAGTTTAATGAAAATGTATTGCTTAAATAATATTTTTGTAGCATGAAGTTGTTTGAAGATTTTCACAAAGAGATAAAACAGCTTTATAGAGGATGTTTCCCCACCAAATATTGTAGTATTGGGTTTTGGATACACATTGAATAGGTAACTTCTATGAAAATCTTATAACTGTAATAATTTTATCATATTACAAGTTCTATATATAATTTTACAGGAATTATTTTGCCTTAGAGATGCAATTCTGGCCAACTCCACTGAAATGAATTTAATTTGTGTTTTGAAACAAGCCAACAAACACAAAAGGGGTTCCTAAACATGGCTGTAATCTCATCAATATATGCAAATACTGATGGAAGGTGCAAAGAGGACAGAGCAAGGCTCTGTTCAGGGATGCCCAGTGACAGGGCTAGAGGCAACAGGCACAAACTGAAACACAGAAGGATGCCTCTGAATATCAGAGGACACTTTTTCACTGTGAGAGTGGCTGAGCACTGGCGCAGGTTGCCCAGGGAGGTTGTGGAGTCTCCATCCTTGGAGATGTTTACGATCCTGTGCTAAATGGCTCTAATTGGCTGTGCTTGAGGAGGGAGTGTTGGATGAAATGACGACCAGAGGCCCCTTCTAACCTCTCACCCTTCTATCATTTTGGGATTTAAAACCTAAAAATCTCTTTTCCTCATACATACTTTCATACTATTCCATACTTTCTATTCCAGCAGTTCAGTCCAATTAACCTCAAGTTTCCTCAGACTCTGCCAGAAGCTTGCTTTTTAAAACAAACAATGTATTACTGTTTCTTTTGCTCTTCTGCAAATAGGTCTGATAAAGTCATCTCTAAGTAAAAGTGTACTTTGGATGCTTTAAAATTTATAGTTGGCTATGTCTCTAATTCTGTACTGTATTGTACAGTACCCTCAGTGGTCAGCGTGGTACCTGGTCTTCAAAACCGCATGTAAAAATTTGAGACTAGTTATGAACTAGCATCATGTGCAAAATCAAAACCAGTTAATGCTCACTTCCAAGAAGCCAAGTAGTCATTCAGTGGCAATGACTGAATGACTGAATACAATAAAGGGGTTTGGAAATAATTCTTCTTTACTTGAATTTTTGGTGTGGGGGGCAAGTAAATGCTGATTTAAACTATCAAATAGTATACATAATGTCCGTATTCCAGACATATAGTTTTATTATCTTATATTATGTCTTGTATCCTTTCTGGCTGATCTTATTGTTTTACTGTTCCTTACTGTTGGTGTTGAATTAGCATTTAAAAACTCATATGGGAAAAAGTGGTATCTACACAGTAGAAATTGCACTTCCATTTAACAGAAGAGGAAAGTAAAGGAAAAAAATTTGTAAGGACCCCAGCCATATTACTTTGAAGTAGTCTGACATGGAATTGCTAGAAAAGGTTCTTCTTAGGTAGTTATAAGATTTTGTTTCATTCTTGTAAGAATGAAACTCCTTGTTTCAGAGTCAGTCTTTTTAGTAAGGGGAGATTAGTTCCTATTGCATTGCTATAACACTCCCCTGGTCTGAGTGCACTCAGTGCATTTGCTTACTTATTTTTTCAAAGACAGTAGATGCCTGAGAGAGAAACACTGACTTCATTATAGACATGAAGATAGACCAGAATATGCTTTTTCATCAGAGCTTGTATCAAGAGGAATGCTGTATTTGTACTATTTGTACAATAGAGGTTTTTTTTTTTTTTTTTTTATTGGAGTTTTTGGTTTGGGTGCATTTCTTTTCTTCCCCAAACTTAAATAAAGAGACTGTAATTCCTGGAATTCTGTTTGGTGTTTTTTGGATTTGGTTTTGTTTTGTTGGGGCTTTTGTTTTAATACTAAATTATATAGAGACTTTTCTGATCAGAGATGTGGAGCACATAATATATGCGGTGTATCTATTCCCATATCCAGGCACATGTGTAGGTATTGTTGCTCTAATTCAGTGTTTTGTGAAATCTGAGATCTGTGACATCTACTGCCTGTGTCAAGGTTTTATAATGTGAAACAAAGGTTACTTTTCTTAGGATTTTTCATTCATTTCAACACTGATTTCAACAAGATTGCCTTAGGCTTGTCTGAAGTCCGCACTTTTCTTTGTATGCTTGGCAAAAACTCAACTTTGGTAGAAACCTGTCTGTTTTGTCAACAAATAGTTGATTAGTTAATCAACTATCAAATTAGTTAATTGAAGAATCTGAGATACAGTGAAACTAATATGTTATTTGGCATTTAATTAAACAAAAAATCCCCCAACCATTAAATCTGTCTTACTCTTTATTTTAATGTTTATCTAATACATTATCAATTTGTAAAACTAAATTGATGATAATATAGAATTTTCATTTAAGATTTCTGAATTCATTCCCAGAAACATGAGTCAGGCTAAGTAGCATTTGAAACCCTGGTTTAAATTGTGCAGAAAAGGATGACAGAAATGGTTGAGGAAAAAAGGAGGAACTGATTCACAACTTTATGTATATCTATATGACTAACAATATCAGGGCATTTGGGGTTGTTGTTGGTTATAATTTTACCTCTAGTATAAAATCCCAGACTGCAAACAGTTGTCACTCAAATATGATAATGTTTTGTGCTTTTTATTTACTTTTTTTTCAGTAGACCTTAGTTAGTTTCATTTCTAGATGGTCTGAGTACATAAAGAATTGATATTTGAACATTGGATCTTTTATAAAATGATTGCAAGCAGAATAATGACTGGAAACTGGAAAATAGGCTGTTGTCTTTCCTACTTGCACTTGTTGCAGTGCTACAAATAACTTCAAAAGGTGAAATGTCAGAGAGAAAAAAGTGTCATTATGATACATTTTTTCAAAATATCAAACTGTATTTTTGTATAGAATATCTGAAATATGTGTAACTTCCTATGATAGTGGTTAGACAGTATGTGAAGTGCTACACGGGTCTTTTATTTTCTTATAGAACAATAAAGTCAGACGTTTCGCATTTGAGCTCAAGATGCAAGACAAGAGTAGTTTCCTTTTAGCTGCAGACAGTGAACTTGAAATGGAAGAGTGGATAAACACTCTGAATAAAATCCTTCAGCTTAACTTTGAGGCTGCAATGCAAGAAAAAAGGAATGGCGAGTCCCACGAAGGTAAGCAGGGTTTCCAGCAAGGCTAATGTTATGTGACCATGTCTTCTTACATACATTTTGGAAGGAAGGACTTTAATGTGGCTAATTTTTTTTCTTTGTTTGTTTTCTTTGGTCATAAAAATTACAGGCCTTTTTACTGTCCACTTCAACTGATAAGCATTTTAACCTTTTGGACATTAAAACAGTACTGTTCTGTATTGATTCCAGTTGAGTCAAGTCCACGAGATAACTGTGAGACTGATTAAGCCTAGAAAAGTAGAACCTGCAATGTAGAATCATGGCTGAGGCAGTTTAAAGAAGAAAAGAAACTTAGGATGGACTTGTTTTGAAATATGTAAAATGCTGCTGAAAATGAAATAATCTGTTCTGTGGTCACTGTAGGTAGAAGTAGTGGTTACAGTGTGTGGCTTAAATTTAAATATAATTCCCTTGACCACAAATATTTCCTGCAAGTATTTAAATACACTGCTGGGGTGTAGAATCCTTTCTGTTGGAGCTCTTTAAGAACAGGTAAGGCAGGTATCTGTAAGGAATGCAGTGTATGTCACCAGTATTTCAGTGACAAATGGGTAGTCTAGTTGTCCTCTCATTCACTTTTCCTCTTGAGGGTGGATGGAGAGATGGAAACTGCTGTGAAACCAACTGTATGCATAGCCAAAAGAACCTGGAGGATATTATTGAAGGTTGTTTTTTTATAAATAGTTCGAAGTACCAAAAGGGATCATTGGAGTTTAAAATGAGATATTGCAGTCTTCAAAGACTGTCAGAATTCGGTGTGATGTTTGCAGCAAAAGCAAAATCTGAAGAGCAGAAGCATCTAGCTCTGGGAAAGACATTTTAGTATGTGGTCCTTAGCTGACCTTAGCACTGCAAGATGTTTATAGCTGACTGAATGGCTGCTTTGTAAATCCAGTAACTGTTGGTGAGTAGAGCTGGGAACCTAAGGAACAGAGGGAACTTGTTTTGAAGTCAAGTTACAATGCATTGTGGAAAGACTAATGTAAGTTTGTGCACTGAGTATCTGCTTGCCTCATGCAGATATTAAAATTAAAATTAAAATTAAAGATGTCTTCTTTTAAGATTAGAAGTAACTGTTATTTTAATGACTTTTGTAACTAGTTACATCTTTTGAGAAATCCCTGCATCAAAATTATGTGGCTGTCCACACCTATTTATGTTAATAGTTGTCATTTTTGAGGAGATAGGAGATTAAAGAAGTTCTTTTGCTATGGAGTTTTGTGAGCACATTGGAATTTTTATATTTATTTTAAAATGAGTTTTATAATTTCAGATGATGAACAAAGCAAACTGGAAAGCTCATCAAGTAGTTTTGATAACTACTATCCTGAAATTGCCAAGGTAATATATATTGTAAATGTCAACTTGAGATATAAAGTATTAAACATAAGTTAGCCACATGAACGTTCAGTAAAGGTAAGGCATTGGCTGGTAGCTTCCAGTCAGTTTGTGGTACTTGGGAAGTTTAGAAGCTGTTTTATGAGGTGTGGTTATTGAGCTTTATTATTTTTCTGCTTTTGGACAGAAACAAGATACTGTCTTGAAGTTTCCTATATAAATCTTAATATGCTGTTTAAATGCAGCATTTCTTATTATTTTATTAATTAATTATATTTCATGTTGGTTTATTGCATTCAGGTAAGTGTTAAAGTGTTTCTATAGAAATCTAGTTATACTAAAGTCAAATTTTATTTTTAGACTTAAAAATCTGGCGCAGCTTGGTAGCAGTGAAGAAGTGAATGTATTTTAAGATGTTTGTGTTTATAATGAACTGAAGGGTCCATGGATGCTTCCTGTGTTGCCATGGTTCTTGCTTTTCAATTTTTTTCTTAGAGAAGTGTGATATAAACAAGCATGAAATAAAATTGAACAAAATAGAAAATAACAGTAACTCTTCCTCAGCCCATTGCAGACTTTCAGTTAAATCAGTGAGTTATGTGTTGCAGTTGGTTTTGTGAATTTTGTAAAGGAGAAATTTTTCTTAAATCACTCAAGAATTGAAACTGGTGACCTTTTTTATTGAAGCTGCAGAATCCAAATTCCTTCCTGTGGCTTTCTTACTCTTTCTTCTATGTGGTACAGCCTGGAGTATTCGAACTTTTCTGCTTGACCATTCTGTGGAATGCTCTCCATTTTTTTTTCTGAAGATCTGTCTGACTTAGTAGCTCCTCCTGAAGGTAGTGCAGCTTATGAACTGAGAATAAGCAAACCAAATTGTATTTACTACAGTACCTAACATATCAAAGGATCCAGTCAGAATACATTAGCAAGCTTTTAGCACCCAAATTGGTTGGCTGACTTAATTCTTTATGTTAACTGCTTTGTAATTAATTTAGCACATGTGCACAAAAAGCTGTTATGTGATAATCCAACTCCAGCTATGACTGTACTTGGAAATTAATTGGGATTGTGGTGCATATAATCAAGGCTTCCTTGGAAGGGCTGTAAGCATCAAACAGCATACTTGCATGAGGCCATGAAAATTTATTTCAGAAATAAATATGAAATTAGGTGTTCTTAATGTGTGGAAGATTTTTCTTTCTTCATTGTCAGTTATTATAATGCTTATGGTCCATATTCCTTACAGAGGGGACTTCAGGGCTGCATATAGTTTTAGTACTACAGTTGCCACTTCCTGTTTCCATAACTTTTGGATCAGAAGCATGCAGCTCTTAAAGCTCATTATTTTTTAGAATATTATTTTTGCTTAGCTCTTTAAGCACTGGCATGTTTTATTATTATTATTTATTCCATTGTTATAACCTACTTACATTTCTGCTTCCTTAAAAATATTTTTTAAATTTCCTCTTCTAATTCACCTTTCCTAAATATTGCCTTTCTAAGTAATTTGCTCTAATGTGTTTCCCTAGCCTTTTTTTATTTCCTGAGGAAAATGACAGGGAAAATGCTGTCCATTTGCATTACTCTTTGTGTCTTAACTTGATTGCTTTAGCTAAATGGTGTTTGTTTGGAGGATTTATTTTGTCCTTTATTCTTTCTTGCCTTGTCTTTTCAGCTGTTGTTTGGATTTGGTTCTTTTTTCCCCAGTGGAAGCGTTGCAAGGCATTGGGCTTTCTCTAGGAGAGTTTATAGCTGGTCTATTATTTTTGTTGGTTCTAGGAGGAGAATTTCACAATAGCTGACCTCATATCCTTATGAGGAGAGAAAAATTCCTTCAGGGGTGATTGTAGAGCACCTGACAGTAGGGGAAAAAACAGACTTCCTAGGAAGGGTTTAACCCTTGTGAGTACATACATCTCCAAGCCTTCATTTTTCCATCAATAACTGTTAGTTCATAACATAAACTAAGTATGATGGTACTTTGCACTTCAGCGCATAGATGCACACACATCTGTCTCAATCTGTCTTACCTATTTCATGTTCCATTTATCTGTAATTTAACTATTAAGAGTGAATGAAGGGATTTTGTAGGAGATTTTTTTTTGTGGTTGGTTTGGGTTCTTTGTTTTTGTTACCTTTATTAATCTTAAAATAAATTAGACCTCTGAAATAGCTGTGACTGTCATGATCAGTGTGCCCAAGCACCTCCTTAACTGTTACTGCTCTTAGAATACCTTGAGGTGGGAAAATATTGTCTCAGTTTTACAGATGAGGAAATAAAATCACAGAGTCACTGATGTGCTATAGACAGGGTTCATGGTAACATGCATTTTCAATTCTTGAGTCCTGACAACTGCCCCTGTTCTGTCAGTCAAAAATGCATATAATCGTCTGGTTTTGTGCACAAAACACGAAAGAATCTAAAACTATTCAAGATGCTTTAGCTGAAGCAGTTTCTGTCTGGCTTCTATGGCTAGGTAATCTTCCTCCTCAGTTCGTGTCACTAAACATTACCTCTGCAAAACATGCACACAACTTTCTTGCCATCCTTAAACTTTTTTACATTTCCTGTGTTTCCCAACTATACCAGTTGTGCAGCAAGCTAATTCTGCCAGTACTCTGCTAGTATTGAGTATCTGGGTCGTCTCTTTCACAGCAACTCTCCTCTTTTCTTCTTTTTGTGTTAAAGTTAACAAAGAAAAGTAAATCAAAACCATTGGAGCATTTATATTCAAAATAGTACCTCAGAATTTTTTATTCTGTATTACATCCTCTAAGCCAAATTTTATTTTTTAATTCCTGTTATCAATCTAAAAATATGGTTATGATCTCTTAGAGATTGTTCTTTTGTTTTGTTCTGTTTTTTCTTTCTCTTGGGACATAGTAGAAGTTGCTTCAGTCTCCAGCAAAGCAGATGTAGACAGTAGATCACTTCCTGCTGATGGTCAGTGATCAGCGATGAGCATTTTGGGTTTGCAACTTCTTTTAACCCATACAGGCTGATCCAAAAAGAAACACCTGCCTGTAATGTAATGTTTTGTATCCTTGTTTAGCCAGCTGCTACTTTAAGAATGGCATTTCTCCTGCATGGGTAATTTTGGTACATGCATCTGTTCATTTGTCGTGTCCTGTGACTTTAAAAATCATAGAAGGCTCTTTAAATAATACCTTTTTCAAACAAAGGTGACCTATGTATACCATCAGTTTTCACATTCTATTTTGTTCCACTTCACTTTTGTTTTACTGTGAATAGATAAGTATCCACAAATCCCAGAGTACAGTGAACTCTGCAAAATAACTTCTAAATGTGAGGGGTTTATCTTTTGGAAGTTTTTGGGTTTTCTCCAGCTACCCACAGGAAAACCACTTCTTTAGCAGTAGAGCTCAAAAGTTAAAGAAAAGCAACCAACAAAAAGAAAAAAGAAAGCGACCTAGGATGATGTTTCTTAATTTAGGTGATCTGTTGTTTACTCAGCAATCCTATGGTCTCAGGATACCTCTGAGCTTTAACCTGCAGTCATACTATGTGTTTTTGTTATAATAAAATAGGATTATGAAAGTTATTGTTTAAGGAGGCAGATATATAAATTACACTGAAGTGTAGTTCCCATGAGCTTGGAAGATTATATGTTGCTGATGTAAGGTTTTATGCTTCTGGGGCTGGAAAAAAGCATTCGGAGAAGAGGCTCTCACTTTGTGCTTAGTCATGTTTGATCAATGTAAACTAAGGAGGTACAAAACTCAGTAAGAGAGAAATGAACGCATT
This sequence comes from Taeniopygia guttata, assembly GCF_048771995.1. Taxonomy (NCBI): domain Eukaryota; kingdom Metazoa; phylum Chordata; class Aves; order Passeriformes; family Estrildidae; genus Taeniopygia; species Taeniopygia guttata. The sequence continues at coordinate 76,622,897 of NC_133024.1, read as the reverse complement.
AATCAAAAATGTGTGGAGCTTTGAGCATCACAGAAAAAGACATGAAATTGAAGCCCACTTTAATAGTGTGATATCAAAACCTCTTTTCTTATTTTGTACAGAGTACCAGAGAAGCAGAAATCAAGCTGAAAACTGAAAGCAGAGTTAAACTTTTTGCCTTGGATCCAGATGCACAGGTTAGACTTCTTAGCAGGAAACAGGGGTGTTTTATGTTGATCTTTTTGAGATGAAAGCAAACTTACGTTTATTTTTCTTTTATCTTTTTAAAGAAACTTGACTTTTCTAATATTGAACCAGAAGTGAAGCCATTTGAAGAGAAATTTGGAAAAAAAATTCTTGTAAGGTGTAATGATTTATCTTTTAATTTGCAAAGCTGCGTTGCAGAAAATGAAGAAGGACCAACAACAAATGTAAATAATTAATCTAATTACTTTCTGTTAATTCAGAAATGAATGTCCTGATGTTTAGTTGGCACTATCCTTAATGGCAGGGATTCCTTGTTGTGATTGGGAAGTTTATATTATGGGGATTTTTGCTATTTTAAATCAAAATGAAGACCTAAATTGAACATAAAGTAACTTTGCTGCTAATATTTTTGTTGGGTAGTGGAGAGAGAAATTTTTCTTTCACTGTCTTTTACATTTGTCAGGAATACATTTTCAGGCCATGTGTGCTCCTGAAAATGTTACTTATCTTTTTTCATACACGTTTTTACACTGATCTAGATGCTAGCACTGATACTTGGTTTGTTTTTTGTTTTTTTTTTTAATGTTTAGGTAGAACCTTTCTTTGTCACACTGTCACTATTTGATATTAAAAACAACAGGAAGATTTCAGCAGATTTCCATGTTGATTTGAACCACGCCTCAGTAAGGCACATGCTGTCCAGTGCATCTCAACAAATGATGAATGGCAGTGGTGATAGCTTACACAGAATTCAGGACATTCATGAAACTGTCTTGCAATATCCAAAGCAGGTAAGAGCTAGGAGCCTGAAGAACTAGTAGGATTTTGGATACAAGTTTCCTAGATTATTTCTTTGGCTTTCTATTATGTCATGTAAAATGTGCATTTTCCTTCTTTATTTATCTTTTGTTTTATTTCTAGGGAATATTTTCAGTCACATGTCCTCATACTGACATTTTCCTTGTGGCTAGAATAGAAAAGGTGCTACAGGGAAGTATTACACATTGTGCTGAACCATATATGAAAAGTTCAGATTCATCAAAGGTATGTTATTTTCTTATGTAGCATGAAAAAAAATACTGAAGCAAACCAGATTGATTTCAAACTAATAACTACAAATCAAAATCTTTGTTGTTTTATAGTAGATTAATGTAACTGGATAATTTGATTTAGTAAGCTGCAGTTGTTTCTAGTAACTATTATTACATTGTAGATAAAGGAACATTTTATTGGAAACATTTATTTCACTTTTTATGGCTGTGACAATGTAATTTTTAAAATGTCTTCAAGTAAACTGTTTTGACAAAAGAATAGTGGACTTCAGTGTGAAAGTTGAGTTGAAAATTGTTGAACAGTGAAATGTTAAATATAGATCATAACTGTATATCTCTCTTTGTTAATGCATCTTGTTTAGTGTAACACGGTTGACATTTTCTTTGTCTTTCTTTTTGGTGACAATAGTTTATTGTAACTTTATCTGCACTCTTGTTTTGTATTTTTTTTTTTTTTTCTCCAGAACCATTGAGATCATTAAGCTTCTGGTTTTATATATAAAATTCTTTGGGGATTTGCCCAAATCACTTCTGGAAATAATCCACTGGAACATCTTAAGTTTCCAGGAATCTAGGATGGTGTAACATTTTGATGTTCTCTGAAACATAGCTACAGGAAGTTTTGTTAGTTGCTGCTTCTTGTTTGTCAGTGAAGAAGCAGAGGTTCAATAGTTTTGATTTACAGCTATGCTTAAATAGACAGACCAACACAGAAGAGAAAAGTGGTTTTGTAAGCAGTGTCAGCTACTATTGATGTTCTGCCTATTTTTAGCTAAGAAGAAATAGTTAACTTTCAGTCTCTACAGGGCAACAGTGTTCTTTCCTACAAATTTGATGCTGGCTAAGCTTTGTGTAAAAAACCTTGTATTTTTCACTTGGTCTTAATATAGATCAGCCTACTGATTTGGTTTTCCAGGAATGTGTGAGGGTTTTTTTTTTCCCCACAAGCTATTGTTGGAAAACAGCGGCTTTGTATTTTAGGAGTTTGGTTTTGATGTTGACTATTACTGAGTTAAAATAAAACCTGAACTGAGTGTAGGTGATTTTGGTGTCCTTGGGCCTGAGCCATGTGAGGAGGTTAAGTAAGCCCAGGTGGTGCCACATTTGATGCTGAGTTCTGGATTTGTAGTTGCCCTGTACGATGGGAGTAGACAATGAGAATGCTCATGGTTATATTAACTTAATCTTTCTAGCATTCAATCACTTATAATTTTATACAAATGAATGCTTAGTTTGAATTTTTCTTCTGTTCTTGTTCTCAAGGACTACACTGTACTAATCTGAAACAAAAGAGAGCAATACCAGCTATACAGGCCTCCGTGTGGGTCAGTGCAGGGAGCGAGTTCCAGTTCCCTGCAAAATTGCTACTCTGGACAAGAAAAAGGGAAAATGGTAGCAGCACATTCTATAGTCAAAAGAAAAAAAAATCACTTTTTCTCCCCTTTGATGTTGAATAGAATGATTTAATGATTATTGTTTACTAAGGTTTTATGCTTCCAAGTGCTATTTCCCCCTTTTTTTACAGGAAAGGGTAATAGAGAGTTCTCTCAAACACACTAACAGAATCAACTCTTTATAATATCAACAGCACAGATCAGGGATAATATTCAGGAAGTTTTACTCTGTAGCTGGTTTTGCTTCTGGCAAAGAGTTTTGCTCTGTGTGGACACATGGGAAAAGCTGATTTCTGGAAAAGAGAAACCTAAGTGGTTCAGCTCAGTGTTGAACATCTCAAACCAGTGGGTTTCTAGCTTCTGATTGTTGTATTTGTTGGTTCTGTATAATGGAGGTTTTGTTCATTTAAAAGTTAACAAAATCAAGAATTTAAACTTTTAATGAGAACAATGTTGCAATGTCCATACACAGAGTTGTCCATGTGATCTTCATACAACTCTTCCCCATAGTCTGTGTGTATTTGTAGTACAAGGCTTGCAGAGTATTGTACTACTTACTCTGTAGGAATGTGTTCTGGTACATAGGGTGAATGGTGGATATAGGGGGGGGAGCAAGTGAGAGGGGAAATGTGGAGGGTTTTTTTTGAGTTTTATTTTTAAAAACAGTTTAATTTTGCTCTAGCTTTCAGTCTATATTCTGTGTATAATACTATTTCTCATGCTTAATTAAGTGTTTTTTATCAGAAATGTGGATGGGTCTGTTTACACCCATGAAATGCTGTGAAATCAGCAGGCTGTGCTTAACATGAAATGAGTAGTTAGGAGTCATTATCAATTGTCTTTCCCTTCACATACTTAGGATTAGTCTATAATCTTCTAAAGAAGATTTTCTAATTGATATCAGTGTCAATATATGGGTTTTTTTCTTGAGTACTAATGGTTCAGAAAAATGTAGCTTTTCAAATATGGCTATTTCTTATGTCCCTTGTAGGTTGCACAGAAAGTTTTGAAGAATGCTAAGCAGGCATGCCAGAGATTAGGTCAATATAGAATGCCTTTTGCCTGGGCAGCTAGGTGAGGACAAATCTTGTCAATCTGTATTTTTTCCCTTACTTTTCTCTAACATGTTTTTTTATATCTCCCTTCTTGTAAAACTTAAAGTGCTATTTAAATTATTTCTTCTTTTGCTTTCAATTAACCGAAGATTTCCAGCAACCTTGCACTTCAACTCTGTAGTAGGAGAAAAGTTAGAAACATGCATTATTATTCAAACTGTTGATCTTGCCAGCTGTTTTCTGTTGTCAATATTTTTAATGTTATCAAAGATTAAATGGTTCACACTTGTTAGACTGAGCTATTTGTATCTTAACCTCACCTACGAGTTTAATATTAAATATTAAATATTAATGAATATTAAATGTTAATGAATATTAATGAAGGATGGTGCAGGATGTTCTGATTTTTAATAAAAAATTTTCCTGAAATGAATTTCAATACTTGCATAAACTCAGCTAAAAGCAGGATTTTTACTTTCAGGACATTGTTTAAAGATGCCTCAGGAACCCTGGACAAAAATGCAAGATTTTCTGCTCTCTTCAGGCAAGACAGTAATAAACTCTCAAATGAAGACATGTTGAAATTGTTAGCAGATTTCAGGAAGTAAGTCTGATTTTCCCACTTGAAAAAACAGAAACAAACAAACCTAAAACTCCTCACTCCTAACCCACACAATATTTTGTTATGGTCTTGAACTGGAACATCTAGTATTTTGATGTATGTATTTATACATGTCTTTCACATCAAATATAGGATCTGTATAAATATATTTAAGGCCTTCAAACAAGCTACAGATCTTTCTTTTACAGGGTTTGGGGGCTATAAGCAGGACTGAAGTATAATCCCACATGTAACATGCAGTCAGAATCATACCCTAAAGTACCTCTATGTTTGCACAGTATGCTCAGCTGTTTCTCAAAGGAAAACAAGTATGAGCATAAATCATCTGTTCCCTGACCTTGGGCAGGGGATGCTGGCTCTCAGGGAAAGGATTCAAGCAAGTCTCCTGCCCACCTTCCTTGGGAATGTGTGTGTCTCAGGATACCTAAATAGCAGAGCATTTTTACCAAGTATTATTAAAGAATTCATTGTTTTGTGTGGGAGACTTATAAGTATTAACTTGAATAATCACTAAGTACAAAATGGGCTATAGTTTCTTTCTTTGTGCTTAGCAAATCTGAGAAGGAGATGAGATTTGCAATAGGTTTTTAGCTCACTTTTAGCAAGTGGCTGAAAGTTTTGTTGAACTTGGTGTAGCAGTAGAATATACTGGTACTCTGGTGGGATTTTAGTTGTTGAGAATTTTAGATTTTTTGTGTACTGATTTTTAAGAGAATATTATATTTAACTTGAGGTTGTAGAGCAAGTTTTTTAAACTAAATAGTAGAACTGAGATTATAAGCACATAGTTTAATTTAAAATGTGTGATATTACAACAGACAATAATAATACTCCTTGCCATAAATGCTATTACTGCAATTGAAGCAATCAGTAAATTAGCCTGCCACACTACTCTGTGAGTTAAGGGAGTGTTTTTGGTTATTTCAGCATCCTGTTTGTGGAACCATGTACAGTATTTCACAGGAATTCCAGTAAGAAAGGGGTTCTGATGTCTAAGGCATATCTGTTGGAATTAGAATCCTGACTCCAGCCAGAAGTTTGATTCACAGCATGAGATTGCTTTTTAGGACAATTTTGCACCCACTTGCTGTGCAATAATATTAAAAAAACCTTGCTGCTGACTGTCTTTACTAATAAAGGATTCTGCATGGTTTTGGCATGGAAAATACTTGTACTTCATGTTTCTGAAATAGCTACACCATAACATTTATAGTTGGGTTTTGCAGGGTGAATTGCTAGTCTAGAAAAAGGAGGAGATAGAAACTTGCTGATTCTCTTCCCCCAGGTTTATCTTACTGCCATGAATCCTATCACTTGCAACTGAAATGAAAAACTTACTTACAGAGTCCCTCTTTGCTGCACATGGTAGTGAGTTACTACATGGCAAAACTTGCTTTTGAAAAAGCGTTTCATTTCAATTTAAAGAAAGAAAAAGTCATGCTTTTCCGTGACCTTTGACACACTTGTGTGTCAAGTCTTTTTTTTTTTCCCTGAGAATTTAAAGGAAAAGAAAACTGTGTATCTAGGCAAAAAGCAAGACCACATCAGTCATGCACCCTCAAACCACCTTTCCTCTCATACTCCTATTTCAGGATATTACTTTTGCCTCTGTTTCCTATTATCTTTTTTTTCTGGCATCTGATTTGCATTTAGCCTGACTTTGAGGGACTTTTTTTTCCTTCCTACAGACCTGAAAAGATGGCCAAACTTCCTGTTATTTTAGGAAATCTGGATGTTACAATTGACAATGTGTCACCAGATTTTCCAAGTAAGTACTAACAAACACTGTTAAATGGGCATTCAGGCTTTTTCCTCTTCAGTTCTTTATTTGTTTTTTTATAATGTGTTTTCAGATTATGTTAACTCATCATACATTCCCATGAAACAGTTTGAAAACAGTACCAAGACACTCACAGCGTTTGAAATAGAGGAGTTTGTTCCCTGTATACCAAAATGCACTCAGCCTTTTACCATCTACAACAATCATCTTTATGTTTATCCAAAGCACTTAAAATATGACAGTCAAAAGTCTTTTGCAAAGGTGAGTAGAGGAAACCTGTACCACCTTCTTTCTCAGGTTTAGTTAAGATTGTTTACATATTAATTTCTGTGATGATCCTTATGATTAATTGCTTGGGTTTATTTTTTTAACCACTGCTTTAGGCTAGAAATATTGCAGTGTGTGTTGAGTTCAAGGATTCTGATGAAGAGGATTCTTTGCCTTTGAAGGTCAGTCTTTTCATTTTTGTGGCTGATAGAAGTAAATAGTGAGCAGTTAGCTAAGTAACAGTAGTACTTTAATTGATCTAGTTTGGGATGGTGGCTTGAGAGTAACTTCTGGATGGCTTGCTTATGATAAAATAAATTTCTAAAGAGTCCTCAGAGCATTTAATGTATTTGATATTCTTTTACTAAAATTCCAGGAATAAGCTTGTTGCAAACAAGGGTAGCTTATACCTGCTCCCCAGTAAGTTAAAACATTAAAGATTTATTTGAACTGCAGAGCCAAGCTCCATTTTATGAGCTATCACAGTATATAAAAGGTGCCTGGAAGAACAGAAGTAGAGAAATGTAGAGACATCCTGAAGTGAAATCACAGTGTCAGCTCTACTGCACAGCAGGCAGACTGAACATCATGTAAAGAAACCAAGTTAAATACAAGTTAAAATATTTCAAATTCTAGGTGAGACATTCTAAGCTGAGGGTAAACAAGAATCACATGGTCTTTTTGTTCCTTTTTCCTTTTTTCTGTTCTTAGTGTATCTATGGTAGGCCTGGTGGACCAGTATTTACGAGAAGTGCATTTGCTGCTGTTCTGCATCACCATCAAAATCCAGAGTTCTATGATGAGGTAAGCTGCCTTTCTGAGGAAACTTTACTAGGTCAGGTACTATGTAAGTTTCAAAATACAAGAAAATATTAGAGGATTGCAAAGTTCCCAGTTAAATCAGGTTGCCTTTCTAAGAATTTTGTTAAAGTTTTGTGTGTTTGATTTGTGGTCTAGCTTCAAATAACATACAACCTGGAATTGCTTTTTAAATGTAGAACCAGTAACACATATCAGTGCTCTAGCTGAAAACTTCTACAGAGATTTCTTTGCCTTTCAGATTAAAATAGAGCTGCCCACTCAGTTACATGAAAAGCACCATTTGTTGTTCACATTCTACCATGTCAGCTGTGATAATTCAAGCAAAGGGAGTACAAAGAAGAAAGATGTTGTTGAAACACAAGGTTTGTACACTAATGCCTTACTTTCAGTCATTACTTTGGGGTATGCTTATCTGGTAACCCATAATTTTTGTGATCCATATAATGCTTTCTAATTACATAGGACTGACTGAAATATTTAACAAAATATTTCTTCTAATTTAAATGTTTCCAATTTTGGTTTAGATTGTCCGTTGAATGTAGAGTAGTTTTTGAAATCAGTGACAGTTACTTTGTGCTTTCAATATTATGTAGTTTTTTGAGTTCAAATCATTTGGCCTTTACAGCAACATGTTCTATTTTATGAATTACATGTCAGAATTATTTGGTAAGACTTTTCATGTAAGGGTGTATGTGAAGTTTCATAATATTTAAAATCACTTGCCTTTCATATTCTGTAGTTGGGTATTCTTGGCTTCCTTTGATAAAAGATGGAAGAGTGGTCACCAATGAGCAACAAATCCCAGTGTCAGCAAATCTTCCATCGGGCTATCTTAGTTATCAAGAAGTGGGTGTTGGAAAGGTATGTTGTAGAAAATGGTTCTAAACTTAAAAAAGAACCCAAACATAGTGGAGAGAATGTTTGGTTGTAATTGCCCAGTCTGCTGATAAGATTTAAGTAATTTTCTAATAGAATTTATTTTCTTTTATAGTAGAAATGGAATGCTTAGCAAAAGTCAGCTGTCTGACCTAGAGGAAACAAATAAACCCAAAGAGACATTGGAGACAAAAAAAAAGTATTAGGACAGGTTGAGTCAAATTCTTCTAAAAATCAGAAAGTTGTTACATACTTCTGTTGTTATTTAGCTGATACAATTAAGATATGCTTATGTTTCATTTCTATAGTAATAATTAACTAGAAGTTACAGTAATTTTTAAACATTTAAAATTATTTTGAGGTTATGAAGGTTTGCAAATAATCTGAAGTACTTTACTAAATTTTTTTTAGCATTTCATGCTGTCTTCTTTCAGTAAGTCCTTTATTCCTGAACAAGTCTTCTCACATCTTGATTTTTGTGATCTCTATACTTCACAAGTAAAATTTATGGTTGTATTTTTCAAAGCAGAAAGCTTGCATAATTATAGTCATACAAATCATACCAAGGAGGATACAAAATGAAAATGTGATAGGGAATTTGACAAAGTTTGAATGCAGAGACAAAATTGACTAATTTTGGAGGAAGAGACTTAAAATCAACAGCGAGATGTGCTGCTCTCCTCCTGTTCTACCACCTGGTCTTTTTTAAACTCTGCTGTAAGCTTTCCAACCATTGTCTCCTTCACATCTTTCATCTTCTCACATTGTAGGTGTATTCTTTATGCCTCTGCTGTTTGTCTCTGCTCATGCCCATGGGTAGAAAAATAAGGACCAATGAGTCTAGTGGTAGATTTAGCAATAAAACCTCTCCCTAACTGGTTATCAGGGTCAGCATTCTCATTCTCAGTTCTTTGGAAATGGGATGAGAAGGAAGGACTAGCTGCTACCTATCAGTGACATGTGTTCAGTTTTAAACCTTGTGAACATCTGTAGAAATCCTTGTGTTATTTTTCTGAGAAAACAAGTAAATATTTCTCTCTAGTCAGAAGTTTCTTTGCAGAGTTGTAGGGGAAACACAAAATCTGTGACTCACAGAGAATCAATTTTGTTAGCCACCAAGGAAAATACTGTGGGACTTGTAAAATACATTTTGAGCTTCATAAATGCTTTTGGAAATATTGCCTGCATAATTTTGCTTTTTTTATGACTTTATTCATTGCACACTACATTTCTTCAACCTGTTTTCTTTTTCTTTTTGAAAGAAGTGTTGTTAATGTTAGTGTTGTTTTATTTTAATATACTACTACATTATTTTACTTTCCCCCTTGTGTGTGTGCAGCATTCTGGTCCTGAAATTAAATGGGTAGATGGAGGCAAACAGCTGCTAAAAATATCCACGCATCTGGTGTCAACTGTGTATACACAGGTGAGTTATAAAGCAAATTTAATTAGAGAACCTTTTAGGAATTACATATGTTTATATTATGTGTATACAATATATGAGAAGATTTTTAAACTCAGTATGCTCACCCCTTTTTTGTCTCTTGGTCTTTTCTCATGGTCTCTTTCTTTTACATCAGATGTGAAAAACAGATCTTGAATGGAAGGTATTCAAAACATGAGCCTTTTGTCTCCTGTCATCCATTTCAGTCTAAATTTTCCAGTTAGATGAGCGCTCATAGTTGTCTAAAAGCTGTTTACTGGCTTGTCTGCAGAGCAATGAGTCCTGTTAGAGCTTTTCATAGAAAACCTATTATGATAAGTATGCTATTTTCTGCATGTCAGTAGGAAGGAAATATAGATGGAATTTTGTATAATGAGTATTCAAAAAAACACTCAAAATTTCATAAAAAAAAAGACTTGATAAGTCTTCAGAATAGTGCACTTCAACTATTATTTTTTAAAATTGAATCTATGGACAAAGATATGTACTTATACCTGTAAATACTTTTAATGGATTATAGATAGTAATGTTAGATATTGTTGAATTTGTTGTTCTTTTTGTCTTTGACAGGACCAGCACTTGCATAATTTTTTTCAGTACTGTCAGAAAACAGAGTCTGGAGCTCGTGCACTAGGAACTGATCTTGTAAAATATCTTAAGGTATAAAATGTCAGTGAATTACAGATTATATTTTTCATTTATGCTTTTACAAAGCCTTGGAGCTTCAGAAATTTTGTAGGTCTCATTTTTCAGTGTTAGGATTAGTACTATGACTATGACTCGTATTAATGGAATATGCTGTGGGAAAAACCCACAGAGATGCTTTTCTACCTTAAATAAATTTACAAATGCAATGTAAGAGGAAACCACAAAGAAATAATGGGATAGTATTGGTCAGCTTTATGGGTGGTAATTTCAAAACACTAATGGCTTAGTTTGTCAAAATAATCAAATTGAACTGTGTAGAAATTGTAAGGAATCTCAACTCTTGATTTTTCTAAAATTTTGCTTAGAAGGTCATCATTGTCATGTCTTCAGTTCTCTTTTGGGATTAGATCAATAGAGTGCATGGTTCCCACTTCAGTTTTTTCTGACACAGATCACATAAGAAGAAAGACTATTTTGTCTCCTGGATAGTGTGGATGTGCAGGCAAACAGAGACAAGACAGCTGCCTAACACCCAACACTAAATGGAGTTTGACACTTGTTATCTGCATACACGTCGAGCAAATATATTCTTTTTGTCAAATTCCCTTTAATTCCAGGGAATTTTGTGGCATAAGACTTTGTAGGATGAACTTAATACACTGCCTTTTTTGTTAGAGTGGTTATGTCTGTAGGATCTTCTGCATGTGATGGAATGCAAAGGCTTATCTGGAAGAAATTTTCATTAATAATTCACTGTCTCCAATTTCCATTAAGTAGTTAGGGATTTTAGTTCATCCTCAGTTTTAACAAAATTGTTAGTTTATTGTTTAGCAGTAAGTAGTATAATTAGTATTGCACTTAGCTCAGGTAAGAAATCTGCATGTTTTTGTGGAACTTCTGTTTGCTAAATCTCTTAATTGGTGGATAAAATACCAAGGTATACCAATGTCAGTCTCAGTGTGCTATTGGGCACATGGACAGACTTTTCACTGAATCATTACCTAGAATGCTTTTCAATGGAAAAGTACTAATAAGTACTTCTAAAATGCTGGTAATAACAATTAATTTGTATCCTTAATTTACTTTCCTGTCGAAAATATTTACTAAATATTTATATTGGAAAATATCCTCAATTGCTTTCTGTGCCATATTTTTGATAACAAACACCAAGTGGTGCAAGCTGCTTGTATTTTTGGAAGAAGACTTGCAATAAATTTTTTTGTTTCAAAATTTGTGATTTAAATGATGTTGGTTCACAGGGGTGACAGTATTACTACTCTCTTTTAGAGCCTTCATGCTATGGAAGGCCACGTGATGATTGCTTTCCTGCCAACTGTTCTAAACCAGTTGTTCAGAGTTCTCACCAGAGCAACTCAAGAGGAGGTTGCAGTCAATGTGACAAGGTAAAGAATTTTAAGTGGTTCATAGAGTCTACATGATGACTGGGTTATCACATTAATCTGTGACTGAGTAGCATTTTTATTGTTGCAATCACAGCTTCCTTTATAAGTTTACTTGTTTTCTGACTTCTGTTTAGGGTTATTATCCATATTGTTGCCCAGTGTCATGAAGAAGGTTTGGATAGCTACTTGAGATCTTATGTAAAGGTAGGTAAAAGTAAATTGAATGTTTCCTTTTTTTATTTCCTTAAGAAATAATATATTTAAATTCAGTTGCATCTATTTAGTTTCATTTCTTATGTATTATGCCATCATTTTGTATATAATTCTGGTTTTCCTCCCCAAGTATGCGTATAAAGCAGAACCCTATGTTGCTTCTGAATACAAGACAGTGCATGAAGAGTTGACAAAGTCAATGACAACAATTTTAAAGCCATCTGCTGACTTTCTTACAAGCAACAAACTACTTAAGGTATGTGTTGAACTGTACTTTGTACTGTATGTTCTTACTTAGTCATAACTGAAGAACAGGAACTAAGTGTATGGAAATAGTTGTTGAACACATGTAGCAATCTTATTGAATTTTTCTTTCCTCTGCAGTATTCATGGTTTTTCTTTGAAGTTCTGATAAAGTCAATGGCTCAACATTTGATAGAAAACTCTAAAGTGAAGGTATGTAAACTTTTGCAAAAAAATATTCTAAGGAAGATCTATATGGTCTCTTCTTTCTCCAATCACATGTTTCTTCTTCCATATTAGAAAGAAAGGGAGAGAAAGAGGCAGCAGGAGAAATTAGTTGAAATGCTAGATGGAAGAAACTATGAGGCTGGATTCACCATTAATATAAAAGAATAGAAATGCTTAAAATCCATGTAGTAGAGCAGTCTATGTAAGGAATCAGACTCTATTAGGAATTTGTAATTTTTGTGGTACAAAGAAGCTGGGAGCAGTAGATAACACTGTAGACTTTGATGTAAGCACTATCAAAGCAAAAAAAAAAAAAGTGGGCTTTTTCCTGAGCAGTACTGTAGCTGTGATATTAAATGGCCCTGAGAACAGTGAGTCATGAAATTTACAGCATTCTGTATCTAGTAAGAAGTGTCAATATTTAATTTTGTGTTATTTCCTACACTGGAAGGAGAATGCTAAAACTTCAGAAATGCAATTTTACAAGCTTAGCCTGCAATCAGTATTTTTTGCATTGGTGACAGCTTTTTAGTTTATTTACTTCTGGACTGAAACAAGTCTTGCAAATTTCAAGTATACAACATAGTCTCATCTGTGTAACATTAACAGATTGTTGTGATATTGTTATCACTATTTTCACTGTGTATTTAGAATATAACTGGAAGTCTGAAGTACATGGGGGGAAAAAATAATTGTACAATGATCAGGGAAAAAGCTCTATAGTTCTACACTTAATACTCTGTGGCACCATCAGTAGAGTTTGAGTCCCAGTTCAACGAACCTCATTGTCACCTTCTCTGTAATGTGAAAGACAGAGAAGCACTTCCTGCAGTTTGCAAGTATTCTCACCCCTGAACATTGCTTCTGGATTTACAAGCCCCTTAAATATAAATTATTTAGCTAGATTTTTTTCTGCCTCGCTAGATAATGTAGCAAATTCAACATACACTCAGATGTTTCCTGCTTATGATATCTGATAAAAAGATGCATTTCTATGTGCAGCAAAATGATTTCTATAGCCAGGATAACAAAGACTGAGCTACAAGGGCGTTATGGGATGCTGGCATACTCACCAACACAGTCTTTAGTTCTTATTTGTTACTTCTTGCATGAGTACTGTTTATAAAGAGATCTTTTTCAGCCTTAATGTCTAGTTTAATTTTTTTTTTTTAACTAAGGAAGCAAATTATGTAATCATTGATTTATGCAGAGCCTTGACAATGACTTGTTCTGTTTAGGAATATTGCATTTAATGTAGATCAAAAAACTATTTGAATAAAAGTACTTGGATGTTTTGATTCCACATGGATGTTTTGATTTCAGTTTTCAAAAAGAAAAGAGATAATTATTTACCCTAAAAATGAAACAATTTTTGTCAATGCCATCAGCCTCACACCACAAGCCATTTAGTCTCTTCACATAAAGGACAGAATCTTTAGTGAAGTTAGTAAGATGTCGAGAAATAAAAGAGACTCTGCAATGCCAAAAAGCTGGAGAGCACTTACTGAGCAATATTTGTGAGTGTACAAATTCATTGATGAAGATAATATAGGTGATGAGTGGAAAGTAAGAAATTATGAATGAAGAGGAAATCTTTTAAGCTACTTGGCAAACTACCAAAAAGTAAAAGAGTTCTGATTGTGGAAATGTAAAAACACACAGAGTAAGGTTCTGATGCCTGAAGAGCTGAGATCTTGAAGATGCTGAGGAGTAAGAGAAAGAAGCATGGATGACAATTTCCTCAGTGGTGAAAGCAGTTATTACCAAGATAATTGCAGAACAGCAAAAAATGGGGTTTTTTTTCAAGACTGTCTGACAATGTAGTTAGTATATGTGAACCAGCTGGTGTCTGCTTCGGAAAGGAAGATGGGTAAAATGAAAAGATTCCCTCTTATTCTTAAGCTTGTGTTGTTTATTGCAGTATATGAAAATATTAATGCATTATACTTAGAAGCTTTTATACATGTGGTTTATGTCATCAAAGACAGCCTTGCTGGAATTTCAGTAATAGATGCTAGTGCATGTTATAATAATTTCTTTTTAACAAATGATCCTTCAGTCTAGAAAATAAAAAAGTTCAAAAACTGTTTTCTCTTTCCCTGTCAGGTTATATATATGTTATCTAAAGTAAATTTTCTGATGTATTCTAGTGTTACAAACAATATTTAATATTGTATCTGAATTAATTTCTAGCTGTTGAGAAACCAGAGATTCTCTGCCTCCTTTCATCATGCAGTGGAGACAGTTGTTAATATGCTAATGCCACACATCACTCAGAAATACAGAGACAATCCAGAGGCCTCAAAAAATGCAAACCATAGTCTGGCTGCCTTTATAAAAGTAGGTACACAAGGAGATTTCGACTCTATGGTTATTCTTTCAATATTATTGCTTCTGTATGGATGTTATGGAATCTGAAAGCCAACTCATATAAAGCTGAACATGCATAAAGCCTTTTAAATATAATATTATTCCATGTTAAAATGCTTTGAAGTATGATTTTCATCTTCTGTAAATGGAATTTCATCCATTCATAAATTTGGTAATTTAAGAAACGAATTTGTATTTTATTCAAAATGTATTTTGATTTTTCTTTCTTTTCCCTTTAAAAATATCATCTGGGTTGCCTTAAAATCCTGCAATAGTTTTCAGCAGTGCTTTGTTTGAATGCATTTTATTTCACTGTCTTTCATTTTTCAGCCAATAGTATCTACAAGGGATAAAAAAGGATAGGAACTGAAATGGTGGATAAAACTTCTAGTGGCATGACATTTTCATTTCTGGCAAGACACAGTTCTTTTCAACTGCTTTTTATTTGTGATTTATGATCAGCACTCTTAAGGGACGCTTTGGTATTAATATATCTACACATATATTTAGTTTGCTTGTTTATTGTTTTTATATTGAAACTGAAAGGTCAATAATGTGTTTGGAAAATAAACTTATTAAATACAGAAATATAATTGCTGAATGCAGAGACAGCAGTAAATCAATTCTATTTTGGTTTTACTTGTTCTCCCCAGAGGTGTTTCACTTTTATGGACAGAGGCTTTGTTTTCAAGCAGATCAATAACTACATCAGCTGCTTTGCCCCAGGAGATCCCAAGGTATTCAGTGTTTTTAAACAAGCTATTTTTAAGTGTTGTCTCTTCTTGATGCATGGAGATAAAGTCCTGCATTAAGTTTTTTCCCAGTTACATTAGAAGTCATGTGCCTAGAGCATTTTTTTTTCCATCAAACCACCATTTCCTATTTTGATTCCCATCTTCAGGTGCAGTTTTGCCACACTAGAGTGTGTGAATCACAGAAGTAGTGGGGTGTGGGGGTGCAAGACCAAGCAGAAATTTAAAGCATGAGTGCAAGAAGTCTGAAGTTGGAAGATTTGATATTGAGTATCTTAAGCTACACTTACTGGAGTGGGGAGAGCATGTATCAGATGCCCAAAGAATTTCTGCTGGGTGTCCAGACTTTTCTTACATCGATGCACTTTTGTATTGTATTTGTATTTTAAACTTTGGACAATGGGAATAGTAAATAGGACCAGTTGTTAAGTATGAGTTATTCTGGATTTATTTTGTGCTGGCATGTGGAACTTTGACAGGTCTATATAGTGCAAGACTGAAATGAATCACCCTTTTATGTTAAAAATTGGTTTTTAATATGCTATTCAAATCACTGCATCAATTGTTTAATTTATGCTTTCTTTTTGAAGGCTCTTTTTGAATTCAAATTCGAATTTCTTCGTGTAGTCTGTAATCATGAGCACTATATACCACTGAATCTACCAATGCCATTTGGAAAAGGCAGAGTTCAGCGATACCAAGGTAAATTCTTCCAAAGTAGTGTATGGCATATTTCTTGTGGCATATAATCAGCTTTTTATTGTTAGATGTTACACTGTGTAACTTCAGGTTTGTGAGATGATGGAAAGCTTGAAACTGTTAAATACTAGTCTAAAGTTTTAATCCTTTCATTGAAAGTTAAAGGAAATGCTTAGGTGGCAGAGTAATCTTTCCAAAGAAAGACATGGTAAACTTATTTTCATATATTTATTCAGGTTTAAAGGGACTTGAGTAGGTCTGTAGCTCAGCTTTCTGCTTTGATCATGTCAGGCCTTCCTTTCTCTAGAAGTGCTGGTACCTTCCACAGCTGGTACCACTGCAGGAAGTTTGTCCAGCCCAGGTACAGAATTTTGCATTATTCCTTATGGAATTTGATTGCCATTTGAATCTAGATTCTTCTGAAATGCAGCTCTGCCCTTTGAGCAAATGGACTGTACCTATCCACAAGCTTCCTGAAGGTGTATTCCATCTCCCCTTTCAGGTTATTGACAAAGTAGTAGTAAGTAGAATAGTCACTAGGAAACTCCTCTTGCAGCTGTCTCCAAGTAGGGTACAAACCATTAACCTCCAACTTTTGAGTGATCCACATAGTTATTTTTCACATTAGGTGTCTCTTCACTTAGACTGAAATGTCCCAGCTTGGATACAATGACCATGTGGACATCTGCTTCTCCCCTTAAAACAGACCATCTTAAAACATGATTTACCCTGGGTAAATTTATTTTGGTCGTTTCCAGTCACACTCTTCTCCTTCACTTGCTGAAAAATTACTTCACCACAGTTTAACAAAGGTGATAATGAGTAGTCTTCCAATGGTATCAGTTAACTCTCTCAGAGTCTCATCTGGTGGTGTGGATTTGCATGGCTGGAGGTCTCTCGGGAGATTCCTGACCTGATCCTTATCCACTGGCACTAATTATCTTTCTTGAAGGTAGTGTCTGGACTGTTAAGGCCTGGGAGTCAGGTCAGAGAAAGATAAAGTAACAAAGCTATGGAGTACTTCAGCCCTACCCAAGCCCACTAAATCACAATCCCCATTTGTGTCTCTAAATCACAATCCCCATTTAGCAAATATCCCATGGTTTCCTTATTCAGGGGTTTAAGGCTAATGTAGTGGTAAAAGCTCTTCTTGTTTTTATCGATGTCCATTAACAGTTTCAGCTGTAGTTGAGCTTTGGCTTTCCTGGCACTCTCTCTGAATACTTCTGTATTCCTCTTTTGTCACTTTGTCTCTCGTTCTCGCTTCCACTTCGTGGGTTTTTTTTTGTGGGGTTTTTTTTTGTGGGTTGGTTTTTTTTGGTTTTTTTTTTTTGGTTTTTTTTGTGGGTTTTTTTTGGTTTTTTTTTTTTTTTTTTTTTGGTGTGTGTAGGAGCTCAGTCATGAAAGTCCTGTGTAGCCCAGCTGGGTTCCTGGTACATCCCGTCTTGTGCCAAAACAAGTCATATGTTAGCTATTGCTTCTGTGGCTGAAGACACATTAATTTCTTCCAGGCACTGAGCTACAGCAGAAATCACTAAACAGAGGCAAGGAAGGTGCATTTACAAGGAATGAGTAAACCTTTCTAACATATTTTTGTAGAATAGACATTTTTTTTGTCTGAAATATTTATTCAATAGACTCTGCTAGTTAGTAAAATTGAATATCTCTAATTAACACTTTCATCAAGTTTGAGCAAGATAAACCAAGATTTGAGATCACAAGCTGAACAGCTGCTTAGAACTTCTTTCTGTCTTTGGCTTTTTCAGCCTTTGGGAGTGTCTTTGATAATAACACTGCATAAATATTTTCATAGAAAAGAGACTATGAGCTGCTGGCTTAGAGAACCTTATAAAATAGCAAAACCAGAGAAGACAATGTTTCTGATTGCACAATAAAGAAGAGTATAAAATGCTTCTGGGGAGCTAGGAGTTCAGCCAGGAAAGAAGACCTTTATAAAAAGTGTTTCTGGCTCTGTTTTGCTGTGTTGAGCAAAAGATATCTCAGGTGATGTGGCTGGCTCTTAAGTATGTTACAAGAATGCCTGTAGAATGTCTGTATAATGGCTGTGCTGTCTCAGATGTGCTTCTTTCTGACTTAAGGGATTGCCTTACTGAGAAAGTTCTTTGGAAGATCAAAGTACTGTATTGAGCAATGACAGTGAACATGAGAAATTCTTGGACACCTCCTCAGCTGACATTGTAAACATATATATGTTCTAATAAATGAGTCCTTCAAGCTGAAGTTTCCCTAAAGATATATACTCAGTACATAAATAAACTGGATTCTTTTATTACACAGAAAGTACTTTGAAGAGGGAGGAGTGTGACTGCTGTGTCTGATGTGCTGGGTTTTAGTTCAGCCTTATGTTGATTGATAAATTGAGTTAAATGAAACTATTCCTTATGTGAAATTCGTATTTTACTTCCAGACCTTCAGCTGGACTATTCATTAACTGATGAATTCTGTAAAAATCACTTCTTGGTTGGGCTGCTCCTAAGGGAGGTGGGCAATGCCTTACAAGAGTTCAGAGATGTGCGGCAGATTGCCATCAGTGTGCTCAAGAATTTGATGATAAAGCATTCTTTTGATGATAGATATGCTACCAGGGTAAGTCTATTGCTATGCCAGTAGTACAAAATAATAAAGATTAGGTGTGCACACATACAGAAAGTTTCTTCTTTCGTAGAGTAAACCCTTGTTAAATTTTAGCAAAATCATTTCTGCCCAGACTGTGATGAAAACTGTATCAAGACCAATCTGCAAATTCCATCTTTTTAGCAAATAAAATGACAAAGCACCTCTTAATATAATTATACGAGGGTTTGTATTTTAGCACAGTGTACTACAACTGCTGTGCTTATAGTAATCAGATTTTTACAAGTATGTTTTAAGCTCTTCATTTCATTAAATATTAGCTCTTAAAATTTTGTAGCTGTCCTTCCATCATCTATTATTTATGAAATGGGTTTAAGAAAACTTCAAGTCATGGTGGTAGATTTTGAGTGATTTTTAATTTTTTGACTCTTTTTAACGTCAGCAGTGCTGTGGAGAAGCCAAAAAATTGTAATGGAAGATCTCATTAATTCATCAAGCTAACATAATATTAATTTACTTGATTAGTCTTGGCTGAAATGACATTCATTTTGGAGTTTTCCTCTATTATATTCAGACAGTAAATAACATTTGCTGATCTTCTGTAAATTAAAATGAAATACAGTGATGATCACTGCTTTTGCCATTTATGAATTTATGAATGTGATCTCTGGCTTGGCAAATATTTATTAAGTGCTTTTTTTTTTTTTTTTTTTGCAATTTAGAGGTGAATAGATTAAAACTAGTCGGTGATAAAAAATTAAAACTGTAGTTTTTTAATGAACTGTTGAACTCTATTTAGGGCCATCAAGCAAGAATAGCTACTATGTATTTGCCACTCTTTGGTCTGCTCATAGAAAATGTTCAGCGGATCAATGTGAAGGATGTGTCTCCATTTCCTGTTAACCCTTCCAGCAATGTGAGTGACAATTTCTGTTTGGTATTCTGAATTGTTTTTATCGTAATTTATTTGTAACCTCTATATGAAACACTGCATACTCCTGGCAAAAAGTGAGCTTCATAAGCTTCAGAATTCTGCAATTTTTCAATGCAGTCCAACACTGAAACCACAATGGACCACAAAAAGATTGTTAATTTTCTAGAAATTAGAGAAGAACTTAACCCTAAAGGAGTGTGATTTTGAAAGAGCTATAGTGCAAGAGGGCTGCAGGAGAATTAATTAGAATGTAATTTGTGAAGGGTATATATTGATATGGTTGCACAGTTATTGAATCTAAGATTTAATTATTCATTTATTTTACTCCTGTCCTTATCTTATTGTGTTCCATTTAGTATTAAGAAAAAAAATCTCCTAAACTCTTCCAACACGATAAATATTTGGGTGTTTGAAATAATTGTAATGTGTTACATTAAACAAGAATGTAACACTCAAATTACTTTTATTTCAAACAAATGTTAAGGAAGAAATACTTAACAAATATTTCTCTAGAAGATGTGTCATATTCACTAAGTCCTTAATATAGGAAAATAATCACATTTTCCTCTCTTTTCCAAACAGAGCACAAAGGATGATGTGCAGATTTTGCCGACTGCAAGTCAGTTAGTAACACCACAGAAGTCAGGAAACACATTGGATAACAACCTTCCTAAAGATCTGTTTGGTGTTATCTCTGGCATTGGTAAGCACTTAAAAAAAAGTAAAATGAAATAACTGAAGAGGAACTGTTTTATTTTTTCACTCTGTACATGAAATCTGTCTTTTGGGATCTTTTGGGGTTTGCTCTTCTATATGAAACTAAAACTTTTCTGGAGCAGGGCTGCTTTTTTTTCTCTGTAAAAGGTGACAGTTAAGATATGAAAAATGGGAAAGTTTTTTTTTTTTATGTTTCTTCATGGAAGTGTATATGTATTGCTACATATGTTTTTTATGCATGCATCTACATAGTTGTACATAAGTTTGTGTGTATGTGCTTAGTCACCCTAAGACGCATATATACTTTGCTGAAATTCTAGAATAAGTTTGTCCTCATTAAAAATAACTAAGTGGAATTAATTATTTGCCTTCTTAAAAAATATACAGTGATTTTAAATGTCTGATTGAACTATGGATTGGCTTGTTGTATGTGTTTGAGATTTTTATGTTGTTTGAGGTTGTGGTTTGTTTTTTTTTAGCTTCCCCATACACCACATCAACTCCAAATATTAATAGTGTGAGGAATGCTGACTCAAGAGGCTCTCTTATAAGCACAGACTCAGGAAACAGTCTCCCAGAAAGACACAGTGACAAGAGCAATTCTCTTGACAAGGTAACCAAAAACAAACCAAGATAAATCCTAAAAGTGTATTTCTAAGATTTCATCCTAAGTCTCATAGAAGTTAGCTTCTCTGATATCCAGTGTTGAATGGGCTTTCTAGAATAACTTCAAAGCAGTATTTTATATAAATCTTTGGCAAAATAATTATCTTGTGAACTCCTTTTGCATTGCATTTACCGAGCTATTTCACAAAAAAAAATGCAAACAGATTTTCAATATAGAGACAAAAGCAAGCAGTTGTTATTTCCTTTGCTAAAGAAAGGCATTAGATGAAGTGTATTGAATTTTGCTTGAGAGGATTGAACTCCAGTTAGAGCAACTTCTTCGATTTTGTGGAGACTGTCACTCCATCCCTTTCTATGCTCAATACACTTGGCATTTTAAAATGTTGAAAAAACAGTTTTTGTGCTTCCTCTGGGTGATTTCTTTTATCTTAGTTTGACTTTTCTAAACCATTTCACTTGAAAGCTGTTACAAATTAGGAGCTCTGGCTGCAGTAGCTATGAGGTATTCAGTCCTGTTTTTCTAGAGTTTGTGTCAATATTGACCACGTTTCATTTTCTTAGCTCTCGTTGTGCAAGTCACAACATGTTGACTTTTTCCCCTTGACTCTGACATGCCTTCGTGGGGCAGAGGGAGAAGCTTCTCAGAAGGCACTCTGCTCATGCTTTGCGCCCAAATGGAGAAGAAGAAGAAAATTCTCACCCTCCAAAGAAAAACCGTGTTACTATGGATTTTTCACTTCTGACAATCCCAGCTTTGCCAGAGAAAATTTTGCATACTACTTTCTCTCTTCAGTTACAAGAAGTATCTGGTTTTTGTGCTTGGTATAGTTAAGCTTCTGAGTGAAGTGTGTGGTCAGTAGTTTTGCTGCTTCTTTGCAACAGTTGAATCTCAAACCCAATATATGCAATTTGACTATGTAAAATATGTTATATTCAAATGTCAGACCTGGAGTACATGCACATGATCTAGTTCAAGTATAAAAAATCCAATCAGTTTCAATAACTGCAGAATGTGAGTCTTGGGGTCTTTGATAGAACTGAAAGTTCTTCTTTGGTATTGACCAAGGTAATAAAGAAATATCTTGGTATACACTGTTGCTAAATGGCAATGCTGTCATCTATTACTTAGTTGTCATGTTGTTAATTACTAATCTGTAGTGTTTTCACCAAGTAAAAGGGTTTTCAAAGGAGTCAACATCCTTTGAAAATTCTACTCTGGTCTGCCAACTTAGGTAACAGAGGATTTATGTTTTGCATGCTGATATGTTCCCCAAATAATACTTAATCCTGGCTTCTTATTTGTTGCTTTTTGAATTTTATTTCTAGTAGATCAGTTGTTCAGTGCATGTTATCTCCAAGTTTTTGCTCATTGCTTGATATCGTTATAGTGAAAAGCCATGTTTTTGTTCTAATTTTCTTTCAGAATAATCTGTAGCATTATGCTTGTGGAATCAGAATAGACTGGAAATATATCAGTTTCTATTTCAATATGTGTATACTTTATAGGTTATTGACATGATTCTAAACGAAGCTTCTGAGTAGCTATAGTCCTGTTTTATCTGTGTGCATCTTCAACAGTCTTAGTGGCAATATTATCTAGTGCTCTGGGCAGTTTCTTAAAGTGTAGGAAACAATTCTGTTTCTGTCACCCATTGATTGCCTGCTCTGTTAAGGCATCCAAAAAGCTGTAGAGTAGCACCTCCTTGTTCACCAGAGATATTTCAAAAATAAACAGTTTTTGACGGCTTTAGAATCTGCAATAGTCAGGCTTATAGAGGCATCCACCTCCTCCTAAATTGCAGTAACTTTTGGCTAGTATTTATCGTAGTTTCACATTCAGTTTTACTGTGCATCCATTCAATGGCTAGTGTGTGATTCACACATTTACTGGTACCAGATTTACACAGATTGGTTTAGGACAGGAATTCTTTAATACAACAGACTGCATAAAAAGGGCTCAGCAGTCAATGATTGCTGTGAAATGTTCATTCATGGTTGTCTTCTGCTTTCAGCTGGGAGTATTCCAGGAAAGGTTTGCTCTAATGTCACTTCTTGCTTCGTTTGTGAAACCAAGTGTTTTTCTACCTTGAATCTACCTTTGTATTTGTAAATTTTTTATAGTAAGAATTGTACAGATCAATTTTACCAGACTGTTGACTTTTCAGAAAACTTACTAAATGTCTGGTTCATTTTCCATTTGCAAAAGTGTCATAGTGGATGTGAGAATTAGGCACTATAAAGGGCATAATTTGTACTTTAAACAAAAGTTTATACAGTATATCTATAAAAGCTTCAGACTGAGGATTTTTTAACACTTGACTGTGCAAATTATTCTTTTACTAGTCTTCGCTCAAACTTCAATTTATATATTTTTAAATTTTTATTTTTCAATTTTGTTCAGTGGTGTACATTTTGAAAGACCAATTATAGAGCTTTTTTCTTTTTGCATAGATGATGGTAATGTGGGTTGCTGATAAGCTTCCCACAAGTGTAGGAATTACATCAAAAACTGAAACAGGGAGAGGGTTGGTTTGTTTGTTTATATGTTGAGGGAGGAGGGGAGAGCAAGAGAAAGTTATTTACTAGTAGTTAATCTTCCAGAATGCATAATATTAATGCATATACATGCCCTTCATGTATATTTTTCTTTAGGGTCTTTGAATTTTGTTTGAGATCTTTAAATGGAATGAATTTTGTAGAGGCAGTCCTGTATACAGTTTAGCAGAAAGTCTCTAGAAAAGCAAAGGAGCATATATGTCCCACCTAACAATAGCATTTGGTTTTCAAGTATTCAATCTAAATAGAAGGGGGGGCTTGATTTCTGCAATGTGAGTACCTAGGTATAATTAGCTTGTTTAATAATCACTCTTAGGTGACTTTTCCTTTTGTTCCTAGGGGAAAAAAAAATTATACCTAGACGGAAGTAAAAACAAGCAAAGCAAAGAGGCTTAATTTGGTATACTTGGTGTGTGTGATGTGTATTTTAGTGACCTGTCTCTACATGAAACACCTTTGTCTCCATTCTGGGATCCTTTTTCTGCTGCAGGAATTATTAAGGCAATTGAAAACAAATTTGTTTGTTATCAGTTTAAGAACTCTTCAGCCAAAATACATCTGTTTGCTTTTCAGAACCAACAGAGCAGCACTTTAGGAAGTTCTGTTGTTCGATATGACAAACTTGACCAAGCAGAGATCAAAAGTCTACTCATGTGTTTCCTTCATATTTTAAGAAGCATGTCAGACGGTAGGTAGTTCCTCATTCCTGCTTTTTATAAATTCTTGCTTATAAATTTATAAGTTCCTGCTTTTCATAAATTCAAAGACATTAGCTGGATTTATGCCTGTTATTTCAATAACTTTTCAAAATCAGCAGAGCATTTTAGATGTAGGTACCATGATGTGCTGCATTTTACAAATATGTGTGATCACTCAAACTAAACTCTGATTGAAACCTTGTAAACTTTAAGTACTCGTTATTTATTAAAAGTGTGAAGTCAGCTAAAAGACTTTTTAAGAAATTGAATATTTGTGTGCGATTGTACAGTTTGATTTGGAAAACAGAGGTGAAGAATAATTCTTTGTTCTGTAAAAGTGCCTTGGGCTAGTTCATTCCTCTGTTCTGCAGAACTTGCTGTATTACAAGGAACCAAATTATTTGGTTGTTGTGTATATTTCCACTTCTGGAATATGTGGATGTTAGTACTTCTTCATTCTCCTGGGATGTTTGTGAGATGATCCATTGAATTTTTGAAAGAGTCGTGTTATCCTGCAGAAGGTTGCAGAGGTATAGAAATAGGGATGAATGGCACATCTTACTTGTTTGTTAGGATCATACATCTTGGAACCATCCCTGTCTGTGATCAAAAAAAAAATTAATTTTAATTAAAAAAAAATGCTGAGACCCATCTGTAAAGAAGCAAGTTATTGGACTAACAGTCTGAAATACACTGAAGTCTTACATTGTTATAGAGCTGTAGGCACCACAGGCTACACAACTATTACTATGTAAAATATGAAATTGGATGTGAATATTATGGGTTAATTAAGTAACATCATATTGCAGAAGCTCATTTGGAGAATTGATATGAGCATTTGTATAATCAGGTTTAAGGAATACTTCAAATAGCAATTGTTATATTTTAAATTGTTATTCATTTTCCTAGATGCTTTGTTTACATATTGGAACAAGGCTACAAAATCTGAACTCATGGACTTTTTCACCATTACTGAGTAAGTTTTTGTTGTGCTTGTCATGCAGCTGTATGTTTTACTGTTCTGTGAACAACATGAGTGTAGATATAAGCATGTGTAAATGCTTTTTTGGCTGTTTGTTTTTTGGGTTTTTTTTTAATAATATTGTCCTGATCTATTTAGAAGTCCTTAACTTGATGTCCACAATTGTATGTCTGTCCAAGTCCATGATAGTCTTTGGAATCAGGCTATGCAGAAGGGATCTCAGGAGGTTGTTGAACAACAAGTAGTGCTCAGAGTTTTGCCGTGCTCATGGAGGAGGAGCCAACTGTCTTGATACCCTTCTGCATTAAACTGTGTCTTGTAACATCACCTGTTAAATAGCAAATACATGTTTGCATAGCAAAATGGAATTGCATAACTTCAGAACCATGCTCTAACGTTCCTCATGTGTCCTCTGCTATTCCCTAAGGGAATAGGTACAGGATGAATCCACTATTCCGCTATGAGTCCACTCGTCTAAAAGACAAGAAGACCTCAGAAGGGCGACTTGAGGTTATTTTGTGCTCACAATGACAAGTTTGGGGAAGGCAAACCTTCCCCCAGACTATTCTGTCTTGGCAGGTTGGAGACAGCTAAGCTGCTCAAGGTCTCAGTGAAAAATGAAGCTGAGTTGAAGAGGCAATGAGTCAGTCTTTTCTCTCATTCTCAGCTGGCATATGGAAGACAGAGCCTGAAAACTGGCTTTCATTTTGGCTTTACACTTTAAAGAACTTTTAGAACATCTTACTGGAGGAACAAGGGATGTTGTGGTGTTTTCTGTATTATTGGAATAAATGTTTACCTTGTGAAAAGAGTAAAATAAAATCAGTATTACAGCTGATTTTAACCGCTTCTCACACAGCTTCTCTTGATTTTAAAATGACTTCTAGTTAATTAGTCATTAGTGTTGTGCACTTACCAGTAATAGATTACTTTTTTTAATGAAAATTTTTTGTTGTTAATTTGTCTTTGTCATCATCTTGTTATAAAAGCATATTCCCTTTTGAAAATAGTTCTTTCAGAAACCCTGTTGTTATCCTGGAATCTGGAGACCTTAAATAAAACCCAACAAAACAAAAAAAGCCAGTTTGTAACCAAGTGAGTTTAGGCTAGTGTGAGGGGAAGCAAAATATTTTGCCCATATTTTGAACACTTGCACACAATTTACAAAATTTATGTAAATAGGCAGTGTCTGGTTATCCCTTTGCTTCCCTCTTCTATGTTAGTTGCCCTGTCTTTTTGTCCATTTGTAGGTAACAGACACATTTACCTTTTCTGGGCTTGGGGTTTGGAAGGGAATTGTAAGGCTGGGAGAAATAATGAACTTTCATGATGTAAGAGTTTAAAGTTAACAATAATTGTTGAATAATTCCAGTGTACATAAATCTAGAAAAGGTTTTTTTAAGTGTGGCTTCTCTGACTTGTGTTCCTTGCAGAGTGTGCTTACATCAGTTCCAGTACATGGGAAAACGATACATAGCCAGGTACTGTGTGGAATTTAAATTTCACTGTCTTGTTCATTAATAATTACAGTGTGTAAGATATGCCTTGAACCTCAGTAACAAGCAAATTGTACAAGTAGAAGAGTTACTGTGAAATGATGCATAAGATTTCGAAGTAAGTAACTGGCTACCATATTAACAAATCTGCATCGTGTATGGAAATCTGGTATTTATTTAAGAATGATCTGTGAGCTGTTTTTTAATGATGACTTCAGAAGCCACTCCTTAAATGTTATCTTTTTTCCTTGAAATAATGTCTTTGGGGAAGAAATTTTACAATGTTTTGTTTATTCAGTTGGCCATAAAACCACGTAAACTGAAATGTTTTAGAAATTTCCTATATATAGTGGTTTTACTTGAAGGTGAGTAATGAGCATTCTGCTGTTTTTAAATTTGAAGTCCAAAGAAAATCTGTGGGAGTCAGAAACTTGTATTAATTTATTTTAATATCTTTGCATTATTTTTTTTAATACAAAGTGTTTTTTAATGGAGTAAAAGATAGCAGCTTCTTTAGGCCTAACACTGTGGTTGACATGGTAATAGTGTTACAATTAAACTGGTGTGGTTAAAATCCTGGCCCTTTTGAACTCACTGAGAAAGTTGTTGCTGACTTTGGATGGTAATATTTTCGAACTATAATGTTAGCCTTTTTTGGTTTTAGTTTAGATAATGTGAATCTTCTTCTACAGACTCGACTATCTCCTTGGAGATATTTCTGGGGGGAAAAAAATTGTTCACATAACATAAGTAAAAAATAAATCTGGCTTTCCTAAAGTTTTGATTGTAATATTTGTGTTCAAATGTATGTCAAACTCTGGATGTACAGGAGTCTATAATTTTCAGGCTTTTTGTAAAAGTTCTTCCAACTGCTTTGTCTGATGAGTTTGTAGAGAACACTACTGCACTTCTTTTTTGTTTACTGATCACCTGGTCTCTGTGCTGCATGTTAGTGTTGAAAATGTTGACCATCTGGTGTTGTGAATTTTCCCAATAAATGTAACTTTCATGTCTTTCACATTGTCACTACACTGAAGCATATCACAGTCAATGCACGTACTGTTAAAATACACAAATGACAGAGAACAAAAGGGAACAGGGAATTTGCAGTTCAGGCACTGGTTTTCATTTTTCATCAGCTCTGGTGGTGGTACACAATAGGAAGTTAGCCTGTACTGATTGCTAACACAGATCACTTTTCTGTTTTCTTCATTTGATTGCTGCAAATTTAACAAAGTCTATGGCTCTTCTCCCTTCCTGCTTGGGTAAGAAGTATATGATGCTATCTCAGTTAATTCCTGCTCTCCTGTTGCATGTGTGCTTTCTAATTTTACTGCTGTGTGTCCTAACTTTTTTGCTAATTTTTTTGCAATCAAAATAGAGGATTCAGTTTTGGGTTCTGAATATTTTCAGAATATTTATGTTTTCAAATACTTTTTTTTTTCAAAAGCTTTGAAGTAAATTTAGCCCTTCAAGAGTGGCTGCTTGTGTGCTTTTGCTTTCATGCTTTGAGGTTTTGAGAAAGAGTTTGCTGTGGTGCTTTTTTTAAAGCTACCTATTTTTGTTTTATAAAGAAAACAGTGAATAGGTTGCATTATAATTCCTTCTATAAAACTTCTTGTGCTTAACTAACAGCACTTCCTATCTTGCTGCAGTTTGACATGTCTAACTTTTGCTTCTATCCCATTTCACCCATCTTGCAGGAACCAGGAGGGGTTAGGATCCATAGTTCATGATCGAAAATCTCAGACATTGCCTGTTTCCCGTAACAGAACAGGAATGATGCATGCCAGATTGCAGCAGCTGAGCAGCCTGGATAACTCTCTCACTTTTAACCACAGTAAGTTTCATTACATGATAACAGCTGTCATCCTCAACCAGTACCACAACACCAGACACAGGTCCCAGAGCCACACCAGTGCATCCCAATGACTTTTACTGTTCCAGGTGAAGCGAATAGCTGGAAGCAGTCGATGGTCTGTTCTCTGCTTTGTGATAGAACAGTCACTGCTGGGTGGTGTCATAACATGGAGCATGGTTAACTACAGTCTGTTCTAAAACTGTATTTTAATATTTTCTTCTGGTTACGTACACCTCAAACTTGTGCTGCTCATAGTTACAAAATTTACTTTTTTTTCCTATTTTTTTTTTATTAAGCTTCAATTTTTTTCTCCTACATGGTCTTATAAACTACTAGTCTAAAATTAAATATATGTATTCTGACCATATCTCCATGTTTTGACATCCCCTAAGGAGAAATAAGTTTCTTAGAATTTCTACAAAGATTGTGAGCCCATGATTTAGTTTGTCTGGAAGTGAAAAAGCGTCTAATAATGAAGTGATTTTTCTGTTTTCAGTGTGAGAAAGATATCAAGTATTCTTGGAATTTCTGTAGACAATGGTAAGATTTAATCAGGTTGAAGTCAGCTTGTATAGACTGCTGTACTGAAAACTAAATCTGCTTGTGGCCTATCTTTTTAAACATTCTGCTTCTAAAATGCAATATACTGTATGTAAAGTATTCTAAAGCATTGTTTCTGAAATTTCAGCTTCAAAAAACAATGAAACTGGTTGACTAATTCAGTAAAATACAACACTGGTATTGAAAAGAGTTGTGTGCAGTAAAACAATTATTTGAGTTAACTGTATTTTCACTGTGTTCATTCTTTGATTTCTCAAAGCATATCTAACTGTCCCTTAAAATCTTTTAGCTCTTTTTCTGTAATACAAAGCAAAACTCAACCTAATTGCTCAAGGCTTACCACATTGTCTTGGGTAAAAGTGAGAAAAAAAAATCCCACAAAACCTCTCTATTCATAAATGCATTAACACATCTGTTTAAATGTAAGAATGCAATTGCTTGCTTTTAAAATGTCAGACAAGTATGTGGAAATTACGTTTTTTCCTTGCAATCAGTCTGCTACTGCTGTATCATCATAATTTTTCCATGGTTGTTGATACACAAAAGAAAGCCTTTACACTATGTGGCTACACATTTGGTACAGTATAATACTTTGCAGATAAAGCCTGGTTAAAAAGAAAAAACTCTGAGGAACATATAACATGTACCTGTGCAAAGAGATTTCATGCTTTCAGAACTTGGCAATGTTTACTGATTTTTTAGGAAACAATGAGCTGAAAGATTTTTAAAAATGCATGCTTATGTAAAAAGAAACTTTCCATTCTTTTCCAACTGAAGGAAATTATGAAGGAAGGTGTCTTATTCAGATAACTTTGTCTAAACTGATAATAGGTGGTTTTTTAAATGGACAGTTAATAAATATCAGGATATTACACATTGTATTGACCAAGGTTTTACAAATCGAAAATATGTTGCTGTAAAAACCACATCAAGTATGAAATTGATTTTTATATCTTTGTTCGTGTTGTTAACTTCCAGTTTTGTTTAGTTGTCAGTCTGCCTCTATCATGTATCCAAAGTAGCATTCAGAGCTTGAATAATCTTGCAGATATTTTGTGTAAACATAAGGAAGTGTCTGGTGGAAA
This sequence comes from Taeniopygia guttata, assembly GCF_048771995.1. Taxonomy (NCBI): domain Eukaryota; kingdom Metazoa; phylum Chordata; class Aves; order Passeriformes; family Estrildidae; genus Taeniopygia; species Taeniopygia guttata. The sequence goes on along the minus strand of NC_133024.1, from coordinate 76,592,731 downwards.
TAGTTGCTTTACTTGTTTCTAAAATCAAGATTCTTCGGCAAGATAGTTGTCTATTAGTGTAAATTATAAACTTATTTTCTCCCTTTCTAACCACCTAAGCTAGAAATAGAACTGAAATACTGTTATGTTACCTTTAATCTCTGAGAAACTTCAGTATAGTTTTGTGCTTAAAGAAAGAACATATAAATCTAAAGAAACTGGTGGTTATGTGTATACATGTGTAGTTCAGACAAGGAAGCAAGAAGGTGCAGAAGGAATTGGCCAGGTGTCATTGCAAAAGGGTTTGGCATTTCTTCTGTTCCTTTCTTAATCTCAACAAGTTTTTAATCCTTGTCATTGATTTAGTGATGCTAAGTTGTCTGTAAATCTGACATTTAAACATGACACAGACCAAACATTTATAAAGCAGCCTGGTCACGTTTGTCAATCTGGTGCTCCATGACCAGTGTTAGGGAACATAAGTGACACATTATTATCAGTGCTGAGCCAGGACATGTTTTTAAAATTATTAAAATTCACTATGGAGCCAGAGTGATAGAATGTTTTTATTAAATATGGAGGTATTGCACTGTATTGCTACAAGAGCAGAATTCATTACTTGGGTGGTAAACTGCATATTACTACAGGATTGTATTCCCTCAACTCTTACTATTTTGTATTTTTATCCTGGTTGACTTGTGATTAACTTTGAGACCATTGTAACATCACTAAATTGCCAAAATACATATTTTCAGCTGTAACTTCATCCTACTGCAGTACTTACCATTATATGTGTGTGTGTGTGTGTATATATATATAAAACTGTGTAGCTATATATATATATATATATATATATACATGTGTGTCTACATGCACATATATATGAAATATCACATAGTTTTTAACTGATGTTTAATGCTTCTATTGTTGAAATTCTTGCTTAATATATTTTATAGTCCTGTGCAAATTATGTTAGAATAATTGTATGACCATATTTGAAACTATTTAAATGCATATGAATTATTTTCCTGTATTGAATACTAACTTCTGTCAGGCTTTCTACTTGTTAATCTTTTCCTATTTCCGCAAGTCTTTTGGAAATAAGCAACATTTAAGTTAGTGTATCCAGCACTTACACTTCATTTTGAATTTCTGTAGGCTATGGCCATTCAGATGCAGATGTCCTTCACCAGTCTTTACTTGAAGCAAATATTGCCACCGAAGTTTGCATTACAATTCTGGACACTCTATCATTATTCACAATGGCATTTAAGGTTTGTTCATAACTTGGTGTTAACTTTTCCCTTAAGTATCTTTGAGAATAAATACTATTAAAAGCTATTTTTTAAATTACATTTTTATAGTCTAGTTAAATAGCATTGCTATTTTTAGGTTCTCTAGCACTGTATTTTATTATTTTCGTGTAAAACTGATAATGTCTCACAGCAAAATGCTTTGGCTTCAGTTACACATCATACACCAGCAGTAATCTGTGGGAAAAGCTCCTTCCTCAGTCTAACTTAAAAATTGTTCTAGGAGCTTTAGTGTCTACCTAATATTAGTGCTAAAAGTGGCTTTAAAAAGGCCATGTGAGGTGAGAGATCTATGGCAAAACCATAATTGGACACTCTCAGACTTTCATATTGAACTTAGCTGCTTCTTATAGTAATGCACTCCTTAATAGTGATTTGTGTGTTCCTCTTCTGTAACTTTTTTTCCATTTGTCCAGTAATAAGACTTCTTTTAGTTGTATCGGTTGCTGTAGCTCTCCTGTGGAATCTTTATATAGCACACCCACTTACTTACCCCTCTTGGCTGTTTTTGTGAGGTTTTCCAGACTTTAAAATCGAAGCCATAAAAAGGAGAGATGATAACTCTAGCTTGTTTCTCCTCTAGTTGAAGCAGTGTATCCAGATTTTTGCTTGAATAGTCAAATTTAGTGTCTTATCTTTAATCTAGTTATGAAAACATGAGCTTATTTACAATGAGATTCCTTTTCCTGGTAATTGAATTTGTAGAGTTTATAGCCAGTTCAGTCCATGGACCTGGTGACAGAATTGAAAATTAAGATACCTAGCTATAAAGATTTAAAGAGGAATGAATGCTAATTATCCTGTAATTATCAGCCCATCATGCTTGAAATGACAATCGTTTCAAGGTTATTTGTGTGTTGTATATTGAGAAGGTAGGCAAGAGTATGCCAGAACAGTCTCAAAGATTCAAACAAAACAGGTAGTACAATCAGGAGCTTTTATGTAATCAACTGCACTGAAATACATAAAGTCAGAGTCATGTGATGGTTTGGATAGTAAGGGACTTTCAGAGATCATCTAGTTCAACCTTTCTGCATGGGCAGAGACAGCTTCTACTAGACCAGGTTGCTCAAAGCCTCATCCAGTTTGGCCTTGGAAAAACCTTCCAAGGAATTGGGCATCCTCTACTTCCTAGGGCAACCTGTCCCATTGCCTCAGCACCCTCACTGTAGAAAAAGCTCTTCATATATCCAGTCTGAACCCACCCTCTCCCACTCCTTTGGAGGCCTGTATATAAGCAGTAATGACAAAGGAGAGTCGAGTGCACCAAGGTGAGTGGCAAAAGGGGCAGGACCTTGTAGAATCATGTTGTAGTAGGAGATACTGCTATGAGAAAATCCCATCTGAGCTGCTAAAGCCAGTGTAAGCAAAGTCTTAATAGCTCAAAAAGCTATTAATAGTAATGGGTTTAATTAACAGCTGATAAAACCAATTGTGTTCTGTGAGTATTCAGAAGGCAACACTTCCTTTATAAGCAAAATTAATGAAGTGTTAGAAATACCTAGTTAGAATTCATGTATGTTTGTATTATTATACATCTTGGTAATGCCACAGAGGTTATATTTTTTTAAATGTCCTGCTTTTGATTATCTGTTCTTAGAGTAGTATAAATGTATTGCTGTACAGAACTCCTAAATTCTTGCTATTGTTTTAAAGACTCAACTGCTGACTGATCATGGACATAATCCATTGATGAAGAAAGTATTTGATGTATACCTCTGCTTCCTTCAAAAGAATCAGTCCGAAACAGCATTGAAAAATGTATTCAGTGCTTTAAGGGCACTTATTTACAAGGTAAGAAGTTTTTAAAAATCCATCTTCAAGTACATGTCCAGTTCTTTACGTAACAATATCCTATGTAAGAATTTAAGAACTAACATCCCAAAAAAAAATTGGAGAATAAGGACTGATCTGATCTCAACAGTGTGGAATGCTTGTCCTTTGATTTACTGTAAAAATTGTTTTGTGTCATGAACTACTGTAACTCTTGTTCTTTCCACAGTTTGAGGATATGAATATATTTGTTTTTCTGTTGCTTATTTTATCAAGATCTGACTCTAGTTTTACTAAGTAAATTCTTTGTTTTCCTCTTTTTTTCTCAGTTTCCTTCTACATTTTATGAAGGTAGAGCTGATATGTGTTCTGCACTGTGCTATGAAATTCTGAAGTACTGTAATTCCAAGCTGAGTTCAATTCGTAATGAAGCTTCACAGTTACTGTACTTTTTGATGAGAAATAATTTTGACTACACGGGGAAGAAGTCTTTTGTTCGAACACATCTGCAAGTTAGTATATTTTCTTCTTTTTTAATATTGTAGATACACAGTTGCATACCAATGTGCAAAGCCTTGTCAGATAGACTTAAAATAATTTATTTGGAGTTCAATCAAAGTTGGTACTAAGAGTAAGAAGATGGGCATAAAAATATATTCACTACAAGGAAATGCTTAGAAACAGTTGGATAACCCTGTGTTTTGTAGGAAATAAATTTTATTTGTCACTGCAAACATTCTCTTTTGTAGATGTTATTTTTGTTAAATGTTGTATCCAGTTGCATCTGAAGAAGGAAAAGAATGCAGCAACAAGCACATAGAAATCTAAAATAAAACAAATAATTTGAAAAGTTTATGTCTTGACGAAGGTGGGAACAGTAGTTTGCCAGTTTAATGATTGCTGGCTAGTTTACCTAGCAGTCGGTCATGTGTCTTGATAAAACACAAGCCTGTTTTATCTTGCCTATGTTATTGTACAAGTAATTGGAAAAGACCCCCAAACATTATTTTATTTAGGAGAATGGTTTTTCAATTAAAAAGAACCAAACTTCTTTTGTAATTGCCTCGTAGATACATCTCAAAGGTGTTTCATAAAATATGCACTAACAAGATATTTGTTTCTGTCAAGGTTATTATTTCAGTAAGCCAGTTAATTGCCGATGTGGTTGGAATTGGAGGAACTAGATTTCAGCAGTCGCTTTCCATCATCAACAATTGTGCCAATAATGACAGAATTATTAAGGTCTGTTTTTATTCCTATTTCCATACTGTGGAAGGATGCTTGAAGACTCTTTTATAGCATCTTTTCCAGTTATACTTTATCACTTTGTTGTGCAATGACTATGAAAACACAGTAGTTAACCTGACTTTTCCATGTTTTAGCACACTACATTCCCTTCTGATGTTAAGGATTTAACCAAACGGATTCGTACAGTACTGATGGCTACGGCTCAGATGAAGGAACATGAGAATGATCCAGAAATGCTTGTAGACCTCCAGTACAGCTTGGCAAAGTCTTATGCAAGTACACCTGAACTGAGGAAGACATGGTTAGACAGTATGGCAAGGATCCATGTTAAAAATGGAGATCTTTCAGAGGTAAGAGAAAAAAAAAATCAGATTAATTTTAGCTCTGGTATAAGCTTAAGCTTATCTTTATAGAAAGGGAATGTACTGTATGTAGTTGTTAGCATGTAACATAAGTATTTTAAGCAGTATTTGAATTGTTGCTGGATTGGTTTCAATAGCTGATAAGTTTTTGTCCTACCCAAGTACATCTGTTAGTAATTTCTGGTTTTAATGTAAGGAACATGTTTAACTGCTATAGCTGGCACACTACTAAGAATGGAATGCACAACACAAGCCATGGAAGAAGGCCTTTTGCTTAAAAATATCTTTTTTTATTACTTGTTTAAACACTTAAAGCCACTCCTTGAATTCTCCTTCAGTTGCCTTTACTTGAAGAATTAGCTTGATTTTATTCCAAATGCTTACTAAAAAAATGACTAATGTTCTTAAAACTGACAGATAATTTCTTGTGTTGTTTTAAAAAAAGGAAAGCTTTCTGTTTTTACTGTGCTCTTAAAATATTCAGTTATAGCAAAAAGCATAACTGGGGATTGTTATATGTCTTAATGAGACATTGACATTTTAACTGGATACAAATTCATTTTGTCTCTTTCTGGAAGGTTTTTCCATCTGAAAGTAAATTGCTTTGTATGAAATCATTGCATTTTATTAACATCAGTTAAAATGAACATCATGTAAGCAAGTAAAGATCTCCAAGAAATAGAAGGTGCTATTTTTCAAACTCAGTTCTTAGTACTGGAATTCTCTTCTTCCACATGGTAGCAACACAGAAGGCATGCACATGACTTTGTTATTAGTTTGTCTCTTGAACTGAACAGCTTCACCTATCTGAGAAGACAAGTCTTTTAGTCCTTTTCAGTTATGTTTTTCAATTTTTTGTTAAAATCTTAACATTTTGACTGTGCAACTAGATGAAGATGTCTGCAAATCATCAAGTTCAACCCAATACAAAGTATGAGTTAGAATTTCTGGCAGATTCTTACATTTTCCTTCACCTCCATTGTTTGAGCTTGTGCAGCCTCCATATTTGAGCTGTTCAACTGATAGTTACCTTGCTGAAAGCCTTAGCCTTTTTAATAAAACAAGAATGTGAATTTTTTTTTTGAGAAAAGTCGTCAGTGTCAAATCCATTAAAAAATCTCAGATATTTGAAAATTATTCTGTCCCTCTTCTTTTTTTTTTCTGTTTTCCAAACTGCACCAATCAAATTCCTTCAAATTCTATTAACAGATTAGATCTCTCTTGCTGCTCTTAAATAGCCTGTCACCATTTTCTTCTGCATTTTTCTTGGTCTGGAGCCAAAAAGCAGACAAAACAGGTTAGCAGAAGGGCTACCAAATGTTGAATAGAATCTTTAATAGCTTAACATTTAAAATACCTCCCCCCTAAAAAGAGTTCAATTTGTTTTTATTACAGCATGATGTTCCTACCTTGTGATTTGTGACTTTGGGTCACTCTTAGATTGTGAACTGCTGTCCACACCACTTGGTGCTCTGCTTAAGGACTGCACTTGCAGAATTACTGTTTTACATAAATGAGGTGGAGAATTCTTGCAGTAGTCACAGAATATGTCCTGCAAAGCAGCAAAAAGGAGAACTGAAGAAATTGTCTTGTACTGTTGCTCTCCTTATATACCTTGTTTTTAATAGTCCCATTTTAATTGTATTTTGAAAGATTGTTACTGTTTCTGTTTTAGGCAGCAATGTGCTATGTCCATGTAGCAGCACTGGTTGCAGAATATCTCACACGAAAAGGTATGATTTCAAAACCTTATTTTAATGTATTAAAATATATATTTTTATTAGAGTTTGGGAAAATCTATCGTTTCCTTGAGGAAGTTGTAGGTATTTCAGTGTCCACTAGGGAAAAAATTCTGACCTAACCAGGTAGCAAACTCAGATATTTGAGAGTAAACTTGCATATCTAAAGGACAGCATTTCAGGTGAAGGCAAAGTAAAATTTTTGGAAAGTAAAAATTTTAATTTTGCACCAGAGCTGCTAGTAGCTCAAACCAGATCCTTTCTAAAGTGAAGTTATCCGTGAGTATTCTTGTTTCTATGAGTAGTCAGTCTCTCACTGCCTCTAGGGAAATCTGGCATTGCCAGAAGAGTCAAAATAAATTTGTACAAATTTTCAGATGTTCAGTCAATGATAATAGTGCTCAGGCACTTTCACCTTGTTGTGAAAAACAGCAAAAAAACCTTTAAAAAAAATTTGTAAAAAAATTGTTTACAAAAAAATTCTGTGCCAGCAGCTATTTGTAAAAGTGAATTCTGATGACCCTTGAAATAGGGTAGAATAATCTGGTTTGCCATCCCTTGATAATTTTTTACAGTTAGTGTCATTCATATTGTTCAGACTGGAAAAAAATGACGTGCCAGGTCCTGTCCCTGTACTCAGGTCCAGCATGACTTCATGGCAGTTTAATTAAATACTGTAAAAGTTGCCTTGAGCACCTTAAACTTAGGGTGGAGTAGATTAGACACAAATTTAAGATGAAGTATGAGAATTCAGGCACTTAGTTTGGTAGGTAAGGTTCCAGATATTAATGGTTTTGGGTTTTTTAAAACCCATTTGTACATTCACAGAAATGTAAGGTCTTGTATTTTAATCATGCAGTGGGAGGCTGATCTATTTCTTTATTTATTTGGTGATAGATATATTTAAACATGGCTTCTGTTTTATCCAGAATCACAAAGTGACCCAGTATTATCCTGCTGGAGAAAATTAAATTTGTCTATATTTCTTTTTCAATGACAGGGATGTTCAGGCAAGGTTGTACTGCCTTCAGAGTAATCACACCAAATATAGATGAAGAGGCTTCAATGATGGAGGATGTTGGAATGCAAGATGTTCACTTCAATGAAGTAAGTAAGCATAAAAACATTAAAATTTAGATACATGGAAGGGCTGGGGTTTTTTTCATATTTTGTGTTTCAGTCTGGAGAATTACTGATATAAGGGATACAATCATCATTTTCTGATCTGCTATTCATACCCTAAAGCTGAAATAAAAAAACTGTGAGGTGTCCCAGATTTTGAGAATTTACTGTATTACATGTATTTTAAATACAGTGCTAGCACATCAACTCAACACCACTTTTGGAATAAAAGCAAAATAGGAGCTTATTCTAGTTGACAGGAGGAACACTAATGTGTGTTACTTATTAGAGTTAGAAAAATATGCTGTTTTGTAAAACTGACTTGGATTTAGGGTATTACTCCACCAGAAATCATGAAAATGTGTTCACTGTTTTTTGCTGTTTACAGTTTCCCTAAGCAAATATGCCATAACAATGAAAGTAGTTTTACTGACACCAGGCTCAGACTCATGTCCATGTGTTTTTCTGGCTTAAGTTTCACTCCTTGTGCTTTTGCTGATCCATCTGTGCAGGCTTTACAGTAAATCTTACTAGTAAGAAGCCTATATGAAAATGTTAATAGTCTTGCTTATGAAAAGCTGTCTGCACTATGTATTTGCTGGTGTAGTTGTGGAAGAGAGGAACAGACCACAATTGGCAGCACTCATGTTGGAAAACCCCCTGGTTTGTAAGTGTAATTGTACAGCAAAAGTTGTTTTCTTTTGTGTTGTAATTGGTGTATGGTAAAGCTGTATGACAGTATTACTTGACTGTGTAAGTTGTTTTGTGGTTTGTATTTTTTTTCAATTTTTGTGCTGTCTTTTTAAAATCATTAATTGTTACGATCCAGCATGAAATGTAGCATGTTACTCAAAGCAATATGCAAGCTGCTCAAAGTTAATAAAGATTGGGAATTCTAGTGACTATTGCTGGTGGAAAGTTTTGTTGGAAATTTCCGACGCTGCTTTCCTGCCAGACCATTTGTCAGAGTTAAATTATTATGCATTTTTTTAATTGGAATGTCCTTTTTCTTTTTCTCGTTAGTCACTCCCTGCAAAAAGAATATACTGATTTTTCTAGGTCATTGAACCCTACACAAATTTATTTCCGTCTCTCAGTATTTCCATGGAACAGCAGTAAGCCAAGAGTGAAATTATAAGCCTGTACAGCTTGCAGAAGGATCAAACCAAGCCAAATTTCATTTTTTCCCTGTGTGCAACCCTTTCTAAACTTAACCATGTAGTACTCTAAGTGATGAAATATTGAAAAAAAATTACTATTTTTCAGATAACTTTCAGAAGTAATAAGTAATAAGTAATAATTAGGGAAAAGTAATAATCGGGGAGAAAAAATAATAGTAATAATAACAAGAGTAACAATATGGACGAATTGTTTGGCTTTAGCAGACTTAAAATCATTTCAGAAGTGCTTCAGAACAGGTAGCCCTGTTCCTTCAGGAACAGGAACTTATTCATAAATGGAGTGTTTCCTCAGTGTGTTCATAAGTAAGCAGAACTGTATTATAGTCTGAGAAAAAAATGAGATTGATTGAGTACAGAAGTCAAAGAGCAGAAACATCTTTCAAGCTGTATTTTACTATTACTTAGCAAAATGATGCTCTGGCAAGATTCTTCTTATACATGGTAACAAGCCATGTGGAATTTCTTCCCTTAAAACTTGAGATTTCCCTTTTTGCTCGTTAGAGTTAAACTTCCTAAGGAGCATTTACAAGTATTGGAGGATCAGAGAGAATCCCTTCATGTTTTTAAAAGGATCAAAATATCTTTCATATTCTTCCGTTTATAAAGCCTCTTCCTAATTAAGAAAATTTTTTCTTAATACTTATATAGTTCCTCATTTTAAGAAAAATTGAAATTTTAGGATTCTCAATTTAGTTCTCATTTAAAAATAATCCTGTCTGAGGCCAGGGTTTCCTAAGCTAGCCAGATGAAAAATCCAAAATTTAGTTTGGGATTTTGCTTTTTAACAAGGCTACTGTGTGCAGCCTGTGACATTCCGTGAGAGGTATTGTCCTGAGTTGCAGATGGGTAAATGAAAGAGCCTCGCAGGAGCACAGTGTCCTCTCAAGGTGATACAAAGACAAATTCAAAGCATTGCACCTTAAAAAAAAATCAGCAAAAAAATCTCAGTGCAGGCTAAGCAGCAGCTCTGCAGAAAGACCTGGAAGTTCTTGTGGGCTGCCTGTTGAACGGGAATCATCAGTGTGGCTTTGTGGAAACAAAAGCCAATGCAGGTTGTGCTGTGTTTGAGAGGATTGACTCAAGAAGCAGAGAGAAGTGAGTTTTTTCCCTTTTATGCTGGCATTTGTGGAGCCCCATCTCCAACCTTGTGTCCAGCACTGACCCCCAAAAGTCAAGACAGGTATCAACAAACTGGAAAAAGTCCGGCTCCTAAAGTGGTTAGTCGAAGAATCAGACTTTTCCAAGAAGAGCACCAGTGAGAACAAGAGGCTGTTCTCACAGGTGTCAAGGGAAACATTGCGTATATGGAAAAAAACTTTTCCCATGAGAATGGATAAATATTGAGACATGTGGCTCAAAAATGGTGTGTATTTATGCTCCTTCCTATCAGCTCTCCCACTTGAAACTTGTGCTCTTCATGTTCTTCTCCTTTTGTAAACAAAATTTTACTTTGCTACATCTGGATGCCCTCTGGTGTCTGAATTAAGACTTGTGTCATAAACGAGTGTTGTGGACTGCCCTTGTGGTGCAGCAGTGACACTGGTCTGTCACTTGTCACCACTTGGCTGCTGACAGTGGAGGTGCTGGGGAGTCTGCACAGCCCCATAATGACTGGAGGAAAGGAGGAAATATTCTAAGGTCTGTTACAGCACGTGGATAAGGCTACCACTTTTTAGTCTGTGCTCACAATGTTAAGAATTGATTTTCTTAGTGATGTCTTTAAGCTGACTTAGTCCTCTACCAAAGGGAAGAAGGAGGTGGAATAGAGTAACTTCTAAGCATCAAAGGAGTTTTTTCCAGCTTCTTGCTTCACCACTGTGATGCAAGAGTGATAGAAGAGGGTCCAAAGAAGTTTCAAGACTATCTAAAAAAACATGCTGTTTGTAACTGCAAAGAGTATGTGTGTACACGCAGACCATTCTGTCTTGTTTTGTTTCCTTTTAGCAATTTTTGATTGCCACAATAACTTAAATTACAAAGTTTACATAATTCTGTTTTGAAGCAAGATTTCCGTTTTCACTGGGAAGAATTTTGGTATAATTATTTGCTGTGCTTTCGATGAGTACTGAGTTGTTTTACACTTTCAAATGTGTATCCAAATCTAGGATGTGCTGATGGAATTGTTGGAGCAGTGTGCTGATGGACTCTGGAAGGCAGAACGCTATGAACTCATCGCTGACATATATAAACTTATAATTCCCATTTATGAAAAACGGAGAGATTTTGAGGTACTTAATTCATCAAAAGTAAATTTGAGCAAGAAAAAAATCCCAACTTTTCAAGTCTAAATGCCTGACACATTGGACATCACATAATAAGAGTTAAAATTTTAACTGAAGTTTGAATGTGTTGAAATGTTTGTTTTAATTTTAAATAATTAATTTTTTTTCTTGAAATATAAAAAATTAAAAATCAGTCTTACGTATTGCCATCCTGATGCAAATGCTAAACCTAATACTACCATTCAATAAAATAATGTTTTCAGTTGTTACTGGCTGCAAGGAAATAATTTAAGATAGGAAATACATATTTTAAGATAGGAAAGTTGTGTTTTGTTCTTCTCCCTCACTATTGTTTTCTTTCACTTTTAGAGGCTTGCTCACTTATATGACACCCTTCATCGAGCGTACAGTAAAGTTACAGAAGTTATGCATACAGGCAAGAGGCTGCTGGGAACTTATTTCAGGGTAGCATTCTTTGGACAAGTGAGTGTTACTTTCGCTGGTGTGCTCTCTGCAGTAAGAAAAACCTGAATTTATTTTACAAGGTTTACTCCACCATCTATATTGATGCTGTGACATCACAAGCACATGGAATGTGTTCTGTATGAAATAAAGAAACACCATCAGTAATTTATTTTTAAAACATTTATCCAGTAGAATTCTTATAAATTTCCTCAGTAAATTTTTTTGCCTTTTTTTCCTTTTTTCTTCTTTTATTTACTACCTTAAGGCAGCGGTAAGTGTTCTGTAATGTCAGTTACAGCAATGCATTGACATAATGTCTGTAGTGCTACGGTGTGGTTTGCAAGGCTGCTTCTTAGATTGGTATGCATTAATAGCCATTGCAAGTCAAAAAGTAACATCAAGCTCCATTTAGAGAACAGATCACTCTTTTCTATGCATCAGTATTGCATGCTTCAAACCAAAGTTCTGGCTGTGTATTGGGCAGCTTCACATCCTCTGGTACATGTCTAGAATGCCTCTGTATCCCTATGGTATCACGCATACGGTATCGAGTAATACACTCTCTACATGCATAGCCCAGTTGCTTAAATGTCCAGCTGAGCATGGAGAATTGTAAAATACTCTGAGCAGTATAATTTTACATGTATTCTGTTGTCTTTTATGACTTTATAGCAATACCAGTTTACAGACAGTGAGACAGATGTTGAGGTAATTACAGTGACTGCTTACAAAGCAAGCAATGCAGTACAAACTACTGCATTTCACCGTAGTTTGGTGTGGGTATTTTTGTCAATCTAGCCTGTGTTTATACATGATATGTTGTGCTTTTCTATTTTGTCTGTTTTGTTTATGACAAAATATTTATTTTCTGGTTTCAAACATGAACTCAACATGGCTTGTTGTTTTAAACCAATGAACTGTTTCACTTTCCATGTATCGTGCATTTAGTTGTGGTTTTAAAAACAATGATGTGTGTAATAAAATAAAGAAGTATATACCAATAGTACATCATAAAATTAAGATCTTTGCATAATTATATTTCATCTTGTGGAATTAAATTTTTATAACTACCTAAGGAAAATTTTCAGATTATTTTTATATGAACTTTTGCCAAAGTAGTCACTTGTGAATCAGATTGTCTTGTTGGGCAAGACTACCAATTTTGGCGAGTGAAACAGTGCTGCAAGTTCACTTTTAAGTAAAAGTGAAAGAAACTTATCTCAAAGGCTTGGCACACCATAGAATTGCTACAAACTTTTAAAATTTAAACTCTATGTTTCCATTATCTTTCACTCATGTTGTAGTAGAGAATTACATTTTTCTGTTGTTTTTTATTCTCTTAGAAAACCCTTTTACTTAGATTTTAATTTCTGTCTATTTATGTTTGCTTGAATACTGATGTTAAATGTTTATATTTCCTTTGAACCCCACACATTATGTCTATCTTAGTAATTTCCTTACATGTTTTATTCCCCAAGATTTTGATTACTTTATTTTTTACAGGGTTTCTTTGAGGATGAAGATGGGAAGGAATATATCTATAAAGAGCCTAAACTCACACCTCTTTCAGAAATTTCCCAAAGACTCCAAAAACTCTACTCTGACAAATTTGGAGCCGAAAATGTCAAAATGATTCAGGATTCTGGCAAAGTATGATCTTTATTCTCACTAAAAAATTCTAATACATTGCTTTCACTAGTTTACGTGAAATACTGTGGGATCACTGTCTGTTACTGATTTGCATCTGAAAGCTCTACTATTTTTGCATCTAAAAGCTCTACTGTTGGAAAGGTATGAGAGGAATATTCTCCCCTACTAAGTATGCCTTTTAGAACAACCAAAAAGCTTAATTTCTGTAGTGTTACCTCTCAAAATAATAATTGTATTTTAGAACAAATTTGGATTATGATCATATTCTGTGTTAACTTTAGCCATATTTCTTGTCCATTCATTCACATTCATTCTTTGGAAGTTCTTCCATTTTCCACACCTCAGCCTTAGACTTTATGGTGCTTTCCTCTTAGTATAATTTCATGGCTCTTTTTGTTCCTTGATAAGGATCCTTTTGAATCCTTGATTCAAAAATTTCTGTGCATTTTGGCCTTAAAGTGCAGCAATGGTGGGCATTTCAAATATGAACTTTAAAACAAGAGGAGGACTTGATGAAAGGACTGGATTTCATGATCATGAGCAGTTAAAACCCTCCAAAAACCAAACTAACCAAAACAAACAAAAAACAAAAATCCACAATGTGCTGTAACACATCTGTCTTTATTCCTAGTAGTTAAAAACTGAATACCCGAAACCTTTGTGAAAGCATGCACATTTCCCATGTTTTCAATAACTTAGAGGTTAAGAGACCAAATTTAATTTCTGGAAGTTGTTTGACAACTATTAGATCCACTTAATTCACAATGTTGCTATTTAATTTTTTTTTCCCTGTTTTTAAGGTAAATCCTAAGGATTTAGATTCAAAATATGCATATATTCAAGTTACACACGTAATTCCATACTTTGAAGAAAAGGAGCTGCAGGAAAGAAAAACAGATTTTGAAAGGACTCACAACATTCGTCGCTTCATGTTTGAGATGCCTTTTACTCAAGGTGGTAAAAGACAAGGAGGAGTAGAAGAACAGTGTAAGCGACGGACTATTTTGACAGGTACTGATGGAATGGAATGCTGTGACTGGAAGCATTAGTTCAAATGGTCTAATTTTGTTCTATATGGGTTTTTTCATTTCACCTAACTAAGTCCTTTATAGCTATCAGCTAAAATCCTTTTCATATTTTTGGCCACAACTAGGTTTTTCAGATTGATTTCTTCAGTGGAGAATCCTCAAAATTATTATCTCCTTTTCCTTAAGCTTCCAGAATTCTGAATCTGGAATCTGGCTTTCCTTTTTCTTAGAAGAAGACTATTTTGTGTTTTGTCTCTGTTAAGTACGAGTTTCTGTATTAATATAGTTGTAAAAACAAATAAGTGACTTTATAATAATAAAGTGACTTTATAATAAAAAGTGACTTTGTAGCTGCCCATAGCCAGTACTTGTGAGGAAATAGCAAACACAGCTTTGCTATTTTGGGATTCTTCTTTTCCTTGAGATTTGGGAATGTTAAGCAATTATTTTCAGAGTTCTCATATAAATTAAGTTTCAGTAGTTTATTTCTTGGTGTTAATTAGTAGCAGTAATGACAGTGCTCTTTCTTGGCTGTAATGCATGTAACAGTGTGCACATTTACATTTCAGTGTCTTGCTTCCCGGTCCATTTGGTAGTATTTCTAATTATACAAGTTATTAAATTGGGCAGCTAATTACATCAAAATGAGATTTTAGCATAAGATTCTCTCAAAGCACACCTTATTAAAAAATCTTTTCCTGACTAAGTTAATCTTTTTTCCGTCCACAGCCATACACTGTTTTCCATATGTGAAGAAGCGTATTCCAGTGATGTACCAGCACCACACTGATTTAAATCCAATTGAAGTAGCCATTGATGAAATGAGTAAAAAAGTTGCAGAGCTTAGGCAGCTTTGCTCTTCAGCTGAAGTAGATATGATCAAATTGCAGCTGAAGCTACAGGGAAGTGTCAGTGTTCAGGTAAGACCTTTGCCATGCAGTTTTATTTGCTTCTGTCCTTGAAAACTTATATAAGTAGCATTTTAAAATTGATTTCTATTCTATTCTGCACGTTCAAGAGTGTCCTAAATTAGAAATATGCTCACTGTCTGCAGTTATTTCCTGAATAGGAAAAGAAATAAAAGTATTTAATATAAACAAGAGACAGTTACACAAAATAATTAAGATTCATCTCTGGAATATATTGCATTCCAAGCCACCATATTTTGGTATAAAGCTGAAACTGCTAGAAATAATAGATGAACCTGAAGATAAATTAGCATATTTTGCCTAGCTGTAGGTCTGCCTACAGTAGGTCTAGCATATTTTTGTAAGAACCCTATGGAGATATAGAGTGAGTGATAATATATAGGCAGAAGATAACCATAGAAAATCTCATTGTGCATGCCTTTTTGCCTAAAGCAGGCAGAACCTGGAATGTATAAAGAAGCCATCAGATTCACCAAAATAGGGTACCTGAAGCAGGTGTAGGATGTACAAGTCAGTGTGGAAAGGATCTTCAAAAAGTGCAGTGACATATGTGCTACTCTATTATTTTAAACTGATTGGAAACAAATGAACTGTTAACACAGTTATCTTGAGATGACCAGCTGTCTCATTCAGCAGAAAAGGGAAAAAAAACCAAACCAAGGTTCCAGAATCAGTAAGTTGTTAAGCTAGTATTATGGGATGAGAAGGGAGAGGCTCATTTTAATAATATGAAGGAATAAGAAGGATGAGTCATAAGTCACTGAAACCACTTCTCATGTAGCTGCCCTAAGAGCACAATTAAACTTCTGCAGGTTTTTGCAGAATTCTCAGCTTGGAAATCTGTTTTCAACAGATACACAGACCAAACAGTAATAGGTTAGCTCCTTTTCCCACCCTAATTGCATAACAGAGATGACAGATTGGCAATATCCGCAGTTACTCTGCCACATCATTGAAGTGGTTTCTTTGTGCTGGGACAGGTTTATAGCACTGGAGAAGACCTCTCCTGCTTTAATGCTCCAACTCTAGCAGTTCCTTCTAAGTCCAGCTTTTTTGAAATCTATGTATTCTCATAAGAAAATCAAATCCAACAGACACCTGTAGCACCTGTTATTGCTAAGACAGTATGTCAGATATCTGACTATTTTTTAATTCTTTTTCTTTTTAGGTTAATGCTGGTCCATTAGCATATGCAAGAGCTTTCTTAGATGACACTAACACCAAAAGATATCCAGACAATAAAGTAAAGCTCCTAAAAGAAGTTTTTAGGTATGGCATGGTAGATTTGGGATTTCTTGGGGATGGAGGAGAGGGAAGAAAAAAATGGACCTTTTTTCCAAGACTCATAAAAATTCTTTATGAAACTTTTAACTTTTAAAGTGTTCTGGTTCAGTAAAAACATACTTTAAGGTGATATTTTTAACCAATCTTCTGGATTTCTGTTTGAGAACTTTCTTATTTTCTCTAAATCAGGCAATTTGTTGAAGCCTGTGGGCATGCTCTGGGTGTAAATGAACGACTAATAAAGGAAGATCAGTTGGAATATCAAGAAGAAATGAAGGCTAACTACAGAGAAATGGCAAAAGAGCTTTCTGAAATAATGCATGAACAAGTATGTACTGAAATTAAGTTTTACATACTATCATTCAGAATGTAACTATAATGTGAAAAGAGTCGGGGAAATGTATATAATACTTAACACGAAAGGAATTGTTTCTTTTTTTTCTTTCTATTGGAGCATAAGCCAGTCATGAAATTGTGGACCTTCATTTTTTTTTTTACTTGTGTATTTCCTTGGCACTAGCCTGGTTTTTTTGTAGGCAAAGAAGACTACAATAAAGATAAAACAAATATAATGAAATTAATATATATGATCTGCAAGCTTAGCCCTTTCTTCTTCAATTTTGGAGGTATAAATAATTGCTTTTGTAACAAAGAGTTAAATATCTTTCAAGAGGTATTCCAATATATTTTCTTGAGGGAAGTCCAATACTGACAAGCTAGAGATAAAGGGGAAGGAAAACCAGAACTTCTGGGGAGTGAGATGTACCACTCAACCTTTGCATCTGGGTTCCATGGTAGAAATGTCTCATGACTTCAAAGGCAAAGATATTATTTCTAGGAGGACAGGAAGAGCTGAAGTTCCATGTCAATGCCTGCCTTTTTGACATTTTTATTCATCATATTCATCACTTCAGCCCCCTTTTCTTTCATCCACTGGTACTTTTATAACCTTTTTCCAGGACCACAGAATGGTTTATAATTCTGAAGAGAGATTTGCCTTTATTCTACTTTAGCTTAGATGGTACCCAAAACTTTTATGGCAACTTTTTTCTATTCAAAAATGGGCCACTTATCTGAAGTTCACTTCACATGCTTTCTTGCTTTCCATTATTTCCCAATGTGGTTCTCAGGTACTGTGTTCTGAGTAGCTCTGTGATATGATATAATAATGATGGAGCACATTGGCTTTATTTTCCTTCGCCAAGTTTGATATCCTGTCACAGAGAAGAGTTTATGACACAACTCTTTTTAACTACCATCAATAGAGAACATTGTGAACCAAAGTTTATAGAAAGTTATACCATTTTCCCAGAATTAAGTAGTTGGATTTGGTTTTTTAATAAGAAACAGTAGTAGAAGAAAATAGTTTTGAAAGAATTGTGGAACAGAAAAAGAGTTTCCTTAGCTAACAGAAGTGGGACAGTTTGATTATATTTCAATGTGATTTATTGATAAGCAGAGGAGGATTTGGAATGGAGGATAACTGATTGGAAAGCTGATTGAGATGAACGAGGTACGTGAGAGAATTAGGCAGCAATACAGAATACCCCTTTGGAAAGGAGAGGCAAGTGTTTTGGTCAAAGAATTTAATGGTAAATGCAAGATTAGCATTCCCCTGGTACAGGAAAAAGTAAAAGAATATAATAAAAATCTGTACACAAGAAAAGGTACTTGGAACTCAGTGCAAGATATAGATGTTTAAAAAATGCTGATGTAATGTGAGTTTCCAAAGATTGGTGATAAGAAAAAGCATGTCCTGAAACTTCAGGAGTAAATCACATTACTCTTTTTTCTCTTGGTTTAACATTTAGACAAACAACTGATATCCATAAGACACTGTGAACAGAACATGAAAGTACAGAACTGACTGCAGTAATATGTACTATAAGCCTATCATTGTGTTCTTATACAAATGTAATCAGATAATTTAAATTTTTAAAGTTTTGCTTTGTTTTACTTTATTTGTTTTGGGTTTTTTTTCCAATTAGACTGATAATTGCCCTGAAAGCATAGAAACATGAAGGTCTTCACTTAAATCTTTTGAAATGTCTCCTTTATGTATCTGACTATTGCTGTTTTGAGAAAAAGCTCTGCATCACTGAATTAACTATTAGCTGTAATGTAACACTGCAAGGTTTTAACAACTGCAAAAAATTTGTTATAAAAATGCATAAAGAATCTTAACAGATTTTTTTTTTCTCCTCTGCTGCTTGCCAATATGATCAGATGGGATGGTAATTAGTTTTCTCTACTTCTGTTCTATTAGTTTGTCTAATCTTTCCATAATTCCTTTTTTTATGGTATTTCTAATTTTAGCATCAATTTGTTTATAGATGTTAGGAATGAAATCTTTTTGTGTTTCGATAGCTTTTTGTAAGAAATGCTCAAATCATACCTCTATAGAGTCAAAAAATGAAAACCAAAAAAGGGCAAAAAGTGACCTTGTCACTATGAAATTCCTTTTGAAAGTTAACAGGAGGAATGATAGAAGCTGTCCAAGCACCCCCTGCAGAGGACAGTGTAATATCTGAGTTTGGAGAACTGATATTGGAGAAATAACTTCTCCTAAATCTGGGAGAAGATGGCTGAAAAGAGTAACCATTTCAAAAAAGTTTTATGCAGAAAAATACTGGGAGGTTGAGTTGATAAGCAGCACATCAAGAAATTGGTTATCTGTTTTACACCTGCCTGTGCCATTTTGAAACATTTTGGTAAATACATGTCTTTTATTTTAAGATTACTCCGGTGGAAGAAAAGGCCAGTGTCATGCCCAACTCACTACACATTTTCAACGCCATCAGTGGAACTCCGACAAGCACAACAGTTCACGGGATGCCCAGTTCTTCTTCAGTTGCATGATTGTTTTGTAAAGGAAAGTATGTTTGTTTCTTTTGAAGTTTGTGGATTTGCTTCATTGTGTGCAAACTCAGGATGACCTTGAAGCTAAATGCTGGGCACATGCAAACTGCGTAGTGCATACAAATGTCTGAGCACACTTAGCAAATAGCAGTTACTGGTAATAGTCTTTTAGAGTAAGGGAGGCACACATATATATTTTTTAATCTTGCTGGTAAAATTTAAAAGTGTTCACAATGTCATTGCAGAAGTGCGTGTAGGAAAATTATGAAGTTGAAGTTAGCTTCTGTTTTTCATTAGAAAGTATTATTAAAATGAATTGCACATTACAAAAAAAGTGTTGTGGGATGTAATTTTGCAGATATGTAACATTCAGGTGTTCTTTTTGTGTATGGCACATAGAGATTCCAAGTACAAGAACTATTTTGGGGCTAGACAGAGACACTAGTTTTTGGGGTTTAATGGAACTGACAATAGTAGTTTTTGTACCATTTGGCAAATTGTTGTGCTTTATTTTATACCTTGTTGCATTTTGGAGGTATGCGAGCTTAGATCTCACTAAACAACTAAATACAACCAAAGGTCTGCATTAATGAACACTGAGTTATACTAAAATATCAATAGTAGTAAATTGTTATGTACATATTGTTTGTTAATACGATCCATAGTCTGTATATAAATGTATTACATTTCTAAGCATTTTTTAATATTCATAACAGCTCTTACCATTCTGCTTTCAATTCATTTTGAAAATTTGCCCATTCCAAGTATATGCAGACTTTACAGTTCATTTATCCCTGTATATAAATAAGTGCAATATAAAGATGTATACAGTCTTTGCTATGTTAGGTTTATATGCAGTTATTAAAAGAAAAACCTTTTTTGCCAAAGCAATGGAGTATGTAATTGGTAATCATGGTTACTGTGGTAAATGGTGGTATAATTTAAAGCTTTTTTCCATATTCTTATTCTTTTAAGACATTAATTTAGTAATTTTATATTTGGGGAAAATAAAGGTTTTTAATTTTATTTAACTGGAAACATTGTCCTGCTGTAATTAAACATTCTGTACTACATCTATATTAAAAGAAAAAAGGTAGTTACTTTTCTCACTGCGTGCTGTGTTTTTTTGTTTTAGATTCACCCCTGACATTTAAGAAAAATGAAAGCTTGATTTTAAAAAAAAAATGGCTTTTTGAATCCTGTATATGAGATGCAGACACTTACAGGTCTTATTTCATATTCCTTGTCAATAAAGTCAGTTAAATTATTAGTTGAGACATCAGTTTCGAGTCCCTTGCGTTTGATTCTACTACCATGTTCCTGTAACTCAGGTTATTATTTGCCAGAACAGTTAATACTAGGAAGTCTTCAAAACTTTTCATCACATGACAGTAGAAATCATCTTTTCCTTATGACAAGAGATTTGCTGTCATTTTTCTGTGGCATAGCGTGAAACACATATGTGGCCATTAGTCATGAAAAGCTTTTTCTAAAGCAGCTCATCTTGGCAGTGAAATGCTGGATATACTCTGCTTTATCTATGTTTCTGAAACAAAATTTCTCATTGTTTAAAATTCCTTTCCTTAAAGAGGAAAAAAATCATACACTTCTAGACAGTGAACTCACAGTGCTGTAAGAGGCATTTTCTTCTCTGCCCTAAATGCTTCACACTTCTGTTTGTCTGTGGAAGTGGGTGTAGGAACACCTACCTCAAAAGGTGTTTAATTATTGGGAGAATATAGAATATATCCTGTAAAGCTGTTTTGCCACTCGGGAAGACTTCTGTATCCATGTATTAAGAGCTATTGTGTATATCACTATGGGTTCTTTCAATTGCTTCAATTTTTCTGACTTTTTCCACTTTGCCTTGGGAACAGAACTGACAGTTTCCCTTTTGTACTGAGACCTCGCTTGGGTTAAGATGCACCTGACAACTAACCTATAAATGTGGCACGTATTCAGAAGTGAATATGTATATGTGCACGTGTGTGTGTGTGTATAGACACACATACATCTAAATATATGTGTAACTGTTTTGCTGAACCAAGCTTGGCCTATGAAAAACAGCCAACTGTAGTTGACATTGCTGTAGGTTTACACAGGCATAAGACATTAATGATTAACACATAAATGATATGTCTATAGACTTAATCTTTTGTGATGCGTTTCTATGAGGGAACGCACCCTCTACTGTTTAAGCTTAGTAATTTATAGTAATAAATGTGGGCGCTTCCCTCCTGAATAATTCCTTCTGTACCAGCTTCCCTTCTCTGTTGTTACTTCTGTAGCACATAAATCCAGTGTGGGTTAATTCAGGTTTTTGATTACTTTTCTTCACAGTAGCTGGTATGGAGCTGTGTTTTGGGTTTGTGCTGCAAACAGTGTTGATAACTCAGGGATGTTTCAGCTGTTGCTGAGCAGAGCTTGCACAGTGTCAAGGCCTTTTCTGCCTCTCACCCCACCAGGGAGCAGGCTGGGGCTGCACAAGGAGCTGGGAAGGGACTCAGCCAGGACAGCAGATTCCAGCTGACCACAGGGATGTCCTGTACCATGTAGGTGTCATGTGCAGCAATAAAAACTGCAGAGAATGCTGGCCAGAGCAGCACTTGCTCAGGGAGTGGCTGGGCATTGGTCAGCTGCTGGCAAGCAATTTAAGGGTTTTTGCATAATTTCTCTTTCCTGGTTTTGTTTTGGTTTTTATACATATTAAACTGTCTTTATCTGGAACCACAGATGTTCTCACTTTTGCCCTTCTGATTGTGTCCCCTGCTGCAGAGGATTGAGGGAGCAGCTGAGTGAGGCTCAGTCCTGTTTTGGTACCCAGTGTCAGGCTTGAAGGGTTTGAGGTAACAGATTTGACCACAGTATGTTATAGAAGGAACAGATAATTATTATCTGTTTGACAGTTGTTGGTCACAGTGTTGATTTACTTGTTCACAGTATTAGTTTATCTAATCACTGCCATGCTCCATATTTTTTTTGCTGTACCTCAAATTTGAGAGCTTGTTAAAGGCTTAATTTGCAGTGCATCATTTGGAGTGTTTTGCTTGGAAGAGCTATGATAAAAGACCTGGCCTTGAGTCTAAACTGGTATTTGGGCCCTGCACCATTGCCTTCCCTGCACTTTGGGAACCATCTCATGAGGACGATGAACAATTAGACATTTTCCCTTTTCCAGGAACCACTTGGTGGATGAAACAAAGAATGGCACCTTCCCCTTCTTTTCCTGTGGGGTAGATGTTTTCTCCCTTTTTACAACAACTCTTCAGTATCTTGGATACCTTTTGGTAACTGTAAAGATAAGGAGGTGTAGGAACAAATGAAACTGGACCAATTCATACTCTTCAAAAATCTTTTTTCAAGTTGCTGAGTGGGCTCTGTTTTACTGTTGCCAGAGTTAGATACACAACAGCAGCTTGTCATGATCATGGGGGTCTTCGCAGTTGTGTCTGAGGATGGACATGATAAGCAGTAAATTAAACTTAACAAAAATGTTATAAATATTGTTTTAAATAGTAAGTATTTAAGTAGGACTAGAATAAGTATTAAGAATAAGTATTTAAGTTGAAATAGAATTCTTTCAAATAAAACTGTGTCTTTAGAAGGACCTGGCTCTTTATGAAAGCACCCAGTCTAGTAAGTCAGGCAAGGTTTTTCCTTATACCCAGTTTCTATTATCTTTGATTTCTTTATTAGAAGACTTCAGTACATAGGAGATGTCTGAGTTGCTGTCTGTCATGAAAGTTAGCTGTTAAAATTTGTGAAGACTGCTGTTCCATGGTTTTCCATTAATTGTAAAATTCTGTATTTAATTGTGTTCAGACTGGGAGACCTGGAGCTTCCTGCAGGATGAAAAAAATATGAAAGCTTTGGCAGATAATGAAAAAATTCAACTGTTTTTATGATATTTTTGAAAGCAACCATTTTAATATCTTTAAAATATTTTGATTTTTTTTTTCTCAAGTATTATACTGAATAAACTGAATAAATTAGTTATTTAGAATCTTTTGGACTCTAATTCTGTTTTGGTCTCAACACAAATAAACAATTTGAATTATATCTAGAGACTAGGAAGTATATACTTTTCAAGTTAACTGTAGTTGATATTGCGTTTTTTTCTGGTATTTTCTGCTTAAGAATGTGTTTTGTAATTTCTTCTCTCAATGCAAAACTTGCAACTTTTTTTTCTGAAAAAACAAGGTGTGATTGATATTAGTAAAGTACATTAGGAATGCTATACCTTGTTTAACTGCTACGTGTTGTAAATGATGAAAAAAGCACTGAGAGTTTTTCTAGCTGTGTGGTTTTGTTTTCTGTTTGGGCTATGCTATGAAGGATTAGCTGGAAAGACAAAAAAGGGGAGGCTGAAGGGATTTAGGTAAATAACCTTTATAGCTTTTTATAATTGGTGTAATGAGATGGAAAAAATGTCAACATCACACTTAAACTTTTTAAAGGCCTATGACAGGAAAGAAAATCTCTCTCTTCATTCACAACAGCCTGTTGCAGGGTTTTTTGTTTCTTTAGATTGCTTAAAGCTTTTTACTTTCATTGTCAGCAGTGTCGGATCCTTATTCTGCGTACATAATTTGAAACAGCTGGATATTTTCTCATCACAGTATGCTAGAGACTATAAAAATACATGCACAGTACACAATAAAGCCTTGAAAAAAATATTTGAATGTACCTAGAAAATTTTTGTGACTGTATTTTTTTTTCTTCTTTTTGACTTACTTGAGAAAGATAAAATAGGAGAGGTGACACACTACGCTAAAATTGCTTGTTATCTGTTTTGGCGAAACTGATTATTCCAAAAGGTAGGAACTGAAGCAGAAATGAAGGAATGCACCAGCTGGTAAAGCATAAGGCAGTGATGTGTTGGTGAAGAGCTGTGTTGTTAAAATGTGGACTCAGAACTGGAGGATTAACTTGCCTTGCACATCTGCAGGGGAAAATGGCTCACAGCCAATAGTTAAATATGCTTAGAGGAAAAAAATGCAGGATGAAATTAATGTGACAAAATTAAACTCAAGGCCAGAAGGAGCGGGAACTCGGTATTTATTTTAAACACAGCCCATTTCAGTCCCTCATGTTAAATCTGATAGATTTCACCCAGCTGTGTTTTCACACCCACATGCTCACAAGCACCAAGAAGCCCATGTCAAAGCAGCTACTCCAGGCAGGCTGGAGGTCCCCATGGGAGAAGAGGAGTGGTGACCCTTGAGTGTATGCCACGTGTCTGGGATTCTTCCTTGCCAGTGGAAAACTTGTTCATTGTGCTGGTTTGGGCTGGCATGGAGTTAATTTTCTTCACAGTACCTGGTCTGGGGTGGTTTTGATTTGTGCCTGACAGTGTTAAAAACTCAGGGATGTTTCAGCTATTGCTCAGCAGCCCTTGCACAGAGTCAAAGCCTTTTCTGCCTTCAGCCCACCAGGGAACAGGCTGGGGGTGCACAAGGAGTTGGGAGGAGGGGACGCAGACAGGACAGCTGATCCCAAATGACCACAAGGACATCCCACACCGTATGACATTGAGCTCAGGAATTAATCTGGAGGGGAGGGAGGTCAGCCAGAGCAGCAGTTGCTTGGGGCCTGGCTGGGGATCTGTCACTGATGAACAAATAGGCTTTTGGCAACACTTTTCTTGATTTAGGGCCTTTTTATCTTTGCTTGCCTTTTTTAGCTTTTTAATTTTTTTTTCCTGTCTGTTTGTTTGAAGGGAGGCATGGTGGTGATTTGGGAGGTTTTTTGTTGTTGTTTTATTTGCCAAATTATGTTTATTTCAATCCCACAAGTTATTACATTTTTACCCTTCCAGTTTTCTCCCCTATCCATTGGGAGGGGGATGAACAGGTGCCTGTGTGGGGCTGAGCTGCCTGCCAGGGTTAAATACCAGATAAAAATACCAGAGCCACCCAGGTATTTGTATCCATCAGCTAGTACAAGGTGATATCCCAACATAATCTTGCTTGCCTCATCCCCCATAAATGGTAGGGAGGGTTGTTACCTGTGTGTGTTTCCTCATTTCAGTAACTTTTTGGCCTTTTTCCATGCTGGGATAAGAAGTGATAGGCATGCACTATGCTGGAACCCTGCTGCCACCCTCCTGCTATCAGACCTCTGGTCCTCTGCTGACAAGCCATCTTACCATGGCCTTATCAGAGCTCAGGCCTCCTGGTCGATGTAAACAGAACATTCCTCAGCATTTACTAATTTAATTGCTGTTAGTCATGTCCTCAGTTATCAATTTATGCTGTTCCTTGAAACTGTGCTGCTGCTCGTGCTTTCACATAAATAATTCTCACTCATATTTCATTCAAAGCATCCTTAATGTCTCTGTTTCATCTCCCTGGAGCAGCATGACATAGGCAGGCTTTTATAACAGAGCTGTGTCCAAATGTTGAAGTCAGCCTGGCAAATTTTTTTTAGAGACAATTGACAGAGTCTTTCTACAAGATTTCCCAAACATATTGGTATCATAGTGGTACTATTCAACATTTTCACTGGTATTCCATAAACAAATGTAACAAAACCCTGCCTATTTAAATTGGATGAAAACAAAGGTCTGTCTCTTGTGTTCTAATAGCACCATACCTGTAACATAGTATGCTAGTGTCTGTTGCCAGTGTAATCACCTACAAAGTCGTGCTTCTAGGAACAGGAAAAGAACTTAAATGTACACATTATGTCTTTATTTACCACATTATGTTTATTTACCGCATTACACTGGTAAATAGCACCAGTGAAATGGATTTAAGGAATCTTCTGAACATGGAGCTTCCCATAATGTAATTCTGTGGCAAAGAGAAGTGGATGTAACCGGAATGTGTTGTGGTGGTTTTATCCCTTGTCCTACAGAACCTGTGAAGCCATTGTTAAATCACTCTGTTACTGGGCCAACACTGGGGCTGAGGTTTTGAAATGTTGTACTGAAGAATTGATGCAAGGGCCACAAAAATCCATATTCAAGGAATATGTGGTAGGAGATCTGGGGCACAGCACTTCAACTTACCAAGTAAAAATTTGAGGAGTGTACAACCCAAAATCAGTTTTTTCTAAGTGAATAGAGAATTTTGCGAGGCTTTTTTGGTTTGGTTAAGGAAGACATAATAGAGATTGGATACTGAAGCAAGGCAAATTCAGATTAGAAATTCAAATCAGATCATTAATTCCTGCCAACAACTACATTAACCACTATCAATGGTGCTAAATTCCAAAGGTATTGATGCAGTGTTGTTTAATTACAATTTTATTTCAGGTATGGTTAACCTTTGGTTCAGAGCTAGTGGTCTCTCTCAGGTCTAAGTGCTAAAACCAAAACTTGAAATCCTGAAATCATTAGCTGTCTTAAGCTAATGGTAGTTACTGTTAACATGTTCTGCTTCATGGCTATTGTATAACAATGTTCTGGAAAAACAGAGGAATGCAGTCTGTTACATGATAATTTTAGAAAGTGGTCTTGTTGACTGGGTTTTAGCTCAGGACAGCACACTGATACTTACCACAAGACTTGTGTTCAGCCAGATTTCAGCCTGGCATTATTCACAGCAGAAACTTGTATCACAAGCACTCGTGAAGCAGTTTCCAGGCAACTACATCCTAATACTTCTAGAGTTTGAAGAGGTTTGCAATTTATAAATTAAGAAATTCCTGGGATGCTTCTTTGAGAGAACAGTATCTTGCATGAATGTTCTAGAACTTCAGTCTTGTTCCTTTTCTCTGCCTCCACTTTTCAGGTAGCAACGAGAAATTTTATCTCTGTTTTGGGTGGTACTTATTAGCTTCTGTAACACAGGTATGTCATTTGGTCCATGCAGCATGAAAGTTGTATTTTATCTCATCCTGTCAAAAGCAACAAAGTCCTGGGCTGAAGTTCTTAGGAGCTGGAATTCCTTAACTGAATTTCACCCATGATGTGTCTTGTGTCCTGATTTGTCACTTTTAAACTGTTCAAATTTCATATAGCCATTTAATGATGTCCTAGGAATGGCTGCAAGCTCTTGCAGCTGTTCTTGTTCTGGCTCAAGTTCCAGATATGTCAGTGGGGCTGTACTGCAAACTGAGTTCATTTAAATTAATAAGCATGTGACAAAATTTGCAGTACACTTTGTTGTCTTCTTTAATTGTAAAAGCTGTTTATTGAGGTGTGGTCCTCCTACAGCTTGTAAGTCTTTCATTTTGGCTTTTTTTTCCCCTTCTACCAAATTGCAAGTCAAGTATGCATCAGAGTTATTTGTCAAACAGTTACATATTTGATAGAAAGCATTTCCATTCAACCTATTTCAACACCATTTGCTGAATCAATTTATTTTGTATATTTTTATTCCTTTCAATTAAGGCTAGTGTGTCAGCTTGACTCTATCCTAAGCTATTATATCACTGTATGTAAATTAAGACATGAATAGATCTCCTTCCTTTCCTAGAATGTCTTATATTGCCATTGAAGTTTATACATTTCTGCCCTAAACATGGACTAAATTTTTCTTTCTGTTTTTTTTATTATTTTTTTTTTGTATTGCATGCAATTTATAAATACAGTTCTCATCAGAACCATTTTTCAGGTCCTATTTTTAAGAATAACTGATATTTTAAAAAAAATGTATTTACTGGCAATATTAGCATCTTCTATCACAGAACATTCTGAGTTGGAAGAGACCCACAAGGATCATAAGAGGGATCATCCATCTTCCTGACCCTACTTCAGGTCTGCCTTTTCCCTTACTGAAACCTTAATTCTTTAAAACCTGTTTGCTAGGAGAACTGAACCACTGCATGAAAGATTGGCTGTGTTTCATCATCTCTGTTCCATCTGTCTGTTCTGGTTACCAGATATGTCAAACTACTGTTAAAAAAAAAAAAAAAAAAAATAGTGAGGCACCACAGTGAAAGTTAAATGGCACCTCAGTATCCCAAATAATTTCAAACACAATTAATATGATTCTAGCTTCACCCCGATACAAAATGTGGCAGCACCTGTTAGGAGGATGTGGCAATGGTTTCATATTGTACAGCTGCATTGCATAACAGCAGGAGTGAAAAATACATATTTAATCATGAGAAGGGAAAAGATAAGACAGATGCAATGTGTCCCTTCTGCCTGGACTGACCTTTCCACCTGACTTTCAGTAGCCTGGCTGCTGAAATATTTTTGATTCTGTCTGTATCATTGCTTTCTTTAGATGAAGTCCAGTGGTCTTTCTCCTCACCAGTTCATCTGCAAGGCCCAGTCTCTGAACATTCTTTTTTGGCCATCTTCATTCTTTTCAGATCCAGTGGCATTCCCGAGGGAATAAAAAGGTAATTTTCTTCCCTGCGGATAAGCCATTTAGCCAAGGTCCCTCACTGTGTTCAACTGCTCTTCCAAAGCATGTGTCAGCAGCATTGATGTTCAAACAATAGCCACGGTCAGCACCAGACAGGACATCTTGATATGGCATGGTTCAGCTCATCGTGTCTAAGGTGAGCTAGACACAAATATGTTGAACTGTGCACTTGTACTACAATGGTGTCCTAAAATCTCACCTCAATCCATTCTGACCATGGGCATCTTGCACCAGAGATGTGCCTTCCTGCTTATTAATAACCCCATGCAGCAAATGGAGGGTGTTAGTGAGGATCCCTGGTGGGACAGCATCCATCTCTGTACAAGATTTCTGAACATACTGGGGTTTTTTTCTGCAGTAGGTAATATTTGCCCTATGAAAAACCTCTGGGGTCTCAGCTGAGTGCAATTGAACACTAACACCTTTTTTTGCTGGAAAGGTTTTTTTGCCTTCAGAGGAACTCCTCAAGGGTTATTGGATGGAGTGTTTCAAGCCCCAGGCAGATACCCAGCATCAGCTGTTACAAGTGAACCATAAAGGAAAAGGTCAATGTGAATATTAACAAAACCAACTATGGCTGAGAGGCAGTGTTAGAAGTTTGAGTTATCTGATTACAGAAAGTATAGGAAGTAATTTTAGTAGAATGCAGGAACAGCTCCTTGTCTCCAGGAACTGTGAGTGAGTGGGTATGGGAGCAAAAGGATGATACTTTGTTTTTTAACCATATTTTCTCATTGCCTTTTAAGAATGTTATCAAAACCCAAATAAAATCTATCTGCTTCAATATGAGGCTAAATGTATCTGGGGATACTTCTTTTTGGGACACAGCAGTAAGTAATAGAGAGGTGGTAATAGAAAAGCAATGTAATTTTATCAGAAAGGAAATTGCAAAGTACAAAACAATTCAGTATGTACACTGCAACGAAAAAGGCACTTCTGTTTCTTAGGGAGAGAATGCAGATAAACCATTTCTGCATGGACATACTTGATTTTTTACCAAAAGAAAAAGAGAGGTTTTGCTGCAGGAGTAGCAGGACATGGTTAAGAAAGCACGGTTCAGCAGCACTTCTGACCAATACTATGTTAGTTAAAAAGAATTTTTAAACGTCCTAGAGACCGCAATTAATAAAGCACTGGTTTCTTGTAACAATGGGAAGCTTCAACAGTTTCGGATGGATAAGCCTGGATTAATTTCTGATACACAAAGTATCAGTTCTCAGCCACTCCAGTTGAAGCAATTTCAGAAGCTGATGCTACATTTATTATCTGGAAGACGATTTTACAGCCTGTTACAAAAATGTTCAAGGGTCTTAAGGGCTTTCCATAATAACAAGCATTTATTATAAATTTACATAATAACATCCATTTTAGGCTATTTTTTTTTTTTTTTTGAGTTTTTACCTATAGCTAGCCAGGAGTGTTTTAAACAGCTTTGCTTTTGATGAAATGCAATTGCTTGTTTATGGAAGAAAGCACTACATTACAGCCTAATCTGTTCTGCATCAGTTTCCAAACAACAAAAAATGGAGCAATTAATTCTGCTTGCATGCCCCTTTCCTCTTTTTTCTTTTTTTTTTCTTTTGTTTTTCAGTATACATTATAGGGAAAGATTGCTCTGCTTTTGCATCATGAAGGGACTGCTTCTGTTATAGAAAATGTTTCCTGAATATGTAGTGTATCTGTTGGCTAGGTTGAACAATTCAAAATCTTTCTTTCACAAGGTTTTCATATAGAATGTGTGCGGGACCACATTTACAATGTGCTAACTGATGATCTCCTTATAAGCAGACTTGATACTTTAGAATGATATTGTAAAAAATTTTAGAATTATATATGTATTGACTTGATATTTTATCATCATATTATATAGCTTTTTTAGGATAAAAAAGTACAAATTATAAGTGGGAAAAATCTAATTGATATCTGCAAAGATTCGTAGCTGTTCTTTTTTTACAGATGGAAAAGTTTAGATGATTCACTGAAGTTTCAGTGTGTCAATAGCAAAGAAAGAAATAGCAAAGCTGTGATTTTGGACCCCTTTTTTCAACCTTTTGGGCCTGTCACTGTCTGATTATTAACAGCTCTTTCTGTACAACGTGTTTACTTATAAAACAATCAAAAAATAACTACACACTATGCAAACTTTGACAGCTCAGAAAGCAGTGAAAATTAAGTCTTGCTCAATATATGGAACAAGGTATAACCTTTGATTAGGCAGCATATTATCTTTAAACATTTAAACTACTATAAAAATAGTAGTAAGTTTTGTGATCATTACCACCTCCATACCTAGCAGTCATGCTTACCAAAAGAACCTTGAGCTCAATTTTGTGTCCTTTGCTACAGTAAAGATATTGAGGTGCTGGAGTGCCTCCAGAGAAGGGCAACAGGGAGGGTGAAAGGTCTCGAACCTACATCCCATGAGGAGTGGAGGAGGGTGGTGGGATTATTTATCCTGGGGAAAAGGAGGCTCAGGGGAGACCTTCTCACTTCCTACAACTTTCTGAGAAGAGATTATAGCAAGGCGGAGGTGGTTTCTCCTCCCAGGTAACAGGTGACAGGAGGAAATGGTCTCAAGTCATAACAGGGAAGGTTTAGACTGGATATTAGAAAAATTTCTTCACTGAAAGGGTTGTAACATATTGGAACAGGCTCCCCAGGGAAGTGGTTGAGCCACCATCCCTGGAGGTATTTAAAAGGTGGGTAGATGCCATGATTCTAAGAAGTGGAAACTGCAAGAGCTCAATCATTTAATACCCTTTATTCTCCTTCCCATTGCAACCTTCCCTCAGCAAAATGATTCTAGGCAGAAAGTGAGAGATGGCAATTTGGTTTCCAATCTTATGAGAGGAGGAGGGAGAAACAAAGATAAAAAGACCCACTGATGGAAAGAAACCCATCTGCCAAGATTAGGGTTCTCTAAAACATCTGAAAGTAGATGTTTCCAGCCTCGGCTGCTAAAAAGCGAGTCTCTGCTCACTCTTTTCAGGATAGCTTTCAGCACCAGAGCTGCAGTCATTTTCATTAAAGAACTAAAATTTCTGTGTGGCTGATGCTACTTTTTTGATGAGGAATGTGCTACAAGGCCACAGACAATCATTTGTTTGTTGGTATCTCCAGGAGATGTTTCTGACAAAGGGAATATGTTTCAACACATATAAATAAGCATGTGTTTAAAAGAAAGAAATCGCTGGGTGTGTTCCAACAACGTGTAGCCTGAGCAGGAAGAAGCCCAACCATTTTGAAGAGCAGTCAATAAGCTCCCAGGCTTTGCTTTTGTCCTGACCTGAAAATATTCTTGTGGGATGTGTTCAGGTATCTGTGGGGTTTCCTGGTTTCCTCTGAAATTCACCCTCCAAAGTTTTCAGCCTAAGAAGTGGATTAATCTGACTATATTTACAAAGTCATTTGTAGGCAGAGGCTGAAAACCCTGTTGGTGCTCTTTGCCCCTTACAAGTGGGTTCCCAAAGAAAAAATGCAATTGCTGAAATACCTAAAATGAACAGAATTAACTTCATCTTTAGAAAAAGTACTAACCTTCATGCTAAAATTCTTGATGTCCTAAAAATTTATTTCCCTGTCATTAGGTATGTTCCCTGCAATTCTGCATAACAGCACTGCTCAATGTGAATATGCTGCTTCTCTTCTTTCTCTCACTCCTCTTGGAAGACAATTTCCTGTTCCTTGGATAAGTTTTTTATACCGAGGGTAGAGCAAGTGACCCAGCAATTTGTTATGCTGATAAGTAGATTATTTATGTGCTGCAGTTTCAGTTTATGAAATATATTATGTAATTTCAGGTGGTTTATATACTGTCATATTGTAACCTTTGTATTGAATGCATTTTACTTAGCTGCCTTTGCAATAAGGAAGAAGCTGTTGTTGGTTGGATTTCTGTTGTTGTGGTTTGGGGTTCCTTTTTTATTCTCTTTCTTTTCAAAACCTATTGGATTTGTTTACACTTTCTGCAAAGTAACAGCAGATCCTGGGCTTTTTAAGTGTGAGACAGTAAGAGGACCTCCCTTTTCTAGAAGCTGACAGTAGTTGGGTTGTGTTGTAGTGCTTACTGGAATCAGTTGCTTAGGAGTGTCAAGAAGAAAGCAATAATACAGCTACATAGATCAGTAACATCCTAACACATCTTTTTGCTAATATGGACAACTATCACAACAATAAGGAGACTACCTAGAGAAGGCTAGAGGTGCTACTGAAAAAGATCAAAGAGAAGTAGAGAGGCAGGGAAGCACTCGGAGCACTGCAGTGCACAGGTGAATTAATGCAATTGAGCCCTGGATGCTCTGATCTTTCAATAGCAACAGAACTGACCAAGATTTCTAAGATGAAATACAAAAATTTGCCATATATAGATATTTCATGAGAGAGCAGCAAGTGAATCTGTTAAAATTCAATTGCACATTAAACTCTGTCAGAATCTGCTGCTAAAATTTTCATTTAAATCTGAACAATATACAGGATAGTTCTGGGTAGTGAAAAAAGGGATCTCTGTAACCTGTGGAGAAAATATGAATGTGTAAATAACATAAAAATCCATTTCAGGATGAATAAGTCCATCTGCAAACTTCTAACAGGGCTTTAGCAGGTAGACAGTGACAGCTCTTGATCTCCAGCTGCAGAATTTCCACACTGGAAAATGTGTCTCTAGAAAATTATACGATCTTGTGCTGTTATCTGAACTCAAAATATGTTATTTTCACTGTGGACAGTGATGTCATCTGAAGTCAGGTATGCTTTGTACAACAGTGCTGCTTCACCCACAGCAACAATTATGTATAAAGTCAGGATGCTTTCCTTTGAAAATGTGAGCATCCAGTCTTGTAAGATGGTTTATTTAAGGGTGGTGTGTGGGGGTGTGTGTGTGTTGGGTGCATAAATTAAGGGAAAATAACCCCTTAAGTATCTTCACAAGTTAAATACAAATCTCACACCAGTTCCTAAATATTGTGTCAGTATAACTCCAGTCTTTTAACATCTGCTTGAGTCAAAACACAGATTGGTCAAGAGATGACACTTGTACTTGCATGGTCCAGTCAACAATATGATTCATGTTGTAGGGCTGGTTGCATAAATTGACAGAATAATCCAACCAGCTCTACCTAGCAGCTGCTGTGTTGATGACGCTCTCATGTGCTCTCCTTATGAAAAAAAAGGTTGAACAAAACTTGGCCAAAAACATGCTAGAAGTGAAACTTCAGCAGACACAATGCAATGAGAAGATAAAAAGTTCACTTGAAAATGTCAGGTCTCACAGCATGGATCTGAAGTTTCAGAAGAATAGCAATGTGGCAGTACAAAGAAAAAAGACTACTGAAGAGATGTTTGGATGGTTTCAAGCTGCTTTGAACAACATTCAGCATCCTTGCACTGCCTTAGGTGAGACAGGGTGATGCTGTGTGTCAGGCAAATTCAAATTTAATATGAAGAAAAACAGAGGTACATAATTCAAAATTTTAGAAAAGCTTTCATGACCCAGTGAAAGGCTTGAAGCCTAACTTGGGTGAAGGATACTCATAGACTTTTTTTTTTTTCCTTGAATACAGTCACATACTTCAAGGGTAGAAATAGGTGTTTATCTACAGTAGAAAGGAGTATGTAAAGGCTTTGAATCAGGAGCTCTTTTGTTCTGCCCTACTTCCCTTGCCAGCTGCCCTTAATACTTACGCTAACACTCCTATTTGTTTACCCCACATACCTGCTGGGAGTGCCCTCCCTTGGCAGGGAGAATCTCCCAGCCTCAGAGATGGGTTGCACAACATCTGACCATAAATCAGCATCAAATCTGGGATTACTGTGTGTGTTTCTGCTCTCCTTGTCTCATGCCTCATGAAGGCACAACACAAGGACTGCTCACACTTGGCTGTGGCTGTGGTACAGAGACCCAGGCTGGATCCACAAAGGCCTTTCAGGGCTGGAAGGATGGTCACATCTCTAAGTCCAAAGTGAAGCTTTGGAATGTCTCCTTGCAACTAAGGCTGGTTTCCACACAGACCTGCATTTTCAGAACCAAGGTTCCCTATTACATCCAGGCTTTGCATAAAAGATCCCCTTCAGATTCCCCAAGGGGAAAACCCATGGAAGGAAACTGCAACAAAGGTGTTGTCAGGATGAAGATAGATATAAAGAGAACTGGACAAGGGGCAAATCTGGCTCTACCAAGGAAACAATGTTATCAGAGTAAATGAAGGGAAAATAGAAAGAGTTATCAACCTCAAGTTATGTTTTTGGCAAAAACAAAAGGAACAAACCCACATCTTGGCAGGAGTGACTTCACAATAGTTTTGTTAATGGTATTGTTTACCATTAACTCATTAGGTCTATATCTGCCATGTTAGTTGACTCTGCATGTTGTCACAGGCACTGGTAATGAGCCAAAGACTTTTGCCATTGCTTTTGCTCGGCAGCTCCAGGTAAATAGAGTTCACTCATTTACTTTATTTAGATCCAAGTCTGTGCTCTAGTTCCTGCTCCCCTGCTTTACCCTCCACCCACATCCAGTGTGCGTACATAAAGATGTGCCAGAGAAGCCAAGCTCCTTGTGTGCCACAGCACACAGACTCTTTTCCTTTTTCTGGAGATGATTACTTTGAATGCTGCTGAGTTGGGCTGGCAGGCTGAGCTGGTAGAAACCTCTTTCTCTGCATGTCCCTGGTCTGGTTTAGAAAACTCCTGAATAAGCAAATTCATATGTTTTAGGGCCAGAGTTGCTCCTTGCACAGAAGTTGAGTGAGCATCTCAAATACCAACTATGTCACTATGCGTGCACAACACCCAGTAGCTGGACTGCTGCTGCTTGAAAGCACCTGAACTGCTGCAGAGCCCCTCCCAGAGACCCCTGGTGCCCTCCTGCCCAGCAGTCCCCTTCTCCTCCAGACCGTCCCAGCTATTATTTGCTCTGCTAATAAAACATGACACGGTGCATGAGAAAAGTCAGAGCAAACAAATCACTTTTCCCCCTGAGATTCCCTATCTGGAAAGCAGGAATAAACTTTTCTTGGAAGGATATATTATCTTGGGAGGAGTAGTTACTGGGAAGTGACAAGTATTAGTGTTTGGCTACTACCATCATGAAAGCCCAATGGATTGTGGTTGTAGAGCAAGATCCATTAGCCTTTGTTTAGAATGAATGAATGTACAACCTCACTTAGTTGGCAGCATCCCATGCAATACTGGCTATCCCTGATAAGCTGCACATCCCTGAAAATTCTTTATTACAATTCTTCCAATCTAAAAAAATGAGTAAAGAACATCTATTAATATTTATAAATCACACGTAACCTGAACAGATTTGTCCAAATTTTCTGTAAAATCAATCTCAATTCAGGTTGTTCATCCTTAAATAATAAATAGTTGTTATCAACTATTCCATGTTATGGACTCACCCCACCAGCTCCTCTGAAATGATCGTATTCTTCCTTCCTAGGAGATACAAGGAAACAATCTTACAGACTAAGCTACAATCTTTAACTGAGCAGTATGTGGAATTATCCCTCCTGGGGAAGGATCATTACAGTAGGAACGCACAGCATGAGAGGCTCCTGCAGAGCACTGATGGTCACTTTTGGACATGGGTGGTGGAAGAGTCATTAAGGACCTGTGCTACTGGACCTCAAACTAAGGACTGGTCTGGGATATGAGAGCTGGGAGTAGTCTTGGTTGTGGTGACCACGAGATGGTGGAGTACAGGATCCTGTGTGGAAGAAGCAGGACAGTAGTCTATTACACCTTGGAAATGTGATTCTTTGACTTCAGAGTTTTGTAGAAAAAAAGCAGAAATGCATTTCTGCATTTTTGTTTGCTGAGTATTTAATAGCCCTGCTGTGCTCTGAGTGCTCCTAGAAAGAGAGTCTCAATGGGAAACTAATCCTCTGAGAACAAATTCTGTCCCTCCAACAAATACAACCACAAAATAACTCCACAGTGATCAACCCTGTGGCATCCACTTACTGAAGGACAAAAGCCAATCCACCTCAGAAATAGCTGTGAAGCAATTGTGTGTCCTTTTATCTCTCTGTGGGACAAATTAAAATGTGTACTCATCAGGGTGAATACTTTAATAGAAACCTTAAACATTGAAAGATAACCTGAGTGAAAGCCAGGTGATCAAACTAGCTCATTTATCCCAAATTTTTGAGAAAATGAGTGTTTTCTTTAATATCTGAATCCCAGTTGTATGTTGCTTTCTAGGAAGAAACATCAAAGGCCTACTCTTTGTTCTCACTAAATGCATGGGTCTATATAAGATGCGCCTGGGAACTAACCTTTTACCACCACTGGTCATGCAATGGGAAGTTTCCCTTTTTTCAGGAAAGAAATGACATCTTTAATTCCATACTTTAAAAGAAAATGGTGGTAATATCTCAGTTATTTCTGTAGATGAATAAGCCATTGGAGGCTTCAGCATTCTTTGCTGCATTACAGATTGCTTGTTTTGCTGGAGTAACCATAATAGAGAAATGTAACACTGCCTGTGCTGTGTGGCTATATATGTATATCCCACTGAGAAGTGATACATGATTAGCATCAGCTATGTGAGTGGAGCTTATACAGCAAGATTTATGTTTCTTACTGGAGAACTTGCTATAAATATAGCTATAACTACCTACTCATGTTTTATCTTAAGAATTTATTCACAAATTTTTACAGTTAAGGGTACAGGTAACTGCTAAGAGGCTAGAACTCCTTTGAGTAGATTACTCCCATATAGATGCAATTTAAGAAATCCAGGTTCAGCTGTAGTTCTGTATCACAAATCAGAGCAGCCTTTAACCGTTGAAGTGCTGACTGTAGATATTCCAAATTGCAATGCATTGCAATGCTTGTTTGATTTGTACCCAAGACAAAATGAACCTGTTCAGCGACCAGGTAATTATTAAGTGCATGCCATAGAAAATGCTATTGGATTGGTTGCATAAACTAGAGCGTGCCACTGTATTTTCAAGCCTCAAAGAAGGAGCTCATTCTTCTTTCAGAATTTTTTTTTTTTTTTGCTAATATCTGCTAATATTTTTCTGTTTCTGCATTCTGAGTTCATTCAGATCTTAGTAACATGTAGCTTCCCCTAGCTATTCTTGTCAGCCTTGCACTCTGGCTCTCCTGTTCATGCTCAGCTTCTCATCCATTTATTTCACATACATGGCTCAGTACGGTCCATGCAAGAAACATACATCGTGTTGTACTGATGTGGATTCTCCCAGCTTTCCCTATGGCTTGTGGCACAAATGGCACCCAGGACAGATGTCTTGTGCTCAGATCTCAAGCTCGGACTTGAGCTCGGACTATGTGGACTAACCAAGAGATGACTGAAGTAGGTCATAGAAACATAAACTCACAGGATGGTTTGGGTTGGAAGAACTTAAAGTTCTTCTAGTTCCAATGCCCTGCTTTGGGCAGGAACACTTTCCCCTAGACTAGGTTGCTCAAAGTCCCATCCAGCCTGGCCTTGAACACTTCCAGGGATGCATCCACATCACTGGACAACTTCTCAGAAACATCATTCCACAGCTCAGAGATCCCTAGAAACCGGTGGTAGCAATAGTTTAGGACATCTGTTTCCTTGGCTCGAGAGAAGGGAGCGAGGCAGAAAGCTGTTCTCCACACAGCGTGTATTTCACTTACTTGCTTACTCAGTTTTCCCTTACGCCGCTGACTTCAAAGGGACGACGTGCAGCTGGCAGCGCTGCCCGGCGCTCGGTTCAGCTGATGGCACGGTCTCGGTGCTTCCTGGCGGCCGGAGAGCGAAGCAAGCCCCGAGCAGCAGTGACAGCCCTCGCCTGGCGGCCGTAAGGGCAGCGGGCGGCGGGGAGGAGCGCTGGGGCAGCCGGGGCCGATGGTGAGGCCAGGTGAGCCCCGGGCTGGCTCCCCGGCAGGAGCGACCCGCGACCCGCCCCGACACCTGCACGGCGCCGCCCCGCAGCACCCGGGGCCAGGCGGGGCCCCGCCGCCGCCTTAAAGCCCGGCCGCCCCCGGCACCTTCCTTCCCTCTTTCCTTACCTTCCTCCTGACTTTCAGCCCCGAGCGCTCCGGACCGCGCCGGCGACATGGGTAGGTGTGGCGGTGCGGGCTGGGGCAGCCCGGAGCGGGCGGCGGAGCGGCGGTGCCCGGCCCGCGGGAGGGATGCCGCCCCGGGATGAGCATCCCTCCGAGCCGGGTGATCGTGCCGGGCTGTGGGCTGACAGCGTGGCCAAGGGTCTCGCCCGCCCAGGGCTGCCTCTGCTGCTCGGTGTCGGTCTGAGGAAGTCCCCGGCTACTCTTGGGTCTCTGCTCTCCCTCCGGGGCAGTTCCCCCTCTGGCAACGCTGTATCCTGGTTTGTACAACCTTGCCTTGAAACCCGAGTGAGAGCCGACAGATGGTGCCTCGGTCTCTGTAAGCTCTGAGAGCTGAGTCCCTGGCCGGTAAGGTTTATCCTGCACTACACTTCTAAGGCATGTGGAGCTTGAGATCCGAGCACAAGTTAAATGTGGTGCTCCTTGCAGATGTTAAATAATACTTTTTCATTGAGAGTGTTTGCCTAGGGCTGACCTAGTGTGTTTTAAATACATAGATACATAGCTGAAGATTCAGATAAGGACAGAACCCATTTATCTAATTAATCCTGAAGATTTTTTCCTGTCTAAACTGGAACATTGAGTGGTTGAGGTACACAACCGACTTTTTTGAGATGTATCTCTCTATTGCCTTTCGCAGGACTTTTGGTCCTGCAGTGTCTGAGTACATGGGTGTCTCTCATAGCAAGCAGCTCCTGGGCTGAAGAAGCCTTGTTTCACTCAGGGAAAGAACATGAAATACCTACCCTCTACCTCCAAAAAAAAAACCAAAAAAAACCAAACCAAAACAAAAAAACCCAAAAAACCAAAACAAAAAAACACAAACAAATAAAAAACTAAACAAAAAAAAAAAAACCAAACAAAAAACCCCCACAAACCCCAAGAAAGTGCCAGTGCATCTTCAGCAAGCAAATCTGTGTCCTGGGGACGAGCAACCGGATTAATGAGCAGTCAGGACACGTCAATGGTGCTGCCAGGGGTCTGCTGGCTTGGACAGACATCCAGGAAAATGGAGATAGTTCTCTGAAGAGCAGGAAATGGGATGCAGCTGGGTCTGCCTGTTTACTATCAGGCTTGTTGCTCTATAGAGTTGCTTGGATAACTTCTGTGTGGGTGTTTTTCTGGAGTATGAAGGTGTTTAGAGCTTTATATTGAAAGATGTGGAGCTCTTTGGTATTTTGGTATTGTGAAAATGAGCAGTTCTGTGGGTCATTCTTTTGGGGAAAAAATACAAGAGGCTAAAGGTTGCCCCAAAGAGGGACTGCTCCAACATGCCAATAGCAAACTTCAGATTTATCACTGAAAATGATGCAAGGTGGTGGGTGCTCTATGTTTTGTAGAACTAAAGCTGCCTGGCAGTGGACTCCTCTGTTTAGGTGCCTGTGTTGAAAGGTTTGCTTTAATGCTATCTGGAGTTTCCCCAACCCTCTCTGCAAAACGAGAATAGAAGGGTAAAGTCAAAATGTTTACAAATAATTGTGTCTCTTAAACATTGAAGTGAGATGATGTTGTGTGAAAAAAAAATTGCCTCTGCGATGTCCTCTGGGTAAGGTTTCTTGTAGTGGTGATACTTTTGC
The DNA here is from genome assembly GCF_048771995.1 of Taeniopygia guttata. NCBI lineage: Eukaryota > Metazoa > Chordata > Aves > Passeriformes > Estrildidae > Taeniopygia > Taeniopygia guttata. The sequence goes on along the minus strand of NC_133024.1, from coordinate 76,552,615 downwards.
CAAAAGGAAAGCAGAAAAAAAACCCAAACCCAATAAAAACCAGATCCTAGATATTTTCTCCCAAGTCTTAGCTAAGAGACAGAAGTGAGCTGCCCAAACTGTTTTTCTCTGTGCATGTTATAAAAAACAGGCACATGTCCTGGAAAGACCAACAAATGGAAATAACCAAGGAGTTGATATGAAGATGGGCTATTGCTGACACCTTGGTATCCTTCAGTGTATCTTCTCTGGTGGGTTGTGGAAGGGACATTGCCAATAACTTTAGTAACTCGTGTAGCCACATGTGTCCTGAACTGGGTGTGTTAGCACTTTCAGAATGTTGCTTGCTCTCTAGGAAAATATATTCTTGAATCACCTGCACAGTACTACTGTCTCTGTTGTGAAAGTACTTGTCCACAGCCGTGAAGGAAAGAACTGGAATAATATGTTTCCGTGATTTCTGAAGATTTACTTGATTTAATATTGTGTCAAACATTATAGTGTTGCTGTCAGCTGTTTTCATCTGTTGTGGACTATGGACTAAATAATCATTTTCACGAACATACTTTTCTTATGTATTATGGCCTTATAGATGTATTATGGCCAGACTTGATTTACAAGCAGGGATTTCAAAGTTCACATCTTGTACTTGATCTTATCTTACTGATAATGAGCTTGCTTGTGTGGTTTTATGTAAAATGTTGGCATCCACAACGTGGGCACGGGGCCTTTATCTGACACAGTGAGAGCTCAACCTTCAAACCTGTCTCCTGAGCTGAGGAAGCCCTGCAGGAGTGCTTGCAACACTGAAGTCACTTCCAGCTGTTCTTGCCAGGTCCTCTACCCTGTCTGCTCTTGCTGCCCTCAATGGGACACCCCTGTTCTTTCGGGTCTTCCCAGGTTAAGGATTTCGGTTATGGGAATGCCTGCTAAAGTGGATCACTCAATTGGGGCTTTATATTCAGTCCTCTCTAAGTCCCTTTTCAGGACTTGATCTCCATCCCTGGCAAGGCATCTTGAGTCTATTCTCTAATCTTGACTTGCCTTTAAGGTAACATCTCCAAGAGTGAGTTGTAACAGGACTCATCATCTGTGGGTGGCTGCTTTGCCACCACCGTGAATGATGTGTGGTAAGCAGCCATGGGATGCTTTGACTCGTTAGTCCTTTTGAGCTTTTCCTGGGAGTGTATGAGTTTATGCACACTCTGAAAAACCAAAGGCTATCGAGTGATGTTTTGCCTAATAACTATGAAAATTCTCCCTTTAATAAACTGAAAACTTACCCTGACCAGTACTGTGTTTATATTTCAATATGTATTTAGAGTTGAACCTTTTTTGAATCTTCCATTGGTTTTAAGGGAGTATTATTATTATTTGCAATTAACTTGTATTTTGGTTTTTTCCCTCCCCAGGTGGAAAAACTACCGGCAAGTCGGTAAGTATTGTTTTCCCTGATAAAGGGTAGCTCTGCAGATCCTCTTTGGTTTACATTGTTTTGATACTGTCAGCAGAGCCCAAAGTAAAAATCACCCTCTAAACATACTTTAAATGTATACAATAAAGGCTTACTGGCAAATGTGCAAAAGCAGATTAGTAACTTATTAAATTCTAGCTAAGCATTAATTTGCTCAACACCCTGATAAAATGTTTAGAGAGCCTTTGCTGACTGAGCACGTGTTGGTAGGGAGGAGATTGGTCCCTGGAGCCCATCCTTCTTGCAGCCGAGTTGTCATCATCCACTACTCTTGAATCTTTGAACTGTTAATGACATGTGTCTCTGCAACCATAAGTCTGCCTTTGTATTTCTTATCTTGCAAGATTTTACTGCATAGACTTTTCCTCAGCAGACAAAGCTGTGCAGCAGGACGGTGGCATCCCCAGGGCAGAGCGAGGTCACAGAGGGCATTATAAAACATAACCTTCAGGTTACCTTTTTGGTGGTGGATCTGGTGCTTCCTGACCAATGAGGGTAACAACAGAAAAGGTTTCGGTAGAGGTGTATGGGCATATGAATACTGTAACAGTGGACAGTACAGTGGACAAGAACACATCATATATTAGCAAAGATTAATTGCATAGTCTCTTGCTTGTAGCATCTTGGAAAAATATAAGGCCTGTCACCTGGGAAAGACCCAGTAAGTTTCTCTTGCATGCCCCTGTCCATGCTCATGTCCAGCTGTGACATGCAGACTCCGTCCAGTTCTGGGGGAAGCCACTTAAAAACCCACCAGCATGCTGTGCTAGCATGGGAATGCAGGTCAGCTCCACTGGTCACAGAAGCAGTGCTGGCTTGAAACTAAAATCCAGCCTTTCTGGACTATGACCTCCCCAGACCAGCACGTAACACCCTCCTAAAGAATAAGGTCTTGCGTAGGGTGATGGCAAAACATTGGAGAGGTTTGTGAGAACCCCAAGTAGTCAAAAGATTTTTGTGAAATTCAGGTGGAGATGGGTCCCACCAGTTCCTGGTGGACTGCTCTGTCTTTCTTTTCCTCTGTAGACAAGAAAAGACATGGGGAGGTCTTTGTTCTGCTTCAGGAACAGACATTCCCTCTACTCCACCTGGGCTATTCCCAATTACAAGTCACACAGCCTGGGCTACTGTTTCAGTAACCAATTTAACATGTGCTGAACCAAAATGTCAGTGTGTGACTCTCCATCCTGTGACCATTTGCATGGCTTAGGGTAATGCTGTGTGGATGGGGCACAAAGCATTCTTCTGAGTGAACTCCAGCCCACCAACACCTCTGTCCAAGCTGGGAGTAGTTGTCTAAACCTCCTGCTGCCTTCAGCTGAAGGAAATGGGCAACCTCATTTGAATTTTAAAAGTGAATTTTACCTTTTGGGATATCTGTGAAGAGCCTTCCTTTGGAGACACCTCTTTTTGCCCATGGAGGATATAATAAATCAAAAGTGATGAGTTTATATTTAGGGCTCAAAAATCTGTGTGCTCTGAAGCTAGAGGAGTCCCACTGGCACTTGCCTCAGCTGAGACTGGGTTCTTGCTGTGAAGCCTGCTCATCAAACGATGGGTAGGATATGTAGTACGTACTTGGTTCTGCAAACAGCAAAGGTCAATGCTGCTCAGGCATCCTCACAACTGAGTCAGATCAGTCAACAACGTTCCTGCCACTTTCTTATTTTCATTTCTTTTGCAGGATTCCAAAAAAAAGCCTGTTGTAGCACCCAAGGGTTGTGTTGTGCTATTTGTTGTGACTTTGCCTGGAGACAGTGGCTCCCCAATTTTCTGGTGTCAGGCATAATTTCCCTGTCTGATTTTTCCTTTTGATCTGCAAAGTTAACTTCTTCCTGTTTCACACAAAATAAGGATTAGTTGAATTCCTAAACTTCTGCAAACCAAAAAAATGCCATTTTTTAATTATACTTGAGCATGGAGAAGAACTTGCATCTGGAATGTTCTGGAATGTCTTTAAAATCTGATTCTTTGCTACTTGCAGGATTAAACCCATAAAAAATTAAAAGGTAGGATTATATTTAAATTGCATCCCCATTAATTTGAATAGAAATTATATCGCGCATTCATCCACTCCACAGAGACAAGTAGGTGATCAGAAATTAAAGCTGCAGTTCTAATGACCATATTAGATTTGTACCTGATGTATGCTTTTTAACCATTGTCTCAATTGCAAGAACTGCATGATCATGACCGTGGACATGCCTGTTGCAGCAAATGAGGGCTCAGTGAACCTGGCAGCCAAAGCCATACCAGTTTAGGTTAGGAATAAAGTCTGTTCTGTTACCAGGTCTGAAGAAATGAAGGATTCTTTGTCAAGCTGAGCATTTTTAAGGATGAGAAGTTTTCCTGAGGGATTTGCTTGAATTAAAAGTTTAAATGTTTATTTATTTATGTTTTAATTGCAGGTGCTTAAAAATACCCCTGGGTTTCTTACTGGCAGGGGTTTAGTGTTGGGCATTTTTGGTTTGCCTTGGGTTTTGATTTTTTGTTTTTCCAAAAACATTGGCTTTTTGCATATTTTTAGATACCAATGAAGATTGCTGTAAGGGTTAGGTGCTGGAGAACTCAAATGTGCATAGTGCAACACTTGTAGGCAATTTCTAGTATTGCTAAAGGTCTCTTGCAAAGGGCAGATGAAAAGTGTGCAGACCTCTGGGGACCAAGAGATGAAAGTGGTAACTGACTCTTGGTTCAGGTAAACTGCTATAATTCCACAGAAGCCTGTGCAGCCTCCAGACCCTGAGTACCTAGCCACTCGCAGAGTCCATGTTGAGCTTGCTTAAGCTGTGAGTTGCAGTGAAGAATGTTAGTCTGGGTTCCACACCTCTGAGCTCACATTGTCTATTGCCTCCAGGTGCTCTGCTTTGGCTTCCCTTTGAGCATTTTCTTCATCGTCATCAATGAGTTCTGCGAGAGGTTCTCCTACTATGGCATGAAAAGTACGTCCCTTGTCTCCTTGTGCTGAGCATTACCCAGGCCTGACTTGTGTTTGTAACCTGTTGTTTTGTTGTTCTTCCTACAGCTGTGCTCACTTTGTATTTCACACGTTTCCTACACTGGGAAGACAACTTTGCCACTGCCATCTACCACACATTTGTTGCTCTGTGTTACTTGACGCCGATCCTTGGAGCAATCATTGCGGACTCTTGGCTGGGAAAGTTTAGGTGAGTGCTTCCTCAGAAAGCAGCCAAAGATCTTGAAAGCTCACCTGAAACCAGTGTTACTAAAATCATCACCTAAAACTGCAGCTGTGAGCAACAACAGCTTCAGAGCTGGTGTTGACTGCTCAAGGATAGTTTGTTTTATTTCGCCAAAGCTTGAGGTTTTCATTGATTCAGCTCAGACATAAAACTGCACTGTGAGTAAACAAACAAACTTCTGCTAGTTGGTTAAGGGTGGTAACATGCTTTCTGAGCATGCTGCATGTTCTTCCTCTCACCTGGACAAAATGTAAGCTGTGGACAGTATTCACCAAGCTGTGAAAATAGATACTAGGGATTATAATTACATAGGAAAATCTATCTACTTGTTACAAGAGGCCAATGAAATAGTGAATTACTGTGTTGTCAGGTGTTAACTGGGCCTTGGAATAAGTTTTAAAATACTATGTGATTTCAGAATTGACAGATCAGTGAGGGGTCTTAGAGACAGTGAGAGCAGCAATTCTTTCTCTAAATGATGTCTTTTGTGTCTTTAGCTGCAGGCTAGTTGGTCAGGATAGTACCACTGAAGTGCTTTGAAATGTAACCAGGTTATGTCCAACAGCTTTATCTCCCTCTCCTTTCCTGATGTTTTGATTCTAAAAGTGTTTACTTTGCCTGAGAAAAAGCATGGTAAAAATTTTATGGAGGGTTATGAGCCATGAATGCAAGTGGACTTGCCAAAGGTCTCCTAGAGATTAGAGATGTGCTGTGCAGTCAGCTGCACTGCCTTCTTCTGCTGTAGGGACAGCGCCTGGGAGCCCAGGGCCCTGTGTACTCTGTGCAGCTGCTCTGGGCAGAGCAAACTCACTGCTGGATATCTTACATATTGCAGCCTAAATATATTGTACACCTGCTTGTCTAGATGATGTTGTTTGTTTTTCAAATTTATTTTGGCTTTTTCATGTTTTATCAAGGTCAAACTTTGCAGACCTTGCATGTCTTCTCCTTTGGTACTTGGGTATGCTAGTGCCAAAACTGAAAGGCCCAGACCTTTAACAGGAGCTTGTTAGGATGGCTTAAACAAGTGAAAACATGCTTTAGGATATACTGCTAGGCTTTAGCACCCTAAAATGCAGGAAGATGTAATGAGAAAGGCTTCAACAATAATTTTTAAAAATCTATGATGACAAGAGGAAGAGGAGGTTACCAAAGCACTGTTAAGCACTCTTAAAGGAGAGACTCCAATCTTCCACAGTCCATGTACTTTGTGCAATGTACAAAGTCAAGAAATGTGATGGGACCTGCTCACATACCATTGGATATGAATTTCTTGGGGAAAGTAGTACAGAAATCAGTTATTTTTTAAATTGTGTGCCATCAATGCAGTGGCAATTATGTAAGTCTTTGCAGTAGGTTTATAAGCCTCACAAATAAAACTTAGAAGTTTCACTCTTGATTAGCTCATATTTAACTGGAAACTTTTTCCCAGGTTGCTAGGTAAATAAAGTAACTCTATGGAAGTGCTAGTAAAAAAAACCCAACCCATGCAACTGTATCTGTTAAGTACCACTAAACAGCAGATTCCTTGTTGCCCTGCTTTATAGATTTTTTTTTTACTACACTACAGGCAAGGTCAATTTTAAGTCAGAGAAACCCTGTTTTCAAATGAGGGGAACTTCGTCAATGTCCCTCTTGTGTCAGGGTGCTGCTCTAAGCTTGCTGTGAGGATCTCTTGCCTATGTCAAATAGTTGGATTGTTCTTGGTCTTTGAAGACTGTCCTTCATTCTCCTGCCTTGCACTTGGCTTGGGGCTACTCCTGAAAAGAGGGATTTTACATATTTTCACATCATTGCTTTTCTCCTGCATTGTTTTTCTCCTGCTTTTCCTCCAAACTTGAGACCCGTGTCTGTGCCTATTGAACGGAGGTCCACCCAAGGACACAAGCGAACATGGGTTAAACTACAGCCACGTACCCAAGGTCCAACAGAGTTAAAATGGAACGTGTTTTTACTTACAGAAAAGAGGATTGGATCCTAAAGCCAGGATTGGGGGGGTTGGTGATTATGCAGTACTATCATCCTAGGCACCTCCTGGACAAGATAGTCAGCCTGAAAGCCTGCAGCCTGCACTCTTCAGTGCTGCTCTCACTCAGATCCAAGTGTAAAAATGTTGTTACACTTACAGTGAAGAGAGTCGGGATATAGAGCTGTTGCTCATAACAGTATTTCAGGGGAATTTCCATATTTGAAGCAGATTTTTGATTTTTCTTTTTTCTTTACTCCTGCAACTAAAATAGAAAATAACACAGTGAATGTTTAATGATACATATATCAGTGTAAATTTCAGATTTTAATTTCGCAGAGTAGTCCATTTGACATATGCATATTAAAAATATGAAAATAGCATTCTTGAGTTGGTCATTAAAAAGGTAACCACTGAAGATATTGTGACTTAGTTATACCTATAGAATCCATGTGTTGTCGTGCCTTAATTAATTAGACTACCTTAATTAATTAAAAGCTATCTATAATATTAATAATAAAAAGAATATAAATATTGTGGCAGTGGTATGTGGTCAGATTTTTATAGTAGCTTCTAATAAGTTCAGTAATTTATTGTATCTGTTAGTTTTTTTCATTACCAGGAATCTTTAAAGTAAGCAGAAGTCTGCATTAGCTGTGGCATTATCTGTGTGTAAGTGTGTTAACATATCTAAGAAAATGTATCTCCTCTCTCGATAACAGGACCATTCTTTACCTGTCCATTGTCTATGCGATTGGGCAGGCAGTGCTGTCTGTGGGCTCCATAAATGACCTGACGGACCACAACCATGATGGTACTCCTGATACTATAGCAGTGAACATGTGAGTTGCCTTATACACATTTTTTGTCCCAGACAGATGAAAGATGGGGCAACTTAAGTTTATGTTACTTGAATTTCAACTGTCTTTCAACATTGTGTATACTGTAAGAAAAATTTTTTTTTCTTTTCTCCTTTGTTCCAGCGCTCTGTCCATAGTTGGCTTGGTCCTTATTGCCTTGGGTACTGGTGGGATCAAACCATGTGTGTCAGCATTTGGTGGAGATCAGTTTGAAGATGATCAGGTTACAATGTCTTTCAGATTTTCAGTTATACAGATATTCTAACTAATGTTTTACTATTATAGTACTCTAATAATATACATGTTTATATAGATGCATTACTGCTGGATTTTCCTGGGGGGCTGAAGAAGGTGCTAGTTAATTATTTGTCTTGAACTTTGAAAACAGAGGCACTGATTTTTTGATCTAGGCTCATCAGTGTGGTTGTGTCTAAGCCTTTCTAAAGATCTTTCTTCTTTTTACTGTAGGAAAAGCAAAGAAGTACCTTCTTCTCTCTCTTTTATTTGTCCATTAATGCTGGAAGTCTCTTATCTACTTTAGTCACTCCAACTATCAGAGGTAAGGTCATATGTTTGCTGACAATAGTTAAACACCAGAAAAGGCATGTTGGATTGTAGTCCAGTCTGGTTTAAATTAATGTTCTGTTCTCTGACACACTGGAGTTATCTAGCAAATAGTCTTCAGTGTGTCATCCAACTTCTCAGAGATGAGGCACTCTCAAAAACAAGCCACTTGAAAACCTTCATTGCTTTTGGGATCAGAAGTACTAGATCTGAAAAGGCATGCTGGAGCTAACAGCTTGCATGCCTAATGCATATTTTAATTACACAAAGGTACAAATATGTCATGTCTTCCAATACCTTTAAAACTATCACACTAGAAAGAATTGCATTGCTTCCTGGGGGAAAGGAAGGAGAGAGAGAGCCTTCTCCTCTGGAAACATGTCCATGATAAGTACAGAAGCATCTCTGCATGTAGGAATATATTAATCCATATGACAAAGTAAATAATTTTTCATAGTGTTAAATAAGTAAGTTATGTTCTCTTTTGCTTGTAAGGAATAGCATGATCCTAAACAAAACCCAGCAATTTTCTAACTTATATGCATATGGATTTCTGTGGCAAGCTTGCACATACATGGTGCTGAATGGATGCTCTTGCCAGCAGTTTCAGAAGGCTACTCTTCTCAAAAGCAAGGAAACAGAATGTGAATTCTGGAATAACCCAAAAGCGCCAGGCTGAACTTCTGGCCTTTGGATTTCTTGACTGGAAAAGACTCTGTAGAAGAATTTTAGGTGTTTGCTTAATGCAAATTCTATCCTTTTCAAAAAAGGAAGGAGAGATGCATAAGGCGTAGCATGTAGTTTACTTCCTTTCTGATACAGGGTGAAAATTCCTTGGAAAAAAAGGACAAATTGAGTTAAGGGAAATGATAACCTGTTTCAACCTGGAAAGGTTTGACCAGAAGACTAATACAACTAAATCAAGGCATTAATTATCTGCAAGCCAACATTTTTTTCCAAACCATACTCTCTAATTCTCCTCTTAGAAGTATGGTGAAGAATGTAATAATTTTGTTTAGCCTTTTATTTTATACTGCTGAAGTCAGTAAGAGTCAAATCTGTGAGTAATGCCAAGGAGGGAAGGGGGCTGGTGATTGTGATTTTGTTTCAACATCACTAGAATCTTTGTTTATGAACTTAGCCCAAAACTTTTGTAATCTAGTTCCTTTCTTACTAAGGACATGTTTTTGACCATTCTAGTGTAATTCTTCATATCTCAGTGTAAAACTAGACGTAAATTTCCTGTGAAGAGGTCCTGAGAGGCATTAGACTGTTTGGTCTGGAGAACAGAAGGCAAAGGGGGCATTTGATGTGAGGAGATCCTGAGAAGCATTAGGCTGTTCAGCCTGGAGAAGAGAAGGCAAAGGGAGCATTTTATCAAAGCATAAAAATACCTAATGGGAAATGAAGAGGATGGAGCCAGGCTTTCCTCAGTGGTACCCAGTGTCAGGTCAAGTCGCAATGGACACAAACTGAAATACAGGAGGTTCCCTCTGAACATCAGGAGATGCTTTTTCACACTGAGGGTGATCAAGAATTGGCACAAGCTGCCCAGAGAGGTTGTGGAGTCTCCATCCATGGAAATACTCAAAAGCCTTCTGGACACAGTCCTAGATAATTGCTTCCAGGTAGCCCTAGTTGAACAGGGCACTTGGCGTGGATGATGCCCAAAGATCCCTTCCAATCATAACTGTTCTGTGATACATAAATCCACCTTCCAATAATGAAAGATAAGTTGGATACTGATCCTCCACTCTGAGGATGTCGGTAGACTGGTTTGTTTTTCCCCAGTGAGTGTTCAGTGAATTCAAAGAACAGAAACTATATGGAAAACATCAGCAATGCTGATGTTTTTATTTGACTTTTATTTGGTGTTATTTTTACTTCAGCTTCAGAGTGTGGCATTCATACCAAACAGGAATGTTACCCGCTTGCTTTTGGAGTTCCTGCCATCCTCATGGCTGTTGCCTTGGGTAAGACAATCTCTTGCCATCCTGTTGCCCTGATAATTAGATGATAACAATCTCAGAATAATGAAAGTGTGATAGAAATCCTCTGGTATTGACCTCTACCATTACCTGATAATTTCTGTGGTTTTTGACTTATATTTTTTCCTGGGTGTGGAAGTGGGTGGGATTAATCTGAAGTACTCACTTTCATAGAAGCATCTGATTTACCAGTCAGATGGGGTGGGGGTGAGGCCTGAATATCTTTGAATTCTGTACATTATGTAAATTACTGCTTGTGTTTCTTGGATTACTGGTGTGTACAAATAGGTCTTTTGAATGTAGTGTGAGAACTCTCAGAAAATGTGTAGTTTGGACATTATCTCTAGTCTAGGATTGTAAATGGTGTGAAGTAATTGTTCCTGTGCTGGAGAAATCCCATATTTGATATGTCACTACTTCTCAAACACCTGCATTTTTACCAGCTGTGCTACAGGTCACTCCCTGAGCCTTACTGCTGACCAAGAAACTGGGGCTGCCATTACGTACTACAGCATCCCTCATGCTCCTTGTCCTTCATGGTCCTGACTGGGAGCCTACCTGGCTATCAATGACCTTGCCTTGCCTGTGAGCCCAGGGCAGGCTGGATGGCAGCTGTGGGGGTTTGCCTGTGTCTTGCCTGCATGTGGGATGATGAGGCTGAGAAACGTGCCTGAGAACAGAGGACACCTTGGCCAGTCCTGCCGGTCAGGCAGAGCCTTGTGCGTCCCTCCATGATGTGAGCTGCAGTATCCTGAGCTCCTGAAAATGAGCCCCTACAACAAGGCCAGAGTCAAGGTCCTAAATGCCCTTGTTTTGACCATCCCTCAGCTGAGCAAACCTCCCACTGAGCGCTTACTGTAAGAGTTTCCAGATTTAGGTTTTTGTCTTGGATAGAAGTAATCTGGTGGTATTAATTTGATTTGTCTTACTGTATGATAGCATGTGAATAGGCAATTGCATTGCTTCTTGGGAGGCTTATTCCCACCCTGATTAACTCCTTTACTTACAGTTTCCCTACTAAATTATTTGCTGCTATTTTAATTTAATCCTGAGTTTCTTTTGGTTTCTGTTTGCATACTGTAGTTGTGTTCGTAATTGGAAGCAAAATGTACAAGAAAGCTAAACCACAAGGAAATGTAATGCTTGAAGTTTCCAAATGTGTTGGAGTAAGTATTGCTTACATTCCTCAATCCCAGCAACTCTTAAAACTGTTCTGTAAATCTGTCTAAATCAGAAATCTGTCTTAATATAAGGAAAGTCTCTGAAGTTTTTTGCTTTATTACAGAAGGCTTCTTACTGACACCTCCACATTTAGGGTGTCTTTTTATGCATATCTTGATTTATGTGTGGATTTATACACATAGGAAACAAAATAAGGTGTTGGTGTTCTGTAAAAACGTATCCCAACTTTAGGGAACCATTCCTTCTGCATTTGTTCACCTTTATGCAGCAAGAGACAAACGTGTCTTGAGCTGAGTCAAGAGCAGAGCTACTAGTGCATCTTATCAGCAAAAACTTATTACTTATTAAAAGAATATTATTTACAATGCAGAGGTTTATTGATCCCCACTGTGTTAAGGAATTTCAGGAGGCTGTACATCAGTGTGGTCCTGCAAGGAAAGGAGTGGAATCTACATGAATAGCACCACATGTCCCAACTTTGCAGTGCCTCAACTTTGAGATCACATTTATTCATGTACAAGTTTCTTCATTTTCAATTGTTGTGGTTTGACATTGGCCAAATGCCAGGCACCCATGAGAGTAGTTTGCTTAGCTTTTTTGCTACAGTTGGGCAAAGGAGAGGGAAAAAGATCAAAGAAGGGCTCATGAATTGAGACAAGGACTGGGGGGAAAAAAACACTCCAAGGGCAAAACAGATTCAAATCTAAAGGTATAAAATAAATTTACTATCAACAGAGTCAGAGGAGGACAATGAGAAGTAAAACATACTTTTAAAACATGTTTTTCCCTCCCAGCCCCTCCCTCCTTCTCACCAACAGTGCAGGAAGACAGGGTGTGGGGGTCTTGGTCAGTTCATCAATTGAGATCTTTTTCTGTTTGCTCAGAGAGAGGAGTCTTTTTTTCTGCTATGTTGTGGGGTCCCTTCCACAGGCAATCAGTCATCCCAGAATTGTTGTGGAATGGGTCACTCATCCACGGGGTGCAGTCTTTTAATGGTAGGCTGTTTTAGTTTGGAAGCAAGGGCTCTTTCTATCTCTGGGAGTAGGGGCCCTCTCTCTCTTTTCAGATCTCCCACTAGGCCACATTCAGCTGCTAACATTCTTCTCTAACATTCACCTGCTCCTGTGTAAGCACTTTCCCCATGGGCTGCAAGTGGATCTCTGCACCCACCATGGACTTCATGCATTACTGGGGAACAGTTTGTTTTACCAGAGTCCTCACCACAGCTTGCAGAGGAACCTCAGCTCCGATGCTTGAAGCACTTTGTCCCCCTCTTTCTTCTCCACTGACCCTGGTGTCACTATGTTGTTTTGCCTCACATCCTCACTTCCTTCTCTGACTAGAACAAAAACTGTTGCTTGTAGGTACCATTGTGAACAAGTTGCAGTGATTCAAAGATTGTTGCAGGATCCTGCAGCGCAGAGAATTTGATCTCATCTAGGTTCTGCACTGGGGAATCGCTTGTCATGTTTCTGCTGTCAGCCGGGTGGTCCCACCGCCACTGTGCATGTACTGGCAGCCACAGCAGTGCCGGTGCTATTTAATGTCTCTTCATGTGGGGTGCTGGGAAGGAGAAGCTGCTGCCACCGCCGCTGCCCTTTTGCTCGCAGTGCAGTTAGTTAGGGGGGGTTAGGCAGGGTCCACACCTAGCTGGTGTATTGCTGTGGGCAGGGCCAATATGGTGCTTCCCCACTTCTGGAGAAAAAACTGCACATGCCCTGTTTTTTCTTCATAAATATGTCATCACAGAGGCATTACCAGCCTCTCAAATTGGGCCAGCAGTGTGTCCATCTTCAGAGCTATCAGAGATTGGTTCTGTCAGACATGGTGGAAGCTCTAGCACTCTCCCACTACCAAAAGTCAGGCCGTGCCAAATCAACACACCCCTACAGATCTGCCAGCTTTATACAGCTCAGCCTATTGCCTATCTTGTAGGCACTGTCAAAACCAAGTCTCTGTAGGTGACTTTGGCCATTTCTTAGAGTTCTGCTCCTAAGGCCCAGCTTTGCCGTGCGTTATTCCATGGAAAATCTTAGGAGTTCTTTGGGACCATATTTGTGTATATTCAATGTCAAGGTGTGAGGTATACTACAAGAGGGAGCGTGTCATAGGAGCTTCTCTCCTACAACCATTCAGCTCTGAAAACCTGTGCATATGACACTACTCTATTTACTGTTGTATATAAGTAAGTCTGAAGAAGGCAGATCTTTCAGCCCCTCACAGAAACCCACGTTGAGAGGGACTGCTCTGAACTGTTTGGGCCACCTGACCTCAGGTGTATGCTGGCTATGCAGTGTGAGGCCTTAAAAGCAACATTTCCCTAGATGATGGGGTTAACAGAAGTCAAGTCACCTTTAGCACCCTCTTAGTGCAAGAAGCCAGGAGTATAATCTCTAAAGACAAAGCAGTTTATAGTTTTAAATATTTGTAGTGCCATTAAACATAATTCTGTCTCTCCTCAGTTTGCCATCAAAAACAGGTTTCAACATCTTGGCAAGGAGTTCCCCAAGAGAGAGCACTGGCTGGACTGGGCAAGTGAGAAGTATGATGTAAGTACTAGGGAAGCCTCCGGTGCCGTGACAACTGCTGATCCACAGCTTCTCTCTGTCTGCTCTGATCCATTGCCTCATGCACTGGGCAAATAGTTTTGGGTCTCTCCATCCTTCAGGAGCTGACCTGGCCAAACCTCTGTGCCCTCCAGGTTATCTCCTCAGTTCCTGTGGGAGAAAATAGAGCTGTGTGACTCAATGCTCTGTGTAATCATAGGCTGTCCAGGGAAGTTCAAGGGGGACAAAAAAAAAGACTTTCCCTTGCCAAACAAATACAAACATTTAAGTTTTTTGATTAGGAAAATAGCAAGCTTTATCATTCCTTCTCTATTTCCTGTATCTCATGGCTGCAGAGGGGAAAAGGGAAATAATGCTGCCTGTCCTGGTTAATGCACAAGGCCATAATACTTGTCTTGGTATGAAGCATCAGAATTGTACTTTGGAATTTCAGTTTAAGTGGGTAAACACTGCATTCCCTCCAGCCTCAGTACAATTTCTTATAATGATGTTCAAAGCGCTATATCCCATAGTTCCCAACTTGTCTCTTGCCTGCTATCCTCTCTATCCTTTTGCCAATGGCAGCACAAACCTTAGCCTGTCACCTTTATTTTCCTTTTGCCTGTATGCTTTGTTCTTAGGTGAAATTCCTCAGTTGCCTATTGCTCAAATGCCCACTTCACTAAGTGCTGAATCTCATGCTGCCGTCAGTGTACATGCAAAGCAGCCCAAGTCTCTCTGGTATCAGTCACCTTTAACCAGCAGCCCTTCCCATGCACAAGCAGACTTTGTACTGTTTTAATAGAAATCATCAGATGGAGCCACAATAAGCAAAGCTGAATGTGTGGGTAAACATTATATGATGGGTCTTTACCTGTTGCTGTGATGTGAGTAGCAGTCTGAAACTGTCTCTCTTTTTTTTTTTTTTTTTTTTTCTTTCTTTTTTAAACCAATTCCTCTTATGTAATTTTTATTTTCTGCAGAAACGACTGATTGCTCAGATAAAGATGGTGTTGAAGGTGCTTTTCCTTTACATCCCTCTTCCCATGTTCTGGGCAGTTTTTGACCAGCAGGTAAGTAGAAATGGTTTGGCTTGGTAACTAGAGCTGTACCACGTCAGTCTCTATGGGAGTGTGGAAAAACAAATTCTTTATCCTGGTTTTATTCCAAAAGGGTAGTCACTGAGTCATGTCAGTACATGATGATCTGCAGCCAGGGGCAATCTCAGTTTATCTGAGTATACCCAGGGCAGATTCAATGACTGAGGCCTCTCCAAATCTTGCATCAGCCTGGGACTCAGGGGATGAAACAGTAATTTAAAGCTTTCTTAGTGCTAATGTTTCTTCAGTTATCAATTGTCAGATGAAATTTAGGGTCCTTGTAAAAATGAGCTGGAGAACCAGGGTTTAAATTATCTGGATTAAGCCAGTTTGCTTAATCACTCACGCCCTGTTATAAATACCTTACATCTTCAAGCAGAAGTATAAGCCTGCAATTCCCATTCACTTGGTGGACTGGGTGCTCAAGACTCACAAAAGCATCATTCACAGTTAAGCACTGAAGTATGAATTAAGGAAGATGCTTGAAAGAACCAGGGCTTGAAAGCCTTATCCAAGTCAGATGGAAGTTTGGTCCAGACTCATAGCCTGCTGCTTCAGTCCAGTGCCTGTGAGCTGTAGCTGTCAGTGTGACCTGTTACAATTAGGCAGCTCTGCTATGAAATTCAGAGCTCAAAACTCATTCCATGGGTAATATCTCGGGCAGTGATGTCTCGTGGGTGGCTGAAAGGTCTTGTCACAGATGCAGTGGTAGCGTTCTTGTCTCATCCTGGGCTCAGGCCTAAAGTCTGCCCTGCTTGTCCCAGCTACAGGCAGGTTTTTGGGGCAGAAGGCTCCAGGCAGGTCAAGCCCTGGCTTGTCCTCTGGCTCTGGGCTGTGTGAAGGAAGTGTGATGAGTGGGATGTGTGAGCTGCTTGGGTTCAGGCCAGTGACACACAGACCCCTGGGTGGCTCCTGTGCCCAGCTTGCAGCAGTGCCCCACGCAGGATGGCCCTGCCCTCTCTACAGCTGATTTCTGCATCTAGAGTTATTTTCTGCTGTATTTCACAAAACAAGTAAATGAAGTGGAATGGGCCACGAGTCTCACATTGTTCAAAGGTTTACATTGCAGACTAAGAATACTCCCATAGCAAACCAGCTTTACTTTTGGTTCTATTGCATGTTTTTTCCAACACTTCACTAATGAAAACGATTCAAAAGGAACTTTAGAACATTGATTTACTGTGACAGCTAATTTTTTCTTCTCTTATTTAAGGGGTCAAG
Organism: Taeniopygia guttata; assembly: GCF_048771995.1. Taxonomy (NCBI): domain Eukaryota; kingdom Metazoa; phylum Chordata; class Aves; order Passeriformes; family Estrildidae; genus Taeniopygia; species Taeniopygia guttata. The sequence continues at coordinate 76,536,532 of NC_133024.1, read as the reverse complement.
ATGGACACTGCAAGCCACAGCAATGAATGGGGATTTTGTAGGTTACTTTTTATTCTTTTTTTCTTTAATTAACACTTTTCAGACCCATTTTATTTGTTGTCACAATATTAAAAACTATTTCTTTTTCTCTTCACCAGGGTTTTCAAATTCAACCAGACCAAATGCAGGTATGTTCATTTTCTATCTGCCAATTTCAAGTGCTTGTGAAAGATTAGGTACATATTGCCCTTGCTTATAAAAAGTGCTTTGAAAAATACTTTTTTTTTCTCATGTTCATCTTCTCCAGATTGTGAATCCCATCCTGATTGTTATAATGGTCCCAGTTGTAGATTCTTTGGTTTATCCTTTAATCAAGAAATGCAAGCTGAATTTTACGTAAGTTGATGTAATTCTCTGACTTCAACAGAAGCTCATTTTAGTGGTTTCTTTAACTGGCTCTTCCAGCCCTAATGTAACAAGAGCAAGCATTCAGCTAAGGATGAAAGAGAGTGTATTTAAAAGGGTTTAATAGTTTAAAGAAATTAAAATATAAAAAACCCCAGAATACTGTAAATGGTAGGTAGAGACACCACAGATTAAAAGAGGAGAATCTAAGAGAAGAGTAACAATGTTTTTCAGTTAAGGACAAAATATTTTGATTGCAGGAGAGATGATCTTGATTGTTTTCAATATCCCCTATGTTTACCCCCTCTCCCTCCTGAAGGATGGGAGGTAGAAATGCAACATACATCCTTGGCATTTGTCATGTTTTGGGCTAAAAAGCAGCACAAGACATTTCCCGTTCAGTCTCAGCTGGGAGTCTGGCTTACAGAATCCTTCTAGGTGGAGCTTTGGGGATATTACACATAATTTTTCAATGTTGCTAAGGAAGTGGCTAGCAGTTGCAAGAGTGCTTGCAGAGGCAGAAGAGAATACAGTTCTTAAAACTATTTTCAGAGAGCTAAGGTGCAATGCTGTTTTTCCATATAGCTGTTAAAAATCTAGGGGGTGTGCTGTGCTGGGAACACTGTCATTCCTTTGTAGACATTCTGCACTGGATAAATGATGCCACAATCGACATATATACTCTAAATCTATCCTTACAGCTTAACTGCATACCAGTAGATGTTTCCTAATCCAACAATTTTCCCTGACCATTTTTGTTCATCTTATTTAAACATAGCAATATGGAGACAAGTTGTTCCTTGTTTTTTAAAGGCATATCTTCTTGTCTCTTTCTTGTTTTACAGCTAACAACTGTATTGGATTGGGTTTTTTCTTCCTACAAAACCAGATTTTTTTCAGGAACCTAATAATCATGGTCAGTCAATGTCTGAGCCCAGCAGATGCAGAGTAACAGGTTATTTATGATGCTGCAGGAAAGATGTATTTCTTGATAGTGTAACTATGAATTGAGAGGTACGCAGCTTAGCAGAACATTTTCTGTAATAACATCAGGCCTTCAAATGGTGATAATGTGCTATTCATGGCCATTTGAGTTTCCTAGAGTAGAAAGAAAAAACAAGCAGCTGAAGCTTTTAATTGGCACTTCTCTTAAATCTCACGTGTCTTTTGTTGTACCAGGCCCCTGAAGAAGATGACTGTGGGCATGTTCCTTGGCTCTATGGCTTTTGTTGCTGCTGCCCTCGTGCAAGTGCAAATAGATGTAAGTTCAGCCACAAATGAGTATTTACTATTAATATTTAGCTGTTAATTTAGGAAAAAAAGGTGTATTTAACGGGAAAATGAACCAAGAGTCCTAATTTTGGAGCCAATCATATAAGCATAGAACTAGAGGGAGGGGAGATATATTGCAATACTGTGGTTAGCACAGTAAAATTAACTAGCAACAAACACCATTCTGCAAAACATCATATTGCAGTTAATACAAATTATGCATTAAATACCTCAATCTTTAAACTGAGACTAAAAGCTGAAAACCAGACACTTGCTTGGCCTACCAGAGGGCTACTTTGTATGTTGACCTCTTCTGATATTTAGTTTGGAGGTGAAGTGTGACAGTCTGGGAAGCATCATTATAGCAGGAGCAAAGATGGCACTTGTTGAAGGAAGGATTTGTCTCCCCTAACCTTCCTTGCCCCAAAGGGAGGTGCCCTGCCTGAACTCAATGACTTTTCCCCTGTAGCTGGGATGTTGGCAACACCTCTGGTTGGGGATCCATTGGATTCCAAGATCTGAACAGCTGTCTAGAGGTGTCTGCTGTGGATGAGAGACTTCTTTCCTAAAGCAACTTGTGAGATTAGTAACAAAACCTGATTCAAGTCTCCTCTGTCAGACAATCACAGATCATCAGGCAAATGCTAATCTTCAACATGAAATAATAAAGATTACAGCAATTATTGTAATTTTTCCATGTGACTTCGAACACTGATTTTACTTTTTTTTCTGTCCTATAGAAAAGCTATCCAGTTTTCCCTGCAGCTGGGCAAGCTCAAATTAAATTAATAAATCTGGGTTCTGTTCCTGCAACAGTTCAGTTCCAGCCTCAACTTCAGAGTGTGGATGTAGCACCTAATAAGGAGGTAAGTAAGGGCAGATGTGGAATATGAAAAAAAATAATGAAAATTAATTAAGCTTTAAAAAAATTGAGTAAGTTAGAATCATTCTTAACTAATGGTTCAAAATTGATTATTTTCTAGGATTTTGTTACTCTAATAATTTAAATTATTTTTCTTTTTTTTTTTTTGTATTGTGGAATAAATTATTATTAAAAACTTTTTCAGGTTCTAATAAAGCACAGCATTGGTAGTTCTATTGACAGCAAAATGTGGTGGCTCTGATGGATGTTTTTTATAAGGATCTTACAAAGTGTGTTCTCTGATAGCCCACGGTTCTGTTTCCCTTGAAGAGGAGAGGTCTTACTCCAACCACCTCCAAATTTGCTTCACAAGGAAACAGAGCTGTGAGGAGATGATAAGGGCACCCAAACTGTATACTGACAGGGAACTGATGTAACCATGGTACATACCTGAAAATGAAAGGTATGGAATGCTCAATTTCCTGTTACAGACACTTTATCATCCAGATGTGGATTATAAAGTGCTTTTGATAATCCTATAAAACAAAGGGCCTATTTTAGTGTAGCACTAACATGTTTAATAAGGGTTGAAATATTTTATGTTGATTAAATTTGTTTTGAATATTTAAAACATGTAATTTCTGCATTTTGGAAAATACTGCATTGCATCTTATGCTAGTGCTATGTCTCTGGCTAAATAGAATTTTACTCGGTGGTTGTGGTAAGCCTGATTTACCTGGAGCAAGAAATAGGAAAATATAACAGCTATTCCATAATGCTTGTGGGAAGCTCATGAAATTTTGAAGCTTGTTTAACAAATTAAACTAACAAAAAACAAAGATCAAATAGAATTAATGCTTGACGTAAAAAACAGATCAAAAATTAAAGTTAGGAGATGTTCGTGATCTCTGGCACTTCAGAACTAACACGTCTAAACTTCTGACCCTCCCCAGAGTTCATCACGTTCCCTCAAAAGTGTAGACAAATATGCAGTTGCACAGAAATCTGTGGCATTTTGTCTTTGTAGACTGGCTACATGACATTTGAGACTTCTAAACTGGAATCATTAAACATAGCTTCTGGAACTCTAAATAAAACTAAGTCTTTGGATCTGATAGAGAAACAACGCTACACTTTCGCATTTAAATGGGATCCAGCAAAGATCAGTTACAATTTGGTAAGTCTGCTTATTTCTTAAGATATAAATATATGTTTTGACAGCTATCTATGTGGAGTGTGTGAAGCTGAGAGGACAAGCTCTGGATAGCTTTTGTCCTTTGATTTATTTTCTGTCTCTCCTTGTCTCTGCTGTACCAGTAAGACTGGCAAGCTGCAGAGAGTACACCAGGATGTCATTAAAAAAAAAAAAATTACCAATTTCTTATGTACCTTGACAGCTACGCTTCCACCAAAACTTAGGTGTGTGGTCATATAATGTTTTCTAGTAGATGTGTGTGCTAGGAGGAACCTAAAAAGGAAGGTCTGGAGTCTTGCTCTGAAGCCTCTGTTAATTCCCACTGCTCTGTAATAGTGCATGTTTAAGCTGTTCTTTGATGCCAGCAACATATTTTGATAATGGTCTCTTCCACCAGATAGAGGACAATATCACAGCAAAACCAGCAGATGGAAAAAGTCTCGTCAGGTAGAGGGGGGATTTTTTGTGTCTAAATTTTGACAGTAGTGTGACTCTTTCTTCAATCTTGGGTCTTTGGGTAGTCTCTTCTTGTTGAAGTAAAGTTTTCTGTACTGTAGGAACTCACCTTTTGCTGGACACGTCCCTTGACATTTTAGGGGATGGGATAATGTCTGAGTCATGATTCACTTAAGTTATCTTGCACATCTGCTTTGGGTGTAATTTAGCTAAAAGTGGAAGTATATGCTTCATTCCATTACCTAGATTTTTTTATTGGACAAGTGGCATGGATTACATATCTATACCTCATTTTTAATCTTGGATAAGAGTTATCTTTCTACCTCTCCCCTCTCTGCTTTTCTTCTACATCTCCCATTTGCAGATGCATTATCTATTGGTTGTAGTAGCAGGTTGTATTGGCAGTGGGCTGATGGGGGTCTAACTGGCTTTTTGTATTAGCTACATTTCTAAGAGATTTAGAGTTCTTTCCAAAATGTGAATTGATTAAAAAAAAAAAAACAGAACCAAAAAAGCATTAAATGGGAAGACTTGATACTTGTGCTGACAATATATAATTAAAAGTAAAACCTGTATGCTTTGATTTCTGTATGTTTTGTGTAGTATTTAATCACTCTTCCATTTTAAAGGTTCATAAACAATTCCAATTTTACTGTCAATGTTACTATGGGTGACATGGCTTTTGGAGAGCTGCAACCTCTTTCTGTCAGTAATTACAGCGTCATTTCAAATCCAGGCTGGTAAGCATTTTCCTTTATCCTAATTTGATCTCCTAGATATAGTTGTCCTTGGGAAAAGGGCACAGAGTTTTCTTAAAATATGTAAATATGTGATGCATACAATTGACTACACTCCTGGTCTGAACTGTGAGGTTTTGGTTTTTTCTTTTTCAGGTCATATACCATTAATGCTTCAATGCCTAACACTTGTACAGTTGATTCAAAGGAATTTGGATATGGTGCTGCCTATACCATTTCACTTGATGATGTGAGTTGCTGCTTGTTGGATGGACAATATAGAACTCCTTCCCATGCTGATACTTTAACTAAAAAAACACCAGAATTATTCCTCTTGTCTTTAATCCTTTAATTTCCTCTTGTCTTTAAGTATATATGGTAGAATTCTGGTATCCTAAATGGGACAAAAATCCACTATTAACTATAAAAATAATGGCGGTTATGATAATAACATAATGCAAGAATTCATGATCACCATTCATGGCCTTAAACCTTTAGCCCTGTTAGACACTACAGATTTGCATGAAGTCTGCTGTAAAAAAGCTATACTTTATAGATATGCAGTGCTTCATGTGCAGAATTTGTTACTTACTCTGAACTTTCTATATTATTATAGAACTGCTTAGAATGCCTCAACTGTGCACACTCATTATTACTATTCCTAACATGCTATTTTAAATTCCAGTGTGTTGGAAAAAAACTTATCATTACACACTTTGAAGATATTGCACCAAATACGGTCCATATGGCTTGGCAGATCCCTCAGTATTTTCTTCTTACATGTGCAGAAGTACTGTTCTCTGTCACTGGGCTGGAATTTTCATACTCACAGGTAGGTATTCTTCTTCCTGAGTTAAAAATCTTGGTGCAAGTTAAGATCTTCCATGGTATCTTGTTTTTAAGTGATGGTTCTGTGCTGCTGCTTTGATCCCTATGTCCCTCACAGCTCCTAGAAGGATTGTATAGGCTCACGCAAGTTGGCCCAGTTTAACCAAGAATTTGGTGTTTTCCATGCAGCTATGCTGAATTATATAATTTAAAGACTTGACTACCAGTCCTCAAATTTCCTTCTCACATGTGACTATCCATTGAGAATAAGTGCAACAGTACTGATGCAATAAAACCAAACTGGAGAGCTCTCAAATATAAAATGAGGAGGTAGTGGCACTTCATCTCCACACCAGTGTACTCCATACAGCCTTTTTGTTAGCCTTTTATTAGTGTTTAGTAATGCACTTTTAATTCCTTTGTCTTCTGACTCCAGTTTATTAGTTGTGTGTATTTCTCTTAATTCTGAATCTATAAACTGCAGTGATGGAAATGTTGTAAGGTGTGATTTGCTGGGTGATCCACTCAACTTCTTCATGTCATGTGTACCACGTGTTCCTGAGATGTAAAATTGCACCTGTACACCTGTTAGTTACTTGGTGTGTAAATGTGAAAGGTGTTATAGTTAGTGTGCTAATGGTCTCTTGCTCCTCAAAGCCTTCTCCAGACCTGTTTAGCTCTCTAGCAATTTTTAATGTCAAAAAATAAATTTTAAAAGAGCCCCAACCACTGCCAAAACCTAGCAAACCACGAAATCCTCTTCCCCACAGAGAAACAGTGTTTATTGTAAGGTAAAGAATGCAGTAAATGCATCAGAAATTAAGTGTTACCATCAAAACTTAAATGTCTGTCTCTACAGGCCCCATCTAACATGAAGTCAGTGCTGCAGGCAGGATGGCTGCTGACTGTGGCTGTTGGTAACATAATTGTCCTTATTGTGGCTGGGGCATCTGCAATCAAAAAGCAGGTAAGCATGCAAGCAGTCGGTGTGCTATTGTATTACACTGTGAGAAAGCAGTTCTAATCCAGTGGGAAATAATGGCAGATAAATAGTTTTTCTGCAAAAGTTTATGCTTACCTGTTATTTGCCTTGTTGCCAGGCTCCTTTTCTTGCAAGCAGCAGTTTCTAACATCTCTGCAGTAAATGTCTTCTCATGGTATAGAACATCTGTGAACTTTTGAGCTGAAATTCTGCATGCATGGAATTAAAACCTACCAAAGTTCTGTTAATTGTTAATGAGACTTCACCTGCATGCCACAGCCTTGCCACATCCCTTCTTCTGGCTTTGTTGGTTTCAAACCTCATTCTTTGGGGCATAAAAACTGTATCTGTCCTGGTGAAGAGCAATTGTACAAGATTTTCTATGTATAAGCAGTGCTCTGTAATGAATTAAAATGGCTCTTTGAGAGAGGGAAGAGCTTATCTCTGAAACAGCTCTGGCAGTCCCTAGTTTAACCTAAATTAAATCAGAAAGAGCATGAAACAGAGATGTTGATGTTTTTCAGCTAGAGTTTCTGATCTCTGCCCACATTTGTGGTCACTAGGTCAGCTGTAAAAATTTTTAAGTGGAAGCAGAATAAGCGCCAGCCTAGTTTTAGAATGAGTTTATCTGACCAAAAGGAAGGGGCTGAGTTTCTTTCTCAGTCTTTCATTCAATTCCCAGTTCTTCCAGGAAAAGGATGTTGCAGAATTTTTCAGCATTTACAGAATTTTTGTTTTTTCGGTGAAGATAGAAATGATGAAAGAGCCTTAATTCTGAGTTGCTTTAATATGTATTTTATGCTTAATTAGTAATTAGTCCTATAAGACATATGATAGTTGTTATGCATACGCAGTTTAACATTCTGAGTTTACTTCCTGAAAATACTAAAATGGTGGAATACTCAAATGAATATTGGTGGATAAATTCTGCTTTTTTTTTTGTTTTGGCAGTGGGCAGAGTATGTGCTGTTTGCTGCCCTGCTGTTGGTAGTTTGCGTCATTTTTGCTATCATGGCTTCTTTTTATACCTATATTGATCCAAATGAGATTGAAGCCCAGTTCAGCAAGGAAGAAAAGGAAGAAAAGAAGGCTCGAGATGGCAATGAAAAGGAAGCTGAAACTGATTCTCGACTGTAAAGGAGTATTCAAGGAGTGTTTGTAAATAATGGAAATTCCATGCGCTGTCCTGCAGTCAGAGGAATCAGGGTATCAGTTATAACACCTCTGGATTACATGTCTTGTGGGAGACATTAAGCAAGACTGTTTTAACTTAAAGTGCAGCCTCTCTAGGGAAGCAATAGGAAAATATTAGTCTCTCTCTTGTACTGAATGTGGTATCCTGAAGAAACTCCAGAAGAAGCTGCACTCTTAATGCTCCTCAATCTTAAATATTATAGCATTATAATATTGAAATTAGACTTGGAACTATTGGACCCTTTGAAAAGATATATTTTTATACTGTATTTCAATTTTATATCATGAAAGAAACAAGACTTGTGAAGAAACAGCAACTGAAGCCAAGCTCTCTGCACGATCTCCCTAGCATCACTGTTACTTGAAAACAGCAGGTCACACGTGCCTTAAATTCCTTATAGAGAATGGGAGCAAAGCTCTGGCAGTGATCAGATGAAAATGTTGTCTGTGTTCCAAGTGGCAGTAACTTGGATCTGTTCTGTAACATAATGCGTTATCTGCCTGTTAACTACCCATTTAACTCCTGTTATGTCTTTAGTTAATATTAGAAGTCCTCACTCTGGTAAAGTGATAACAGCAAATGACCTTTGGAACAAGCAAGAGCAATAAAACTTACATAATAACAAAATAAGGAATGTGTTTTAAGAACATGGCTTACAGTTGCATGGTAACAAAACTCAATACCACCCCTGTGGCGTCTTTATCTACATGCTCCATCACTTAAAACTAACAGATCAGTGCTGGTCTTCTCTATCTTAATATACCATAGCACTTACTAAATTTATGCTAGGAGAGACTAAATTTTGCTCCTTAACAGGACCTGCTCCTGTAGTCCTGAACTCCATTTTATGGAGTGCCAGTGGTCTGAGTGTTGTTTTGGTAATTCTCGTTCTTTAGGGTCTACATCCTACGCTTTTTCCAGCAGCTGGGACTCACTGGCCCCTCCAGTAGCCTGGCCAGACTTTCAGCTGCTTTCATACCTGTCTTCCAATACTCTTATCCTATTTTACAGCAATTCCATTTTGGTATTTGCAAGTGATGACACAGACATCCATATTCAACCCATGGATGTTCTGCTCACACTGCGGGTCCCTGGGCCCCTGTGCTCCCTGTTCCCACCGGAGTTGCTGGCACCTAGGCCTCCATGTACACTGAGAATAGTTGCTCATCCATGAAGACAATTTCCAATGAAGTTTGAAAAGGCAAGTCCAAGGCACTCTTTGCTTCTGTTAGAGATAGTTCTGTTACACCAGAGGCAGTAATCCCCTCTTGGTCTCTCAGGTCATCTGGGGAGAGCCTTTCCCATGGGTTTGGGATACTGCATGTCCCCCAGCCAATGGAACTGAGAGTCTACTGTAACAGCCACAGGAGCAACTGGCTCCCTGCCATCCTCTGAGGAGTTAAGCGAATTTTATACTAGCTTTATTTATGGCAGACTAGCCAGCTTTTCTTCTGCCATGCAAATTAAGCAAAATAAATTATCTCCTAACTTTACCCAATAGAAAAGCATCTTCTGCCTGCTACTCTATCCATGCCAAGTGAAATGTTTATTTATCATTTTAACACTACCTTTTTTTCCCCTTGAAATACAGGTCATGTGTCCAGTTTTTATACGATAAGCTGATGTTATTTTACTGCTTTAGTAAACCCACTAACTTGTCTACAACGTGATGGATGTGGTTTATGTTTAGAAAGCAAATAATACTGTAAATTTAGATAGGCAACCTTTCTGATGAGGTGAAAATTACCTGTAAGGTAGAATGGAGACAGTTATGTGTGACAAGGTTTTAATCTTATTTTCAACAGGAATTTAAGTAATTAAAGTTAAAATATACATGTGCCTAGCCAGGTAGTTCCTGTCAGCGTTTCTGTGACTGTGTCCAGGGAATTGGTCTTTAGGCTGAAATTGAGTGTTTTCAGTTCCTTAGTTTTAAGCATTTAAGAAACAGTTAACCTCTAAATGTATGAAAGTGTTTAGTTTAGCATGCTGCTGTCTAGACTACCAGACTTACTGCTTTTGAATATAATGTTCTGTTACAGAGAAGACAGCCTGAAATTAATCAAATTAATAGTTTATCATTCTAAACTAACAATATGCATGAGTAGTGAATTATGACACCCTGCTCTAGCAATTTAATCTGCACTCATGCGTGGCCAGGTAGATACAGGAATATGTATGTCTGTATGCTTAACAATATTACAAATATACTGTAAAGCTTCTCTGTTTTTTTCAAACTCCCCCTTAGCTCAGCCTAATGACACTTGACTTAAAATAGTTCAGTGTCATATTATCTGAACTACATAAATCCATCCTCTGCCATTTGCTGTTCTTAAAAATTGCCTTATTAGTCGCATAATCTTTGGAAAAACTTATCCATAGTTACAGACAAATGTCTATACAAAGTTGTTTGGTTTCTTAAAATTTCCTGGAAGCCATTGCAAGCCACCTATACATACTCTACGACTTGCTTCTGCCTCTTTCTTTCACAGCTTGATGTAGTACTTTAGCATAACATTCACCGACCATTGTGGTAATAAAACAGTTGGGTTTTGCCTTAAAATGTGAAAGGCAGACAAATTAGCAAAAGGGCAGTAACAAGTAAAATCATTCTCCTCCACCAGGAGCAGGTTCAGAAAAATCAAAGATGCCTCATTTCCCTCCAATTCAGTCAATGCTGTTCTTCCTACAGACATGACCCCTGGCACAACCTGAGGTATTTTCCTCTCATCCTTTGCCTGGGAGAACAGACTGATCCCTACCTAGCTACACTCTCCTTTCAGGCAATTGTAGAGAGGGACCAGGTCTCCCTTGAGCCTCCTTTTCTCCAGGCTAGACACCCCCAGCCCCTTCAGCTGCTCCTCACAGGATTTGTACTCCAGAGCCTTCCCCAGTTCCATTGCCCTTCTCTGGACTTGCTCCATCACCTCAATGTCTTTCCTGTAATGTGGGACCCAAAACTGAGCACAGGACTTGAGCTGTGGCCTTCCCAGTGCTGATACAGGAGGGCATTTGCTGCTTTGGTCCTGCTGGCCACACTTATTGCTGATGTAATAAGCAACAAGCCAGGATGCCACTGGTCTTCTTGGCCACTTGGGCTCGCTGCAGGCTCTTGTTCAGCTGGCTGTTGACCAGCACCCTGAGATACTCTTCAGCTAGGAAGTTTTCCAGCCACTTGACCCCAGCCTGTAGTGCTACAGGGAGTGTGACCCAAGGGCAGGACCTGGCACTTGGTCTTTTTGAACCTCATACCATTGGCCACTGCTCATGGATCTCTGCTATCCGGATGCCTCTGCAGAGTCTTCCTACTCTACAGCTTGGTGTCCTCTGCAAACTGACTGAGGGAGAATTTGATCCCCTTGTCCAGGTCATCAATAAAGATATTAAACAGGACTGCTCCCTGTATGCTGGATGTAACTCCATCCACTACCACTCCTGACAGTTTTTTACCCTGCGAAGAGTGCATCTGTCCAAACTGTGGGCTCCCAGCTTTTCCGGCAGAATTCTGTGAGAGAACAGGTACAGAGGCTTTACTGAATTATAGGTAGACAACACCCTCAGCCTTTCCCTCATCCACTGGGTGGATCACCTTGTCATGGAAGGAAAGCAGGTTGGTCAAGCAGGACCTGTCTTTCCTAAACCTCTGCTGACTGGGCCTGATCCGCTGCACGTGCTGTGTGATCACACTCAAGATAATCTGTTCCATAACCTTCCTTAAGCACTGAGGTCAGGCTAACAGGCTGCTGGAATCCTTCTGACCTTTCTTGCACATGTATTTCACATTGGCTAGCCAGCAACTACTTCCTAATTATTGCAGATGCTAACCAGACAGGTTTGCCTTTGCTGGCAGATGTACTGGGATGAAAGAGCTGGTTTTCCCTTCAGTGCCAAAATGGTCATAAAACCTTCTGAAACACCCGTAAGAATATCTGCAGTGAAAGTGGCTCTGTCTCTGTAATCCTATTGCTGTATTTTGGGGGTGAGGGGAGTTAAATTCGAAACTGTGGAAGATGCATAAATAAATAAAATAAGGAATAAAAATTATCCAAGGACTAAGCACAAAATATTGAGGCACTGTCACAGCAGTGGTTCTCAAACTGCTGTTGCAATCCCTCATTTGACCTGTTGCTGCTGTTAAGTTGCAAATAAAACTCTCATGAGATTAAGATGAAATTTCAGCTGTCTGCTCATGTGAAATTGTGTTTATCCTCTGGATCTTGTGAGATTCAGAGGAATGCAATATATGTTCCTGTATGGTCTTCTTTCCATCTTAGCCCATAAAAGGCTTTTTAAAAAATTCTAAATCCTTTCCCGGCTGGGAAAAAATATTTTATTTAAGCCTTGCAAACTTAAAATAAATAAATAAATAATCAATGCTCCCAGAGCCATACCTTGGTATGTCCTTCACTACCAAGTCCTTCCTTGGTAGTGAAAACTGGAAATGTTTTCTACTTAGGTGGGAGTTCTATTTCCTAAAGGTCATATTGTACAAAACCATATTTCAAGTAAAGGTTCAAAAAATTCAATTTTTTAATCTCCTTCAGGCTGGTACTTTAATTTAACAAAGTGCCTGAGGTCAATTCTTTGACCACCTAAGTGAATGAATGACATTGAATGTATTTTTACTGAAATCTGATCCCAAACATGGGAGGGTAGGAGTAGAGCACTGCTATACAAGTGTACTCAAGTTAGAGTTGTGGATGTCCCAGGGTGGCAGGGCCTGGCTGAGTGCTGAAACTGGAGGGGGAGATTTTGTTTAAGAAACTGAGAATAGAAATTGGGAAGGGTGGGAAGAGAGAACCTCCAGATTCTCTACATCTGTCCCTTCTGTCTTGCAGGGAGCAGGAATGTGAGACTAATGGTCATTATATTCTCTGCTGTAGCACAGCAAGGTGTTACTGCCACAGACCATCTCCTCTCTGTTTTGGGCCAGGCTGTAGTCACTCACCAACACATTCTTGACTGAGTTACAGAAATTCAGTTACGGGCATCTTTTGGTTGGCTGGTTTTTGGTTTTAGGTGTTTTTTTCATGCATTCATTGCAAGTGTGACTCATGATTTCTCCACTAGAGCCTCAGGGCAGATGGCTGCTCCAGCACCCACAGCACACAGGGGATGAACTCAGCTCCCTCCCTGACTTGCTGCCACCCCTGTGGTAGGGGGCAGACCCAAGATGCCGTTCTGTGCCACCTATGTCCAGCTCAGGGAGCTTGGCAGAACCAGGAGGAATTAGAGAAGCCCAGAGCCATTTCCCATCTGCCATGAGACAGCTTGTTCAACAGGAAGGATTTATTTGCTTTTTCTAGATTGGACTTTTTGCAGTGAAACTCCAGTCTGTGACTACAGACTCTAGGTAATATTGGTAAATGTAAAATACACGACACTTTCCTACCTTTATTTAACCTTTCTTTCTTTGCCAATTCTAGGCCCCTTGATCAGGCAAAGCTTCCCTAAACGTAGCCCGGTGTCCCTCCCCAGGACCTCATTTTCCACCACCAGGTGGCAGAAAAATACTCTACAGTGGCAGGGAAGGGACCGGAGAGGCACACCCAGAAACCTTCCCCACCCCCCATCATTAACTTAATAATTAATTCATTATTCATTAAAATAATGAATAAAAATTACTGTCACAGCACTGGCTCTCAAACTGTTACTCTTCGCTCGCAGGTATTACAAGCTTCAGATTACCCTATGAAAATACCTAGATCACCATGGTATCATATGAGACACATAGATCAGTACTGCTTTTGAAGACCATAAGGCTACTGTATGTTTAGAAAAATAAAAATATTTGAGTGGATTTTAGCAAGAGTCTCTGGCAGCATTGATGGAAATTGCCTCTCTTACAAACTTTTACAAGTTTTTACACTTTTACAAGTGCCAAAATAGCACATGGTATTATAAAAAGGAAACTTTGATATTGAAGAGTAGTAAAGAACCAGAATAAAGCTGATTGTGCTGCAGCACCCAACACTCTTACCCTAAAAGACGATAAAATCACTGGCTACAACTTCATTTTGTGCTTATTTCAGTTTAACTGCAGGATTTAAACACCAGGCATGAAACTCTGTCCTAAGAAACAAAGACACAAGCAAGTTCAGGGCTTTTTTTGTAACTGAGCAAAATGTCAGTCAGACAAAGCAAAATTGCCTTCTGTGGGCACAGCAGACTAATCCCCAGAAAAAACAACACCATGTTAAACAAAGGGATATGTAGACACTTCAGCATTAAGTGGATACAAATTTGGGCTGCATTTGGTTCTGACAGAGTGAGTACGCATTGATTTCAGATTTCTGCCTCCTGGAATGCTTCCCAGCCTATTAATCTGTTGTACAACTATTTAGCCCACCCTGTCTTTAACAAGAAAGCCATAATCGCTGCATTTGATAGGTGCCCCCAGCTCTCCAAGATGGCTCTTGGTGAGGCCATGCCAGCTAGACACTGACCCTTAAGGGAGTTTGTTGGAAGAGCAGCTCATTCCTGAATAACATTCCGTTTTAGACATCTCCTAAGCACTGCACTTGTCATCCTGCCATCTTGTCAAGTGTATAGAGATGCAGGTTTTAGAGCTATCCTGCAAACTTGAAACTCGGACATGCTAAGAAAAAAGCTTTGGGTATACTCCTTGAGAGGACAACAAGGAACATCCATAGCCTGTGGGGCTATGGCTGCTGCTGCTGTAAGGGTTGAGAGAATTGTGACCAGCCCCTGGATGGACCCTCAGCTAACTGGTCCTGGGGAGGTTGTTCAAAGCAGAAGCGATTTGCAATGAATTGTGACTTGGATGGGAGAGCTTTGGGAGGCAGGACTGTTCAGAGGATATTTACATTACCCAAGCACCACATACTTGAAATAATTTGGGAAGGGCTGATGTGGGCATTTGAGATGCTCAGTGACAAAGGTTTGGGATGGGAGGAGTTAGGAAAGTCTGCTGCATGGCAGCTCCTCAGGCACTTCTAACCAGATCTTCAGACTGGGGCCAAGGACCTGTCTGCAAGGACTTTTGGGCTGCTACTCCCTGCTCTGTCCTCCACTGTGTCTGCCCTATGGAAAGCAGAGGAAACTTCAGCTTAGGATCTCTGTAGGGGAGAGGTGTGGTTTCCAGATCAGTCTAAATCAACATGAAATGATGGCAGTGTTGAAGAAAGATGTGGTTGTTGGGAAGGACAGTCTTTGAGCAGTTAAACACCCAAATGATGCTGCACTCTCATCCTCACATGGACTTCTTGGGAAGCCTGGAATTTAATCTTAAAGCTGAACTGAAATGCTTTAAAAATCTCTACAGAAATTGGTTGAACACTCAAGTCATTAAATATAAACACTTCATGTGTATAAAAATCACAGGGATGCATCTTTTGAAAATGCTTCTTTGGTTAACAGAACATTAAAACTATGTGAACTTGTGTTTCTGCTGGAAGAATCATGTGAAGACACATGGTAAAACCTTGAGCTATAGTGAGGAAGAGATTAGAAATTTTTATTTTACTTTCATAAATACAAGTAACTGCAAGGATAGGGATGTATTACATTCTTTGAGAAAACTGCTCATGGAAATAAGTCAGTGACAATAGTGTCAACCTATATGCAGGTAAAAAGAAGGATATGTCATGGGCTGAGAAGTTTTTGTACTACCTAGAAACATCAGAAATCAAGAATCCAGTGAAGCTGATGAGAATCTTTGTGCTGATATCAGTATGATATCAGTGCACAGAACTACATCACCTTACATAGATGTAGCTGATTATATATATATATATGTATGTCATTATTGGACACGAAATGAGTATACAGAAATTTGGTAGGTTCAGAAGAGAAAAAGTCTCCATTTTATTTGAACATCTGGTATTTATAGAATTCTAAAGGTGACTGTGGATTGGAGGATGGAATTACCATCTCTCCAACCACACTGGTCCAAAGATCAATCATTTCTCTCTACCCACAGAGAACTATGTAAACTATTCTATTTACACATGAAATTGTGTGGGAACTCTGACTCTCAAATATGTAAACATTATCAGAAGGTTAAAGAAGTTTTATGAGAACTTTAAAACTTTCAAAAGAACTATAAAAGAAAACACTTTTAGAAATCAGGGCAACATATATCTATGCATATGTATATATATGCACATAGAATGATCTATAATACTTAGACCACACTATCTGTGAGTTGGTACTGAAAAGTTTCTCAAGAGAATAATAGGGAAGGTTATGAGGAGACAAGGCACCTTGGAGAGTTTGGGAAGAAGGTGCACTTCGGGGCAGGATATATTCCAGGTCCAAGATGCAGAATGAGTGGAACTGAGAGTAAATATCTGACAAAATTGCTGTATTCAGGTAAAAAACTAGAACCTCATTCAGGAAGAACAGACTGTCAAGGTGAGTTCTGCACACTGGGTGTAGCAGAAATTTGCCTTTAACCCAAGTAAGTCTGTATACCATCCAGACAATGGTAATTCTTGATAGTAGTTTCAAGGGCTTATATGTGTTTTTCCCACTTAAGCTTATACAGAAAAAAAATGTAGATTTGTGACCTCCTGCAGCTGTGATGCTGAGGCAAATCCCTCTGCTGTCAGAAGACAGTGGGATGGGAAGACTGTGCAGCTCTACTACTCCACTGAAATGTAAATAGAAGCCTACTATAGCTCACTGTAAATTTGCTTCTGCGCAGGGAAGAACAGTAGTGCTGATGCAAAACAGCAAGATCTGCTCCTATTTGCAATAAAAGCATCAGGTACCCACTGCCTCAGCTGGCAGAAGAGATATACACAGTCCAAAATCCCCAGGAAGCCTGCTCTCATAAAAAAGGTAGGAGGAAAACTGAGCTGGCAGCTGTAGGTGCCGTGAGAGTGCAAGGTTCTGGTACCTTGCCAAAGGTCTGGGGCAAGTGGGAGGTTGCAGCTGATTTTTGTGAATGAGAGGAGGTCTGGAGGAGGAGGTGGAAAATGGCTGGATTGTGTCAGAGCATTGTGAGCACAACAGGAACTTAGTTGGTTATTACTTCTAGAAGGCTAAATGGAAAGGGAATGATGGGCAGAGTAGGAAGGTACACGCACAGGAGCTGCATTTTTGTGGGGCACAGTTACAAGCTGTAGCTGTTCCCCACACATACCTAGTGGGAATGATGGCAGGTTCAAGTACTAGAAAATAGCTCATGGCCTGATAGAAACCTTCCCAAAATAACAAGATCACTTTTTTTGAGGGTATCTGATTTCTGGCTTTTCATTTTTGGGTGTTAAATTTTGGGCCATGAAGGCTGCAAGCTGAGGGTCTCTGATTGCCTAGCAAAGAGGTTTATTGTCAGCAAAGTCATCCCTCCACTGTTTCCTTCTGTACATTCTCTGTGAAGACTGACTGCTATGAATACACAGCTCTGGGTTTAAACCATAGGCAGGAGCATTCATTCCTGCAAGCTGAGAAGGTGGCTTCTCTGGTATGACAGAGATGGAGCCACCATCCCACTCCATAGAGGACATTCTGGATGGAGTTTCACCTCCTAGCTCATCTGAGCTAGCTGTGGGCTAGCAGAGACTGGGAGGTGTTGGCCTCCCTCCCTCGCTCCCTCCACATGGTGTCCCTACTGCATGACACCCAGGGACTGCTGCCACAGGACACTAATCCAGCAGGATGTGGATGCATTTCCCATGGGATCAGTGAACTGATCCAAATCACCAAGCAGGCACGTGATTGCTAATGCAAGGACTGGAGCCAGGGCTGGGAGAAAGGAAGAGTTGGATTAGCACTTTGGCAGTAGACTGCATTTAAATTGGATTAAACACAGCACAAAGCTGTACTCTGAAAAACTCAGCACATTATGATGGTTTTCACTTGGTAACTACATCCCAGAGTGACAACTGGTACTTGCAGGAATCCATATGTTAATTTATTCAACAGATGAATACAATACACTTCTGTCAACACAAGATTTTACAGGTAACAGCTGGTATACAGGGAAATTAATGAAGAGTAAAAAATGAGATAATCCTTGAATTAAAATAGTGAAGTAGTGCAGTCAGTTTTAGCAGTTTTAAGACTGCTACTTATCAGTTAGCAATGAGATACAGTGCGAGTTTTTCTGCTGGGACAATTGTAGCTTGCAAGCAAACATTTCACATCTGTGATGACATGGATTGTCTAAGGTGCATGTCTCAGCGTGATTACAGGGTCACAGAATCACAGAATAGTTTGGGCTGGAAAGGACCTTTAAAAGTCATCTAGTCCAACCCCCCTGCTGGGGACAGGAACATCTTCTAGTAGACCAGGGTGTTCTGAGCCCAGTCCACTCAGACATTTAATGTTTACAGGGATGTGGCGTCCACCACCTCTCTGGGCAACCTGTTCCAGTGTTTTATCACCCTCCCCATAAAAAACTTCTTCCTTCTATCTAATCTAAATTGACTCTATTTTAGTTTAAAACCATTAAAGGTCGCGCTTAATGGATCCATTTAGTCCAGAGAGTTTGCTAGTCTGCTGTCTACACAGACATTGACCTGAGATAAGAACTGATGTCTCCATTATAAAATGTGAAATGTGAGAAGGAGATAGAGAAGGTATGTTTTCTTCCATTTGCATATGTTTGGTTTGTGTGACAAGGGGCTAAGAGAAAGGCTTATAAAAAGCAAGATATAATGCAATGATGCTCTTCAGGGGCAGAGGCATAGGACAGTAAAATCAATCTCATGCTTCTTAATGAGCTCTAGGTCTCCATCTAATTTTAATTGTTTGCCTGGAATAAGAAAATACTTTCAGGCACTTATATTCTGCTCATTATTAATAAACAGCATATAATACTCAAGATGTTTCTTCCATTTCCTGCCCCATTCTGGCTTATCCACTATGATCCTCAGTACTATAAGAAAATGAATTTTCTTCTATTACGAATCTCAAAAACCTGTCGTTTTCTATGAATGATAAGAATAACATCACTGCAGGAAGGGAAATATATACAAAATGGCATGTTTTATACAAGCATAGGAAAAAAAAAAAGGCTTTTTCTTTGGGGAATGTAATTTAATAACCAAAATTTTTCACCTTCAGCATTCACAAGACTTAGAGTAGAATGCCATTGTTTGGATTTCCAGCTCTGCTTCTGTAATTGACAAAACCTTTTTCTGACAAGTGGCTTGTTGAACCAGAACATAAATGCACAGCCAAATCTATCTGTGGAAGGCAAGCTGTGTGCTTTTGAAACTACACAAGCTTCCTCTGCTGGAAGAAATACACAGCTGCAGGGTTACCCGTAGCATCTTGAGAGGAAGAAAGGCTACATCACAAACTTTGTAGAAGGGACACCCTTTCACACGGAAACTGAAAACTGAAATTTTAAAATTTTGGTGGAAACAGAGAAAACACTAATGATTTGTAGGTGCATCATTGCTACATAGTTTGGAAGTACACTAGAAACGAATCTTGTGGAGCATATACTGCCAAAGGCAGGGAAAATATCAGTCCTGGACAACACAGGGATATTTTTTGTTATTTATAGAAAATGTGCTTTTTATCACTAAACATATATATTTTTTAAATAAAATTGCATCCTACCCTTGTCTGGTTCCTCGGCTCATTCCTGGGAGAGTAAGTTGCTGTTTGAGTAGAAAGAAAAGCTTAAAGTTGCTGTTTGATCTCCCAGAAAGGAAAGCTTAAAGGACTGGACATTGATCTGAAAAGAGAAGCACTAGTCAGGATGACTCAGTGTGCAGAAATGAACATTACTTATACCTTTGGAGTTTAATTCACTGATTTAGATATTTCATATTTATAAAGTTTTCCCAGAAAGCTGCTTTTTTGTAGGGTGACATTGAGGATATTTACAACACTCATATTCTGACATTCTTCTACTCTGCTGAAGGAGCACATTTTCAATGCTGAACCCCCATCTGCTGGCATGCCACTTAGCAGTCACTCACTCTGACATTTTTCTTCAACTCCTTGGGCTTTGTTTTAGTTTCCTCCTCATGATGATTGGCAATATGAAACTGTCAGTTTTCATTAGTCTCTTTCCTAGCTCAGTCATGGATATGCTGAGCAAGATGGGTCCCATCTTGGTCCTGCGACAGCCTACTGGTAGCACCCCCCACTGTGAAAGGTTTTTGTCTTTTTCTTTCCTCTCCAACCTCAGTTACAGACCCATGGGAGGACTTCCTCTCTTGCCCCAGGAACACTTAAATTCTTAAAGGTCCATTTGTGAAGAGCCTTGTTAAAACTGCTGTACATTGTGTGATACAGGCAAGAGTTACACTTATTATTATAAATTTAAAAAGAGTTGGGTACCTGGTGCACCTTTCATCTTAGAAAGCACCAATGACCTTACACTGTTCATTTGAGAAGTTTCAGTGTTTGTCAGTAAGGAAAACATTTTTTATTCACACATATTTATAAGCAGAAGTTCACAGTCACAGCTTTTACAATTATGTAATAATATTTTTCTTTTGTAACTCTTATCTTACTGTTAGAGACGGAAATGTTATAATTTATGGCTCAAACATAACTAGCAAGGCAGAAAATCTCTGCATATGCATAGTATTATGCTAAATTGAAAACAAACCAGTTATTGAGAAGTTGATATGTAAAATAAATTGAATTTTTGAATGCTTGGGACATCTGATTTCAAAAAGATACATCAGAGAACTGTCTTAATGATAAGAAGTGTTTATTTCCAAAGTCTCAGTCATTGTATTGGAATGATTGGCTAGCATAACATATAATCATTCTTTTTAATAAAGAATTCTGCAAGACTAGCCTGTCTTTGGACTATAATACACTTTTTGTTTTTTTTTTTTTCTCAGAAAAGATTAAAAAACCCACAAAAGGTTGAGAAAAGGAGAGGAAAATTTGAAAGACTTCTGTTATTTAGTCTGTGAAATGGAACTGAAATTTAGACAGAAAGTCTAGCATTTACAAAATGAACAGCAAACAAACACATTCATTATTTTAAAATTACATTCAAAAAAATTATTTAAAAGTTTCTACAAGTTCTGGGAGAAATTGGAAGTGTATCATAACATGAGATACAGTATAAAATTTAGAAGCTGACAAGATATTAGACCTTCTATTGCATTGTTCTGACTTCATTAGAACTTAACTTGGACTAGTGTCTGGTTTGTGACTGAAGAGTTTTGAATCTGCTCCTTTGTTTTCCTGCATTTGACAAGTAAATCTGCCCACAGAGTTTATTCCAAAGCCCGAACAATATTTTTTCAGGCACAGAATCTTGTTGAACATATAATGCAGAACTTCAAAACCTTGAGATTAAATAAATCCACAATGGTACACAAACAGAAAGACCTCACAGTGGCCCCAGGCCAGGACCTTAGACGGTGGAAGTCACTTCAGAGCAGCGTGGGAACTTTTTGGTCCTTATGTGCCTTGAGCTAGAGAATCTACCAAGTCAAGTATTTTCCTTGTGAAAATTAATTATGTCCCAAAGAATATACTCATGGACAGAAAATAACAGTTGTATACCTTTCATGATACAGAAGAGAAATTTTTATTTTGACTCCACACTGAATGTGCAACTGCAGAAAAAGTAAAGCAACTAATAAAATCCATAATGGCCATATAGGAAAAAAAAAAAAAAACAACAACAAAATAAAACTGCATAAACAATAGTAAAACTGACATTTTCTCAATCAGGATTTTTAATATTACGTGATGTAGCAGAATTTCAATGATATGCATGAGACAAAGGAAAAGGTTCACTTGTAGCCCACTGACTTTCTCCCTAGCAAGTTAGAAAAACTTACTGCAAACAGTGGAGCAATTAAACCTTTTTTTTTTTTTTAAGAACATTGCAAAAATGCTTTAGAAAACAATCAAAATAGAGAGTTTTGATACTGATTCTCATGACTGTTATTTGATTTTTGATTGAGATAGAACACAAATGAAAAGACTTTACATTTCTTTGAAAATTACATACTAGTAAACAGTAGAAACGTATTCATATTTCCTGAAGCCAAACCCCACAGAATCTCAACTCTATCCCAGCATTAAAGAAATTTTCAACTCCTTCATGAACAACTGAAAAAATAATTTCAATATTTCAATTTTCAGTTTCTAGTCATCATCCTTTCTTGTTTCACTGTACTCAAGGGCTGGTATATTTAGTTTACCAGTTTACTTAGGTTATTTTCTTAGGTAAAACACCAATGTGCTTGTGTGTGGACACACTTATTTACCTGCATAAGGCTGTTGGCTAATTTTATTTGAATAATACTTTGACGTAGACATCTTAGGAACATTTATGTATCTCCAAGTTTTAGGAAAACCAGATTGGGCATTAACTCAGCCCACATAAGACAACAAAGAATATCATAACTATAGGAAAAACTTGAGTGGAAGTTCCAACCACTTTTCAATAAGACCATTTTCTATTTTCAAATGTTTCCTGCAGTTAAGAGATTTGTACAAACTCTAGTGAATTATCAAATGAAAAGCAACTTACGCTGCAGTGGATGCTGACATCATTTAACAAAACCACTTGGAAAGACAGCGAGCCTCGTTATCCTATGGATCCCAGACCTACCGGCTGACAGGTTTCAAAAACTTTTAACACTCATGAAACTCCCTACGTTTTTATGCCGGGGCGGAAAAATGAGAGAATTTTAGGACATTCCACGGCACACGGGAAGCTGTGCGACTTAGCTTTTAAATTCCAGTTGTAACAAAGAATAGAACATTGTCGAGTTCTCAAGGGATTTGCATGTACGCAGAACTCCTGTGTGGGAGAGACCTCAGTGCTGACCCGCTGTGCTCCCGCTTGGGAACTACAGGAGAAGCACGACTGGCATTTTGGTTTGCGGCTTCTGACAGGAAGCCAAGCGCTTCCTTCAGCGGAGCACCGGCGTTGCGGTGCGTTCCGCGGCCGTTGCACCGGCACCGAGACCGAGACCGGCACCGCCACCGCCACCGGCACCAAGGCCGGCCCCGACCCGCGGGGCTCCGGCCGCGCCCATGGCGGCGGGCGGGCAGGTACCGCGCACGGCAGGCGGGGCAGGCGGGGCCGCCGCTGCCGCTCCGCCCCCTCCTCCTTCGCCTCCTCCTCCCGCCTCAGGTTTGTCATCGTGTCGCCGGCACGGCCCGGAGGAGGAGGAGGAAGAAGAGGAGGAGGGATGAGGAAGCCGCTGCCGCCTTTGCATCCGTGACGGGGCCTGGAGAGCCCGGGCTTGGGACGGCCCCTTTCCCACCGCCGGCGCACAGGCGCTGCCCGCCCGGGGGAAGGGCCAGGAGGAGGAGGAGGAGGACGGCGGCGGTGCTGTGTGAGAGGGAGCGTGGAGATGAGCTCAGCTCTGTGCCCTGGAGCCGCCTGAGGAGACTCGGCTGCCTCCCAGCCTCCCTCGCCGCCGCCATGGCTCACTCCCCCGTGCAGGCGGGGCTGCCGGGGATGCAGGTGAGCAGCTGCCCCAAGGGCGGGCACGGACACGTACCTCGGGCCGGGCTGGGTGTACAGAGGGGCATTCCCGGGTCTGGGGGGACAGGGTGAGGGGAGAAAGAGCCTCTTGACCCTGGCTGGGCCACGGTGGCTGGGCTGGGGGCAGACGAGCGGGATGGAGACGAAACGTGCTGTCAGCGCTTGGCGTGGCGCCAGTGAGGTCCCTCCGGCCGGTGGATCCCTGCCTGCCTCTGCCTCCATCCGCCTCTGGCCCTGCAGGCGTGCGGAGCGGAGCGTGCCGTGTGGCCCCCTCCCCGGCCGGGAGTTCTCGGTGTTTTAATTCCTGAAGCCAGCCACGGCTCAGTGGGCGATTTTCGGCCCCGTTAGTTTGGGGTGCGCAGGGGAAGCATACGTAAAACCAGTCGGTACAAGCAGGGCCTGGCAATGTTGACCTTCAGCGCATGCTGCAGTGCCCATGTCTGTGGTGCTGCTCTGAGGTGGGTGCTCGGGAATCGGGTTTGGCTCCTGTGTTTGATTCCGAGAGTTCGTCAGCTGCTGTTGTTACACGGTGGAATTTGCTCGTTCTGTTCTTAACTATATATTTGAAATAACTAGTGTGGTTTTATGCTGACTGAGCTGGCTTAGTCTGAGCTTCCCCCCCACCTCGATTTTGTTGATTTAAATGGCAACTGCTGCCAGGAAAACATTAAGGTCAGTGGTATCTGTGTGTTGTTATACTAATATTCGCCACATCCGATTAGAAACTTTCTTGCCCTTATCTTCAAAGGGACAACTTATGAATGACATGTAAGAGTTTCTCTTAAATTTGTCTCCTGGATTAAAAGTGTTTGTGCATCACTTGGTTAAATATGGATTTACCATAGTTTGTTTTATTGTGAGTCAGGATTCTAAGTCATTAATCTCTTTTCTTTCCAAAATCTGAAGATTTGAATTGAAAATATTACATGCTTAGGCATAGCATGAATTATGTGCTCATACATAGTACTGGATGCCCTGTAGCCTATGTAGGCCCACCCTCTGAGCTAATTAATCTATTGCTGTGTAGGTCCTGCTGTTGAGAGTTCCAGTTCGCCTTTCAAATATGAGCAGTTTGCTGATTGCCGGAGGCAAAGAAATGGTTTCTTGATTGACTATGGATATTGTTTGGGCTTTTTAAAAATTCCCTTGAGACTTATTAGAACTAAGACAACTATCTGCTTTGAGACAGAACCTATAACACTTTAGCATTTAAAAATCAGATTTGTAGCTGCTTGGAAGTGAGAGAACGAAGATTATTCCATCCATATGCATGTACTGATGATGTATGCCACTGCATGATCCGAGGACTTGTGCTTTTTATTGACTTGATTTATTATTTGGTTTGTAGTACTGTTAGCTCTCCTGAATGTGTGGCTCTTCAGGGTTCTTGTTAGTTCACATAATTTGGGACTTTGTTTCAAATAAGTTTATTCAAAATGGTGTTCTTTTTCTCATGATTTTTATTCTGTTACTATTTGAGTTGCTCAAGTGTGAACTTTCATAGTCTAAAGAAAACCCCCGAAACACCAAACTAGAGATCTGCCGATAGGTAGAGGCATAAATTCTGTGAGCAATGTGAATACTGCTCACTAATTATCTGTGCCCAGTTCAAGACGTCTGTATCCATTTCCATTCTGTCAGAATATATAGCAGTTTTACAGTGGTCTGTTTTCAGTACACGATTCTCTTTGATTTCACTTCCAAATAAATGTTCAAAGAGTAAAGTACATACCATGTGTGACATCTGCTTAGATAAGAAAAAGATTTGGGACTTTTTTGTTGTGTAGAAGAGAGGAATATAGCTTAGTTCTCTGGGTTATAATTAAATTGCCTAAATCACGGGACTATCTCTTCTTTTTCTGTAGTGTGATCCCTCCTCCCCACCTACCAGCTTCTGCCACAAACGGTGGAAGCAGTGTCAGTGACAAGTTATGCAGCTTTCTCTGACATTCTTTGCTGTACTCACACAAGAGAGCAGCCATTGTGCTTGTGTGAGCAGGGTAACTTCTTAACCCCAAAAAATCACTTGGAGGGACATCACATTTATTAATGCTGTTTGGCCTGAGCATGGTAGTGTCAGTAGAGGAGAGGAATGAATGATTAATATATTTCCACCTAAGCAAGATGTCTGATCCATGTTTGAAGAGTGATGCATAAAAAGTGAGTGGGTAGAGAGTGAGCCAAAGGAATGAGAAACTGTGGAGGAAATGTAGGATGGTGCTGGAAGGTTGTCAAAACCTGAGATTTGCTGTCTGCTGCACAATGGGCATGCTGTAACCTGAATTAAAATAGAGTTGGGTTTTGACCTAAATTTCTGTCTGTTCGGTTTAAGTTCAGACTTGAAGTTTTTGCTGTTGTTTTAAGGGCTCTGTGTAGGTATGAGTTTGAGTGTGCAGGGTGAAGATGCATCATGACTAAACTGAGGATGTGTTGTCTTGCTTCTTCATGCCTCATGAAGTGGCCTGAGGAGAGTGTGTGTTTGCCTGTAAACGTGTGAGATTCCTGCAAGACTGGCTCAGAGTAAGTGTATATGACCTTGATTTTCAGACTGGCTTGCATTTCAAGGCTGTGGTAAACTTATGGAGCTTCTTTAAGGAAGCTGTATTTTAAATCAAGTACTGTGTTTATAAATTTATGGTAATAAATTCCTGTGGTGCTTTTAAAATTCCATCATCTTTAAGACAAGCCTCTTCTGTGTGATAACCCCCTTTTTTATCTTCTTTCCTTTTCGGTTGTTTTTGTAGCAATAACAGTGTTTATGCAGTAAGCTATTTTTATTCATTCTTCATTGTATTTTCAGTACAAGAGCTACAGGTTCTTCCTGCAAAATGTAAATAAGTGTTGACATTCAAGCTGTGTTTCTTCAAGAAATGCCAGAAGTTTAACTAAATTTAAGTAGGAACTTGAGAAATGAACAGAAAATATTTTTAATTATAAAGGCACCATTTTGGACTCAGAAATCATTGGAAGTGTCAGTTTGCCAGAGCCTGGAAGGGTGTTTTGGGAAATGCTGCTGTTTAGTTGTCTATTTTTGTGCTGTTCCCAAGATGTTCACTTTTGACTGTCCTAGGAAAAGTGTCTTGGCCTAGAGGATCCTTTGTTCTGATCTGGCATGGCTGTTCTTTTGTAGTTACACACTGTAGGTATTATTGTCTTTCTTATTGCAACTCATTCTCCTTTTACAATAAACTGTTTTAACTACTTCCTGTGTGAGCTCTGTGTTTGGTGACTCCAAAATACTGTGTTGCTAAATCAAAGGCACTGTGGAAAGGCCACTTAGCTTCTTCTGCTTTCCATTTGCAACTTCTGTGGAGATTAGCTTTCCCCAGTTTGATTTTTTTTTTTTGAGGGGTTTTGCTCAATGTTACTATTCATGTTACAGTTTGACAAATACTTTGCACTAACTTACAGCACTTAAATACTGGACAGATCCTTGGACCATTATGATCTTGGCTAATCAGTTTTAAAATATCCTGAATACAGATGTCATTGTTCTGTGATGTATTACAAGCTCAGCCCTTGGGTGCCAAGACACAACAGTTTTAATTGGTGAAGAAGTGGGCATCTTCTCCCTTTGTAGTGAAAGGCTGTTTCAGGGCTGTGTAATAGATTTATGGAGCTGTTTGAGAGTCAGGAAAACCTATTTCCATAGTGTGACCTTCCAGAATAGGTACGTAGATGGAGCTTATGGTGACTGTGTCTTTCAGGTGTCCTCATAGACCAGTCAGACTGGCCCTGTATTGTGGCAAGTTTCATGTGTGTGTAAGGTACCCAGCTGGCATCTTTGTTCCCCGGAGAGACAAAAGGCTACTGATGTAGCAGACACATTTAAATACCGGGCCTTGTGTTATGAGTGGTGTACAAAGCTCTGATGTCAGCTTTACATAGTGGCATCTTTTGTGTTTCTGAAGTAGAAAATGTCTCTTGGCTGCATTTTCAAAATTGGCTTAAATTCTTCTCTTACTCCCTTTCTTGTGAGTGGAGTGGAAAGGGGAATTGAGGATGCACAAAACACTGATGGACAAAGTCAACAAGGCGTGTAATATAAATCAATAATAATAAAAAATACTGCATCCATCCTATAGTAATTTGGTCCCTTCTATACAAAAAAGTATGTGAACAGCTGGAGAGGGTTGAGAGAAGGGCCACAAAGATAACTGGAGGACTGGGAAGCCTTTCACATGGGAGGGCTGAGAGAGCTGGAGAAAGGACAACCCAGGATGGAGACCTTATAACCATGTTCCAGTATTTAAAAGGTGTCTGAAGAGAAGATTGAGACTACCTTTATACTAGGAATCGCATGGAAAGATAAGGGATAAGAGATACAAATTACACTTGGGGAGGATTCTGATTGTCCTATTTGTGAAGAACTTTCCTTTTGTGCCCAATCAGCCATTGGAATAATCTTCTTGAGGAAATGGTGGATTCCCCAACGCTGGACTCAAAATTTTAAGTCTGGCCTGGACAGGGTGTTGGACTACCTTGCCTAGACTGTGCTTTTGATGGGAAGGGTTGGACCAGATTTTCCTTGAGATCCCTTCCAACCTGGTATCCTATGACTGATTGATTTTGATCTGGTTATTGCTTTTGTGATTATACACTTTTTGTGGACTACTGTTTAACTCAGCAGTGTTCTGTGTGCTTAAAAGTAGTAATTGGTGTGAATGCAGCTTTATAATCAAAACGGGTTTTACTTGTAAACTGTTGATCTGTATAATTTTCCATGTGCATGTGTGCGCAAATGTCAGACTGTGCTGGTTGTATATTAGTATAGAACTAAGAATCTTGCACTGTAACTTGATAAAAAGTGAGGCTTGAATCAGGAGAATTAATTGTATTCTTAGTTGCTCTGCTTGGCAGCTTCTTGAGACAGACATCTGGGTTTTCTGTTAGATATAATGGATGCAAGAAGAGTCTCCCCTCAAATTATGGGATTGCTGTAGAACCTAAAATTCACTATTTTCCTTATTTTTCTCAAGTAGTATTAATGCAACATAACTTTCTAATTGCCTCAATTAGCATTCTTTATTCAACCATTTGCCATAATGATGGGGTTTCTCCTAAACAGCTACTATTTTATTTTTCTTTTTATCAGTAGCTTGGCTAATTAAGAGTGATTCTCATCAAGGAAGTTTTAGCTTTTTAGCAAGGGTAAACAAGAGAGAGACATTATTTTAAAGCTGTTCTTGGGACGCTGTTCCTTACCTGTGTTTTTCTTGGTGTCTAGAATACATCTTGTTTCACTGCCATACTGTCCATGCTGCTGATACTTGTATGTTGTTTTCACTATGCACCCAAGGCATGGAGAGATTTTTAATTGCAGTAATTTACAGTTTAGAAGTGTAATGGATGGAAGGGAGGAAGTCAGGTATGGGTTATGAAATAAGTGGAAAGAGAGTTATACAAGGGCTGAGGAATACTTTTATGATAGGCTAACTTTAGGCAACTTTTTTATTCCTGCTGGAAATGTGCTTACATCCGGTTTCAATCTAGGTAGAAATCAGAACAAGAGAGTTAACTATGTAACAAATATGACTATTAGTAGGCCATAGTGATTCATGCTAAAGGTTTTTACCTTCAGTGTTTGAGATGCAAGGTTTACAGATTTATTTTTTGCTTCCTCTCTCCCCTGTTTCAACGCATTGAAGTTTCACAGCAGAATTTATGGCTGTTGTTCCTTTTTCTCAATAGTTAAATGTATTGCTATTGCTAATTCTCTGTATTTTTGACATGTTGTATTTCTCCCGTAAAAAAACCAATTTCCTTATGGTAGCATGTGTCTGAATTGAATAATTATAGTATTGGAGATGGAAAGTGAGAAATATGGAATATGTATGAAGAAAAAAAAGAAAACAATTACATGTTACTTTTTATAATTGACAAATTCTCAGTGAAAGAGCTGGATCTTAGTTCTACACCTAGTCATTACAGATAAATGCTTTCATTCTAGTCTTTGTACCTCTCATTCACTGTTTTGTAGATTAGTCTTCTTAAAATAAAATAAAAATCAGTTGTTGCTGTTCATTATAAGATGGCTATGGTAGTTTGTCTCATTTTACTTTATTATTGATAAATAAGACTTGAGAGATGGTTCAAATTTGGTTCCAGATTTAAGGCTTCTAAAAATGTCTTTTTTTTTTTTTTTTAATTGTTTAGATAAAAGTCCCAGACTATAAATCCAAATACTTGATTCTATTTTTTTGTGTTAACTGGCTGTTCTTTGAAATTAGGGGTAGGGATTGATACAATTGAACCAAACAATTTATAGTCTTTTTACTGCCTATTTTATATTTCAATTTCACACCAACTGCAGGAAATAATTTTGTGTGTTGTTTCAATTTTTCATATATGGGATCTATATATTGCTGAAAACAGGAACTTGTGAGCTTCTGAGAAAGCTGGAATTCTGGGTAGCAAACTTTGAGGCTTCTCGTTCCTGGAGGTAGTTTTTTCTCTGATGCAAAAGCATCTTATATGGGTGTACCCCCTGCTTTGGTAGCACAGGTTTGTGGGAGGGCTGATTTGAATTTGTGCAATTTACCAAATTTATGTATCTTTACTGGTGCCTCTTGTGCTGCTAACTTTGTGGGGATCAAAGTAAAAAGGGGAGCTCCTTAATACTGGTCTGTGTTGAGGTGAAGGGACGTTACAGGGTTTTTGAAAGATTTCAGGTAGTGATCTAGGGAAACCTTTGCAGTGCCTTCTTGAAACAGGGAGCTGTGTGAAGGAGAATGACATCAGCTGTGCCTGCTGGTTACTTTGATTTGCTTTAGGCTCAAACTTCTCAGGGTACATGGGAAAATTTCCTGTGTGAACTTCTCTGGCAGATTTTTTTTCTCTGGTCTGACCAAAGATAAAAAGTAAAGAAATTATGTGCAGCAATGGTATCTCAATTTTGAAGAAATTACATTGCTGTGCAGTAAATTTAGCAGCAAAAGTATTTTTTCATGTGATAGGAAGTGTATCACACAATAGCTGAAATTGTAAGGGACTTGTGGAGCACATCTAGTCCACATCCTGCTCAAAGTAGAATCACCAGATTGCTCAGGACTATATCCAGCCTAGTTTAGAATACCTCAGAGGATCCACAACCTGCCTGGGCAGCCCTAATCTAATGCAGCATTATCTTTATATTAAGAAAGGCTGGGTTTTTAGCTTTGTGGTTGTTCTGTTTTGGTGGTTTTTGTTTTGTTTTTTCCTTTTTTTTTCTTTTCCTCTTTTATTTTTGGAAGTTTAGATGAAGTATCCTATAACTCAATTTCTGGCCATTGCAACTTGTCTTTCTGCTGGATGCCACAGAGAAGAGCCTAGCCTTGTGTTCTTTATTCCTTTCCATCAAGTATTCACACACAGTAAGATTTTCATCTCCCCAGGCTTCTCTTTTCCAAGCTAAAATATCCCCAGAAATCTCTGAACCTCTTCAGATTATCATACTTTGGGCTCAGTCTTGATAGGGAATGAGAATTGAACTAAAAAATTGGAAATTGATTTGGTGAAATGAAAAGTTTACAAAATGAAATGTTAAAAGATGATTGATATTTCAAGTGAGCTGCATAGAGAAATAACAGATCTGCAAATACAATCAGTTGCACAGTTAATCTTAAGAACTTGAATTATGGAGATACTTTAAATTCTTCTAAGTTAAAGAGAAATATTTTTAATGCCTTCTGCAATAACTGGAACGATTCTTCATAAAAAGAGGTTAGAAATAAAACTGGAGTGAGATGTGGAAAAAGACTCAAAGCTGTATCTTCTCTCAGAATGGTTATGGGTAAAGTTGGATCTAACTAGTTTGAATTACAGTAACATTTTCTATTGAACTTTAAGGGACAGTTAGCGTGCATAAGAATTGGGGATTCATAAAAATAAATATGTTACAAGATGTGTGTAATCCTGACTGTGAAGAGGGTACTGCAGAAGTGGTGTCTGGGTGGGTGATACTGCTGGTTTCTCCAGGACTGTTCTTGACAGTTGCTGACTGAAAAGTGACCTTTGCATAGAAAAAGGCAATGCCTGAAAAAGACAAAATTTAAAGGCACCTGTTACATGTGAGAGGCAGTGCTGAAGAGCTGTGCAACCATGGGGATTGGAATTACTGAACAAAAGAGCATAAAGTGCAGATTATTTTAAGTATGAGAATTACAAATAGCCTTTGCAAAAATCTAGGAGCTCATTAGTTGGAAATGCAGAGCATTAGGAATAGGCAATTTGGTTTATTTGGCTGCCGCTGAGTTTGAGCCATAACGCCAAATTGAACAAATAGGATCTGAGAATGTATCGGACTGTTTTTATTTTGTAGAAGTAGGCAACAGTGTTGTTAGGTACTAAGAAGAGTTAATTTGAAATGGAATATGTTTTTCTGGCTGATTAAGGTCAAAAGTAATGAATCCAATGTGGAACAAGTACAGAGAGATTACTCAAATTTTTGGGTGAATGGTGGCTTTGCTTATGGTGAAAAGGACTTTGTTCTACATGGCTGAACAAGCTGGACAGTGAGATAAGATGGTTGCAGTTTATGTTAAGAAGTGTGAAAAACTATTTGAAATAAAAAGCAAAGTAATTCAAGTGTCTATGGAAATTGAAAGTTCAGGAGTCATTCAATCTGAATGCTCCATTATTTGTTTTTGATTTGTTGCAGTATGTATTCTGTGATAAGCTTTGAAAAAAATGTTATAGTGGTAGAGATCTAGCTCTTGATCAAGGTGATTAGCTTTACCCATTTGCAGCAGATATTGATGTTCTAATCTGTGGTTTCTACCAGTATTTGATGTGCTCCGTTACATGATGGTTCTTTTATCAGTTCCCATTATTTTACTATTAGTAGGAATAAACTCTATGCTTAGTAAAAGTTTGCAAAGAACAGAGTCAACAAAACCATAGTGGCAGTGTCTGTGGAAGTAATTTTCTCTACATAGTTGTGTAGAGAGAATATTTATGAAGCCATTTGTTTATTTTGTCTCTGTTTGAAACCAAGGAAAAACAAATTTGGCAAGAATCCTTTCCAGATGTGATCTTGGAAAAATGGGTGGGAATTGGCCACTCAAGTACTTTCAGATTCAAGTAGTTCATTATGTAGCTGGAGGCCTAATCACTATATTTTTGAAAGACAGCAGGTCATTAAAGAAACCAACTCTTAGTTTTTGTAAAAACACAGGTTGCCAGTGGTTTAAGGCTCACACTTCAAACAGCTGATGTTCTGAGAAGAAATTGGAGACCTTCTTACAGAGCAAGAGTGTGTTTGCATTTTTTGAAACAACTGCTACCTCCTGTTGCTCAGAAGAAAATTCAGGAATGGCAACTAAACAGTTGCCATTGTAGAACAAAGGAATGAATTTACAAAAGTTGTAAACTGGGAAGGAAGGGTTTATTTGTTTCAATAATTAGTCATTTCACAGGAAACTTCTGAAATAACATTATTATTGATAATGATTTTGATCCCATGAATTCGTGTTATTTATTATTGAACAATTAACATTTCAAAATGGCTGCAAAAATTTGATTACAATAATTCAAGTGAACAGTGATAGTTCATAGATTGTTAATGGGAAAAGGGGGTGTATACATACAGCCAGCAGAACTTAAAAAAGCTGCTGGCAGGTAGCTCTTACGTCTTCCCCATATGAGCAACTGCAGTGCACTGCAACTGAGCAGTGCTGGCTTTTTAGTCTCAGGAGGTGAAACATTGAATGTTTTAGGCAGCTGCAACTGAGATTGGTTTGTGGCTTACCCAGATGCCTTTCTAATGATGTAATGCTCAGATGCCTGTGGCTAGTGAATGGAACTAGAAGGCTTATGTGGTTGGATTAGGCATGCACAGCTCTCTACAGCACATCATCTCAAATTGTGACACAGGATGTATGGAAGCGTAGATGGATAATTGTTTTCCACAAGGGAAAGTATCTGATGCTGTTGTTAAGGTTATTTTTATTCATGAAGAGTTCTCAGAGAAGACTGGTTTAAATATTGACAGCCGAGCATTCTGTGAGGCATGAGAAGAATCAGTAAGCACAAATTGGTTTGTAGTTTTGTGATCTCTTAGAAATTATGTCCCTGAAAGTATTGGTAAGAGTTACTGTGCAGCTAAGGGATGACTTTGGGAAACATGAAGTGCTCTGGTCTGGTGTCCAAGTGGGAGATTATATATATATATATATATATATATAGATATATATATATACACACACACATATATAGATATATATATATACACACACACATATATAGATATATTATGTATGTAATATTTAATGGTGTGTAATAGTATGTTGTTCTCATTACATAGAAACTAAAGGAGGAATGAGCTGCTTTTGGTGGAAGGGATGTAGATCTTTTGCTCCGTTCCTTTAATGGCGCATGCTCTCTTCTGTTTGTTTCCCAAAACTGACTTTGGATAAAAGGATGGATCAGTAAGATGGAAAACGGGGAATTTCTTGCAACTGGTGAAGTCTTGCAGTAGGTACACTTAGTGGTTTTGCTTTGGGCTGATCTCACCAGTGATGTGTCCCTGGAATGATTATTTGAAAGCTGTGATGTCTTATAGCTGACTTTAAAGTTCTAAAAGTTGTTGTGTACTCCCAGTTTGTGCCAGATGATGATAAAATGCTTTGAGAACCAAGTGGGTTTATCTTTGGGTTCAGTCAGTCCCAGCTACCTGGTCCTCAAAACACCTCTTTCAGCTGTGAAATTTAGATAC
Organism: Taeniopygia guttata; assembly: GCF_048771995.1. NCBI lineage: Eukaryota > Metazoa > Chordata > Aves > Passeriformes > Estrildidae > Taeniopygia > Taeniopygia guttata. The sequence continues at coordinate 76,502,528 of NC_133024.1, read as the reverse complement.
CTCCAGAGAAAGTGTGTTCTAGGTTATCTTCCTCTTGCAGCTGTATGGGTTAATTATATAACTTTGAGATGTGAGAATATAAAAGTGTAGGTGGGAGGTGCTTTATAAGCTAAATTTAATTGTTAAAGAAAATGTTGTTTCAGTGTTTGTCAGTGGTAACTTAGAAATTCTCATTCCCCTCTTCATACTACTACACGGGCTAAGTATAAACTGTGGTTTTCTGCTTATTTAGGTATTACTGAATGCTTCTTCTATGAGCCTTTTTCTATATCAATGACATATTTTCACTTAGCTAGCATGGTGCCATCCTTTTAAAGTGTTAATTTTATTTCTTAAGGACAGGTTTCTAAGTAATCCTGTCTTTCTTCATTTATGACTATTCCCTCTATTTCTGACTTTTCCAGTTTAATCATAGAACAGTTTGGACTGGAAGAGACCTTTACAGATCATACAGTCCAACCTGCCTGTAATTGTAATGTATGTATGTTTTGTTAGCTAGTGAGGCTCCATGCTCCATGTTAGATTAAGAAGGTATACTGTGGAACTGACCATCTGTGCACTGGAAATGAGAAGTCTGAGCAGCAGTAATGAGCTGAATACTTAGTAGTGGAGAAAAACCAAATGTGGCAGTGTTAAGTCCTACATTTACATGTTTAGGCGAGCACTTGTAGCTTTTATGTGACTGTTCAAGAAAGCTGGAAACAGGATGTTTTAAAGAAGTGAATGACTACGCAACTGAGAGAAGAAGAAAAATAAATCCTCTTTGAGAAAACCTTGGCATCAAGGAGAAGGAGGAAGCATGGCTATTCATGCAGGTGATCCTTAGTAGGAGAAAATTGAAGAGGATTGTTTTTCACACAAACAAAAGGAAGTAGTGCTCTGTGCACTGAAGAAAGTGAATGAAATCCTTAGGAGGAGGAGATACAAGACAAATATGAAAGAGGGATTTTGAGATCTAGGAGGGAAACAATTTATAGAGAAAAGGTTAGACTGAAGGCTTACTTTTATTGGTAGTGGTGTTTGATCTATTTGCTTTTAATAAAACCCAAATCTTTGTAATGATCTTTCATTCTGGATTCTATTTATTGGCAAAAAAAAAGAAATTGAGATGGCAACATTTTCTGTTGCCAAATAGGATAAACCCCTGACACATGGACAGTATTAAATTTGTTCTTTATATGCAGCGAAACATAAATGCATCAATGTGTGCATCTAAGAGATTTAGAAAGAACATGACCATTATGGAGGTAGAAAAAGGTAGCTAGATAAATAGGAATATGCAGAATTGGAAGTGTTTGTTGCCTTTAAAAATACCACATTTTGTTACAGATACTGAGCAACTTTTCTCTTTATATTTATTTTTAACAGACTCTGAAGGCAGATCCAGAAGAACTATTTACGAAACTGGAAAGAATTGGTAAGGGGTCTTTTGGTGAAGTTTTTAAAGGAATTGACAATCGGACTCAGAAGGTTGTTGCTATAAAAATTATTGACCTAGAAGAAGCAGAAGATGAAATAGAAGACATCCAACAAGAAATCACGGTTTTGAGTCAGTGTGACAGTCCATATGTAACTAAATATTATGGATCCTATTTAAAGGTAAGATACTCACAGATGGTGCTGATTTGATTTTACAGGTAATTCTTTTCCAGGTTCTCCAGTTGTGCCTGTTTTTGTTGGTGAGGTTTGTGAAACCTTGGTTGAAGAAAAAGATATTTTTGTCCTTTCAACTCTAAAGAAAGAATGAGCTCTTATATATTGTGAAGTGTGTGACAGAATTTAATAGGAAAAAATGCATGTCTATTGCTATTTTTGTACAAAAACCCCTTTATGTAACATGAGTTCATTGAGCTCTAATATGTTCAGATTCTCTTAATATTAGGTGATTTAAATTTAGAAAATTCAACCTAAGTCTGCATTTGAATTATCAAAACATTAAAAGCAATTAGTCTCAGCTGTTTTGTGAAGCTTGAAATTTGTTGTCAAGGTTTGATCCCTGATCATTCTAAGTATTTAGGTTGTCCTTCTGAGGAGACTGAACCCAGCCTTGGTTTGAGTGATTTAAAAATTAAAATCTGAAAGTAAATAATTTTGCATATTAGACGTAAGTGAAGCTAATAATGGAAGGGGTTTCTGTTTACTGTCTTGTGAATCTGTTTCCTTTTCCTCCTACTGCCATATTATTATTGTCGGGATTCAGTTTGAAGTGTGCCGATAGTTTACCCATTTGTTAAGGTTTTCTTTTTTTTTTTTTGTTACTGTTTTCAATTGGATAGATGTAGTAATTTATTATGTCTTGAAAGTAGTGGAAATATCTGGAAGCTTTTGTTATTACTTTATTCCTTGGGTAGACTTTGTTCCTGTCTTGGTAGTTCTTTCTTTTATGACAGTGAGATGAGAATCTAGATAAGAGTTTGTTGTCTTGGCAGGATTTGAAGTTCGAAGTAGGCATAAAATGCTTTACTTCAGTCTGCTTTTGCTTTTGTGGAAGTATTCTATTTATCAGCAAAGAATAGAATGAAGGTTCTGAAAGGGGAACCCTGCTTTGTCTATATTTCTAAGATTGCCAGTTAATTTCCAAAGGAAAGAGGACATTTAAAGTAATTTTCTGGATTCAGGAGATGCATTACTCAAGGAGGAGACAGTTTTTCATTTCTTCCTTGTGCTCGGAACCAGGTTGCTTGAATATCTTATCAGTGAAGGGCTTTAGTAATGGTTTTTAGACCTGATAACTTGTTACCATAACTGGACTTCGGTGTTAGGTATAGGTTTGGTCTCAGAAGCATCAGAAGGCAATTAATTGAGCGCAGTAAATTTGATAAATTTTTCCTTATGGCTTCTACCACTGCTTTAGAAATTACTCTGTCATGGATTGATAGTTAAATGAAGTATGGCAGCTGCACCACTGTGGCTTCCTGGTCTATCTGCTCTAAACAGTTGTAGCCCTTCCCTGTGACATTCCAGTTGTATGAGCTGCCCCATCATGTCTTGGTAATTGCGATGAGATTAAAGCCTTGTGACTGCACAGAGATCTCAAATTCCTGCTACTTGTTCCCTATACTGCCTTCATTGGTGTGCCAGCACTTCACAGAGGTATTTGAGTGTGTCTGTGTCTCGGTAGGGGTGCAAGGGAATGTCACACAGTCCTTTTCTCTTCTCCCACTTCTCCTAGTTCAACCCTCACTTTACCAGGTTGGGCATTCTGTTGGCAAAGGCTTATGTGACCTGTTTCAAGAGGTGGGTTCCAATCAGCAGAGTTCTAAACCAAAACCTTGTTGCCAGCACCAGTGGATACTTTGTATCCATCTACTTCTCCTCTCATCATTTACCCAAACTGGCATAATTAAGACAAGACTACCGGGGCCTCCAGACCCTTGTCTCCAGAGCCCTGATATTGAATGTGATGGTTCCTATTACCCTTGGTGTCATCTGTGCCCACATGAGAAATCGGCAAGGGAGTATTAGCTCTTACCGGATAAGAAATAGAATATAAGAAAATGTCTGATGTTGGTTTTAAAAATATGGTTTTAAAACCTCTTATTGGTTTTAAAAATATGTATAATTACAATGAGGCTGAAAAAGAAAATGGAGTGTTCAAATTTGATCTAAGTGAATGTTGATGTTTTTTGAAGGCATTATGGCAGTGGCTGCTCTTCCTAATGGAAGGTGAGAGGAGATTGTAGGTCTCTGTACCCTGAATGAGTTTGGCTGGGATACACAGTAGGGATACTTGTGCTTATTGTTCTAAGGGGGACCCTCTGATACCTTCCGTATCCCTTTTTCTGTTCAGTGCAGTAGCCTGTGAGTTTTTCAGCTTGTGTCACCTTTCTAAGATACAGAACCAGTAGTGCCTGTGTATGACTCAGTTACTTTGCAGTGAAGTACAGATCCTTCTACAGTTAGTTGAATGTACAACTACTCATGTACTCATTGCTTCAGTCCTTTGTGAATGTGTGTTGTTTGTAAGACAATTGGTACTACAGCACTTTTGGTCTTCAAAACGAAAAGCTCATTTTTTAAATGCTGTTAAAAATTAATGTGTCATGGTTATTAGGTGATGTTGAAGTGGTAGAATCTTTGCAAAGAAAACATTTTGCAGTTCAATTTGTTTTCTAAAATAAGAGTAAGGTCTTGTTATCAGATAGAGATATTGCACCATCACATACATATACATACACACACAAAAGGGACTATATTAATATTTAAATGAATTGGTTCATATTCTTGGCTAGAAATCTAATTTTGTTTGCTGCAGGTATCTGTTGTATTTGGAAGCTGGGACTGACATATGTAGTTCTAACGGTCTGACCATCTTTTAGCTCTGTTTCTGACAATGCAGATAATCTGTCACTAAGAATGTTCAACACATTAATTTTCCATGTGTTGAATGATTAGGAGACTTTATTTCTTCTGTGATTGGACAGTTTAGCACTAATTACAAGAAAGATAATAATGTCTTGTCACAGAACAAACTTCTTCGAAGTAAGCAAGTAGGAAAACAATAGGATCTCAGTTTATATTGCCAGCCACTTCACCAATTATCATCCACTTGTCTGTGCAGCCTCATGCGTATTGACCATGTGTCTGGTGGATGTTGGATAAAAAGAGTTACTGTTTGTAGGGAACTCTTAATTTGATTTTCTATTAATTATTTTGGCAGAGAGATTGAAATTGGTTTTGGAATTGCTATCCTTTCTCTAAGTAAGCAGAATATTTTGGGCTTGAGGTTTTAAATATTTGTTTATTTTTTAGTAAACCAAATAATCTGTCTTTGAGAAATATTTATATTGTTCTTCATTCTGTGTTATTCCACACCTTCTTCCATTAAGCTAGGTGATTTTAGCTACCAGTGTGTTCAGGAATCTGTTGCTTGAAATTTTAGAAGGCTTATATAATACAATTGTGCTTGCCTGAGGCCTCTTGCTGTCGTGAGATGATGTGAGAAGAGCTTGTCAAGCTCTTGGTGTCTTCTGCATGATATACATGGTAGGACAGCTTGAAATAACTATTACAGTTTAATGAGTTAATGAAAGTTTCTTTGTTCTAGTAACTTTTTAAAAACACTGGCTAATTTTTAGGTTCTACCTAGAATAGTGTGATATACTGAAAAGCCTTTTTAAATTTTCTTACGCTGCAATTTTCTGTATAATCTAATTGACTATTTTGGAAGTGTGTTTACTTTATAGCAAATTCTTCTTTCATATCCAAAAAATGAAGCAATATCTGTTCATATGAAATATTACTGCTTTAGCACAATGAGTCTTAAATATGAAGCAACTTATTGCTCTCATAAAGCAAGTCTTACATTCCTTCTAGACTTTGTTCTGTGCATGTGTTGTTGGAGGTTTGTGTGCAGTTGCTGTGATCAGAGTTAATGCAAATAGAGCAAAAGCAATAGTGAAGTGGTAACAGTTTAGGTTGTCATTCTGAATATAAATTTATTTGTGGTACACCTTTTTGTCAGATATCAAGTTGTATTTGTATAAAACAGAACGAAAATACCCTTTTCCAAGGGCATTGTAGTTTTAAATACAATGTCTTAATGGTCTTTTGTCTACTGTAGGATAAATATGTAACCGCAGTGTTGATCTTAATGTAAATTGCAGTTTCATGGTTTATGTGGCTGCAGATATCTACAGGGATTGCCATTCCTTATCTGCCATGGTGTTGTTAAAAACCTATATTAATGGTCCTTGCTGTCTTCCAAATGAAAGGTTCATCTGTTCCTCTGTGATCTGATTAAATGCTCCAAAAATAGAAGAATAGTTCTTTTTAGATTCTTATAGAAATAATTAATTAAATTCTCTGGATCTGTTTACTCTTTTAGATTTTATGTTCACAGCATCCACATTCTTCTTACAAATGGATTAGGGAATCTTTTTGTTTTGTTAATTAAAAAAAAAAATTCTTATAAATTTGCTGTCTCTTCTTAATTTTGCTGTGCTGGAACTCTTAGGAAGTAATGCTATGCTACTTATTCTAAACCTTTTCAGTCTAGAAGCTTGTCAGCTCTGCTTTTTGCATCTTATTCCGCTTTACCAATTTTTCAAGAGGTTAGTTAGATTTGGTTCTATGGTTGTTTGAAGTGGCTTTTATTTTCAAGATTCAGATGTCTCTCTGGTAATGTTTCTTCAGTTTTGTTAATAACTTTAAGTATGTTAATAACTTTAAGTATGGCTTTATTATAACTTAATAATGTTTTCATATTTCTTGTTTTATTATTTAGAAATACATGAGCAAATTAATTTGTGTTTATATTTAAAACATTGATGGTTAAAGACCCTTGACTTTTTTGCATTTATATATATGTACATTGCACTCCAAGCTTAGGTTAATAAGTGTCAAAAGCTGAGATTGATGTGTTTATATGTATATGTTAAAAATTCTTTCCTTTCTTTGTCTTAGACTTCTGTACATATATACATAATGGCAGAGCAGATAATTTATAAGTAGTTTCATCATCCATTGTAACTAGGTACAAATGATATCAAACTGGTAGTGAACTAGTTTTGTAGTATGTATTTTAAAACATATTACTGTCTCTAAGCTTATGTTTCTTCATCCTCCAAATATATTTTTCTAGCACACTTTGGAGCTTCAGAGAATAACCTCTTTTGAACTGTTAAATATATTTACCCAAGAAGAATAAGACTTCTAGTATATTTCCCCCTTTATTTCATACAGACAGCTTCCCATTTGATGAATGTATTTTAAGAATTCTTTAAAAAAAGCTTATAGGAAACAGTGATAGAAGGTTCATAAAGGATGGCTGCCAATAATTTAAACTTTAGGATTTTTGTTACATAAAACCTGTATGGCTTTTTATTTCACGTCTAGGATGTATACTTACTGCTGAAAGTCAAGGTGGTGTTTCTGTAGACATCAAGAACACAGAAAGTAGCTTCTGGTTAACTTTTATGAATGACACAGTCTACCTTAATTAAAAAAATTAAGTGATTTCTATGAAGTTTAATTAACTGAATTCAGTAGTACAATGAATTCTGGCAAATGAACTCCAGCCAGAAAAAAAATTATTTATGAAAAATTGTGATTCTGAAATTAATATGTGGTTTTATTTTTGGTAATCAGATAAATGTGAGGTTCGTAAACAGTGCTATGTCTGAACCTTAGCAAGTCTTGTGTTGGTTAGGGCTTTGGCATACACAGGATCAGTGATACTCTTCTCAGAATAACGTGGCCAGTTCACAGCTGGCTGGAAAACTACAATGCAGTCAGTAAAGAGCTTCTCAGGAACAGTTTAAGGTTTGGGAAACCTGTATTCCAGAGGATGACTGATGTTCAGCTTAGGTTTTGTTTTTTTAAAAGAAGGTTGGAAGTGACTCAGTGTGTATATAGGAAAGCCCTTTCTGATAGTTTAGTGCTTTCTAATCAATTATGCCAAAATATGACAAGATGTACTTGCTGAGTGGTAAAGATAAGCAAATTTCATCAGATAATCTTGTGTACTGTTTTAAGGGTAGACAGCTTAAATATTGGAATAGATTATATGAGGTGGGTTTTATGCCAATAGTAGGTTTTTGGGGTTTTTTGTGTCAGTATTTGCTGAATTTAAAGAAGCCTGAGCTCGAATGCTTTAGGAGACTCATGAACTTTAATGTGGATGTGTTGAATATTCTAGGTAATGTAACTTGGAATGTGGGTGTTTATCTGGGACTTCAATTAGTTTAAAGTTGGTGTTGTTTTGGTTTACAGGTTTAACTGGTTTGCTTTAACATTTACGAGCACCTCTGAATTGATGTGACCTTAAATGTATGCTGTGGGCCAGCCAGAAGTTAATGGACTTGGTGCATTCTGTTGTCATTTGATATAGCAGGAAGCCTTTGACAGGTTTCATCATGCTTATAGGGGTGGGAGACAGAACAGAGATTTTTTCCTGCTTAACTTTAAGACTGTAGAATCCCCTGCAACAGGGGTGCTACCTCAGCACAGGAGCAGAGTTTCTTGATGATCCATCACTGTGCTTTGTGCCCAGCCCCACAGCAGCAGCTCGTGCCCTTGCAGAGCTGACTTTTGCAACTACAGTCCTGAACTTTGGATGGGTGTTAGGACCATAGAGTCGTAATATTGTTAAAGTTGGAGGAGACCTTTCAAGATGAGGCCCAGCCATCAACTTAGCACCATGACCACTTTGTTCACCATTAAACCATGTGTTCACATTTTCTGAATGCTTTCAGGGATGGTAGCTACTGCTTCCCTGGGTACTCTGTTCCAGTCCTTTACAATCCTACAAAGTGAAAGAAATTTTTCTATGAAGAAATTTCACCACCTAGTACAACTTGGGGCTGTTTCCTCTAATCCTGTCACTTGTTACCTGGGAGAAGAGACCAACCCCCAGCTCACTGCAGCTTCCCTTCAGGTGGTTGTATGTATGGAGCAATAAGGTCTCCCTTTAGCCTCCTTTTCTTCCCTACCTCCCCGAGGCAATCCTCATAAGACTTGTGCTCCGCACCCTTCCCTAGCCCCATTGTCCTTCTCTGGACTCATTTAGTTAGGATTAAATGAAAAAAGCTGTAACCATCTTTTATTTTTCCTACTACAATTGCAGCCTTGTTGTCATCATTGCATTTTGTGAGGGCTTGAGGTGCTTAAATGCCTTCTTCATTTTCTTGACCAAAGCTAGAAGACATTGTCTTCACCTTTTGGAATTCCTGCAGCTGGAATGAGAGGAAGGCTGGGGTTGCAAATTCTGTTCTTGTGGCAATGTCAAGAACAAAATGAGGCCCACTTTCTTGTGAGCCAGCCTGTGTTCTGGTATGCTTTCTCTTCTTCTGAAACACTGGTAACCCTCTGTTCTCATTAGGCAACCCTGTCCTGCAGAGAAGTTGAATGAGTGTTGCCTTCATTTATCTATAGTAAATGTGGAGATGACATCTGGCTGGACTGCTCAGAGGGAGGTAGCAAGAAGATTTCTGTAATTGTTCTGATAGGCCCTCAGATCTTGTCAGTCTACTGATTGAGAGAATGAGTAGGAAGCTTCCATTGATAGAGCCCCTAGTAGCCATAAATATGACAAAAAGGCAAAAGGATGCCAAAGAACCCATATCTCTGTTTCTAGAGTCATGTTATTTTTCTATGAAGTCCTGTTTTCATATTTGTTTGGTCTCTTCTTATTTCAGAGATGTTACCTTGAACTCTGAACCTTTGTTGTCCATAGTCTTTACTACTGTCTTTCCCTGTAGTCATTTGCTGTGCTCTTAATGGTAAAAAGTCCATAGTTTGCATTGTCTTTATTCAAAGGTACTGTTTCAAACTGTAATTCTAGAAACTTGTTATTTCAGTATTTTCCTTTAGGAGTTGGAGGGATCATTAGTACTTTCTGGAATCTGCATCATATTGCCCTATTTTTTCACATCTGTTGAAAAATCTGCCTAGTAAACAATGGTGACTTCAAAAATTTTGCAGTTCACCAGTGTAATCAGTTCTGCACTTTTAGCCTTTTATGGCTAAGTAATTCTTACTGTACAAGTACATCATGGTTGGGAAGCATCACCTAGTATATCTCAAAGAAAACTGGGTCTGTAGTAACTATATTTTATATTTTGTGTAAGTATTTTACTGTATTATGTTATTCTGATCTTGTTTTAAATAAAAATTTAGAAAGCTTAATGAAAAATATAATTTATTGGAAGTAATATGTTTGTGTTGTCTTTGTGATGGCTTTAAAAGCTGCCTCTGTACTGCTATGATTGCTGACCTCTGTATGGTATGGCTGTAATTTCACATCTCAGTACCTGCCTTTAGGCAGATCTAACAGGTATGAAAAATAGGCAGCAGCAGTATCTTGTTCCCTATCCTGCTTACCTGTTCCTGCCATGTAACTTATGTTGGATCTGTTGGCTGCATCATGACTTGTTTCATCTGGGAGATGAGTTTCTTCAATGTCTTCTCCTGTCCCTACCAAACACAACCTTGAAAAGAGCAAACCCCAAATACTAACAGACCAGCCAATTCTGACTTGTGTCTGCACAACTGCTAGGTCAGGTGCAAAAAAAAATATAAATAAAACAAAGTAGACTTGGGTGGCCTAAAAACTGGGAGATGGGGGGAGAGAAAAGTGCCACAGGTTTTGGTAGTGGCTTACTTCTAGATTAGCTGTAACGGGAAGCCCCATTTAGTTTGACTATATAGATGGGGATCACACAGCATTGCTTTCTAACCATATGTAATCTTGTGTCAAATGTCCTTCTGTAACTTGTGCATTAACTGCTACACTTCTTGCTGAAATAATTGAAATTATTTCAATTATTGATTGAAATAATTAAAAGGAGAGTATTAATGTGGCATTGAAGTGCAAACTTTTTGCTCCTGTTGCTGCAAAGGGGAGGTTCAGCTGTGCCTTGCAAGTGGCCACAGAGGCTGTTGGAGCTTTCAGTGAAGTGGTTCAGCTCTCTGAGTGGATAAGGGACTAACTACCTCTTTTTTATTTATATTTTTAAATATGTTGTCTTAAGGATTAGAGCATTGTACACTGATGGTTCAGGTTAGTCTAAAGTTTTATACAAGCCCACTGCCAGTACATTGTTGATGGAGCTTCTTCCATCAGCCAGCAGTAGAGCTGAAAAAAAGAGAGTATGTGTATGTATTTATGCTCAGGCTTAGGTGCATTAGTTTTGTGGGCTGGTTCCTCATTTTTTTTTGCTCAGATAGACTTCCTGGCACAAAGCATTTTATCTAGAATGTGATTAGTCCTGCCATCAGGTGGCTGCCAGCCTATTGATATGATGTTCTCATGACCATCTAAAACATTTTGGTTGGAAACTTCTATACCTACGTCCATCATAATCTGGTGCTCTTACATAGTTACTGTGTTTTTGTGGCATCTTGAATATGAGTGTTAGGTAGTCTGTATTGCTTAGTTAACTTTCTTTTACTTAAGCATACTTTGGCATTTGTACAGCTTTTTGGGGCAAATTCTAAGTGTCTGTGTGGTCTGTATGCATATACTGGTATAAAAGCAGAGGAGTTACATTCTTTACACTTAAGGGACATTATGGCATGGTTCAAAATGTGTTAGTAAGCATTTTTAAATGATTGTTGAATTTTCAGAAATTGTTATTTGGAAGAAGTTGGTTAGACTCAGAAGTACTAAACTTCAAAAGGGAAGTTTCCCAATTAACAGGTATAAGGATTGTAGTAGTTTTAAAACATTGCAGTTCTTGTATTCAGTAGCCAGTGTTTTCAAACAAATTCTTAAGGTTCTTTCTTTATACTATTAAATTCTAAGCTCTTGCATATCAGTTGGAATAAAAATGATCATTTGGAGGTACTGAGCTTTCTCCCTTTCTGCTTCCTGCAACAGTTCCTTGAAACAGCAACTTGTAAGAGCAAAACAAAAACATAAAAAAGAAAGAAAGAAAGGAAATTATTTATGTGAATATAAGGTGTTTCTAAGAGTCAGGGTAAAATTTGTAAAAAGAGTGGAAAGTAAAAGGGGGTTTCCAGAAGAATTACGTCTTGTTGGGACTGTAATGATGAGCTTGACAGAAATTTGATTTGAAGATCCTGAGCTATTGTAGGGTTGATATATGTGTACAACACCATTAGTAGTAAGAGTTTTGAAGAAAGATTGGCCTATGTGTGTTCTGTAAAGGGAATAGTGGAATTTAATAGCATATGAATGCAAAAGGGGTAGGAAAAGAGGGTTATAGCTTGATAGGCTGCAGAGCAGGGGTGCAAAAGAGGTTGGAAGTTGTGTAAGTGGTAAAAAAGGGATTAAACCAATAAATGGATTGATATCTGAGCTATGAAGTAAATCTGATTTGTAACTTGCATCTTGAATTTAATTTGATGTAATGGGTGAATAGGAACAGATATAAACATTAGAGGAATTGTATATTTGGGCAATGGAGAAGAAGGGGTTTTTGTGCCTCATGTTTCTGTTGGAATTTTGTTTCAGGTATAGAGAAGGGAATAATTATAAACCCCATGAGTCCTATTGATGTGAACTACTTCAGTGAAGAAGGTTTAAGATACACAGGTGTAGGGTGACTTTTTTTGTGGGGGGGATTGCTAATCTCAGTATTCGTTGGCTGCTTGGTACTTTTGTTAGTTCTGCTTTAGATGTAATGCAATTTATTTGAGATAAAGAATTCTGTGAACTAATGCTAATTTACTTTTGGTTCCAAATTCTTGATCTGCTTTTGCTTCCAATTTTCTGGTTTGGGACCTTGTACAGTTCATCAATAACTAGTATCAGTAAAATTCAGTTCCATTTGGAGCTTTGATTATATGGGTTACATTTTTTTCTTGGTGACTATTTATAAGAGGTGAGTAAATGGTCTATTTGGATTATCATAGGACCACATAAGTCATTATTTGCCACTTACAGAGGCACACACATGACTCTTTGTGTGTCTCTAAATGGACTTTCTTGGAAAAGATTTACCCCAGTTAGCAGTTAGGTTTTCCCCCTCCATAAGGCAATGGCTTGGTAAATATGGTTATGAAGTACTTATTTACCTGGTAGACAGGGAAGGGAAGGATGAATCTTGTCAGTCTTACTAAGAATAAAAAATGTAACAGTTAAAAGGATAGTGGCTGTAAGGGGCAGGATTTTTCATTCTCACACCACTGTGTTATGAAGCAAGGAAAGGCAAAGTGGCTGTAGGCAGGTGGGAGGAGAAAGGGCATGAGTTTGTGTACACTTAGTGTTCCATAGTAATGGTTACTCATTCCTTTATGAAGTGAAATGTGTGCTGTTCTTCTGTTGCTGTGCAAGTTTCTTGAATTCACTAGCTAGGAGCTGGTTTTGCAGCCAATTCAAGAAATATATGTCTATGTGCTTTTACTGTAATGTACTTTGGTAGAAAGTTACAGATCCAGATTGCCCACTAGTTTGCAACTCTGGACTATGACATGCCTAGGCTTGTGACAGCTGGGCTATAAAGAATCATTTCTATGGTGGAAGGGCATGTGCCTGGGAAATGTGCCAAGGAGGCTGTGAATATGGACACTGTTAGAGATGACTCACATTAGGAAAAACATGTAGCTCGTGGCTTTAGCATGTTGGCATGCAAACACAAAAATCTGCTAAATGCTCTGCAGAAGGAATCTTTTTTTCAGCGCTGTGATAGAGCATTCATTGTTGTGGGTTTTTTTGCAAGCAAGTAGCTCTGCAAGCTCTCCTACTACTAGCTTATGGCAAAAAGGATGCATTTAAAGATTAATTGTATACTGCTGTGGTAATTGCAAGTGGTAACTGTTGAAGGGTGTCTGCTGCATTAGATAGTAGAATTGACTACTATATGTGTCTAGGAGTTGAAATGTGACATTTTTTTATTGACACCTGAAGAAGACAGGAGTTTTAGAGGGTTGGATAATGATTCCAAAGGCAAACAGCTTTTTAAATACATGGATACATGCATAAAATAGTGCATACTGAGGTGGTTCTGCTTAGTCTGAAGTGTCATGTTGTGTTTTTCATGGACTTCACAAAGTCCAAACTGGAATGAGCAGTTCTTCTCTTTACTTAGTTTCTGTTCTGCATTGGCTACCCAGCAAATACCTTTATTTTTTCCTTTGTGGTTGAACATGTTAGATGGCTGACAAACCTTGATGAAAGGACATAAATGCGCCACATGCAAAACCACAATGATTTCTTTGATTGCAGGGACCTTTTGGCCAGCTTGCAGTAAGGACTTGTGTTTAGAAGAGAACCTTTGGGCTCATCTGTATCTCCCTCCCCTCAAAGGGATGGCAGCCCCAGGACAGCTAGCATTCATCCTGACGCCAAGAGACTTCAAAGGAGGTAAGCGCCTCAGAAATGCTCCCCAGACAAAACACTTGTCAGTCCTGCACCCCAGCCTGGTCATATTCTTTACTACAGCTTTACCATCATTCATGGCTCCTTTGTGACAATTTTTTGAGAACTCTATGGGGCCTCATCAGCTGGTTCCACCCCCTTAAGAGTCACAAAGTTGTCCGTTGCTGTTGATTTGCTTACGAATATGCCCCCAGTAGAAGGGAAAAAGACATTTTACACTTCTGGAGTATAACTCAGACATATGCTCCCCTCATTCCCTTAGTTTTTTATTTTCATACTTTGGAAGAGGTCCAAACTTGTGCTTTTCTCAATTCTTCTTCCTTAAGGTTAAAGTTGGAGGAAGAAAAAAAAGAAACCAAAACCAAATGCTGCTTACTTCACTCAGTTTTATACCCATTTTTAAAATAGGTTTCTGAATTAGCTCTTTATATCCAGATGATTTCCACCTAATTCTTTGTGTGCTTAAATTTCTAGTGAGCATTATTCCAGAGAAGTTCTGTGGAAGTAAAATACTGCATTTTATTCTCCTTGAGGGAAATACATCCTTAGGAATTATTTTTCCAAGTTAGAGATGCTACCTACATGAAGCACAGCCTTCCAAATGCCTGTGGAAAAGTAATTTAGTAAAGAAAGCCATTTGAAATAAACAGAAGTTTACTTTGATATCATAAATTTAAACACAAAATGCCCATTGTAGCTTTTTAAAATTTATTGCTTTGTAAAACCAGACTTTTCAAGGGTGACATCAACCCCTTTTCCACCTAATTCAGGTTAATTGTATGAATACTCAGCTCTAGATCTTTCTTTCTACAGTCATATTCCAGTATATAATATATATTACGTATATTTTGTATATGTGTATATATATATATAAAATTATATATTCCACTATATTCCTATTATATGAAAACTAAGAATATTACTGGAATCATAAGAAGAACCTTCTAGGGGTTTTAGCTGTGTTGGGGTTTTTCTTTTTTTTTTTCTTTTTTTTTTTTTTCCTTTAGTAGGAATATTTGGGCATGTAATAGACCTTTAGTGAAGATGGTCATATGTTTGCTTAATAGCTACTATATTTTTTTCTAAGGGTGTGGATTTGGCGACTATAGTTGACACTCAGACCATTTAAACTTTAGGATATTTAATTATATGGAGGTAGTGAAGAAGTGGATTGTCCTGGAAAAGAATATCCTGCCTAATTCTACATTTACATATGTGGAAACTAAGGCAACTTTTCTTTCCCTCATTTGATCTGCCATTTACTGTCAGTGAAAGTGGAGGTGGTTGTGATTGTTTTGTTGGGGTTTTTTTTGTTGTATTTTTTGTTTTTTGTGTGTATGTGTGTGTTTTGGTTTCTTTTTGGGTGGGGGACATAATTTTAAATAAATTTGATCTTATGCCTGCTTCTCTAGAAATTCAGCAAGGAAGAGTAGATACAGGACTGACAATTGCTAGACTGCTTTCTAGTCTGAAAGTGTCTGTTGATGGACATCTCCTCTGGTAAAATGGGAGACCTAGCTATAAATGGGAAGTGTTATATTATTTGGAGGCTCTGGAATTAATTAAATACTCAAAAAATTCCCTTTAAAGGTAAATCTAATTACTCTTATTGTCAGTTTTTCCTGAAAGGAGCTGATATTCAATGCAATGTTCTTTCTCTTTCAAATTGACAGTAGAACTCAATCATTCATTTAGGAAGTAAAATCGATTTTAACAGTTTTAACTGCTAAGAGTTTTTAGCTGTTTCTTTTGTAGTGCCAAATTATATCCTTCAGAATGGCAAGAGTTTTAGTCATACTTTTGTGATTAATAGTTTATCTTAATCTGTATTTCATACCATCTGCTTTTGCTCCTCTTACACCTCAAAATCGCAAGGTAGCAAGGTTAAAGATAACTAATTCATAGCATCTGTATGCTTTCACCTTTCTAAGAAAATGAGACAGTTCTTGAGGACTCTGCTGTAAAGCATGGATTGTTAGTTGTGTCGGGATGGGGAGGGAGAGGACAGTTTATCCAGAGGATGTCTTTGGTGGCACACCTGTGTATGTGTAGTGCTGTTGTCTCATAAAATAGTTTCTCTCTTGTTCTTTGAAACCAAGGGATGTCTTTCCATGCCATCTAACTTTCAAGTGCTTTGAAACAAGTGTCTTTACGCTAGAGTTTGGTTTTACTTTATAAAATCTCTAATAACATAAGCAAATAGCTTTCAAATAATACATCAATCTATACAATTTCTTGTTGTAGTAGTAGGAGGAATTAGATGGAATGATAGCAGATGATTAGGTTGTCAAAGAAAAGCTCAAGTGATGGATTAGGTACACTGTGGAACTCTATGCTTCACAGGAAGTATTGCAGTAATAGTGGTATTCTTATTCCTTATTGAAGTTAAAAATTCTGTTCTTTCAGATATGGGAAAAAAAATACAGTGCTTACTGAGATTGCTTTCAAGAACAAACTATACTGTCTTAGAAAGATGATGTGAATTAGCATAGAAATTTTATTTTCTAACTTTGTTTTCTGTAAAGACAATTCCAAAAAGTTCTGAAAACATTGTAGTCTTTCCTGAAACTGTTTAACAACTATAGGACTGGAGTTTTGCAATAATAGGATTGATTTGTCCATTTGCAGTGGAAAGGACTTCATTTACTACTTACACTAAAGAATTGGGTACCTATAATGTTCAAATTTTGGAGAAACTTAATGTGAATATCTGACTTTTGGTATCAGTGATTCTATCCTTTGTCAAATCCTTGCTGAGTGTTGAAAGAGTTATTCTATGGCATTCTATGACATCTGGATAGGCTGCTTAAAGATCAGGGGTGCATTGCTTCTGTCCCTCTCCAAGGATTGTATACTAAAAAGAATGGG
This sequence comes from Taeniopygia guttata, assembly GCF_048771995.1. NCBI lineage: Eukaryota > Metazoa > Chordata > Aves > Passeriformes > Estrildidae > Taeniopygia > Taeniopygia guttata. The sequence continues at coordinate 76,485,877 of NC_133024.1, read as the reverse complement.
ATGAAAGAGCAGATAGTGATATGCTACTCATTCTGGGTTGTTAACATATGGCAGCACTGGGTGTAGTTCTGATCCGATTTAAATTAAGCCAAAAATATATAATATGTGTGTGTATATATATATATGTATGTGTAACATTTGTAACTAGTCAAAAAATGACAAGAATTGAGGCCATGTGGTAGATCTGAATTGTATTCCTTAGCAAAATTGTTCATTTGCTGAATAATATTAATAGCCACCTTGTACTCACTCCTGAAGAACTCAATTTTGGCAGTTGTTATCTGTTCTAATAATAATCTGTGGCTCTACAAATTGAAAAGTCAGCTATTGGAAAGTTTGCAAATCCTGATGAATTTCAAGGATCTAATGGCAATACATCAACTCATAGGTGTCCTCTCTCTAAAGCCCTAAATAATTGTTTTCTTGTATATGTATTATTTGTTACGATAGATGAGCTCCAGGGCAAAGACATTTACAGTGTTTTGGAGGTCTTGATGCTTCTTGATACATGTTTTCAGATTTTTGACAGTTGGTGACCTTTATTGTTGATGAAAGTTTTGGGAGCAGGAACCACAAATACATAAATGCCATTTCCTGTCGTTGCCCAAACGCATCATTTATGGCATCATACAGAACATAATTTTTTTGTACCTGAACTGTATCTTTGTGTGTAATCTCTCAATGTTCACGTGTGTTAATAAACAATGAGAGCTAAAATACCATGGTTCTTCATAATGTATAATGAGCTAGTGGCTACAGTTGTGCCTTGGCATTGAACGGAGAGGGTGAATAAATAAGATGGTGCCTGAAGCTGTACTTGATGGCTCCGAAGAAAGGAAGGCACTTTGAAGAATTCAGATATATGAACTATCGTATCCCTTAAAGTATAGTTCTCTGGTTAACCATTCTGCCTCTTGTTATGAAGGGTGTCAGGGTAATAAATGTTTTCAGATTCATTTTAAGACAGATAGTTTAGTGCTTCTGTCTTTGGTAGGTTACATGGCTTGTTTTGGGGCAGGCCCTTCTTTTATTGTGCTTGTGGGGTGGGTGAAAGCATCTTTGGCAGTACATGATTTTGCCACTGGTGGCTTTGACGAACAGCAGGGGCTTCAGATGCACTTAAAAGCACAAGGAGAAATAGATCCTGAAAAAAATCCTTTTTGCTTTCAAAAATAGAGGGAATCAGTTGGAAAGGTGGCTTAAAGTAGATACGGAAGACGCGATACATGATCTGCATCTTGTTTTTCAAGTTGAGAATTTAAGTCAGTATGCAAGTATTTAAAAAACTTCTGATTACTACACCTGTCAGGCTTCTCTGGGTTTTTAAATATGAGATTAACAGAAGACAAATCTCCATGTCACAGTAACTACTTGTGGCAGGAATGCAATTTAGAGAAGTGTTGCATGCATTGTGTTTTCCAAAGTTCTTTTATTCTGGTTTCTTATGCTTGGAGAATTACAAATATCAATACTAAATTTATATCAGTACTTAAATATAAGAGTCTTTTCCTGGCCCTTATTACTTTGACATAACTGAAAAATTTATTAAACAAATTAACACATCTCAAGTTGTCAGTGAATATCAGTTTTAGTACTAGTTTGTTCTTTTCAGTTGAAGTTGTGTCTTTTTGTTTTTCTGCATTTGAGGTTTTTCTTCTAATGCAGTCATGGTAAAATTTCTGCATATAAGTCAATTTAGCAAATCTGTCATGTTATTTCAATCAAATATAGTATTTCTAGCTTCTGATTGTTCATAGGTGTTTTAGTGATTGCAAATAGAAATTCTAAGTAGAGTTTGGATGTGACTTGTGTCCATAACTAAACAAGCTTTTTACACATCTTTATAAATACACATTGTTCTGCTGCTAATTGTGTACCATAAATTTAAGGTGGGAAATGCCTTTTCTCACAATGAATTCAAGCTGGAAAAATCTCTTTCTTACAATAGGTGTGGGGAGATTTTATTTCACTTTATTTCACTTAAAACCAAACATATGCTTATTGTTGTTACTACAGTTTTCAAATTGCACAGGTCATTCAGTGCACTTACTTCAGGGTCCTTCCAGTCCTTCTTTTTTGTGTTAGGTTTGCCTCTGCAGTCTCTCCTTCCCACAAGAAAGGAGATGTAGAAAAAATTTCATTAGTACATACTTGTTTTGATTGCTTTAGCTTGGTCTTTCCTGTAGAATATCATTGTGTAAGAAATGTGTATGTTCTTCACCTCAAATAAATAGGAAGCATCTCTGAAGGTAGGCCTCTCCCATGTTTATTTAGATTTTTTTTAACTTTGTAAGAACTTACAAACAAACATGTTACTCTTGATTACTCGTTTCTGTAAGTCTTCTGTCCTCTTCAGGATTCAGTTAAAATGTACCTTTGAGATTATATACAAGTTTTTTGGTGGATGGTCCTCTTTTTTCTCTGATGTACAGTCTTCAATTTTTATGTACTAGAAATACTTTACCTCCTGTATCTGCACTTATTTTGCAAGTACTTTCATGGTATAGAAGTAGCCTGATGAAGGAAACTTCATCAGAGGTAAAGTTGCTATTGTAAGTTTTTTAGTGGTTCTGGAGTTAAAATCAGCGGTCAGAGCTCAAGAAGAGCAGCCATAGTTTCAAAAGGATCTACAGAAACTCTTAACAGAATTTCTTGAAGATTCCAAAGCTGTTCCTTTCTTCAGTTTCATAGTATCCGAGGAAAACCCATTGTTCTTGCTGCAAAAAGGGAAATATTCCATGTGCCCTCATTAATCTTTACATCTAAGTTTATAGAGAAATAATAATCCTAAATTTGGATGGATGACTCATCATGGCTTCACTGTATTTTGAAGAAAATTCAATGCTGTGTTGTGGCTGATGCTTAGAAGAAGAAAACTGTTCCTGTTTCAGGTCTTTAAGTGGAGCACTGAATGTTGCTAGTGTCAGTATATAAATGTAGTATCTCTTAAAAGTATAAGTGATTATGCATAATATATTATTACTAATCTAGGCTGTGGAATTCTGTTTGAGAGCAAAAGGGAAATATATACTGAAAAGGGTGAGAAGTTCAAGCAAAAAAAAAATAATTTGGGCAGCTTTAAAAAGGAAAGTGACAGTAGGTGTTGGGGAATGTGAGGCATGCCAGAGACACTCAGAAAAGAAGGAAAGAAGGAGGCCCGTTGCTATGGTGATGCCAAAGTCAATTGATAGTAGCTCTGTGCTGGCCTTTCGCTGTTGTTACAAGGCATTATCTCTGGTTTGCATGGCCAGGTTTGGTAGCGGGGGGCCACAAGGGCAGCTTGTGTGAGAAGCTGCTGGAAGCTTTCCCTGGGTCCTATAGAGCCAGTGCCAGCTGGCTTCAGGGTGGATGTGCTGCTGGCCCAGGCTGAGCCCGTAAGTGACTGTGGCAGTGCCTTTGGGGGAACAGATTTAAGAAGGGAGGAAAAAACCTGTACAGCTGCAGCTGGGGAGAGGAGTGAGAATAAGTGAGAGGAACAGCAAACACCAAGGTCAGTGGAGAAGGGGTGGGGGGGGAGGTGCTCCAAATGCTGCAGCTGAGATTCCTCTGCAATCCCTGGTGTAGCCCATGGTGTGGCAGCTGTGGCCCTGCAGCCCATGGAGGTTCCATGGGACCACAGAGATCCACCTGCAGCTGGTGGGGGAGACCCACCACACGGGTGGGTGTGTCTGAATGAGACTGGGACCCTGTGGGAAGCTCACACTGGAGCAGGCTCCTGGCCTTAGGGAGAGATGAGCTCACTCCGGATTGGGTTTGACAGGACTTAGGACACTGTGGGAAACCCACAGGCTATTCCCCAAGGACTGAACCCCATGGAAGGGACCCACACTAGAGCAATTAATGAAAAAGTGCAGTCAGTGGGAAGGACTCACGTTGGAGAGTCCATGGAGGATGGTATTCCTGTGGGAACAGGGTAGGAGTGTGAGGATCCCTCCCTCTGAGGAGTACGGAGTGGCAGAGATGTGATGAACTGACCATGATCCCCATTTCCCATTCCCCAGTTCCACTGGAGAGAGGAGATGAAGAAATTTGGAAGTAAAATTTAAGCCCATGGAGAAGGGGCCATTGGGAATGAGTTATAATATTTGGTTTTATTTTTCATTATACTACTCTGATTTGAGTAGTGATAAACTGATGTCCCCAGTTTTAGTCTGCTTTGCCCATGAGGGCAACGGGAGATTGTTCTCTCCCTGTCCTTACCTCACCCCATGAGCCTTTTGCTATCGTCTCTCTCCTGTATCCAGGTGAGAAAGGGAATGACAGAGTGCTTTTGGGGGATACCAGGCATCCAAGCACCCACAGATGTAAAGTCACTATATATAGGTTGTTTGCTTTAAGATGAAATACATACTGAGAAATTCTTTCAGCTGTCTTGCCAGAAGGATTTATTTGTATCTTCTTGTTAAGCAATATACGCTGATCTCATGTAAGAAAGCTCAAATAGAAATCAGAAAGAATTAGGGAAAGGTAAGAGGTAATAAGATTTGCTACCATAGTAATTAAATTTATTTGAGTACAACATATGAATCTATTCAGGTACTTCATATGAATGATAAAAGCTTCAAAAATAAAAACCCAAAACCATTGATGAAGTTGAGTAATGTTTCTGAGGGAAGGGGGAGCCATAGAGAATTAAAAATAAATTTGAATATAGGGATCCAGATAAAAAGGTGCCATAATTGTAATAGATTGTTATTACTTATCTTTACACTGGGATACAGATACAGTTGTGTGTGTGTGTTTCTCAGCTGTATTTCCATTCTTCATTTGTTTTAAAATGTAGAATTAATGAGTTTACTGGATCAATGGCTTTTGTATTGTAAATTCAGACATGTGGCCTCAGGCAGCTGATGATGAAAGTTTCAGGAGCAAAGACTAATTGAACTAGAAAAATAATTAAAATTATAAATGATGATTTAAAAAGAAAACTATGTAATTAAAATTATATTCTTAAATATTTTTGTTATTTTCTACCTCTAATTTCTAGTTTTCAGCTGGAGAATTTGACACCTAGTGTTCTAGAAGGTTTCTCTTTTGGGAAATGAGATCTTATTTTGAGTTGTTAACTCTTTAAATGCTTGAGATAATAGGAAAGGGAAGACCCATCACTTGTTGACTTCTGTGTAAGGTGTTGTGGATATTTGGGGGTTTTCCCTTTTGTTTTTTTTTTTTCCCTTCTTTTCTTCACTGTTCTTCAAAAGGTCAAGAGGTTTGTTTGCTTCCTTCTTTCCCAACCAGGCATTTCCAGGGAGCTAGGAAGTAGTGATGCAGTTGACATATTTGTGTTTAAGTTACTATTGAAATGAAGTGCGAGTTTTGAATATTCAGGAAATTTCATGTAGCTTTAAAACACATTTTATCAGCAAAATATAAATATAAATTTTTGATCAAGTTTAGGATGACTCACTATAATACACATCTCAGTAATGTTCTTGTTCTGGAACTACTAGGTCCTAGAGCCTCAAAGGGACAGGAAAAACAAAGTTGTAGCAGAAAAACAAGTATTTCAGTACTGTGAGAGATACTATCAAGATGAGTTGCAGTTCTTGGAATGTTTGTGGTGTCTGCAAGAAAGTAAGCACTATCAGGATGTTGTCTGTCAGTACTGAGATAGATTATATTTTTTAAATACTCTTTCTTCCTAAAATCTGTGTTCTGGCTCTCTTAAAATATTTTTAACAAGACTGTGTTTGTCAAATAGCATGAGTTGATTCCTGAAGAAAGGTATCTAAATTTAGCTGAGTCTCTGTGTTAAAAATAGTGGATGATGAAGGAACCCTAATCCAGGATCTTATCTAAAAATAGTATGGTGTGTGTAACTGGAGGTAGGAAAAATGCACATTTACCTACAGCAGGAGTCCAGAGAGGGGGTGGATGCAGTGAACTATGGTTATAATAATGACTAAAAGACTTAAGTTAGTCCTAAGGGCTAAAAATTTAATCTCTCTGAGGATTTAGATGAAGTTATGTCCTGCAATACATTTACCACTTCTCTAAAATCTTGAATCCACCCTTATAGATGAGAATTCAGAGTCAGATGCCCTGGCTGTGAGCCATTATTTTTACATGAAGTTTTATTCTGTCAGACAAAGTAAATTAATATTGTTGCTACTTATGTGCTCTTTGCTCTGAGAGATAGCTATATTATTATGCTAGAGGTCTTGTGAAAGTTTGGTACATACCATAGAGGTGAAGCTAACAAAGCATAAAATAACTTGATAATCATAAAAAAATAAACCACAAGTGTGTTTTGTCCAGCAATGCCATTTGAGTACCTACGTAGTAGATTTGTGGCTTTGCTTTGTTGTGTGTATTAAGACTGGTACTGCAAGGAAAAGCTGAACTAACTGCCTCTCTTTGTGTATTTGGGAAAAAGATGCTGCAAAAAGTGGAAAGAAATTTATTGGCTTCAGTCTCTTTCTTAGCATATTGCATTGTATATCTTGTGTTAAACAATCCTGTAACATGTACCAAGGTTTTCTTTAGGAACAGCATAGCTTGGTGTTGTTGTTAGCTTTTCTTTTACTAGCTGAAGCTAGTAAGTTGCTATAGTCATCTTAAACAATCTTCATTACTACTTTGCTTCTTCTTTCTTGAACACAACTGTGCAAAATTCTAAAATTCTATACCATATATCAGATGCGTAAGCATTAGTGGAGAAAATCTACTTCACTGTTCAAGAAAATGAAGCAATGCAGAAAAATTAAGAATAAGCTCTATTTCAATTTAAACTGGACAGGAGTCAAGCTTACTAAAGAAAATATTTTGAGGTATCTGTACAAATAATGATGTTCAACAAAATAGAGATTATATTTTCAAAGGTAATATGTTATATGTAGCACTATTTGATATTTGGAATGTCCTTAATTGGAATTTTAAAATTAAAATGCATTCTCCTCCATGCACACACTCTTGAGTAGATAATCCAAAGATACTTTTGAGTATCTCTTAACAGCTAAATGTTAGTGGTGTTTCAAAACTACAGATAATTTCTTCAGCAAAAAGAATGGAACAAATCCCATTAACTCAAGTTACTACTTTTTTCTTTTTTTTTTTTTAACCTTAATACATTTTTTTTTTGTTTTTTGTTTTGCAGGATACAAAATTATGGATAATAATGGAATATCTGGGTGGGGGCTCTGCCCTTGATCTAGTAAGTAAATTATGCATGTTTTGTTACTTTACTTCACATAATTATATTCCTATCTTATAATTCTGGAAACTATAATAGATCACTTGGCTGTGGCAACATTCACTTTCAGGAAAGGATAAAAGTATTTGTCAATGCCAGAAAAATGTTAATTTTTCATGAGGCATGACTGATTATTTGTGTAAATAGAAGGGAAATAAGCAACATAGTATTGGAAGCAGGATATAAACATCTTAGAATGCTAATCTTCAGTCAGCCAGAGTGCACTAGTGCCTGAAAATAGTTTTTTTTTTTTTTATCTCTTAGTTCTGCCACCACAACTCTTATACAAGTTTATACATTTTAATGTATTTTCCCCACTGCCCCCTCCCCCAAACAAATAAACAAAAGGTTCCTTGTTTGAAGTCTTTCTGAAGCCTAAACAGACAGAAATACAATTTAGGCTGGTATTAAAAATAATATTTCAAAGAAATAGAAGAAGCTCTGGACTCCATGGAGGGTAAAGAGGCCTTGCAGGAAGCCCTGGATAGACCAAAGGGCTGTGAAGTCACCAAGGGTATGAAATTTAACAGGAGAAGTACCTTGTTCTGCACCTGGGATGGAGTTTGAAAACCCAGGTTTGAATGGGAGTTCAAAGGGTACAGTGTGAATCATGTTTTCTATAACTGGATTCTGACATTCACTTCAGCTATTAAAAAGCAACCCAGTCCCCTCTCAAATGACACAACTTCTTATTTAAAAAACACTATTATGGGAATAATAATGCATGTTTTAAGTATGTGAAAATTGTTATCCAAATTGAGGCAGAATGTCTTTGTAGCAGAGTTTGCAGTTGTCAAATGGGATAACTGATAAATGCTTGAGGAAAGAGCAAAAGGAACAAGGTGACTGTAAAGGGATTCTGATGGTGATATCCAGAAGATAGGAGTGGGTATTAAATGTGGGCTTCCTGCAGTTGTGTATTTTTGAACCCAATTATACTTTTAGCTTCCACATCTCTTAGGAGTTTTGAGGTTGTGTAAAAATTCGTGATGTTCCTTGTAAAGATATGATAGAAAATTTATTGTTGTGAATCACTTTTTTTCTTCCTGACAGAAGAGCAATTAGTAATCGGGTTTTCTTTTATAAATCATCTATTATTTTCTTTGTATAGGTATAAAAGAGCAGAATGAAAACACATGCTACCATATTTTCTTGTTTTTTTTTTTTTTTTCATCACACAAATTTCACTTGTGTGATGACTATATGTTTATTCTCTAAGTTTGTTGCCTAGAAATAGTAGAAAGTACTTGTCCACTTCTTAAAATGTTATTGAAGATATTTCACGCCAGAACTGAAATCATCCTGTAAGTGTCTATTGAGCACCTTTTTTGTGCTTCATTAAGTTTCAATTTATGTTCTGGTGCCTGTTCTCCTAGTTCTAACATGTACATAATGGTTCTCAACTAGAACCTGGCAAGCTTTGCCACGTTTTCATATTCGAGGCAAGGATTACCAAGATCGTTGAATTCCATGCTCATAGTGCAGACATGTCATTCTAGCTTGGCGTTTTCTGTACTTGAATATGCACTGGATGATTTCAAAATCCTGCCTCACAAGAAAAAGTACAATAATGCAACTGCATGTACATTTTTGGTCAAACTTTGAGTGTAGTCCGAGTTTGTGACCGAGGTACAAGTGCCAGTCTTCTCAGATTTATTCTGTTTCAGTAATTCCTCCTCACTAAGGTGAGCTGAGTCTGACATAAGAGGTTTACCCCCATTAGATGTGTTGTGTCATGTTACCAAGTCTCAAACTGGTGCTTGCAGCCTGGCTGGAGTGAAGCTTTGAGAATGTCTTAGTGGGTTTCAGGTAGTGGTAGTATTTTGTGTATTATCAGAGCTAAGGAAAAGCAAATGAGATTATAACTAAAGCTGCAAAGATAAAGCAAATGCATTGTTACAGAAAATATTACCTCTGTTGCTATGCATGAGGATTTCTGAGTGATGTACTATTTTTATCTGAAAATCCTTATCTGAAATGCTTTCCTTCTCACAGAATTAAGCTTTAGAGGTACAACTTTTTGATTGTGCTTCGGTGAGTGCTGTTGTGGGGTAAACTAGATAGTGGAATATTTCCAATATTAACTGTTGGACACAAAGTTTCAGTGTCTCTCTGGAGATGCCCTTATTGTTTAAGGAGTCTCTGGGTAGTGGCCTCTCCTCTGTTATTCTCACTTTCAGAATTCATATCACATGTAAAGATCTTTGGGATCATATAATGCTACTGATTCTTCTCATAAGAAGAAATACTTGGAATCTTTTAACAAATAGCAGATTTATATTTCCAGTATTACTTGAAAAAAGTTAATGTTTTAAAATATGTAATGTTCTCTCAGCCTGTCAGTCTGAGTTGAGTTTTAGCGAGTTTCTCAAAATACACTGCAGTATATTGTCATAGACTGATGGATGTTGTACCTTGAATGTCTTGGCATCTTGCTCAGGCTTTGAGATTTGGGTCCACATAGGGTCTGTGGAGTTGCACATCTAAGTTTGGAGTAATGTTAACAATCAGATATGCTATGCTTTTCAAAGGCATAGCATATCTATTACCTGACCACAAAGCAGTAACTCGAGGCTCTGTCTTTGTGGCACCTTTAATAAATTTTACAAATAATTTCTTTGCCTGTTGTTCATTAAGCTGTTTAGTTTAGAACTGTGTGTTTTAAAAAAAGAATATTCTGTTTTGTCTCACATTATGAAGTTATAAAATTGGAAGTTTTGATGGCTGACAGAAGGAGTAATTTCTTTTTAGTCACAATGTTATTTCTGTTTTCTGTCCATTTTTTATACATATTTAAACATTTCTTACATCTCCTAGTTAGAGCCTGGCTCGCTTGATGAAACTCAAATTGCTACAATATTGAGGGAGATACTCAAAGGACTTGATTACTTGCATTCAGAGAAGAAAATCCACAGAGATATTAAAGGTAAATTGTTTTATTATTTGTGATGAAAGAATATCAGAAGAACTCATGCAAACCTGTAAGAACACCATCAAATGGTGTCAAATATCTTCATTTCTGGTATTTCTTCTTCTTTATTCCAGCTGCTAATGTATTGCTGTCTGAACAAGGGGAAGTAAAACTGGCAGATTTTGGAGTAGCTGGACAGCTAACAGATACACAGATAAAGAGGAATACCTTTGTGGGAACACCATTTTGGATGGCACCTGAAGTAATAAAGCAATCAGCATATGATTCAAAGGTAAGGTACTTCAAGGCATTACTGAAGTCCCTTTTTCTAAATTGAATTACATAGGTTGGTTTTCAGAACGCAGCTAATAACTTTGTGTCTACATGAGGATGTGTTCAGGTGACACCTAGCAGCTAAAAGCAGTTGGTGAGGAAAGATTTCCTAATTTGTATCCAAAGTTTTAAGTTTCCTAGTTTATTAAGACAATCCAGATGGCAAGAAATGATACAGTATTCATGAGTGCATCCCATCACCTTTTTTCCTACTATATTGATGAGTATTTTTGGCTGTTTAAAAGTAGAAGAGTTCAGATATTTGTAAAAAGTAGAAGAGTGCAAATATGTTCAAAATGTTAATATTCTTCCTCTTGTTTTTAGAAAAAAATAGCCAGCAACACAGTTGAAGAATATGGATTTGGTGAATGTGAAAGTGGTGTTTGAAAGGGCTGTTACTCATTTCTGGCAGAATGTGCTGGTCTGTGTTCTTTCAGATTTGCCATTCGGAAGGTGTTAATATTAAATACCAAATTTAGCTTTATACAGAATTTTGATCAGGCAGAATGGCACACCAGCATACTGAAATCTCAAGACAAGCACAATATATAAATTGTAATACATAGTTGTATTGTAATACATCATTGTAATACATGTGATTCCATTACTGTTCTCTGTATTCTCACCAGTATGGCACTGAGTGTCCCTACTTACCGGGAAGGAATATGCCAGTTAAAGTCAGCTCAAGCCTATTGCTTTTTTCAAAGTTCATGGTGTTGGTTACTTGTTCTTTATGCTTCTGTTTGTTTGAGCTACATATACAGCTCTCTGCTGCCCCTGCCTTCCCCCTGCCCCACGTGGCCTGGCTAGCTCAGCAGGACACCCATGTTATCAGGAAAGGCTCTTTGCCCAACCCACTGCTGCAGCTGTAGGTCTGAAATAAAGGTCACCCTCAAGCCCAATTTCTGCTAAAATCGGCCTTCTTTATTATAATTAGCAGTATTTCCTTATGTTCTTCTCTGAGCTCATCTTCCTTGCCCATTTCCTCTGATTTTCCCTGTAGGGATTTGTCAATTGGCAATATCTCCATGCAATGGGACAGGTTGGGACGTTTCTTTCCACTTGCTAAGGCTGACTCTGGTGTAGGCTGTACAATTGCTTAATTCCCTATTTGATATCTTTCTGTACAGAGGCTATAAGAAGCAAAACGCTGTAGAAGCTTTAATGACCCTAAAATCCCAATTTAAAGTTGAGTAAACTCTTTTGAAATTATGGCTATTGTTTTTTTCCTTTGTGTGTTTTTGTGGGGGATTTTTAGTTAGTTTATTTGTTTTGGTTTTGGTTGGTTGTGGTTGTGCTTTTTTGGTTTTTTTGAGGTTTGGCTCCTGGGAATGATCATCACTTGGACAAAGTGTGATTTCAGCCTTTGCATTTTGCATTCTCGCTGTTTCAGTCTGCAATTTCACATGGGCATAAGAGTCTTGGATACTTGATGAGGGATTCCCAATAAATGCTTGAAGGGGCTCTAGTTTTTGGCAGTGCTTCTGCTTCCTGTTTTGATTCCTGTCTTACCTGAAAACATGTTTTCTTAACATGCTTCATTTTTCATATATGTTCTGTTCTTTTTACTAAAAAACTTGTAGTGTAAAAAATAGATATTTAATTTGAAAGTGTCAAAGTGTCTTTCTCTTGGACATAGCCTGTTTTCTTTGACTTACAAGCTGGACTGAATTTTACACATTAGATTAGAAGGAGGAAAGGCTTATGGCAGTATTGCAGTAAATAGTAGTTATCAGTGACTTGCCAACTGTCGTCTGAACAAGAAGAATTTTTGTTCAAGAGTTGAAACTCTAAAAATCACAACATGTGATAAAACTTAATGATACTGGACTGTCACCACGTCCTAAAGTCATGCTTATCCCTCTCCATTGGGAGAATTATTTGTGGTTGTTCTGTGGTTTCATTGTCACAGTCAAGTCCTTCCTAGAAATGCCTACTTGGATACATGTGCAATTGGTACTTCCTTTCTTATCTGTGAAAGGGGAGGATATGGTTCCAGAGGAATATAGGGTGAGTTATTTTTGATGTTTTCAATAGGCATGGGTTTCCAAAACCCGTCTTGGACTTCAAAGATTCTAAGTATGCAACCATGGTTTGTTGTACTTATTTTGTAGAGGAAGGTCACTAGCAGTAGAGTTACAAATACATATATGTGTATGCAGGTGGATATCTATGCACTCATACACATGTAAATTTGATGTTTATATTTGTATATAAACATGCTCCACCTGTGACTGAAATTCTGGCAGAGAAAAACTATCCATTTATGTAGCTTTAACACTTGCACTCTTGAGAAACTGAAATTCTGAATAAATTGGAAATAATAACACTCAGTTGTTAACATGAAGATTCATCTTCACAGATGACATTTTTCTTTTATAACCAAGAAAAGCTTTCCTGGTAGAGGGAAGTTACTTATAATTAGGCTTGTGGAGAGCTTAGCTGATAATGCTCTTATTAAGATAAATGAAACTCGGGGCTCATGTGCTTATGTAATTCTTTGTGGTCAGGAACTGTTCTGTAACATGGCCTAACAAAATGGAATTTCATAAATTCAATGGTATGCTAACTGACAGAGGTTTTTTTTTACATTCTTACTTGCAAAATTAAGTAACTAAGCTCTTAACAGTAGGATACTGTCTGAACAAGGAAGGAGGAGCTTGTTTTGGGACAGGCACTGTGGCTGTGATAGTGCAATGAATGTGTGCAAGTCAGTCAAAGATAACCATGAGAATCCACGGGGCTGACACAGGTGGGGTTGAGGGGTACTTAGTAAAGACAGCAGTGATAAATGACATCTCTGCTCTATCCAGTACCTGGAAACAGATCTCTTTACAGCATAGCAAAATTCCAGCTGCTCTGTTTGGGAGTAAAACTAGACAGCTCATGTCATATCTTTCCTGTTTCCCTGAGAATAAGTATTTGTTCTGCTTTCACTTAAAAAGAAACGGGAAGAAACCAAACATAAATATTTTTAATTGGTATCTTGTCCTTGGAACAGACATTTCTGTGATATTTTTTATTTTTACCTTGAAAGGTTTATTATCCATTCTCTTGGCTTTTGGGTCTGTGATTTCAGCAAAACATAAGAGAATTATAATGCATTGCTTCACATTACTTCAGGCAGATTTGCAATAGGATTTTATTAAGGGAGGATTCTTTATCAAGAGAGACAGAATTCCCTAGAAAGAGTAGTACATTTTGATGGTGAAAACTTTTAAGGGCTACTTGGACCAAAAAGCTGAATATTACTGTTCAAGGCTGCATTTCTCTAGTCTGTGAATAAGAATGATATATAAAACCAGTGTTAAACTCCAGGGAAGTTATATTCTAATGTACTAAATTTCTGATGGTTGTACTAGCTAATATATCTTGAGAAGTCTTGTGCAAGTTAAAACATTTTACTTTATGTAAATATTTTAGACTTACCCCATATTTGCATAGTGTTCTTGCATATGGTAGATAAAATGCTAGTTTATAATGACTCTGACATTGCTTTTTGGTGTAGTAGTATTTATTTCAAAAAAATTTAAAGTCTACTTAGTGTAACTGTTTTATACTGAAGAGTGGAGACAACCAAGAAACTCTGTTTACTTCAGCTATGGGGCTAATCACATAATACAATTGTAACAAAATGATTTTAGACATGAAGTTATTTACAGTAAAGCTGAAAAAAAAATCTACTTTTAGAAATGTGATGGTTGTGACTGGGGTAAAATTAATTTTCTTCGCAGTAGCTGGTACGTGGCTGTGTTTTGGATTTGTGCTGCAAGTGTTGATAACTCAGGGATGTTTTCCTGATTGCTGAGCAGAGCTTGCACAGAGTCAAGGCCTCTCCTGCTTTTCATCCACCAGTGAAAGGGGGTGCTGGGAGGGGACTCATCCAGGACAGCTGATCCCAGCTGACCAGAGGGATATTCCACTCTGTATGGCCTCATGCTCAGCAATAAAACCTGGGGGAAATCCCTGCTGCTCAGGGACTGGCTGAGCATCTTTCTGTTGGTGGTGAGCAGCTGTTTCCACTTACATCACTTTCTTTTTTTGGGTTTTACTTCTCTCTCTTCGTTATTTTCTTTTCCATTATAATTTATTATTATTGTTATTTTATTTCAATTATTAAACTGTTCATAACCCACAAGCTTTCTCCCATTGCCCTTCAAATTCTCTTCCTCCCCCATTCCACAAGGGGACGTTGTGAGCAAGCAGATGTGTTTTGCTGGTTAAACTAGATCAGCAAGCGAACACTTTTTTCTTTTCTTTTCTTTCTCCAACCTAATCTTAAAAGCATTCTTTCTTACAGGCAGATATCTGGTCATTAGGCATAACAGCCATAGAACTTGCAAAAGGAGAGCCACCTCATTCAGAATTACATCCAATGAAAGTTTTGTTCCTCATTCCTAAGAACAATCCACCAACACTGGAAGGAAACTTCAGTAAATCCCTCAAAGAATTTGTCGAGGCCTGCTTAAACAAGGACCCAAGCTTTGTGAGTTTCATGTTTGTCAGTGTGTAGTAGAGAACTTGACTGCTTTACATCAATTGCATGAGTAAGTGTCATTCAGCTTCTCTAATATGGTGTGACATAAGTGACAGGTATATTTTTATATACTTTATATATTTACAATCTCATTTGTTTCAAGACTAAACTCTGATTTTTTTTGGTTTTATAGTGAGTCACTCAACACTTAAACATGGTGAAAAAAACCCCAACTCTCTTTTTTTCTTTTAAGAGACCTACTGCAAAAGAGCTTTTAAAACACAAATTCATTTTACGAAACTCCAAGAAAACATCTTACTTGGCTGACCTCATTGACAGGCATAAGAGATGGAAGTCTGAGCAAAGTCATGACGACTCCAGTTCTGATGACTCGGATACGTAAGTTTGAGGAGACGATAAAATATCCTTTGTGAGGTGCCAAGGAGTTATTTTTAGCACATGTATTCCTGTATTCAGTTATTTGCAGCTTTTCAGCTTAGTGGCCTTGGTAAATGAATGCATTCTAAATTTTAGTATTGCCAGGGATTTCATGCAAGTAACAGCCACTAAGAAAAACTCTTCTGACCCATATTCTGTGCTACCTTCTGTTTTATGTGGGGTCCAGGGTTCTTCCTAGATATGAGGCTAACTGTTCTGCAGACAGAAAGTCTCAAGCCACCCAGCCAAGTAACACTGTGCAAATGAGATTCAAGTGAAGAGATTATTCACAAATGGATTAAATACCTC
This sequence comes from Taeniopygia guttata, assembly GCF_048771995.1. Lineage (NCBI taxonomy): Eukaryota > Metazoa > Chordata > Aves > Passeriformes > Estrildidae > Taeniopygia > Taeniopygia guttata. The sequence goes on along the minus strand of NC_133024.1, from coordinate 76,470,217 downwards.
ATAGTAAAGAAAACACAACTACTCTGCAATCCCAGGCTGCGTGCTAATGGCAAGCATCAGATTATTTCTTGGGTGACATTACAGCTGTATATTTCTTGACAGTATTAATGGCTTCATGCCTTCCAGTGACCACAGTTCCAGTGCCTTAGCTATTTTTCTTGGCAAGAAAAGTGAATTTAGTTTTCTAATTTCATCCCCTTTCCCTAATGAGTTGAGGTACTCTGCTAAAGCCAGTTTTCAGATAGCAATAAAACACTTCATGAGACTTGGGAAAATGTTTTCAATATGTAAAGCCTCACTTCCTACATTTGGTGAAGTATCTTGGCTTAAATTTTTTCATTTAACCGAAAGATAAGTTACCTTAATTTTCATACTTGTCTTTATATGTAGTGGCCTGCTCAGTAGAATCCTCATCTTGGTCTTCATTGAGTTTTTATATTTAGTGTGTATATTGAATGAACATCAATAGTAAAGTGTAGGTAATAAAAATTGATTTTCTTTTTTTTTTTTTTTCCTTTTGCTTGAAGTGAAGCAGATGGTCAGGCTTCAGGTGGGTGTGACTCAGAAGAGTGGATCTTTACAATAAGAGAAAAAGACCCCAAGAATCTAGAGAATGGAGCAGCCCAGTCTTTGGAGTTGCAAAGAAATAAGGTGATCAAAATATTGACTTCATAATACAAGGAAATAATTCTGCTTGAATAATTTAGCAATAATTTATGCCTTTAAAAGCATTTATATTATGAAACTTCCAGAACTTTTGCTGAAAATGTGCTTTCTACAGTTGTCTTTCACAAAACTTTCTGAGTAAGTCTTAAATTTTGGGCATTCTGTTAATGTGTCCTTTTTTGTAGATGACAAAATACATACCAGAATATTTCTATAGTTTGAAATACAGCCACTGGAGGAAGAGAAGGCAATATTGTATTTTTAAAATCTCATTCTGTATAGTAAACTAAAACCAGTACATTGCAAATCTAGGCTGGAGTTTTGGAGAAGGCATTTTGGTCTTTTGAGGAAAAAGACCTCAATGTAACAAAGAACAGAATGTACTTGGGTCCAAAAAAAAAAAAAAAATCCAAACCTAAACAAGCCAGAATAAGGGATGTTTAGGAACTGCTCCATTGTATTTTCTGTGTGGCCAGAGCAGGTTGTTGCTGTGCTGGCTCTGAAAATTCTGGAGAAATATAAGAAAAATGTTGTATCATATGGGATGAACCTAGTAAATATCAGCATGTCTATGATTTAGTTAATGCTCAGTAGGGCTGTGGGAGTTTGGTAGTTTTGGTTTGTGGCTTGTATTTTTTTTCCCTTCCAGTTTTGAGCTTGCGTATATTTGAGGTGCTGCAGTCTCAAATTTTAATTCAGCCTCTTTTTTCCACAGTGCTTTGCAATAGTATGTTATAGAACATTTTCCATATATGGAAACAGAGCTTTCATAAAGTGTAACATGTTGGAACTATGTTTTGTCTTTTATTAGCATACAATGAGGATGCTTTTTTCCAGAAATAAAAATTGGTCAGATTTTTTTTTTCTTTAAAGGAAAAGGATATCCCAAAGAGGCCTCTATCCCAATGCCTGTCTACAATTATATCCCCATTATTTGCAGAGGTAAGTTATTGCTTTCAAACTTAACAGTTCCAAGGTTGTTCTGAAAAAAATTGAAAAGTATAATGAATGACACCTAAGGTTGCTCCTACCCATTTAGAACTTGCTGTGTTAAGTTTTAGCTGTGCTTTTGGTATGTCTGCTTCTGAGATCTGTATTTTACTCCTAACATTACTTGATATGCATGGTAGTAACATCAGCCATGCTGGCCTAAAGCAATGAGCATGACTAAAAAAAGGTCATGTTTGGGTAAAAGTTTGGGTTTGGGTTGCAGCATTCTATTTTTGACACTACTTTATGTATTTATCTTACTACAAATTTCAAGCTCTTCACTGTTCCAAGATACAGTTGTGGACCAGATCATCAAGAGTTTTACTTTTGAATTTCAGTGATGAAAGGTGTATTTTGTTCCCATTCTGAGTTTTATATTTTTATACTCTCTCCCCAAATACTTAAAAACAACTTTGAAAAAGAATATATGAAGAATAAGAGAAGAATTTATAAAGATACGATTATTTTTAAAAGTTGATAAAATTACTGCAGTGTATATGTGTAAACTATAGGTGTGCAAGTATGGATACTAAAGTATAGGAACCACATCTTGAGACCAAAGAGCTACAGTTAAATACTGCTTTTTGATTGAATATGTGTGAAGATGAATGACATCCTGATAAGTACTGTAAAGACAAACTTCTGCTTGAAAAAAGTTTTCAGTGTGTGAGGGTGTATGATGAAAGTCAAATGCTAACATTGTGAACACTGATAGTCACTTCCTAACAAGCTTCTGCATTATATTGTGTATAGAAATATTTATTAATATCTTATTGATATATTTCTTCCTGGTTTCCTTTCAGTTGAAAGAGAAGAGTGAGGTGTGTGGTGGTAACACAGATTCCATAGAAGAACTGAGGAAGGCAGTTTATTTAGCTGAAGAGGCTTGTCCAGGCATTGCAGATACCATGGTGTCAAACCTTGTTCAGAGGCTTCAGAGGTAATGAAACTATTTCAGTATGGCTTACGGAAAGCTTCAGATCTGATTCTATAAATTTTTGGCTTATGTTGAATTGAAATAATTAATTTTTGTTTCTAATGGAGAAGAAAACCACCTGTGCCTACAGTTTGTGCAATTCTGTCTGCTTACTGGAAAAACACTTAATTGTATCAGCAGTTCTAATTTCTAGCTTCAGGTGATAGCATATATGTATGTTCATCCTATTGGTGTGCATATTGTGTGTCAAATGAGACTGGACGGGCTTTTCCCTTTGCAGTTCCTGTAAGGGACACACATTTCCTTGGTGTCTGGGTGTGTGTTGCAGAGAACACTCTGTGTCACTCTTAGTTTCTTTTACCCACATGGATAAATTGACTTTTCAGGTGGTCTGTGTTTCCCTCCCTCACATAGTCAGTGGTTCCTTATTCATTCATTAAAGACAGTTTGTATGGCCTTTGAGTGACACCTCCAAAACCAATATTTGGTCTTACTTCAAAAGGCCAAATTTCATGAGATTTTCTAACTGCCTTCCTTAGGAATATATTAGGAATAAATAATCAATTTTCTGTTCCTTTAAATGCTGCACAAGAAAATATTAGAGGTATAAATTTCAGAATAGGTCCTGAGGGATGCTATAAATGCAACATTTTATCTTGGAGCCCACAGCTGTTATGAAACTCACAGCAGCCAGATTGGATTGCTTGGTACTAGAAAAAAACTCATGTCAATGATTAATCATGGACCACCACATGGAAGAAGATCACCCTGAGCAGGTGTCTTCCTTACACTGTCTCTAACCACATCTTGGTAAAGTTTAGGAATTCACAGCTTTGAGGTTGAAGCACAGAATTACCAGGCTGACACTTTCTCCTTCAGTAAAAACCAATGCCAAGAAATTTGCAAGCAATTCATGTTTGTTGCTTTATGGGCTGTTAAGAAAGAAGCCCAGTCAGCATCTCTAGTGCTGAAAGGTTACTTCTAATGCCAGATGTCCTGTCCTGTCTCATTTGGTCCTGGCAGACTTGAAAGAGTTGCTGGAGCTTCCATCTCGGTTTTTTCCATTAGGGGTTCCAAAATTGAATCCAGTCTTTCATCAGCTAATATTTCAGTGCCGTATTTTTATCAGTCTGGTATGAGATCTTCCTGGAACTGGAAACCTCAAAGACTTGATGCTGCAAATGGCCATGTGGAGACAGTGCCCAATTGTGGGCATTTTTGGGCAGGCTGGAAGTGATACACTTGTTCTGACAGCAATATTCATAATTGTTGTCCTGCGAGAAAGATTTCAGAACTCTTTGTATATCTATTTAGCATTGCTTTCCTTCTGTTCTGCTTCCTTGGACTGTTACTGTTTTTCTTCCTCATAATGCCTTAGAGCAGTGAAGGCAAGCACTCCATTCTCCTTCTAGGAGAGAAAGAATTATTCATAGAGAATGCTTGTCAGTGAATCACATATGGGTGAACTTTTTTTTTCAGGGATGATATTCCAGCTAGTATGGGATAATGACTCCAGAAAGGGAGTGAAAGAATGAATAGCAAGAACTCCCACTAAAATGAGATTGATTCATTACATAGCTGAGTAGGTTTCCCTTGGGGATAAAGCTGTTTTTTGGAGCTAGTCAAATTCTGAAAAAATAATTCCTTCTTGTTTGGGTGCTACAAGAAGTATGCTTTATTACATCATTAGGTCATTCAGTATAATACCCTCTCAATTTGGTAGCTAATTACTGAAGACAGGTTTTCAACAACAAGTTTCTGATTATGTTTTCATTCCCTCTTATAATTGGTTAGAACTGGATTTTGTAAGCTTGTCTGAATGAATTAACTGAGACCCTCAGAATAGCTGCCCAGTGATGTGCATGAATCCATTTACCTTCCCCCTCCAGTTTTGATTTTGGATGTTTGGTGAAGTTTACTGGAAACTTAATCTGATTAAAAGGTGTGCTTATTTCTTTGGATGATTTAAGAATATGCTTAAAACAAGAGATAATGTTGTCCTGGCCCAGTAATAATTTGAAAAGATTTGATGTAAGCTTGCACAGTAGGAAAGTTGGGGTCACTAAATGTTTTCTTCATTAAGTGCTGCTCAGTAACACATTTGAGCACAGGTTGTTGCTGTTTGTTAGGAAGGCGGTGATACTCTAACAGAGTTGTTCAGTTCTATGGCTCTTCCTTTAAGATGTGGTGGCAGTGGTGAGTGCCACTGTGCAAGGAAAAGGGCTAGAACTGCAGCAGCATAAAATGAAATCACTTCATTGCTGCTTCTTGTAGAATGCCTTTCTATAAGTTGCAACAATAACTATTTCTTTTCCCTTTCAGATACTCCCTTGCTGGAGGAAGTTCTTCATCCTACTGACATACTCTTTGTTCCTGGCTTTCCCAAGACAGCAGAGATCCCATGGTGTCTGCATGGAAAGCATTTACTGTAATGCTGTTCTGCCTCTCAGTCTCTGAAAGTCCTTGGGAGGAAGGACATTCCTAAGAGTGAAAATGAAGTCTCTTGGATGGAGGCAATCTTTTTCAGCTCCTTAAAGCTATAATTTTTTAAAAATGATAATGCACATATTCCAAGGAGGTGTCCTTTTGTAAAATCTGAAATGTATATTTAGGTTTATGATAGAGAAATTGAAGATATTGAGAAACCTCAGGTATCTTGCTTTAAGAATTCCACTGGGAGATGGAGCATGGTTGTTGGAATTGTGTACAGATATGTATATAATGTCTTTTTTAAGAGAAAGCCTTTCAATGTGCATAAGGAATCACTGTGTACAAAATGGTAAAGTGCTTTTGTAGATAATGTTAGTGGGGTAAACATTTGACAGGCCACAACTGAGTATTGCCTTGCCTTTTATTACATGTAAAGTTTGAATTATGTGATAAGTGAATCTCGGTTAGATTTTTATATGTGAAGTATTTGCCATTGAAAGAGTTAATCCTGTATTATAGAACCTTCTATTTGTACCTCAGCACAGGCACAATTTTATTCTGTTTCTTTAGCATTTCTTTCTTTTTACTTATATTCTGAGCATCACTTTCTATTTATGGTACTACTTCTAGTTGTTTTAAGTTTCATACACCTGGCCTCTCAAAGCTTTAAATTTAAATTACTGTTTTTCCTAGAGAATGAGTTCTTTCATATCTTCAGTTTCAAAATGTGCCAATGCAAATTCTGAAATAGTTCAGTTTTAGTAACAGATATTTGTGAAGCTTGTGAGATTCAGACACAGTCTTTTTTCACCTGAACTTGTATAAATGCTGACAGAAATCTTTATTCCCTTCATTTATTCTGAAATATCTCCTTAAGGTGTAGATTCTGAGACAGTGGCAAGTATTTCTTTATCATGCCTATTTTTATCATTAAAACAAATGTCTTTCAGCATAAAAGAAAAATTATCCATAGATTCAATATTCGGTCTCGCTGCCTCGATCTGTGCATCTCTGCCAAAACTGCTAGATGTTGGACAGAGAGACTGTGAAACAGCCTGAGTGCTGTGTGCTGGGTCCTGCTGCTTGCCTCTCCAGAGAAAAGTTACTTCTTGAAATTCTGAATTTTAAAATTTCCACTATTCCTGTGAGGGCTTTTAGATAGCTGACTTCAGGTGTTATAGATCTTGGAAACAGTAATACTAGTTCATTAGTTATATGCACAGTTGATTATGTAACTACTATTTTTTTTTTCCCCGCCCCACAGTATTACTCTGAGGTTTACCTTGGTTGGTTTCACCAAGACTATATTCAGGTTCTTCTTATTCCAGTAGCTAAGAGAACATTTTAACCTTCTTCTAATGAAGAAAATGATGGCTTTATGCTTTGCATGACTGTGAGGTGACTTACATATTTACTTTTTTAAAAAAATATAGGTGGGAACTTTGGAACAGAAAGGATTAACATTTAAAATACAGGCATATCTTCCTGGCTTGGTACAAGAAACCCAGGTACTCTAACCGTTGTGGAAGCTGGTGAGGTCTCCTTCCAGGATTTCTATCACCATGGTAGCCCTTAGTCTATGCATATTGATAGCCTTAATTTATTAATTTAAGAATTTAACAGTAAGAGGACACTGTCTTGCTAACAGAGCTAATAAACTTCTGCCCAGGTTGAAACAACAGTTGGAAGAAATGTGGGTGTGTGTTCATCTTGTGATTGTGCTTTCAGGCACTATTCATTTGCCAACCTAATGAGGCAATTGGTTTCCTTTATGGCTAAGGGAATTGAAAACAAATCGAACAGTGCTAAAATTTGAGCAATGTTTTACAACTCCACTTTGATTAGTATTTTTAATTATGTTGTTTAGTGTGCTCTTAAGTGTTATGGATAGGCTCACTTCTGAGGAAACAAATTTCACACTGCTTTTGTGAAATGGGCATCAGAATGCAGTGCAGTGGGAAATCTACCTGTTGATGTCTCAATATGAGAACATTCAGCTTTCAGTAGATCCCTGTGCTGTGACTGTACAAGGAAATCAACAGGTATGTTTGCATCGGAAATAGATCCGTGTAAGCTATACCCTAGTCATCTGTTAATGTACAGACTGGAAATTAAAGTGAGCTTACTTGGAGATGCACTGAACTCTGAGACTTAGTGGGGAAGTTAAACTTATGCTGCTGCCTTCATTGTCAAGAATTTATCAATCAGCAAGTTGAATAAAATTTTAAGGTACACTCTTTGAACACTAATTTGAAAAGTTATAGATATGATTTGAGTTGCATTTTAGTTGTGTTCCAGAACTGTAGAGGAAGTCCTCTCTGAGCAGATAGTGGCAGAATTGGCTTGAATGTGTCAGAGCTTAAGATGAGTAAGACTTGTGGTGAGGGCAGGTGGCCAAAAGGCTTGGGCATTTCGAAGAAGACAAGACCTCATTTATGGTAGAGATGTGTATTTTTATATGTAATATACAGATTATTTAAATATAGACTATCTTAAACTGAGATTCACTGAAAAAAAAAGCGTGCTGTATCTTGAATGTAGAAGTACAATCATTTGCTATTTAAAAGTATTGATGCTTTAAAAATCAGGTCTATATTGGTAACAGAAGAGGAGCTTCATTTGAAAGAAGCATCGCTTCAGTTTTTCAGAGGAAAAGAAGTGTATTGATATTTTTGAGAGATTTTTTCATGCTTAAAACATGTCTGTGTTATGATGTTGCACTGATGATTTTTCTGTGCAGGTAGTACTTCATTAGTCTTGACTATACTAAATGACAAGTTATCCCTATTTATGCAAACCTTTAAATTAGTAGAACTGCTTATTTGTCAGGGATTTCATGATTAGGCAGTAAATAAACTCACTGTTTAAAACCAATAAAATCAGTTATTTGAACTGAAGGCTTGCTTTTTTGTAACTCTCAGATCTATTTTTTTACCTTAAATTTCCCTGCAGTTGCACTTTGTAGTTGCTGACCAGTTTACTGAAGGATGATGTGGTAGGGCACAGAACACAGAACAAAGCAGTAACTTCACTCTGCCACGGTTCCTTTGCGGCTCCATCATTGTTGGGTGAGCTTGTGGAAACAGAAGATAAACTGATTTTTGTGGAATGCCCTAACTGGGGTGTTCTGCCCCTGCTGTGCAAGAGGGGTGGGTGGAGGGGGAAGGTGAGGCTGGGTGTGTTGGCACCTCACTGCAAAGCAGCTGGCTCAGTGTGAGTTCCCATCCTCCTGTACCCTGTCACCCCATCATCTGCCTTTTAGTGTGCTTTTAATGTAGTTGGGCAATGTCTTCCTTAGCTCTCACTACTTTGTGTGATGTTCTGTATAGCTTTTTAAACTGTGTGGTACCAGTTTGTAGTAGTTTTACAGTAACCTGACTTTGAAGGAAATGTGTTTTGCTTACAAAAATGTCACCACTGGAAGATTATTCAGAGTGCTGATAAGCATAGGTATCCTGCAAGGATCCAGACAATTGCAAATCAGTTTTGTAGGCTGCTGGGGAGGAGCTGAAAGTATAGCACAGATGTGTTTCCTCTTTTTAAATGCATTATGCAGATGTGCTGAGCACATGCCATGGACAAATCGTATGCAAGGGTTTCCTGCTGTCTTTAATGCGTGATTACACATGAAAGTGTGTGTCTTGTTTTCTGTAACGCTGCTGCCTGTTTATAAATGTGTATTTAAATTTTACTTTTGTCACTCTACACTAACACAGTAAACCTCCTTGTAAACTACATGACCTAGAAATAAAGAAGGAAAGTTTCATGAAATGTTGCCACCTGAGTGGTCAGTGAGATGAGATGAGATTCAGGGCCCCTTCCCTGAAGGGGATGCTCTGTGGGCTTCTAGAGCAGTTATTGCCCATGTGTCAGTAATGATATGCAGAAAGGTTATTTAAGTGTTGGGTTTTTAATGGCAATCAGCTCAGAATTTGTAGCATTTGCAGATGGCAGTAATTTAAAACCCACCTTGTAGCCTCCACCTGCTAGCCCAATGAAACTGATGAAGTGCTCATAACAAACTACATTTGCTCATCCCCCCATGGATTGCATCTTTACCTGGTGACAGACTGTGTGACAGCTGCACTCCTGTAGTTGTACTTCATTAGTTTTCTGCTGCTAAAAACCGAATGTGTAGCACATGGCCCATTATTTTGTCCCCTACCAGCTTTCCTGTGCCCCCAGTGCAGAGGCAGTGTCCATGTGCTGTAGCAGCTGGAGTTGTGCATCTGCCTGCACATAGGTAACTGTGCTTTTGAGGGCTAGGACCATGTAACTGGTCCTGTATAGAAAGAAAGAATGGGCAAAATTGGGCTTTGCAGGTCTTTCTTGATCCTCTTTCTTGTTCTTGGCTGATGGAATGACAGGCTGTTACGCCCAATTTTGTCTCTAAAATGAATTTTTCTTCCTCCTTAGTCAGAGACTGTTATCAAGATTTCTGCAATCACAGCATGTTTTCCCTTACCTGCTGACTCGTCTTTCAGTCTGTCATTTTTGTCTGGTTTCAGCTGAATTTACAAAGGCATTAAGGTGTCAGTGTTGTTAAAATAAAATGTTCTGAAAAGAGGTAGGTTTGAGGTGTATTATCAAACACATCTTAACAGAGGTTAAATTAGACAGCAGATAAATGCTGGAGATGCTTAATCTTGTTGAAAAAAACCACAGGAGTCCAGGCTTTTTTGATCCCTTTGCCTGTGGTGCAACCTCCTGAGGCAATGAAGTGCCTGTTTTGTTTTATTTTTCCATTATTGGAAACTGGCAGCTATTTCATGGTGAGTAACAACAACACCAGCAGCAAATCTCCTGGAGTGCTTCCTCTGAGGTTTTCCTGGAGCTGAGAAAGATGCGTTTAGTGATAGCTCCTGACCTGGCACACAGTGACCCTGCCTCTCTGCAGGCCGTGCTTCGCTGAACAGGCAGTGATATGATGTGAATCAGAGTTAAAAATAAGTGGTTGTACAGTTGTACATACGAGTTTTCTAGTACATTGAGTTTTATTCACACATGTGGACTCCGCTTGTATCCAAGATATGAGCATCAAGACAATTGATTTTACTCTCTTACTATCATTTCAGTTTTGGGTTAACCCTGGGAATAGACACATAGAAAAATGCTGACAGATGACAGTAGTTCAAATGGTTCCATTTTAAAAAGAAATTAAAAATCACACTAGTAGTGAAGAAAAAAAATCTTATGTTAAACCTTTTTTTTTAATCGGAAAAATAATACAAAAAGGTGAAAATGGTGATTAGGTGGGCATTCTGAAAGTTGCACCTACAGCCTAACTTAGTCTCTGTCATTAACAATAACTATCACCATATTTTGGTCTTTGCTTTATTTTCCAAATTCACTTTGTGTAAAAATGAAACTTAATGAGAAAAGATGTTACTTGATTTCTTTGGAGAGCTCAGAATAAACTACTCCAGCAGATTCCAGTTAATTAACATTTTATCCAACAAGCCCCAGGGTTCTAAATAAAAATTCAGTTTTGACTGAATTAAGGGCATGGCCCTCAATGTAATTTCCATTTTAAAAAAGCGTTTCACTGTTATAGATAACAATTCTAAAGGGAAGAGGCAGGGCCCTGGCTTGTAAAGTATTATTTTACCACTCAATAATAGTGATTTTTGGCAGGATCAGGTCTGCAGCATTTTACTTCATAGCAACATCAAGTGCTGTTGCTTTTTCAGCATTGTTTTCCCAAACCAGTAAGGCTGCAGCTGAGTTGTTATTCACCTATGCTGTGTTATTTCCTCTTCTCCTCACTATGCAGATCATTGCTCGCATTCCTGGTCAGTCCTGAAGCACTGGAATTCCTGTATGTTACTACAGGGTAGGGTCACAGGCTTGGAATGGACAAGGCAGTGGGACCTGCAGCTGAGAAAACGGGCTTCAGATTTTCCTACCTACTTTCTGAGTTTGTCCTTCAGCACATCCTAGCCAGAGCCAATGCTCGAGGTTAGGTGTGATTATTGCACTGGTACATCGACCCAGGGGCATTAGCTGAGGAAAAGAGCAACTGCAGCACTCTACCTGCCCAGGGGGCTGAAGGTCTCCATGCAGCTGAAGGAAATGCTCTGAAAAGAGTTTCCCTTTGTCAGGGTGTGCTTGCATTTGGCCATGGGGACTGCTGCTTTTCCTAAGGGGTTTGGAACCCATCTCATCTTCTACAGAGGTATGTCTGGGGTTGGGTGTAACAGAATGAACACTTTACTGGCAAAACAGGCATATGTACAGTGGTGGTGTGAGGTATTTTATTCCCTTTTGTTGTGAGCAAAGCTGTAAGAAGCCATTTTACACATCGCACACAGACAAGCCATTAACAAAGCAAGTAGCTGGATGAAGAAAAAGCAGGGATAGAACTTCCCTGGCTTTGTTTCCCAGACTGACCTTCAGGCCCCCTCTGCTTAGCACCGTGCTTCCTCCAAGACCTGTAATGGTGATGGGTGTTACCAGCACATCAGACTTCTGCCAATGGAAGTTTTACATCTCCCTAGTGACAATGTTTCTTAAAACATGGGGGAAATCATCCAAGCCTTGCAGATACAGTGCTGCCAACCTTCTCAGCACACCACCAGCTTATCCAAAATGCGGTGCCAGCTGATGTTAAAGCTAGGCATTCGAAATTGGTAATTCTGCTGCAGGTTGTCTAAGTCGCTCTCTGTCTGCCTGAGCCCCAGGGGAGAGAGGGAGAGACTGAAATTCCAACAATAAACTGGAAGTCAATTTGGGATGGATAGCAAGCAGGATGAAAACTTGGGGCTAGTACCCCCCAGCTTAGAGCAATTTAGTTACCAAAACACTGCAAATGAATCACAAATAGCTGCGGTTCTTGTAGCATACAGGTTTTCTTTCAAGTTTGTAAAACAAACAGCAGGATGTCACCACAGCCTTTAATTTCTTCTTGTACATAACCATTCACAGTACATTAACAGCCCAAATAATATTGCACTGGATTGTTTTAAAAATTTTTTGTCTTGCAAGTAGTACTCACTTTTCAAAGCCAACAGATGAACAATTTGGTCAACTTGCACCAAAAAAATGGTTAGGTAAGAACTCTATACTTTATTTATACCACATGAATTTGTGACCCCAAAGGGAAATGAGAATGTCAACTGTTTCCTTGTTAAACATAGAAAATTAGTAAATCGTTGCTGATTAAATGTAGAAAGACTGGTGGAAAAAAGCATGAAATCTGAAAGTTATCTCATTCCTGTTAGACTGCTTGCTGTATATATAATTATATTCTATACTGTGAAAATCCATCTACATTTAAAAGCCCAGCAGTCTACAGATTAACATGGTAAAAAAAAATAATATATTTTTATGAAAAGAGAAGAAAATAGTGTTTGCCTCAGAGGAGAAAGTTTTCAGATTTCAGTCATCTGGGAGTTCTTTTAGGTGCAATCTTTGAGGCAACAAAACATCTTTTGGCATTTGGCACCCTAATAAGGACAATATTTTAATACTGGCACAAGCTAAAAACAGCACAGAATGACAAAATACAAGACATTAAATGAACCGCAGCCACTGGGATGGTGGTAAGCTAGTTTGTTTATATGGAGAACTTAAACAGTTTTGCTGAGGAATTGTGACAGTTTCTGCAAAACCATACTTATTCTCTTCTTTTACCAAAGTGTAAGTTTTCTTAAACTTGGAGGGAGAAAAAAGAGTTTCAATTGTCCTCTAGAAAATCAGCAGCTGCTGGACAATCAACACAGCGGCTTGTTCAGCCGTCAATAGGCGTGAGGCTCTTTGTGACTCAGAGCTCGAGTGCGTGAGGCAGAGCTGGTGGCACTTCGGATCACTTCCATCCATCTGTGAGGAGACACAAACAAAAGAAAGGTCAGTTCCCAGGGGAGAATTTCTTGACAGATACAGTCTGTGCTATTGGTTGTACAGTCTGATTTTTAGTGCCTGTGGCAGCATCTTCCTACTTCACCCCTCAATCCATCTCGAGGCAAGAGGATCAACTGCCAAAACTCTAAGGAAGTTTAGAGAGAACAGACAGCAGGTAATGGGATCCAAAACTTGTGAAGTTAATAGTGGTTTTACTTGCTCTGCAGACACCAAATATCTTTTTTCTGAGTGGTCCAAGCAATGAGCAATTGAGACCAGCCATTCTTAATCTGAGAGAAAAAAAATGTACTTTAGCTGCAATTTCTGATTATTTTTCCTAGAACTGATAAAGGCATTTCATGTTTTTATTTTATCACCACTTTGCCTTGTTTATAGTTTTGGACTGACATGGCTAAAGGTTAAGAGCAGTTTTCTTTGATTAACTCATCATGTTTTTTGAAATATTCATGCTTCATATAAGAGAGCTAAATTAGATCACAAACCACAAATTAGGAGGAATAGTGCCTTTTCCGACTCTCCATGTATCTGAAGTTCAGTGGGAGGTGTAAAAATTACATGGTGAAGTGGCATAAATATGTAGTAGAAACAGCTGCCTCTATAAAAATTGGAATTTTGTTTCAGGTGGATTTTCCATGCAGTTGTACTAAAGGAAGTCAAGCTATTCTGAAGAGCTACTGAGGTGACCTGTGATCTGTTCACATGCTTCCTGAAGTCTGAGGCATGGAGCTTCCCTGGCTTCAGCCAGCCTGATCAATTTCGACTGGGTAATTCCAGGTTTTGCAGTAATTACTATTACCTCTTCCATACCATCACAACCAATCACTGGATTTTAGTGGTATCAGGTTTAAAATTTCCTTAATAATTTTAAAAGATCCTTTTCCAGTTGCGCTGAACCACTTGCCTGTATTACTGAACCAACTTATTTAATAAACTTTGTACTTACTAACCTTTGGAAGAGTGCTTCTGGAATTTAACAAAAATTTTCTCTCAAAAACAAACTTACCTTTCAAAGGTGTATTCACTTTCAGCCCTGAAGTAGTACACATGGGATTTGAAATGTAGCTTGAACACGTAGTCTTTGTGAATGTTTTCAGATTCAGTAGGAAGGGTAAGTGAATATCCCAATAAAGGAAGGCTGGCTAAAGGATGATTGTCCTGAAAAGATATCATGGAAAGTGCTGTGAGATCAAATGCCCTTAAATAAAGAGAGCACATAAGTAAATGGAAAGCAGATACCCATTCGTTTAAAGGTCACTGTGTTTCTACATGTGTGCAGAAAAATACAAAATTTATAAATTGCAATAAGATTGTCTGGCAGTTTCAGTTGGTCATCATTATAGACCTTTTGCATAAGGATCTGCTGCTGGCTGATCCTCTCAGTATTTCCTTGAAGGAAAGCTGGCTCATATCTTGGAGTTTCATTACTTCCAAACTGATTAACATAATGCTCCATCATTTGCCACTGCCAGGGCACCACCCAGGTTCATCCTCAGCTTGCAAACTCCTACTCCTTTAGAAGTGTGCTGGCCACCCAGCAGGTTCACTGCTGAAGTCCAGTTACTGCATGGCAAACAATTTCTTTATCCTCTTACCTGTGGAATATCCTTCAATTCCTTCTTTAATCATTAAGGATTTCTATAACAATGAAAGCACAATGTAGCAACTTGAGTTACTTCGTGCTTATGCCCTGCTCAAACAGATTCAGAAGTCCAACAGATTCTAAATAGAAATCCCCTACTTTTGCAGTAAAATATTTGTTCAGGTGGATTAAATTATTGACCACTGTTCTCTTATTTGGCTTAAGTGTCAGTAATGGTAAACAGAATTTGTAAGTCACAATTAAGTTTTTAATTGTAGTGATAAAAAGCCTGGTTTAAACTTGCACCACAGCTTCTGAGCAGTGGTGAGCTCTGCTGTGCTTTCAAGAATGACACTGTGACTGCTGAAAGCTTCAGGAAAGAACCAACCCAGGAGCAGTGAGAACAAGCCCTGCTCTGTGTGCTAGTGGTAGTAAAGGCTGTGTGGGCAGCCGTGACCATTGCACCTGCTGCTCCAGCCTACAGCATCCGTGACTGATAGCCACTTTTCTCTCAGCTGCCTCTTTGGAAAAGAGCCCCCCACTGTCTTCTCCAGCCACTCACACTTGCACAGTTGGTTACCTGGTGCGATTTATAGAAGAACATGCAGAAGTTGGTGAACACCACCCAAAGCTTCTGCCACCCGTTGCTATTTTTGAATTTTCTTAGCAGATTTCCAGACAGCTGGTTCTGAAACAGATCAAAAGCAGCCAAGTAAAACAGTGAAAGGTGCCTGCAGCTTAGTTATTGTAAGAAAAATTATTTGCTTTTATCTGGTTTTATGTGACCTGGTTGTAAATGAAAATGCTTTGGTTGACTGGACATACTTTTCTTCTGCATTTTTCTACTGCTGAGCAGTACTTTATGTAATGTATTTGTTTGTTTGCAGCTGTGTACTTCCAAAAACTCAAAGCTACTACACTGATTATCAACTGAGGTGGCTTTTGGCAAGTTGCTACTAAACCTCAGTCTCGTTAATCCTACTCTCATCTTTTAGAATGGTACTTAAATAGAATGGAAACAGAAAGTCTGACATGAATTTGTGATGTAAAGGAAAATTATGACATACTTTAGAATTGCAGATAGAGATTGAGGTCTCTGTACCCAGGGACTTCACACGGTACTTTTCAAAGATTTCAAAAACAAGGACTGTTAACCTTATTTTTAGCTGGATTTTGGATCGTTTAATATAAAGGAGGAGTAAGCCATAACCAAATACATGTATTTAATGGCTGCTTGAAGCAACTGCTCTTCACATAGTGAAGATGGAAAGCCAAGCATCACTGTTCCTTGCAAATGAAGGGGGATTCTCAGTGGATTAATAATGACTTCCCATTCCTTGTTGACTGTGAAGGGCTCTTGCCTGGCTCAGAATCTTCTTTATTGCAGAAGCTAATTACCTTTATCTGTAAAGTTTAATAGTTGAAATCTGGGGTTCCTGGTGTAACTACTACAAATGAAGTATTCTAACAAAGTTCTGTTTTCACCAGCCTTGGATATGAATTAAAGCCTTTCCTTTAACTCATCCTGTTCTCTAATATCTGGACTACTGCCTCCTTGCCCTAAGTTACAGGTGTACTCCTTAATTTTCTGTTACCTCATTACTCTGGAGGATATCATAAAAGGACAGGCTTTGCATTCGGTACCAGCAGACATATGAAATGGAAACAGGCCGCTGATCACTGATCAGTCCAGCAGGTAGGGAGGAACAGTCACTGACAGAGAGAGGATCTTCTACCACGAGAGAGACAGAAAGGAGGGAGAGACACAAAGAAAATAAACGGTAATGCTGAAGTGAGAGGCACCAACAGGACAACGTGAGCATGAGCGGGACCTGCCACGCATGGAGCAGGTGGTGTGAGCAGCAGTGGAGCTGGAGATGTGTTCACAGAACAATGCATGGCTCCAGGCTGTGCTTGGTCTTCACTGCTTTGTGTTCATTTGAGGCACAGGGAAGGAAGAAAAATGAGCAACAATAAACACTGATCTCAAACCTAGTTAGATTTGCCTAACTAAACGTTTTAATCATTAGAATGAGTCACTGGTGTAAGTTCTATATCTGTTTATAATAAGCCCTCTGCTTTAGGAAAAAATGCGAAACCTTGTCCTGTGCTGAACTATTCTTTCCTTGCAGGATATAAGAGTATGAAGAATGGAAAATCCCACCTATGTGGGACTGAAATGAGGCTCTACAGTCAGCATTTTTTAGTATGGAATAATTTTGTCGTGCTTCAGCAACAAACTCACCTCCTGTTTAGAAACAGAAGCAGTTACACAAACCGTGAATATGTTTGTCCTTGTATCCCTATGTTCTGCATCAGTATCTCTTCTCTAGAGCAATGGTGGCCTGATGTCTGAGGGCTGCCACTCGAGTGCAAATCCACTCAGCTTTAAGGTTCCTTTTTCCATTTTCATAAAGCATAAATTTCCATTTGCTGAGGGCTGTGATAAAGTACACAGAGCTCCTTGGACTCTCTTTGGTGAAAGAACACCTCAGCAGGCTTACCACCTCATCCTAAAACCTACACTGAGCTAGGAGTCTTTCTTTTCAATCTTTGAAAAGACAATGTCTGCACCTTGGCTGTTGAGTACAGAATTAACGAATGTGTATCAAATTGGCTTAGCTGTGATCAGAGTGGTAAAAAAGGGGTTTATTTTGAGGTGGAAAATGCAAATAAAGAAAAAGCAGATGAGACTGAGCAATGAGACAAGGTTCCAGAAAAGATGGCTAGGTAAAGAAAGTAAGTTAGTAATACACATAATTAAAACTCTGGCTGCAGCAGCTAAAGACAATATCCTTTCCGCTCGAGCAATGACTTAATGCCTCTGTAACTGAAAGCATTAAGACAGTTTGAACTGCTTTACTTTCTAAAGGGCATCAGCTTTTTTTTTTTTTTTTTTTTGATAGTTATGTCTACGAAAATTACTGCTCTAACTGATTTTACAGAGGTGCACTACAGGAGCAGATCTGTGCTTCTTGCATGATGGTTTATGCTGTCATTTGGGAATATGGGAAGCGCTTTAATAAGCGTGCTTGAAACTTCCCCAGGAGGAGACAAGGGAACAGTGCACTTGTTAAGGAGGAGCAAAAAGGAAATTGTCATTCAAAAGCAAGCCTGGAGCTGCAGTTCAGGTTGTTCTGAGGCAGATACCTCCACAGCAATACTAAAGTCGATCATTGAAACACTGGTATTTCTGTGCCAGCAGACGTGCACCGTAGTGTTGCCACGGTGTGGTGACTGACGTTCGAGTGAGGTGCGGGATGCACTGAGGTCGTCCTCAGATTCCTGGTCTACAGTAGTTTCATCAGGAGACTCTATGAAATGCAGGGAAAAAGCATCTTTCTTCCTCTATGCAACAACATATATAAGTGGAAAAATTAAACATATAAATTCTGTCTGCAGTATTGTGAATTAATTTTAAAACACCATTTTCGAAATAATTTTGTCCAGATTTTAAATAGATTATTTTATATATTTAATTTATGTGTTTCTGCAAATGTTAGAATTAAAGGCTAACTACCATGCTTTGTTGGTGTTTTTAATACTTTTCAAGGACAGGCACTGCCCAAAGAGTTCCTGGAATCATTATGCTTAAGTCACTTCTCTATTCAATGAAACTCTCTGCTAACATCAACAAGAACATTCAAGTGGCACATATCTCAGTATATCTATACATATATATGTATATAAATCAAGTTTGAATGTCTCAGTTTGACCTGTGGCCAACACTTCTCACCACTTTGCTTAGAAGCAACCACCAATCATACTGACAAAAGTGAATAAAACCTACTCTCTGGCATTTACTTACTATTGTCAGGTGGGCTGCTTGCCAGTAACTCTGGGGCAGGGCCACTGCTTTTCTCCGCCAGGTCTATTGCCATCTGGATGTCCTCAGTCCATTTGTCCATTTCAGCACGGGTACTAACAATGAAAATTCAGCTTTTATTCACCTTCATACAGGCTGAAAACAAACTCTAAGAAATAGACACAAGCTGAGCTTACTTTTAACTGAAATAAATAAATTCAGACACAAGATGCTACTTTTTTTTCCCCTGATAGTTTAGTTTTGCTTCCAACTTGCACAATTGCCGCTCTATTGTGTCTCCCATCCACTTTTTTCTTAACAAATGGCTTTCACAAAAGAATATACCTTTGAGGAGATAGTTTTAGGAGCAAATGCAAACAAAATGATGCATCTCTGTCCCATTGTGACAGCTGCAGAGAAATACAATTCACATGTGGACTTTGTCTCCACTGAATTACCTTGCAGCAACGACGATGGACTGGTGTTGACCTCGTAGTGTCAGACAGTGAGGAACTCCCCATTCCTCCTCACTTTCCTCCATCTGAGAGGTAAAAGGCCAAATGCAGTCAGATTGCAGGAAGTACATATTTCTTAAGGAGAAACAGTGAACTGAATGAGCTCTTACCATTGGGGAAAAGAAAATATGAGAAATGCTCTCAAATTTGAGGTAGGTATTGAGGAAAATAACAGTGCCTTGCAAGTTGGAAGAGCAGTAAGTTCTGCAATAATGTCTTGAACCAAAAGCATGGCTTTGTCTGCTTTGTGCCAAAGAAAATAGCAGTATTTTTATCAGAAGAGTGATTTATTGTACAAAAGGATGTGTTAAATGCTGGGAGTGCTCTGGAAACTGTAGCATAGCACAGTTCTGCTGAGAGCAAGTCCAGGCCAAATGGCCATCAACTGAGTAGATCCCTTGAAATGCTAGATAAAACTTGAAATCTTGCAAGTGTTTACAGAAAATCAAGTACTGTGGTAGTGACAATTAAATTCTTAGGAGAACAGCATAGAATTGATACCAAACAGTGAGAAATTCCACTGAAAATAATAAAGGGAATGAAAGCATTTTGAAATCAGCAAAAAAATAGTTTGAAACAATACAAAAGGGGTAAATAGGCTTAAAATGGCTATTTTCCAGAAGAATTGCAACAAGAGCTCCAAATAACATTTTGCTGCCAGATTCGCCCAACTTTGGCTTTAAGATATAGAGCTGGAAATACTAGGAAATGCATTTTTTATAGAAATTAGATTGTTACAACTGTTTCCTTGTCTTGTGTGTGTCTATAATGAATTGGTGATGAATTAGTTGTAAGAATCATGGTCAAATTAATGGTTGAAAAAAACAAAGACCCCATCTCCAGAGAAGTCTGCATTGTGAGGAAGCAGCCCTCAAAAATATCTTTTCCCTCCTCATTTTTGCTATGTGATCACCTCTGTGCAGAAGGCTGCAGGAACAGATGCTGAACCCAAGACAGATTTAGAGAACACCTTCCCTTTGCTGCTGTTTTCAGCCCAGCAGAAATTCATCAAGCTATTAAGATGAGACCACAAATGGCCACTTATGCATGAATCCCTTAAGTTCTCACAATACTTACTGTCATGCCATACAGTGGAAGATGTCCATGGACTTTAAACTGATTAGATGCTGTCAGACCTCTACTTGTGTATAACAGGATATCATTAAACTACAAAGCAAGGATAAGCATCAGTACAGTGGTTGGCTGGCATTTACGTATGAAAAAAAAAGAGAACAGTGAATACAGGAAATCTGAGTATTTATATCGCAGTCCTAATTAATTAATCCAAAATACTGGCTTCCACAATATTCCACTACCTAGTGTTAGTACCTGTTATCTTCTCTACCCTCCTTTCCGGTTAGTTTTAGGTATGTTTCCTTAATTTTTCACTGGATATTTTCCAATGCCTTCTAATGTTCCCTTTGTGATCTCTGGGTCAGAACTACCAAGGCACAACAGGGGTGAAACAGAGCAGTACATTTCACACTCTGCTGCACTTTGAAGCTATGGAAGGTGTGTGCTTCACCAGTATTTTCTCTTTGAGAGAAAAGATAGGTAAAGCTGCCCAAGAGGTGAGTCCAACTCAGCCCATTAAACAGAGTGGCTGTCTTTTACGCCCCCTATTCAAAGGAAGCTGGGAGACCTTTTTTAAGGTAGGTGGTTTTAGGTTAAAAATACCAAGGTGAAGGGACTGAAAATCTCAATTTGTAGAGCTTCCTGCAGGTAACAACAGTTGTCCGAAGCACGTCAAATGACTGCGTGCATTTTGTTGCCATAAAATGAACGGAATATTTTCACTAGGCCACCTGGGTCAAAGGGTGTTTTTCTCAAAGCAGATCATCAAGAAAATCATTCTCTGTGGTGTGAAACATAGCTCTTACCATAGACCTCTACAATGCAGCAGCAGTAATTCATGAAACTTTGTGGATCAGCCACTAGAGGGGGATTTAATTTTGCCAATGATTACACATCTATTTGGAATCCCACAGTACTCACCTGGGATTATACCTCCAAATAGATTCTGCTGCTTAACACAGATAAAAGACTTCTTTAACAGTGAAAGCAACTGACTTGAGAGTCTAGTTCTCAGATTTTTAATGTTTTATACATTATATAATAATACCAAGGCATCATCTAGTATCTGTTGGTATGCAAGAAAATATGCACTGTATTTATTAGGCTTCCTCTTCAGTGCCTTTAAAGGCAAAGGCTAATCCTACTCAGGTAGATTTATCAGGTTATATCTTTGACTCATTTGAAAGATTAAATATCAAACGCCTTGTAAAATCTAGCACACTCACAAGCTTTTCAACATAGCCACTGCCTTCACCTTTTGCACAAAAGAAGCCAAGGAAGTATTCTACTGCCACACTGCACTGACTCTTCAGGGTTTTGTGTACTAAAAAATCTGTGCACTCTGCTGGGTGTCCTAAGACACCAGCACCAAGGGCACAACAGCAGTAACATGAGGAGCTTGGGAGCAAATCAGCTGGCTGGGAAGAAAAGAGAGGAGGAACTATCCAGTGGACTCTTGTGGATCAGAGACCAAATGGGATCACCATGACATCAAAGTGGTGGGAGGAGACAAACTTGCCTAGTGCAAAACTTACAAAATGTGTCTCCAAGTACAGGCAGGTCCATCAAAATGCTGGGCACTCAGGTTGGAACTGGATGATTTATGGAAAAATTTGGTTCTGTAATGTGTTCTGAGAGCATTATGTGAATTATTGTTCATATCACCAGGAGTCACTCTTTATCTTCTTTTCTGAATATGATCACTATCCTTGGTGCCACTTTTCATTTTGTAATGACTCTGCTTTTATTTAAGACAAGGTGCAAGGAGGTATTATTTTATCATTATATTTACAATGTCATATGAAAAATAGTTTTCTCTTTGTAAGAAGCAGTTACAAAGAGAATATTGGATTTGAACAGAAATGTAGGTTCTTAACAACCAGCTGCGCGGGGATGTACTATGTTAATTTAAATAAGGCTGTTTAAAAATATTTGAAAATTCAAGTCTAACAGTTATGTCTAGTAGATGCCTAGAGTTACATTTCATTGTACAAAGAAAAATTGTCTTCTTGCTTACCAGAAAAAACATCCGTTGCTGTAAACCTTTTCCAGACAACTTACTAAGACTGCCCAGTCTAATAAACTCCTGTGGAAAAGAAATACAAGACCAAAATTTATCACCTGCATAAATGATTTTTAGTATGTAAACAGAAATATGACTAATTGGTCATACAAACGACTTGACTGTCAGTTACCAAGGCTTTTAATTTTATTGAATATGTTAGAAATCTAATTTATAGGATAATTCCTGTTTGTAACTGTCTTTAGGATAAACTCCTTTCATTCATATTAAGAAAATTCAGCTAAGCAAAATTGTTTTTACCTGACAGAACTCCTTCAGACAGCTCCCTCTTTTGTCAGTTTTTAAGGAGTATTTTTCACAGCACAAATGACATAAAAACTAATGATCTATGTGTTCTTGGTTAGCCACTGGTAATCTTCTGTGGTGCATATGGCATACATTGCTCTCATTCACTGCAATGTAAAACCAGCTACACAACTCAACATCACCATTAGCAGCAGACAAAGAGAGACATTTGTCTGGCAGTGTGAGTTATCCCAGCACCATCCATGTCATATAATACAGCACACTAATTCAAACCACAGTGTTTAAGAATGTTTAGGGATGGCCATAGAGAAAAAGTAGCACATCTGAAACTTTGAAAAGGGTGGATTTCTTGGGCTTACTGTGAGTTATGCAGTAACTCACCCTTATATTTCTTTGAAACCCATGAAAATATCATTTTCCAGTCACTCCCTCCAGCTTCTGCTAAGAGGTTTATATTTATTTATTACAGTCTTTTTAAAGTCATTCTACTCATACTTGTGGATGTAAGAGCCTATATAAAGCACCTAAATCACCTGCATTTTAGGAATAAATTGGCTTAGATCAACCTGTTCAGATAAACAATGCAAATGCCTTAGGCTTGCTTTGGTGTGTCCAGCCCCCCACCTGCACTGCCTAAGGGCTGAAGGGTGGAAAAGTGGCTAAAGGTGGTTATCCCTATACCACAGTGGGCTTGTGGCACCAGAGAGGCCACTGGAAGCTGTTGCTGGCCACCAAGGAGTATTAATCATAATTAGTATCATGTGGTACCACCTGATAGTCCCTGGCAGGCTCAGCACCAGCATGGCCAGCGGTGGTGACCACATGGATCCAGAGCTGCAGGTCACTGTCACCTGCAAGGACAGCCAGCCACAAACAGGGGGGGTTTGACGTCTAGTACAGGAACCAGCTCAGCAGCAGCAGACATCCTGCTCTGGGATGTCCCTGTCTCTTCAGGGACAACCTGAAGAGGATGGGGTTTCAGTGGAATTTGCCTCCCAACCCTGCCTGCAGCAGGGCAGGGACTTGAGTCAGAGCCGGAAGAACAGCCAAGAGCTGGAAGGAGCAACATCCTGGGCATGTGCCAGAGTGCAGTGGCCAATGCTTCTCATCTTGGCAGGGAAACAACTTCTGCCCCCCATCTGCCTTTTCCTTGAACTTCCTAGGACAGGAAGACTGCTCAGACTTTAAATAGACTAGGGTAGCAGAAACACATGATGACAGCATTTAATTTCATGTGATAGAGAGATGCAGAGGCTGTGAAATGTCCCGAGGGACTTGCCAAGGATGTGAACAGTCTGTGGATCACTAGAAGAGTGATCACTTGGAGACAGGGAAGAGGTGAAGGGAGGGAGTGGGGAACAGCCACAACTGCAGAAATACCTGTGCTCAGCACTGCCTTCCCAATGGCACATCAACTTCAAACATGGCTGCAAGTTCTGGTTTTGTGTATCACACACAAAAGCCAAGGGAGTGGGGAGGAAACTACTTCAGCAACAGACAACTTTCAAGTTTGCACACACAGATACATGTGCCTAAGAAAATTAAAAAGGCTACAAATATTACACTGTGGCTCATTTGTTCTGAAATGAGCCTTTGATTTTTAAAAGGCATGATAAGTAAGAAAGAGATGTCGGTATTCTTATGGCTCAATTAAGTGTTTACTTAAGGCAACACTGTCTCAAAAATTATTGCCTGATGTTACATGTAGACTGAAGAGACTGCTCCTCCCCAGGGCCATGAGTTTCACAGCAAGGCATGGTGAAAGGGCTGAAGTTCTTCCAGCACAAATGCCTTACTTGCCTTTAATCTGTCAAGCTCTAGCATCAAGGGCTGGGAAAAGAATATAAAGGCAGCATAAAGAAATGTGTAACTGCTCAAGCTCTGAATGCTGCGATAAATACTATGTTTTTACTGCCTCTGTCGTAAAAGGTCTTTGGAATTGCCTAAAACTCCAAATCTATGCCAAAGACAGAACTTAAAAAGTCAAAAAAGGTAATAAAGAGGATTGCCTTTTCCTGCTTTAAAGGTGCTGGTTTTGGCTGGGGTAGAATTAATTTCTTCACCATGGCTGCTATGGGGCTGTATCTTGGATTTGTGCTGGGAACAAGTAGCTGAAGACAGGGTTGATAAAAAAGAGATGTTTTTGTAATTGCTCAGCAGGGCTTACACAGAGCCAAAGCCTTTTCTGCCTTTCCTACTGCCACGCTGGTGAGGGAGTTGGAGGTGCATGTGAATCTGGGAGGAGTCACAGCCAGGACAGGTGACTCAAACTGACCAGAGGGATATTCCAGACCATATGACATCATGCTCAATGTGATAAAGTGGAGGGAAGTAGAAGGAAGGGGGGAACATTTGAAGTGATGGCATTTGTCTTCCCAAGCCACCATTTCATGTGATGGGGCCCTGCTCTCTTGGGATGGCTGAACACCTGCCTGACCATGGGGAGCAGTGAACGAATTCCTTGTTTTGCTTTGCGTGTGTGCATGGCTTCTGCTTTCCCTGTTAAACTATCTTTATCTCAACCCATGATCTCTCCTGATTGCTTTCACCCTTTCGATTCTCTACCTTGTCCTGCTGTTGGGGCAGTGAGCAAGCAGCTGTGTGGTCCTGGGCTGCTGGCTGGCATTAAATCATGACATTTGGCATTATTATATTTACATCTGAGAGTTTCTGGCTGCAGGAAAAGGTTCAGATGATGAAAGGCAAATTTACAAGTGCCCGTAATAAACAGGTTTTGAAAATATACCTAATGACTTGAAATTGTATCAAATCTTAATCACAACTCTGTTACTTACCCTTCCGGGGATCACCAGATTGTCCATGCCTATCAAGTCTTTCTTCAGTTCATGCAGCTTTTGGAAGTTCTCCATCTTTATCATATTGCCATGGAGCTGACCCACCATTTCAGAAATCTCAGCCAATGCAGCTAGATGGACAAATCCATAAAGTGCTTATTAAAAATTTACAAGAATGTTCAAAAAGAAATATGGCTTTTGTCAGCAGCACCCAGCTCATGAGCCTTCTTGTGCTACTCTTCTCCTCTACAGCATTAAGCTACTCAGGCAGACTAAAACCCGCACAAAATCTGTACATCATCTTATACAGTGGATGGAATGGAGTGTTGTGATGAAAAGACAGTCTATTTCCTAAAAATTTGCCCTGTTTTAGCCACAGTAACTTTATAAGAAGCCGTATGGTCAATCCAGAGCACCAATGAATGGATTCTCATAAAGAACTTAAATTCCTACAACTCTGATTGATTTAGGGATGTTCTTTATGCTTCAAAAAAAATGCATTTTCCCTCCTGCTTACAGCACACTGGGTCAGGTCTGTATTTGAAAAGAGCAGGAAATGGCAGTGTCACTTATTGCATCATTTCAGATGGCAAACACCTTGGGGTTTGTTCTCAAATCCCATCAATGAGAACAACTAAAGGGCTGCAAATCATTGAGTCACATCATGGCTTTACTTCATTCTCTCCAGAGACACCACCAACTTCCTGTGCCATCATGTGTGGGAGCACCAACCCTGACACACCTGGCTGGGTAGGCAGTCTCTGAATGGACCAAAGACATCAGCTGACAGTGCCAGAAGGGCAGCTACAGCCATTTATGTTAAAAAACCACAGCCATGTGAACAGTAAGTGTAGTTCCATCTTCCTTCTTACATCATTGCTCAGTACACAGTTCACCCACTTGCTAGTGGGAGACTTATGCTCTCTTCTGGGATTAAATTAACATTTTTTTTTTGATTCCTTTAGACTCTAACCTTTAAAAAAAAAATCTGAAAACACCTTATTAAGATACTGACCCCAGAATGATGGGTTCTCTAAGTCACACTGTCCTCATGTTCTCTTATTTTCACCTGTGAAACCTATGTTTGTATACATTCCAAAAGTGAAGAAGGACTCAGCCTGCTACACTCTTCAGGGAGAGGAGAATGGACACATCATCCTCATCCTCTAGCCTTGGCTGAAAGAAATGCAGGCACTACTCACTGCCTTCTTTGAGATCATTCAGGGAGCAGCGACATTTGGGCCAACACCTGTGTCACACAGCACTCCAATGTCACAGGTCTCTGGCATTTCTTACTGCCACGGGTCAGGTAAGCTCTGCTTTCTGTGCACTGCCTGCTGTGGGTCTCATCCCACAGAATCTGAGGGAGCTCAGCTCACTTGTTATGCCTGGGAGCAGTTGTGCTGAGCACTGCTCCCTGCCCAAGTTCTTCCATGGATCTGCACCAATGCACCAGAGACAATGGAGTTATCCTTAAACACACACAGGGGAAGGGCACAAGGAGGAAGGAGAATAAACCATTAGAAAGAAATGGCAGGCAGCGAGTTCAGGCTACAGGAGGGCAATTTCTTCATGTTTGGAAAAAAAAACCAAAAACAACCCTAAATCCAAAACCAACTCATGCTGGCTGCTTTGAGCTCCTGAAACAAATCATGGAAATGATAACAGAGCAAACTGTATTCTTGAAAAAGAAGACAAATAACACTGAAAGACAGAATAACAGCATCCCTACTGGGTCAGACCAAGGGTTCACCTGGGCTAGTATTTTGTGTTATTAGAGGATCTCCAGGGAAACTAGGAACAACACAAGCACACATGGTGTGTTCCCTGTGCTCTCTCCCAACCTCCCAGCTGTTTTCAGTTCAAGAGACTTCCTGAACCTGCTGTCATTTCTGTGTGTTTAATAACCCCTAGCAGAATTCGCTTCCAAGTACCTGCTCAGAGTGTGGCATAATGAGTATAGAAGAGCAACCTTAATCCCACTGTTTGTGGTGTTCTGAGTGGCGGATTTTGAAACTCAATCCTTTTTATGTAGGCTTAAGAAAAAAGATTTTTCTTTCTTCCAGCCATACACCTCTAATGGATTTGGATGTCATTCCCCAGCTCCAGGAACTGACGTCTTTTCTCTTACTTACCTCTCGAATCCCTGAAGTCTGTGTGGCTTGGAGGGTAGTGCTTGCAAAGCCTCTCCATTATCTGCTTGTAGTGCATAAGCCTGTGTAAAGGTCTGAGGAGGAAGGTATTGAGAGGCAAGTAGCAGACTTTCTGTAGCTCAAAATCTCTGCAAAAGGTCTCTAGCTTGCGGGAGCTCTTGATCCCATTCTCCAGCTCGATTAAAATCTCATTGTGCTTTCGCAGGTGAATTGTCAATTGCTTTTATGCGTGAAAGAAAAGAGGAGGCTCTTAACAATCACTGAGAGACATGACTCAGCCCATACCTAATCCAATAACACATCCAACTAGCACAGCAGTGGGGATTTTGCAAACAAAATCACTGTACAACACAATGGTTCTGATATTCACTTGCCAAGGAGAAAAGGCATTACTCATTTGAAATAGACACCCCCACCCCCTCTGCATTCCCGGGAAAACTGAAGTACACAATTCAACAAAATTAACTCTCTTATCGGTGAGAAATACAAAGGCAAGAGGATGACATGAACACAGCTCATGCAAGTAGGTGCAATGGAGACAGCCAAAAAATGTGAATGGGATTTTCTAAAAGGATGAAGGGATTTAGATGCCCCAGTTTCCCTTAGGTGGTTTTGGGGAACAGAGATGCAGGCAAATGGACTTCTGGCTTCTGCTCTCCTCTTATTGATGAGAAGTTGCATCTCTTGGGAAAGTCAATGAACACAAAAACAGAGGCATTGCCCAAAAGAAATGGGTATGTTACAAATTCTTCATCCTTAGACTACATCCTCTTCTCCTTAGTGAAGTCTCTAAATAATCCCACTGGCAGCAGGGGAGCTGCACACCAGCAGTGAATGAGGTTTACATTAAATACGTAACTCCTATTATCTCAGTATCCCAGGTATTCACAACTCCCCCTTAAAACAGTTCAGCAGTAGTTTATTTAACAATTTATGCAGGGAATTAATTGTGTCTTGCAAAATGCAAACTGGTTCTTCAGGATGCACAGAGCTTCTCTGAGCAGTCAACTAAAGTTTTCCAGTAAATGGTAGAATATTAAACAGCAGCAAAAAGAAACTGAATGGACTTGAGAAGAAATTCTGTCTTAATCTGAAGTTTGTGCTTTTTGACACATTTCCAGTCAACTCTCTCTCTCCTGTGATTTGTGACATGTTTACCAGAAACATACCTTCCCTAGAGCCAAGCTGCTTCCTCCACACACTGCATATTCATTTTACAAGTCTGTAACTCAGGAAAAGACACAGCAGAGCCTCTGGGCTGCTACAGAGGCTACCCATTAATTACTTTTCTTAACTTCTTTCCTATGTTAATTAAACACGAAGCGTCAGTTTTCAGATCTTTTAACAGGTCTCATGATAAATAAGTACAGTTTTTACTAACTTTATTTCTGTTTCTTGTGCCATTCTTTTAAGTTAAACTAGCTTTTTTCTCTTTACTCCACCTATCAATTGATCAGTGGTGGTGGATCTCAAAGCAAATGAAGTAAAACCCTTTAATGGGAAAGGGCTGCCAGGTCTGTTACAGTAAGGACTGTACACTGCCTTCAGACTAGTGACCCAGAAGGACCTGCAGACAGCAAAGGACACGCAATTTAATGCTGCAAGATACCAGGAGCAGAGACAAAGTCTATCTGAAGTTCTTTGGTATTCTCAAAACTGTGAAGAGCTGCATGTTTCTTGAGAGCAGAGACGGAGGTAGAAAAGTCCCCTCTACATTTCTTCCAATGCATATGAATTACATCTTGAGGGGAAAAAGCAGTTCCTGGCTAAGTACACTGCAGAGAGAGTAAGGTTGCCTTACTGGTGACAAGGCTGTCTGTGTTGGGGATGGTAAATGAAGCTTTCTGTGCTCCCTTTTTCTGACCTGCTGTATAACCGCTTGTGCGTCACTTCGCTTCCCCGCGCCTCTCTCTGTCCTTTTGAAAGACAAACCGAGTCCTAGCCAACATCTCAGGAGAGCTGTAATGATTAAACTGCCCTTTCCTCCAGCCAAGGACTCAAGGCTGCTCCATTTACTAACTGCAGAATACCCAAGTGGCCATCCCCAAGGAAAGATTTATTGGAGAGTTTCAAAATCACTCGGAGATCCGTGTGCTGAAGGTGAAGTGCCATGTTCTGCCCCACACTGACCTGGATGTATAGATACATTAGAGTAAGGTGAGCTTACATCCACACTGTAAAATCTGTAGAGTTTTCACAGGCTCCTGTGTCTGCCTTCAATGCTATTTTCTCAGTAACACAGAGCATTGAGAATACTGCTCTGGCCAGACTAAGAACAGTTGCAAAGTCTTCCAAACATTACACCTAGATTTATGGTTCATACATGTATTTTTACTTCTAGTTTTAAAGGCATCAGAGGAAATTATTCTCATGATTCAAAAACCTTTCACTTAACTTGGCACTGTAGTGCACAAATATAACTTTCCCAAGTCAAATCAATATCCATCTTATGGTCACTAATCCTGCAATATCTTAACATGAATATTTGCATGAAAAAATAGGCACACTCAGCATTTGAATAGTCTCTTCAGCCACACAAATTCCAGTGCTTTACCTTCTTATTTGAAGGAAAAAAGAACTGGAAATGAAATATTCCTGAACTTTTTGTTTGCTGTTTCTGTTCTCAGGAGAGTGGAGGAAAGGGGTTCAACAATTTAAAATCAGCTTGCAATTCTGAAATCCCAGGGAAATCAACCAAATGCTTGCTATGTCATCAAAGGAAACTTTCATAGCGTAAGCCTTGATTACAATTGCCAAAAGCCAGCACAAGAGGCAACATCATATGAAAATGAAAAGCATACTGAACTTAATCTCTGTCAAAGCTTAGTAGTTATAGGATCATTCCTACCTTCATACTCTGAATGTTCTTCAGCATAACATCTCCAATTCTTTGGTAATCTCCTTTAATGTGAGCATTAGAGCGGCCTTCCCTGTCAGCAACAGAAATTCCACACACTTCAGTCATGCAATAAAACTGCATAATCACTTATAAGCACTGAAACACAATAGCTCATTTCTCTTAAAATCCTGAAACCCATGCTCCTTCGCTCATAAGCTTGTGAGGAGTCTTCCTGACAGACATGTAATTCCCAGGTACAGTACACCCTTCACCCAGCCTGCCTTTCACTGCTAAAACCAGAGAGAACAGGCACTTAACAGAAGGATTAGACCTTTAAAGAAAATTGCTAGCAGTTTTGAACACACCAGAGAAGGCTGGGAATGGTTTGGGGGAAAAGAAGACATCAGAGTCCCATGAGAATATGTGTCCTTAGAGCAGAAGGTTAATCCTGTTCAGATACAATGACTGAACCCCAGAACAGGACCTGGGGGTGTTCTTCCTCTCAAGAGTTTTCTGCTTGTGCAAGGGACAGTGGGGCCAAAAAAAAAAAAAAAAAATTCATCCAGCATCTGGCTTTGACTCATAAGTGTTACATACTGGCAGGAATTTCCATTCAGTATTTCACTTATGGTATTAGAAATGCAAAGTGCTGCCTCCCACCCAGCCAGCTGCACTTCGATGAGTGCAGCATTTGGAGCAACACTGCTCCTGATAAAAAAGATACTCCTGTATCTAAATCCATGTGTGAGACAGGCAAGGATACCACACTATGAGTGAAACCAAACACGTGGTTTTTAAAAACACAGGGGAAAAAATCATGACTATAAGAACCTAACTGTTACAGATCTGTTCCAACAAAGCTATGCTTTTAAAAGAAACCACTAGGAGTATGTGGGGAGAAACACTGTCCCCCTCCCCTTGCCAATTTTATCTTTCAACAAAGAGACGCCATTGATAAACAAGGGATTATTCCATCTTCATTTGAACAACCCAGTTTCATAGGTTGTCTTTAATGACTTCCTATTGTGTTAACTCTCCCAGGCACTCACATGCCTATTTAGGCAAGGAAAAACAGTGCTCATCAAGATTTTTAATGTATTTTTTCTGAATCCAAAGGTTACACTGGGGTAGGAAGCTGGGTTGTGTCAGTGGTAACTTTTATTACCATCACTGTTTTGCAAAAACATTATGTCATATAAACATTGCCACAGTCAAATCATGCTCAAGAAATGTCTAAACTGAAAGTGCAATTTCTGTCGTCAGGAAGCCTCTGTCTGTCAAATCAGACAGAGGCTTCCCCCATGAGATACCCGTCCAGCAGTTCTCCCCACTGAGATTTCCTGTGACAGGTTGTAAATAAAACCTTCCAGCCACTAAAGCTCTGCTCCAAGTGGTGCATATCCAGGTGCTCCTGATTGAAAACTACAACCACTTGGAGACCCAAGGCAGCAGCCCCACACTGGCAGGAAGCAAGGGAAAGCCAACCTGTGCCCATGAAGCCAGCATGCAGCATCCCCTCCCAAATGGTTCATGTTGGGCCTCTACACACAAGCTCAGAAGTGTCAAAGCCAGATGAAATTGTGCTGCTGCCAGCAATGGAATGGTATTCAGCAATTATCTCTATAAGAATTCTTGGTTTATGTGTTATTCTCTCATTCTCTGGCACTGCCTGAATCCTTTTTCATGTGTCTACATTTGATTTAATCTAATGGACTTTGGCAGTTTTGTACCTTTTTGAGAATGAAATATGTAATTATCTACTTACTGCCAAGATAAATATTAAGTACATCATTACAGACTGCTTTTTCTAAGTAGACAATGCTTTTCTGATCTGAAGGCTACAATACAAATTGGCTAGAATACACAGTGCAAATGTCTTATCTACTAGCTGGCTACTTGGTGGCTGAGCCCAAGCCTACCAAAGTCACAATGAGTGCTTCCAACAGCTAATAATTAATGGGGCTGTTCATGGAACAGTCAGGTCCTTATTTCCTAAAAGCTGACCCTCTTCAGCACCACCAGCACTGACTGCTTGCACAGCATCTCACCACACCAGTCACACACATCAGGAATAGTCCCTCTTCACTGGCATTGGCCACAGACTTCTGGGGCTTTCAAAATTTGCTCTGCATCTTGGCAGAGTGACAGAGACAGAGAGAAGGGGGTCCCCAGAAGCAACAGCCTCTCTCCAGCTGTTGGCTGAACAGTGAAGAGCTGAGTGTTACCAGAGCCCCCCAGCCCACGCCAACAGAGATGACCTGTGCATACAGATGCATCCTGCTGGAAGAAATAAACCCAGGGTTTTCTTAGGAGAAAATGGGATGGCTGCATATTGCTCCTTGTTCCAGGCACTCTTCTTCTTTAGTTATTTATTTGCAGGCAAATGAATTTCCCTTGCAACAGAGATGATTTTCCCACTGAGGATGGTGCATAGGTAGGCTGTGATGTGGACAGAGGCAGGGAAAGCTGAAACTGGGCATGAGGGAACATGACAGTTTCCCATCTGGCTCCTAAAACCCAACCTCCACTCCACACCAGCTCCATGCAAACCCCAGGGCAAACCCTAAGCTACACTGCCATCCTCCCCAGCTCCTCAACTTGCAAATCCCAAGGAAACAAGAAGAAACACCAAGAAAAGAGCATCCAAATACAAAGAATATAAAAATAAAACCCAAACACACAACACATCAGATGATGTCTTACTGCTGCAACAGCCCAAAGCACAGGAGCAGGGAAGAGAGCTCTTCCTGTAGTGTATGTTTTGAATAACAACACTCAGCTTGCTGAGAGGGAAGAAGCTGCTCATTTGTTGTGCATCAATGGCTAAATTGTTCTTCTTACTCCTTGTTTTCACGGGTCACTGTTTGAGCATGGTATCTGTCTGTCGGTGACAAGGGAAAAAACTTAGGGCTTAGGGTCTCACAGCTTTTCATCAGGAGCTGATTTATGATGCCCATCTCCACAGATGTAGGAGCAGCTTTCCCCATGTCCCCTGCCAGAGCCCTTACTCCACTGACATTGTGGGAGAGGTCTAAAGTCACTGAAAGTCATGCTAAAAAATGAGGACGTTATTGGTAATTATAAGATAATTTCTGATTTTTATCCAATAGTCCCTTCCTTTCTACAGCAATGCAAGAGTACAACAGCAAGAAAAGAGAAGACTGGCTTACTGGTAAGAAATCCAGACACAACCTTATATATATATATATATATATATATATATATATATATTACTCTAAACAGCTATCAGCTTGATTTACAGGGATTACACAAGCAGCCCTGTGAGATTTTTGAATTACATTAAGTTCTTAGTGTATATAATTTAAAAAATAATAGAAGGAAATCTCAAGTCAGCCCCTACCCTCAATCAGAAGGAACAGAAATTCAATGGGGATGGTGGAAAAGCAAAAAAGAAGAGAAAGATATCTCAGTAAAGATTTTTTTGAGGCAAACACAGAAGTCTTTGATTGCAGCCCTTGAATTGCAGCCAAAATAATAATAAATCAATTGAAACAAATTATATTTACAATGTGTGACCTTGTGTTACATGCTCAGGAACTCCCTCCTGAATACCATAGCTGGTTTTTAAGTTTTTTATTACTTTATTATTAACTAAAGTTCTAATACTAAAAAATACCTTAAACATTCCCAATTACAATTGCCTTTTAAATAAGAGGCATGTTTTGTAATTGGAAAAGAAGAGCCAGTAAAAGCAAACACCTCTTTCCTTGCTTACGCCCTGATTCTTCCTGCTCTGCCCACTCCAGCAGACTTTCAGCAGTGAGTGCTGCATGACATGCTGCTCAGAGCCTAAAAAATGCACTGCTAAAGCCATCAGCTTCCCAAAGCCTTACCAAGCCCTTGGAGGGTGGGCATACATTTAAAGACTTTGGGATGGCTATCCCTGTTGTGGGAGAAACCCAACCTACAGCAAACATGCATCAGTAATGCTTTTAAATGGTAAGGGATCCGAGCAAGTAACACCACTGCATGAAAATGTGCTGTAAATGCAACAGCATTCCACATCTTGCTGTGGAACAGCCTCAGAGCTGACCCTGGGCATATCCTGCCAGGACAGCCACAGAGACAGCAACATGGCTCTAACTCTGACTAACAGATCCTGGATGTGCTACTTCTCTCCCATCATTTCCAGTTAATTTGGGCGTAGCACGGTTCCAATCCCCAGAGGTACCCAAAAGTGACTTCAGCAATGAAAACTATCCTCTCAAAATCGAGCCCAGTGTGCTGGCACCAAGCCTCTCTCACTGTCTTCTTCTCAGGAATCTGTAGTGCATAACTCAGAGGTTTGTACTGCTACACACGCCTCATTTCTGTACACAGGACAAAGACACTTTTGAAAGTGCCCTCCTCGTGTCTCAGCAGACATGCAGAACCAGCTGAACAGCCAGCACACTCCTTTTGAGCAGGCAGATAAGAACTGCTGCCTTGTTTATATCAACTGTCTATCAGACTGCTCTTCCTGAGCACAAGTATTTCTTCTCAAACAAAAAACGGTTAATAAATCAACATTTGGCTCATCTTCCTACACCTCCCTGAGTGCTTTTTTATTAGAGGTTTTCAATTTTGCTTCCACAAATCCTGACTGCATCTTCTCCTTTCATATGCTAAGGTTAAGAGCCCTTTTTTTTTGCAAATTTCCAACCACACATTCCCATCTGGTAACACCGAGCAGCAGCTTTTCTCAGAAAGATCTGCAAACTAGCAGCTTCTCTGGGAGAAGATGAGTCTCCCTGCACTTCTGGGAAGTACATAACACTTTTCTTTCCTAGCACATGATAAGGCCCAAAACACAGATTTGTACTACCTGATGAGGGCTTCCCTGGGCAGAAACAGCTATCCTGAGTTGCCCCAGCATTGCTCTCTATGCAGCTCAATGGTCAGAAAAGGGAGATATTTATGGTTCTCTATTTGCCACTTTCTGTCATCATCATTTAAATAAATCCATATGGAAACTTGCAATACATTTAACAGGGTGTGGAAAGATGAGCTCAGTTCTTTTGGATGGAAAATTATGCTTGTGGCCCAAATGTGGCCCAATGTTATTAAATGGCTGAGGTAAAAGAAGGAGGAGAACCTGACTCCTCAGATTCAACCACCCAGAAGCTGATGAAGCATGTCACTCTGCCTGCACTGCCCACACCTCTTCCTCCTTCCCATACAATCTCATGGGTCTCGGGAAACAGGAGCCAACCTAAAGTCACTGACGTATACCTCTCGTCTTTTCTCCCAGCAAAAAGGCTTGGGAACTCCTGGCCTTGCTGAGGAGTCCTGGCCAGCATCTGGATGCCCAAGTGCTGGATGCAGCTCTTCTGGCACTTGCTCACTGAACAGCCTGATGTGTGCTGTTCCCTCTCCCACCTGAGGCAGCTTCCTGCTCTTCTCCTCTTCTCTTCCCTTCCTGGGTGAGAGGGCAAAGCCCCATGCCTGCCTGCATCCACCAAAGGTCACCCTTCCTCTCCTCAGACCACATGGCCTCCAGTGGGGTATTTCACTTGCTCCCAGGAACATGGGCAGCCTCCAGAGCTCAGCACAGTTGTGCCAACTGAGGAGATTCATGGGCTGCTTTACTGGCCCTGCAACAGCACAGGCAGGGCTGGAAACGTGGCCCAGAGCAAGGTATCACTCATCTTAGGATGCTGTGCACTAAAACCACCAGGAATCTTCTCAGTTTCATGGCCAGGAAGAAACTCTGGCTGAGAAAAATGCATTGACTGCCTATATTCTGCAGCTAACTATTGGTGTCAGTATCAGTGTATGCCATATTTAAAAATATCACTAGGCCCTGGACACTGAGACATGCTGCTCTTAGGAAATGCAGCACTATAGAGAAAAATGGGTGAACTGTGTAAAGAAACAGATCAGACCTGCCAGAATCTATAACCAGGTCAAAAGGATCCTGGCCCTTAGGATGTTCTGTAGCAAACAGCCTGCCCCTGACTGCAGATTTAAACACTTCAGAAGCCTTCAAGCAAGCCAGAAATGCTTTTAATAATGTACACAACCTGAGCTTCCTCCAGCCAAATAATAAAAGTCTATAGATGTTTTAACAAATTAAAGGCATGGAGACATCTAACAATTGTTATGTGCAATCCCCCTGAGCCTTGTTCTCAACACAGCTCTTCTGCATCAGCAGCAGCTTCAATAGGATGGCAAGGTCTAAGAGAGCAGGGAATGACCTCCTGTTAGATCTTCCAACACGCAGCATGAAGTTTGAAACAAACCTTAGAGAACTGCACTTATGTCTGTGTAGAGTGAGCAGGCTAAATTGCACTTTAAGTTGATAAAACTCAGCATCCTACTCACTAGGGGAACACAGAGGACTGGTTGCAGGAGGCTCTCTCTCTCACAAGCTCCCACAGCACATGTTGGTAGCTAGGGGTTTCCAGCAGCGTGATGAAGTCTACAACTCTTTCATTCAAAGGCCCTTTTTTCATAGGACATGGCACCCTCTGACAAATGCAGAGCAAGTTCATGTCTCAGGACATGAGTCCCACCTTCTTCCCCTGCCTGGAAATTTAAGAGCTGATAGATTTAAATGAGCAGGCTTGAATCCTGCCCACACCTGTGCTCAGCCAGGCCCATGACTTGCAGGGCAGCTGGGAGTGAGCCAGAGCTCACTGCCTTAAAAACTCGTGGGGCCAAAGAGAGAGGTGCCATTCTGGCAGTGCTTTTTGTATTTTTTAGTATTGACCTAAGTGACCTTGACCATGCTGCTGAAGGAATTCCCTACCACATTGCCACCAGCTTCTTGTAGATGTTGAAAGGCTGTTTAATTTTGTCCCTCCCTGTTTAATTAAACACTAATCTCTGTAGGATAGAGTTTATTGCTTGTGGCTTATCTCAGCATCTGTGGCATTATATAGAAACACCAAAACCTCCAAAATAATACCTGTCAGCAAGTCTGCCTCCCTTCCCAAGGCACATATTCAAATCTTCCAGAAGTTTAACAACCCATCACTGTCTACAACAGGTATTACACTGGGTGTATCCAGGCTGTTGGCTGCAAATGAATGCAGGAACATGACTGCTTTTCTGTCAAGTGATTCAGAGCGGCCAACAGAGAAATCCCAGTGGCCTTACACTAACAGTGGAAGGACATGCAATAGCTGAGCTGACAAAATCAGAACGAGGTGCCCAGCTGGGACAAAGTTACCTCAGCAGAATATTTCTGAATAAATTTGGATTGCAAAGTAACTTTGTAGCAGATCATCACTTTAAATCACAGGGTAAGTGCAGTTAAAATATGATATTATAAGCTTTAAACTGAGGTTTACCACCCTGTGAAACTTTATGGAGAAGCTGGAAAACAGAAGGTTTACTCAGCTCTAAAAGAAGTTAAATGAAAAGGAGAAACAAAGTAAAACCAAGGAAAATCTAGAAGCCTAAATACTTTGTCTTTCTTTTAACACAACTGGTCCTTACCTCCACTTACTACAATGTCACCTTTCCACAGCAGGCTGGTAGTGTAGCATCATCCAATTTTTGAAAAACATCACACCTGTGCAGGAGGTTTGCATCCACCTCTAATGGCACCAGAAGGATATAGGGGATATCTCTATTTCAAGTCAGCACCCAGTGAGATTAGACTGGTCTGACAGAGAGCAGAACTTGGTCCTGACTGCATAAATTTTCCTTTTCTCGCCACACACATTAACCCCAACTAGCTGGGGATTAACTCCAACTACTGTTAATCTTACACCAAGGTTGAAGAAACAATCACTATTTTATAACATCTGAAAGAGCCTTCTTGGACTACTTGTAATAAATGCTCCTTAGTGCAATGCAATGAATACCAGTAACAGCCCAATGAAAAAACAGCAATACAGGCAGGGTGGCTGTGCAGCACACCTCTTAGGAGTAACTATGTTAGTTATATATAAACACAAACTATACATATATATATATATATATATATATATATATATATATATATATATAAAATTGGAAGTCAACCAAAGTCCTGGGTGAGGATGTCAGCTCTAAGAGGCAGTACCACATTCCCTTCCTCCCAGATAACACCTGCTAATTCTGGAACTGTGCAGGGTGGGCTTGGACAGCACTAGTCTGCAAAGTGCTGTGCCCTCATTAAGCAATCTCAATACATCACAGGAGTTAAACTCACACACTCTGGAACTGTGTTTTGCTTTTGTTTTGATTCATTAGTTAAAGAGGCACCTGTCTTAATTAAACTGATTAACACCCATTAGGTCTGCCTGCTCTGCTTTCACATGATTTTCATTGTCACTGCTCTAACTGAGAAGGAAAAGCTCTTAAAACCAAAGATAAGGTACAAAAAATGCCTACATAGAGCAAGACAATCTAGTCCAGACAAGTCTAATCAGAGAGAGTAGAAGGCTTCTGCTTATGCTCCTGCCTCTGCTAAGATTTCAGTGGTCAAATGAATTAAGAGTCTTCCAGGGAAGAATTATTCACTTCATAGCTATTTTGTAAAAATGCCATGCTTTACTGTCACTATTATGTTAAGAATAGATAATTTTCCAGCCCAGTGTCCTCTTTCAAGACTTTGTCAATTTGTAGAGTGCTGTGTAGATCCTGTGAGTGTCACAGCTGTGATGCTGCAGAATGAGAAGCTGCTCTGTGAAATCCTCCCAGCCTGTACCTATTTTGACAAAAACAGAACCTGGTCCTTCGCCTCTCCCTCTTTATTACTGTAAGCCTTGCTTGCAGCATGTTCTTCAAAGGAGCTGCCATGTAGAAACACTGACATTTGGCAAGAGAAAGCTTCATCCAGAATTATGATCTCATTTGCATATGTCTGTAACTGAGATATCTGAACAACAGAGTTTGTCAAGTAAACATGAACAAAGCACGGTTCAATAAACCCTGTCTGTTAATAACCAACATCTGTGACTTTCACAAATTAAGCCCTACAGCAGATCACAAGGAGTTATCAAAAAGGGAATGCAAAAATGCTAAATTGCATGAAAGAATACAGATAAATAACAATCAACAGTCTTACCACAGAGCAAGTCTCTGCTCAATTTCCTTGAGAAAACCAGTGTGAAATTTGTGCAAAGGTTCGAAGTTGGAGAAAATTAGATTTTTCAGTGTTTCAGGCATGCAATCCTCTTTACTCACTGCACTCTGAAACCACTACAAAGGAAGAAAGAAGCAAAATTATCAGTGGGTGGAATGCAGAAGGTATGATCATTTTCTGTCTTTATGTACCTAACTTAATACTCCTAACAGCTAAGTTAGCAAGGATCGTATTTAGCTGGCACTAGGAACACAACTCAGACTATCCCTGACATTCCTGTGTGCTGAACTGGTACACTTATCAGAGATCAGACCCTGCACAGCTGAAAAAAGAACTCCCTTCCCTTTTGCCATCACTCATCAAATCCTGAAAATTCTTTTCAAACCCAAACTGGTTAGTCAATACAAACTCAATTTGCAAATGCTGCACATGCAAGAGAAAGAGCATTACAATAGTTGTAAACAATTCAGTAAAAGCAAAAAACACGCTCTGCATTCTCTTTTTGCCAAGTTCCATCTGAAATGCCTTTGGCAGGAGCTGGTTCAGTAAGCACCCACGCCCGTGTTGTTGTGTGCACACAGAGGACATCACTTTGCAAAGTGAGCAAGTGGAAGACGCTGCTATCACAAACTGGAGTGGCGGTGACAGGCACCATAAAGGCTGAAACTGGCTCCTGCTCAGTCTTGCTCCATGTTCTCTTTATTTCACCCTAACAGCCTATGGCTGACATAAAACCATAGGACTAGGCAGCTTGCCAAGGGAGTAATGCCTTTTATCTTCAACAGGGTAACACTGCTCACTCTTTACTGCCCTCAGGGGTTCCAGCTATCTGTGGTTGACTTCCAGCAGTGCCTAGAATGCTGTTGGGACCATAGAAGACTGGCAGAGCAGTCTTGCTTGACACTGCATCAGCTGGAGCTGAGCCAGAACTGGGATAAAAAGAGATCCCTCCCAAGCTTCCCTCTCCCCTGCTTTATCTCAGCACCAAGCAGAACTAAAGTTGAAGCTCATCTACCAAGTCGCAGAATTCATGCACAGCAGTTGTTCCAACTCTGTTGGCTACTTGTTCACTCTCAGTGGCCTTTTGGGCCAGTTACTTGTGGAGCACAGCTGATACAACTGTATGCTAATCATCAGGCCCATCACTCTTGCTGATCCAGCAAATTCAAATTTGCCTACCATAAGAATGAAGGATGGGGTGGAAAATGGGCTTTAGCTCTGAAGAGCTAAAACTTTTTGTTTCTGCTGCCACTGGGTGAAATATCAGATGAAACAAAAACTTATCTGCTGCTGAGACTACAGCAACGACTGCAGAACTGTCCCAGAGAACCTGGCCTCTGCTCCCAGCCAGCCAGCTTCCCAAAAAGCAAGGGTAAGTAACAGTGGGGCCACAGCTACCCTGCTGCCTGTAAAAACCGTGCTATATTGGCTCTGTCTAAGCTGGGGTCTGATTAGCTGCATCTGTCACGTGGGATCCTGGAACAGAGACGAAGCTGAGGAGAAAGTGTGTCCCTGGTTCCCAGCTGGTCCCAACACTCTCCCCCAGAAGCATGTCCTCCTTACCACAACACTCAACACAGGAGTGGGCAATGCACCTCACTGGGTGATTTAAGAGCTGAGATGTCTGGAGCTGGCCAAAATGCCATGGAGGGGTTTGGATCCAGTGCCATTTCACAGAAAAATTGTTATTTCAGACCAGATCTGGTACACATTATTCTCCAAAGTGAAACAAGACTGTTGCTGTGTGTGCAAAGTGGCAGCTATTTGCCTTGGTGACTTTAAAAATCACACTCTGATCAGATGCTACAGATGAATGCCTCATTTAACACACAGTTTCACTTTCTGAAAAAAATCAGAATCATTCAAATAGGTACTCTGCAATATTTCATGTTAAATGGAGGGCGTTTAATACAGTAGAAAACATTTATATGTGCCCCTAAGGAGCTACTTCAGTTTTAAGAGAAATCATTGAAAACCCACAGGCATTTTTAGTAATTATAACCACAAAGCACGAGAGCAAGAAAATATAACTCAAGTGTGTCCCAAGTTCCTCAACCTGATACAGCTTCTTAGTGCATGTTACTAACCACAGAGCAAACCTCTACTCTCTGATTCTTGTGTTACTTCCTCCCTGGAGGAGAACTGCCGTGCACAGCACAGAATAACTACAGTGCAGAATATAAAAGCAGCATGGAGCAATGAGGATGTGAAATGGAGCAGATGAAATGCCACCCCTGCCCAGAGCTTCACGTGGTCTGTGAGTAAGGCTCAAGTGAACATACCGATGTGATGACTTCAAGGTCCTTCAGGTATGTTCGTTCCGTGGTCGCCACTTCTTTAGCAATGAAGTAAGCTTTCTCAGTTGGGAACCTCTGTAAAATGCAAGCACATTATTATTTCCTCTGCTTTTATGGAGAAAGAAACCGTAGATAATAAATCACAAAGAGAGTTACAAACCAGTGACCCTTGCTTGTGGTTATGCTGTGACTCATCCTTGAATGTTCCCAAGCCCTGAAGCCCTAAAAGCAACCCTTCCTAGCAAACACAAGAGAACAAGAACCTTCTGTGGGCTTTTGAAATACTTCTTTTTCTGCCAACGCAATTTCTACTGCTTTGGGGTGCTGATGTTCCTTTCAGTTTATTTCTGGAGCAGGACATGTGAAGTTCATGTAGAAATCCTTTGCAGGCTAAAGGACCATTTAAATCAAGTGCTAAATTTGATAAAATGACAAAAATTTGTGTCTGATTATTGTAAGTTTCTTCATCAGAATGGTAATCCACAGGAAAAATACTTAAAAAAAAATTCAAACCTGTAAGGTTTTCTTGGCTGGGCAACCTAATAGATTTTAGATTAGGTAACAGATCAAAAATTTCTTAATTCTGAAGAGCCAAAGTAACACAGCTGGTCGTCTTCTGTGTTGCTCAGGAAGCAAAAATTAAGAAAAAAACCAACCATAGATATTTTTCCTTTGTCTCCTCCTGGAAGATGAATGATGCAGTGCCCTGCAAAGGGAGTCTGTGTGGGCATTTCGCAGTCAGAATGCACCCCCACAGGATCCATCATCAGCTGGTGCACACAGTCACTGGCTACTTCATCTTGGACTGGCACAGAGAGTCCTGACTCTATTAACATATCTTCGGATTTTCTTCTTCTCAAATTTCTTTTACACATCTTGCTAACTATGCACAGTGGGGAGAGACATCTTCCTTACATAAACTCCCACTTCCCAGCAAAGGCATCAGAGTTTCTTTCTCCCTCCTGAGATGCTCTAAGACAAGGAGAAAAAAACGGCCACAGAAGGACAAAAGGAAGCCTCTCTCACCCAGCAGCAGAGGAGGGATGAGCCAGCAGGCTCAGGCAAACACTTTATCTTCAGAAAGCAGTTTTGGATGTGATGCTCCCTTATGGTTTTGCTGCAATGATGGGTCTGAGCCAAACACTCCCAGCTGAATGCTGTAAGCTGTGGCTCACAGAGAGCATTTTTTACTCCCACAACCAGATGCTCCCAGTGGTGCCCCCAGAAGAGACAGACTGGAGAGCCTGGGTTAGCTACTCCCACACAGGCTCAACACCGTTCCTCTTCATCCTGTCACCTGTAAATTTTCTCTGCAGTAAGACAATGGAGCTGACTGTTTTGTTACAACAAACTACCAAACTCCACTCCTTAAGATTTATAGGGGATCCCATCCAAACAAGCTCCTGAGGTTGCAACCAACATGAATGACCCAGATTTATCACAACACATCAGAGAGAAGAGAGACAAGGCCAACTTCATTTGCCTTACTTTTCTTTTGACCTCTTCTTCATCATCAGCCCTGATACATGACGGGTCATTCAGCAAAGGGCTGACCAAGGGAGATGACTGCTTGGCATCAGGGCTCAAGTTTGGAGATAAAGTCATATTTGCCACTGATGGTCCTCCTTGGGAATTGATGGAAAGCTCTGAAAGGTGAGGGCTGCCAGTCAGAGAACCTGCTAAGAAAAATGATAAAACAGAATCAATTAGGACAAGCTTTTTCAAGAAAGCACCACAAGGAGTTATAATCTTAAATTGCAGCGTGTGAAATTATGCTACAAGACACAGCCATCAGGGTCCTCAAACTATCCCAAATGGTCCTGAAGTCAGAGGAACTGCATCCACTTGCTTTCACCATGGGACTGGTTAAATATCTTCTAGCTGATAAAACTGGCTGAATTTACTATCTCTGAAGGGAAGGAATCAAGGCACAGCTGACTGAGCTGCATTTCTTTACTGTGGGAGGGGTGAGGCACTAGAACAGCTTGCTCAGGGAAGCTGTGGCTGTCCCATCCCTGGCAGTGCTCAAGGCCAGGCTGGATGGAGCTCTGAAGCACCTGGTCTAGTGAAAGGTGCTCCTGCCCATGGCAGGGGGGTTGGAGCTATCAGGTCTTTAAGGTCCCTTCCAACCCAGGCCATTCTATGATTCTAAACATCAACTTAATAAAAAACATTTCATCATTTTAATCCACTCTATAGAAGAGAATAAATACAACAATACAGTAATCATTTCAGGAATGCCATTTTTCCCAGCAAAGCAGAACTTCAAACACTCAAATCAGTACTTCATAGGGAACTACAGGGTAAGTTAGTACAAATTTATCTAGTTGAGGTCTAGAGAAAAAGGATGACTTTCTACAGAAGTGTTGCTGCTAAGATCAGTCAGATCTAACATGAAGGGAGAAAACTACTAGTTCCCCAATTTCTACACACAACACGAGTATGTATATTATACCTTGTAAGTCTTTCCATGCTCCTCTGATTGTTTGGGATGGAAATGCTAGCATTACATTTACATAAGAAAAGCAATACTTTTAATGCACAAAGCATGACAATTTCAGATTTTCACAGATATAAAGTCCCATTTCATTTTGGATTAAAAATATTAAAGAATTAGACAATTGATTACACTTCCATGGATTCATTTATGCTAGATTAAATTACTGAAATTAGCATTTTGTCTTCTGGGAGGCAGCCAGATTAATGACTGCACAGAAAGAAAGTTTGCCAAAAATGCCCAGTCTTCTCCCAGTTATCCCCTCCTCCATACATCTGACAATCTAAACCTGTTTTAGAAGAAGAATCTGTCATGTGGAAGAACATTAATAGTCTGTGCCATTTTGGCATCATACATTAAAATCCAACCAAAAAATATGTGACAAGCTCTTGACTACCACAGCTAACAGGCTGTCTAAGATGAAATGTAAAACATATACATCGCCATAGATAATTAGGGTCAAATACAATTTACTATCATGTGATTATGTCCTCCCTAAATTATGATAGGTAAATGTTCCTGGTGCTAGAAAACCACAGCTGAGAT
This sequence comes from Taeniopygia guttata, assembly GCF_048771995.1. Lineage (NCBI taxonomy): Eukaryota > Metazoa > Chordata > Aves > Passeriformes > Estrildidae > Taeniopygia > Taeniopygia guttata. The sequence goes on along the minus strand of NC_133024.1, from coordinate 76,425,886 downwards.
ACTCCAGTAAATATAATATAAAAGAAATATAATTAGGCCAGTAGTAGAACCTATTTATTTTCTGGAAGAACTCAAGCTTTATTGCTAGAACATGAATGTTTTCCAGTTCCAAACCAGTTCACGTTTAAAAATCATTCCCTTGAAAAGAGAAGGAAAAAACAGCACAGTTATCAGTTTATGTAATCATGACAGTTATGTAGCCTATTAAAAATCAAAGTCAAAGCAGTATTTGTCTGAAATAGAGGTCTGTATTATTACAGCTAGCAAGAAAGGATTTACCAACAGTTTCACACTAAATCAATGTTCAGTGAAATTTGAGAAAATGCCACAGCTTGTTACACAAATGTCAATTTTATTGACACTAGCACACAACTGTATACAGTATTTTCCAAAGAAATGGAATTCATCATTGAGAAATAGTGAAACAGATTAATAGCAAGGTTGTAAGGTTAGAAGTACTTAACTACATTACAAAAGACATAAGAAAAGTGATATTACCTCAAATGTGGAAACAAAGAAATTCTGGCACTATGCCTGTCATACGACAGCGAATAAATGATTTGCACCTCTGTGAGAAGTTCACAGCATTGTAGTCTAGGAGTTAAATAGCACCTATCTGTGATAGATAGATATAGATATATTGACATCTCTATCTACCTATCTATAATCCTAGATCTAAGCTCTGATGTACTGTAATTTTTATCAGTACAACTCAAGTATTTCAAACTACAAAATATCAAAAGGACAATGAATTAGAAAGATGCCCTATCTTACAGTTGGAAGACATTAACCTGGGAAAAGTATTATGGAAAGTATCACAAAAAATGTGCCTGGTGGCTCACAGCACTGTGTATACACCAAACTGATAAAAGACTTTGCATGTCAATGCATCACTGACATTCTCAAAGTTATTTTGCAGCAAGCTGAAATGCCACATCCTCCCCTTTGGTACCAATGTGGGCAGGAGAAGGGACCAAACCCAATCACCATCACCACCTACAAGTAAGAGCTCAGTCAGACCCCACCTGCCAATACACCGAACAAGTGAAAATTGAAACTAGTTTTAAGAAAGTGGCTGCATTATGAAAGGACCTCAAAATATCCTTACACTAGTACATTCTGGGGCCTAACACAGCCACAGATACCAACACACTGCATATTGCTCTGGGAAATGTGGGAAACAAGTTTGTTTTGGTGTGAAAATGTCAGTAAGCATGAAGAAACAAAAATGGAGGTTCTCCCCTCCCCCATCACCAATCAGTCAGGACACGTGTCATGCTGATGGGTCATGGCAGTGCTGCAAAGTGACTTTCTCTTTTCACAGAAGTGAGGAAGAAATAACCTGAATTAACAAAGTGTTTCATCTGATCTCCTGCCACAGAAGAGTATATTCATACAGGCTCTACTCATCAACTACATACTGCAGAATATAAACAGAAGCAGAAGGGAGAAGACCAATCCTATTTACAAGGTACTGAAATCCCTTACAATTCACCCTCAAGGATGCATGGACTGACAGGCAATTATTAGCATGTCATTTGCCAGATAGCAAATGCTACTGCACACTGGAGGCCTAAATGGTTTGCAGCTGGTAACATAGAACTGTCTTTGCTTGTACTTCAAGTGATTTTTATTTAGATTCAGAATTGGGCCATCTTTCAAATTTAATGAAGTCAGCTGTATACACACAAACCAAGAGAAAGCACAAAAGAATGTTTATCTGAGGATTATTTAAGTATATACTAAAATTACATCCTTGGAGGAATGGGTAGGAATCATTATGCATGTGCTTCAATTATTTTCTAAGTATGGGTTTAAGAAGAGAAACCAACACTGGTTTATGACAGTGGCAAGTAAAGAGAATGCACTTTACCATGGCATGCCAGATTTTACCATCAATGCCAAAATACGTGGAGAGGTTCTTTGTTCCACTGACACCAGAGAAAAGTGCTGCAGTAGATAAGGTAACAAAAGAAGCAAAACTTGATTGAAATCTAACTTGGGTAAAAAAAATCTATGAAATGACAATGGCATTTTACATGGCCACAGGACATAAAAAGTATGGGTTATCCTCCTAGCTTTACACGTGTCTCAAATCACTCCCCACCAACATACGTATTCCATGCGCTACACAAAAAGAAGCCAGTAGCTAGAATCAAATACTTAATAGCTACACCTTTGTCAAAATACACATCAGTTGCTTGCTGCAGTTTGGGGGTAGGAAGGCATGGAGTGCTGGCAAGTTGTGGGTGCCCTGCTAGAGAGGGGCAGGCCAGGCTCTGCCCTTGGCCACCAGATGCCATCCATCCCACTCACTGTACCTGTGATACTCTTGGCTCCTGTCACACACAGCTGTGAACCCACAGGGGCTGAGGGTGGTGCCTAAGGAGTGTTGCAATGAGTGATACTGCTCTAAACATGGCTCATATCAAAGGAAAAACAGTTAAAATCAGTACTTTCCACATGATGAAGGAAGTATCTCCCAGAGGTCAATGCACATCATATGTGGCCTGAACTGCCTGCTGCCTCTTTGTTGACTACATTGGCAGCATGAGATGACATGAAATCCCTGGTTAGAAACTAACCTAACACAGGAGAGCTCCCTCTTTGTGAGGGAGACAAATGGGACTGAGTGTATCCTGAAGATACTCCTCCTTCACTCATTTTCTCCTGAAACTACAAAATAACAAAATCAGGCCATTTAGTGTTCTGCATCTGCTTCAGAAGAACAGATCCCATTCATACACAGTGTTTTTTAACAGAGAAGAAGAGTACAGCAATGTTAAGAAGCCCATGGGAATGCTCCTTTTCTGTGGAGTACCAAGTAGTGATAATGACTCAATTATGGAAAGTGAGAGAAAACATCAACCATTATTAAAGGTGACTGAAATTCTGCTGGAAAACTTCATGTACCACTTAAGAGCTAACCAAGTCAGCTCTTGAGAATTTTATTGTTCTCAAGGTTGTTACTGTTATTTAGAAATTAAAAACATACTAAGAGCCAGAAAAGCACCTTGCTCAATACCTGGAATGTTGCAGGACTTATTCTCTCTTACTTCTGCTCTATGGCCTGCTCTGCAGTCAGGCGAGGCTTGTGACATGCATATCCCAGTTACTCAACTTGAATGTCAGATCGCTGTTTTCTAAACTCAAGTCTGGCAGATGAAACCCAAGTTGTTTTCCCTTTCTCCTTGGCATTACTGAGCATATAACTTACACCCGCTCTTTAATAAGAAAGTATCTGACAGAGCTGCCACTGCTGTGCCCACACAGTCTAGCTTAATTTTCCATTTTCACAGTGGTTGCATAGCTCTAATGTGCATCTAAATGTTTTGGTCAGAGAAGATACAAAATGACATGGGAAGAGAAAGCACCAGATGAAGCAGCTGGAGTTTTCATATGCACTTCACCAATCATTAAAGTACCTTAGATTGAAGAAGAGTTTAATAATGGTGTCCACCCCTTCTCTCCCCAGCTCTGAACCAGGCACAGTCATGCTGCTGAAGAGCTATGGGATGGAGATTCTGCTCTACTCTCCCTCAATGTAAGAAAAAAATCCCACTGACTTCCACAAAATCTTGAGGGGAACCAGTTCATCAAGCTGCACTTCTCTTCCCCATTACAGGAATCAAGCTGGAGCAGTGGATACAGTTTGTTAAGTTTGAAAAGTAGTTACAACAGCCATAAATGAATGTACAAACATCCCTGAATACAGTACCAAAGATTTTGAGGAGGAACAGGAATTAAAACCAAACTCGTGAAGAAATCCAATGTCACACATAACCACTAACTCTGCCTGGCTTGAAGAGGAGCTTGAGAGGAAGAAAGGTTCACTTTGACTTCACAGCTGCAAAATGCACGCCCACAGCTGTGAGCAGAATTTGGGAAAATGGTGCACCTTCTCAATGAACCAATTTCCTCGTATTTAGGACAAAGCATCAGCCAGCAATTGGACAGAACAATTAAACCAGTGACAGTTTTACAGCAAAATACCAGTTAGAATGAGTAAAAGCCTTCAGGTACAGGTGAAACTAAAAATAATAATAAAAAATTTCCATGCATACACAGTTAAATGGCTTGACATGCTTATAGTCTCATCAAGCTTGGTGTTGGTTAAGTAGCCAGCGACCTCTCCAGCTGGTAAAAGTCCATGCTTTATTGGTGTACTGCAGTATTAGACAGCGGTGAGTGTGAAATCAGACAGTAACTGCTGTTGGCCTACATCAGGGTCTACTCCCATCTTAAGAACAAAGAGTGAGCATTACAGTCTGGGGAGAATGCAAGGTCACTGGGCATCAGTCCTTTGTCTAGCCTTGATCTCTCCAGACAGAAATAGAGCGACCTATAGAAGGTTTTCCGTCTGTGCCCAGGGTTAGGGTTAGTTTGCTTTTGTTTGCCTTTAAACCGACACGACACAGTGCTACAGCAGAATTGGAACCTTCAGCCCCCATGTAAGCTCATGCCACAGATACTGTCCATTCCACCAAGACACCTCCCCAGGACTGCAGTGATCCTGCTTACGAGCCACGGCACCCAGCCTGCATTGCTGGGTGCAGCCTTCATTAGGAAATGAAGGGCAATCTGATTGTGCTCAATGAAGCCCAAATGCCCTGGAAAAGAGACCTTCTCCCCTCGCTTCCCTCTTCTCTTTTGCTCCTCAACATGGTGTGGTTTCTCAACCTGAGAGTCACAGCCTGGTTTTCATTAATTCTGAGGAGAGGACTGCTCTGTGAGGCAGGATCACTGTAACAGGAGGAATCAGGTAATCGAAATACAAAATAGGCATTTCTGCAGTAAAAGGACATTGAGACAGTGCTCCAAACAATGCAAGGAACAGAAGATATACCATGCTTTGAGGATAGACAGAACATTGAAAAGGCTTTTTCTCCCAGAGAGGTACATGCTGACAAAACAGTGCATACAATGAAACAAAAAATGTTTCTCTTTAAAAGGTATTAAACAAATGACAAAAATGAGAATGAAGTCCCCAGCACTGCCAATCTTAAAAATTAATTTTTACTATTGAGATTTATTTTTAAAAAATCTATGCATGTGCACACACAGAAATCAGGAAAGGGCTGGGTAAGTGAACATTGTCAAGCTCATGTACATTTGTTAGTGGGCCCAGGTGATTTTCTTAGCAGGAAAAGGGAAATACAAGGATTCAGCTTATCAAATATTTTTAAGTGCCTCATGGAAAAGCAACAGGCATGAGCTCTAACATTCTCTGAACTAAACAGAAAGAACTACCTCTGATCTTGCTGAAAACCATCAAAGGCAAATGCCTGTGCACTTCTCAAAACCAGATTTGCAGCATTTTAAAGAAAGCATCTAATCTAATTTTAACAAGCTTGAAAGCTCTTGAATCAGAAAGCATTAATTTTCCTTCAACCTTCCATGCTCAGTCAGTGACAGCTGTATCATTACTGCCTTTAGACTTGATTTTTATCAGTGTGAACTGTAGATTTTTATGGTTCTTTTAGGGGCCAAAACTTTACCAAAAAAAATCATCAACGAAAATTACACCTTAAAACTCTAACCATTCTTGAGCAAACTATCTACCATTATGTCATGCAAATTTATGATCCACCTAAGGTCTTTACTCCCTTTACTGTAATAACACTACCATTATTTACATACATATTTGTGAAAAACATGCCTGTGAATACATTGCTCAGCCAGGCACAAAGGATTTCCAGCTCTCATTTAAAAGAAAGTGCTCACTGCTTTTAATAACAAACAACATAAACCAAGCTTATTCTACATGCTCTTTATAGAACACAGAACAAAAGACAAAACACTTGGTAAAACTGCTACATGTCACCCAAACTAGAATTTTTGCTCATATGATGCCTTTGATTTTTAGGTAGAAAATCTATATTTAAGAATATTAATGGCACCACACAGCCTAACCATAGGGAGGAACACAGAAGATAGCTTTACTCGGGATGCACATGTTGCACACAAATTATTTCCCTTACAAATAAGTAATTAAGATATGTGCCTCTGTCTAGGCATACTTCAGTAACTATAGAACTACAGAAACAGAAGAAGAAAGATTTTGCTGATGTCAGTTTCCTAGGATTTAAATTTTCTGCCTCTCTAGAACCTGACAGTATGGGCAAAAATTCTTCCTGAAGTAGCTTGACTGAAACCGGAGTCCACTGCTACTCACATTTGAGAAAAGTTACACACCAGTCTGAGCCTTGGGTCCTCACGATGTTAACACTGTGCATCTGCCCCTTAACATCAGAAGACCCACAACCATCACCACCAAGAAGCAGACACCAACAAGCAGCTGGATTTCTGAAAATAGGACTCTTCTCCTACCACTTGTGTGGTAACAAAATAAAGGCCTACATATTAAAAATTGTTCCAGAAGATTCAATTTCCCTCATATATTTAGAGTTTCTCTTATTTTTTTATGAAGAAAAGGACTGATCTGCTAAATGAAGAGGAAAGAGACGAGCTAAAGTATGCAGAAACTGCCTTAAGAAACTACACTATTCAGAGAGAGAGAGAGAGAGGGGAGCATTATTGGAAGAATAGAAGAGATTTTGGCTTACTTCACTTTATTACATGCTTGAACAGAGAACCTCTTTCGTTCACATTCACTGCTCTTTCCAGCTTGGTGACAACCATGCTGCTGAATGTCAGGGATTCTCCAGTGATCCACATTTCTGTGCACAAGGCCGTGACACCCAACTTCCTCAAACATGTGTAGAAGTCAGGAAAAACTTGCATTGGTAATTTGTTTTTCATCATTAAAAGTTAAATTGCAGCAATTAAAATTTAATTCTAAAGTTACCTCAGACAGCAGTCTAACAGCTCATTAAGACAAATGAGATTTGTTAAACAAACACGGAATTTGACAGAATTTATAGGTCAGGCATCCTTTTTTCTCTTAAAAAACTGTTCCAGAAATAGACACAGTTCATGCTAATTGCATGTAGATCATATCAATGAGATCTGAATCACTGGTTTTACCAAAATTCAAAATTGGGTCTGCTTCATCAGTTCAACTGATAAACATAATAAAACTACTGGAACTTGAAACTCTCAGAAAAAGAGTGGAAAGCACATTATGCAAAAGGGAACTGCAAATAAATAGGGCTAGATATTTTTTGTGTGCTTTAGATATTTTTAATTCTTCTCTTTTCCTTGTCTTCCTGGAGCTCCCCAGAAGAAACTTCTAGTGATTACAGAGATTCTATGTTTGTGTGTTTATCGTGGGACTGAAGAGGACAGAATTTAAAACATCTCTGCTTCTTAGTGAAGAAAAAGAGGGCCTATAAACAGCTTTTAGATCTGTCTCACCCATTTTCTATTTGACTTTCTCTGGTCACCACCAAGTACTTGCATGTACAGAGAGAGAAGTCAGAACAGGAACTTCTGGCATGAATGCCCTTGCTTCAGAATGAACAGAGCTTCAACTAATAAAAGCCTCACTGCAATAGAACCCCAAAAACCTGTCCTACAAATATTCAGGGGAGAAAATACAGGTCCTGAAGCAGTCTGGTCAAGTAATACTAGCCTCATTTAGTGAACCAATTCACAAACAACTATTTTTTTCACTCTTTACTGGGTTCTACTGATTACATTCAACACTATCAGTGTTGCTCTGTGGCGAAAATTCTTTCTAGTTTTGCATGCCCGTTAATCTTGAAAAAAACTAATAGACTGATACAATTTTTCAAACTATTGATATGCAATTCTTTCATGATGCTCATCTGCCTATAACTCAGCTTTGTATAGCTCACATAAGGTAAATGTGAATACAGAAAACCTAAAAACTTTCAGTGACATGTTGATATTTTTCATCTACGGGAATTTCTCTTCAGCTTTTCTTTGGTATTATTTGTATTCAGTGTGCAATGGTTAGTGGGATGGTGCCTGTTAGGCAGGCTATGAGCCATGGTGAAATGGCAGCACTTGGTGTAAATCATCTTCAGAGAACACTCCTCTCTGCCATGCACAAGGAGTATGTTTGCTAGGGGATACGGACATAAACTGAAAACAGTGCAGTCTAGGCCATTCAGGTATAAAAGCTCCATACCTGGAAGATCCTATGTAGTTCTTGGCTTCTACAACAACTTGCCACTCTCCATCTTTCCTTCCTCTATTTATTGACAAATTTAATATCCCGGGTCACTGAGGAAAACTAGATTCTAGAAAAGACTGCCATGAAACAAAAACAAAACCAAAATTTCCAGATGATCCCAAGAGGACATCACAAGTTTGAGCCGCTGCTGAGTAGGAGAAACCTTAAAATTATCTGACATGACCTTTCTACTGCCATTGTAGAGGATGGTTGATTGTGGTCAAGTAGCTGGAATAGGAAAGAATGAATCAGATGGTCTTTTATTTAGAGATTGCCTAGATCTGCACATTATCATGGACAAACCCCTAAACTGCACTTGCAACTCACCTCCATATTTATCCAACTACATGGACAGAGTTGAATTCATCAACCCAACAAGAGGCTTCTTCCACACCCTCTGGAAAGACAGGAGATGGGTGATGCAGGACTACACAGTTCAGACTGGACATAGCTGCTCAGTCTCACTGGGACTCATCTGCCTCATTTGTACCAGCTGCCTATGGATATCTGGGCACTTGATGAGTTTGGAACTGAAAGTTCATTATTGACAATAAAAGTTTTAGAACGGTGAATCAAAAGTACCATCAGCCACATTCCAAAATCTGCTGGAATTGGTGGGAGAATCTGTTAGTTACTCTGTCTGTAATTACCTGCTATACTTGAGACAAAGTTATGCTTAGATCACTGCTGTTGTCCAGTGTATTCAGATTAATAAATGTTTGCAACAATGAACTAGAACTGGCAAGCTCGTCTTACCATAAGCACTTTGTGAGCCAGGACAAGAATTCCTCCATCTCATCTCATTTGCAGTCTTGCCCTAAAGGTTTCTGTTCTTTTCTGCAAGGTCCTTTTGATTGTCCCACAGAAACAAATTCCCAGATGAACTCTAAGGGGCCTGATCCTGTCTGAAAATGTCAGTTTGAAATTCCTTTGTCACTTCACCATTCTTGGCAAGGGCTCAGACATGAACCACATGTCTGGTGAAGGAATTTGGCCCACAGACTGCTTTAATTACAACCTTGTCTGCTGATATTAAACGGAGCTTCACTGGCATTAGAATGCTGCAGAAGTAATTAATCCTAAATGAAATTATTTCCTATGTAATTTATAAGCTTTACTTCTTTTAACTGGAAGAATTCCATGTGTTAAAACAACAACTACTTAAATATTCAAAGCTGAAAAAATGCCATAAGACAGAAAACTCCTCATACTGCATTTTTGAGGATAATATTGAAGTGGGAAAAGCTGTTGAGATGCTATATTAGCAACTAGGCTAACTCCAGATACTCAGTGGGTCTGTTCTTAAAAAGTTGTGAATTTAGCATCTTCGTAGGCATATGAGAGAAGAACCAAGCCTGGAAACAGTATCTGAGAGGATGCAAAATAGCAAACACTACTTATAAAATTTTATATTCACTTAAATCCAAAGTGAATATTAAATCTATTCATAATCTTTTTTTAAGTAGCAGAGATGACTGTAAATCCTTTTGTTGAAAATCCATTACTTGAATTCTAATTTTACTGGCTAATGAAGCAATTAATTCATCTGTCCAAACTGCTATTACTTTACTTTATGCCTACTGATACTTTAGCTGCACCAGCAATAAAAAATAAATCAAAAGGAGAGTCATGCACCCAATTCCCCATGCTCACTCTATTTGGTGATGTGAGCTTCAACTACTTATTTCATCTTATATATTGTGAACTTCAAGGCAATTATTTTACAGCTATTCTAAATCCAAAACACAAACCATCCTCTTTTAGAATCATATACAAGCAAGCTTCTCCCTAATTATCAATCTCACTGTTTGTAGACTCATGCTTTTAACTACAGGAATAAATGCGAGTATTCCCTGTCCCCAAAATATCAGTATCTAAAGAGATGCTTAAAATCATTCCTGTTCAAGAATGAAGTATCTAATCTCTAAGAAAACCAACACTTTAAAGGAGATGAGAGAGTTGATACTTATGTTTATACAAAGATATATTTTACTTTCAAAACAGTAAAGTATATAACAACACATGTCTAGCTACTATAGGTATATTTTTAAATATCCTTCACTCAGATTAAGTGTGCATAGACCAAGGCATTAGAAAAATTAAAAAGACTTCTTATTTTATAATTTTTGTAAAAACAATCTTGAAAAATTTTATATTGTCTAAATTTACAAAGTCCCGTAACTTTTTCATCAGTAATTATGTGAATGGATTAATCATTGCTGCATGCATGAACTGATGCAGATCACTGGGAATGACCTGCAGTTCAGTCAATGCTGTTGTTCATCAGTTAAAATTCTGGGATTTATTTTCATTCTTCCACAATAAAAATATATAAAAGTTAAAAATAAGGCCAATTATAAAGAGCACATCCTGTCTCCCAGCTCTAGTAACTGTAGAACAGTTTCCATACAGAGGACCTTTCATCTGGATTTTCTTACTTAACTTGGAGAAACTAACATCAGATTTTATTTGGATACCTTAATTCTCAATACTTCTGGCCAGTGAAAATGAAGTATACACATAATTAGTCTCTTTGTCCTTCTGCCCAAATCCACTCTATGGATAGAACAATAAGACAATCACCCTGGAGCACTGTTACTCCTACTATTCTCTTGTCAGGGGATGAAAAATTTCTGAGGGGCACTACTATAAAAGTAGCCTATGACAGAGTAAGAGGATCCTGCACAGATTAAGATTTTTTGTGATCAAAGCAAAAAATAAAAAATCCACTATTTCCAAACCACCCACCACAGAACTCTGATGTCTCTACAATAATTTCACTGAAAGTATAAGCAATTAATAGAATTTCTTGCAATATATATTAAACTGATAAAGGATAGAAAGGATTGCCTTGCGAGTAATACTCAAACCACTCTTCATTAGAGCTGTTTCGATCAAAGTTTTTTTTCACTTGAATTGTATCCTGTTATTTTCCTTGCACAAAGAAGAGTTTGGAGTTTCAAATTCTCCATCACCAAATAAGCCTGTTGAACCCACTGAAGAAAAAGACAATACTGTCATTTTTCTTGACAATACTGTCATTTTATACATGCCTGATTTGTACCCTCAGTTCATCAGATTATAAAATGAGTTATGAAGAAGAGTAGACCAGACACATTCTTGCTATGAAAAAAGTTTCCAGCATATTTCAAGATTTCAATAAGTCCTGGTCTTGAATATCAAGCTGCCTGCATTTGGCCGCAATTTTATTTTTTTTTTCTCCTAACTCTGTTGAGGCACTCATAAGTTGCTCTCTTTGCATGAGAGAGAAAAAGATTCTAACAGACATATAAAAGAGCACAATGTACCTACTTGATTTCATTGTTTGTTTTGTTAAAATAACTAGTCAAATATCAAAGCTGCTACAACATATACCTAAAACAAGACTTCATAAAAAGAAAAGGAGAGTGTATAAAGTCTTAGAGAGGTACCTAAATCAGTAATAATTTTCCTCTCCTCCTGCCTTTCAGAGGAGATGCAAACTGTTAAGCATCATTGAGACTTATTATTGTGTTCTAGCATCCTTTCCCTCTGGCTGGCCTGTACAACAATAATGTCTGAAATAGCCCACGCACTGAAATTATCACCAGCCACTCATCATGAGCCCCAGGAGGTGCAACCACTCCAGTGAGCAACCACAGTAACCCTGGTCTCATACATGCTGGTGCCTAGCAGCTGAAGACCTGCACACCATCTTCATCACTGAGGCCAACAGACACATCCTCCTCTGCCTCCTCATCAAGCTGAAGGCTTCCAAAGGAGTACTTATTTCTAGGCATGGGAGAGGAGCTCAGCACAACGGGGTTTCCAAACACCAGGGGGTGAGTGAAGGGATTAATGACTTCTGAGTCAGAGTCACTGGATTCCGTCCCGCTGCTGGTGGAGCCCTCCATCATCTGGATTGCAGCCATGTGATCCATCATGCCACTGGCACGCAGCGACTGCATCACTGGGCTCTGCTTTGACTGTGCCCCACCTGGCACACCATTGGCCATCATTTTGCCCTCTGGAGAAGACATCTTAGCCACCCCACCTCCTTTGCAGTATCTCTCTGATCTATACTCCTGCCCAGGGGTTGAGGATATCTGGCTTAGGATAAATGGATCTGTAACTGATTTATTGCAGAGGTTATGGGATTTCTGTGCACGAGGCCGTTGAGAACCTGGAGAATATCTGCAATACCCATGGCAGTTAGTGGCGTGGCTGTCCTCCTCCCCAGCCCTCGCCCTGCAGCCATGCCCGTTTTCTGAGACGTAACCCTGAGAGCCAGCTCTACTCAGGCTCATGTTAGGGCTTGACTCTTTGCTACTGGGAGCCAATGGAGTGGCCAGGGGACTACGGCTTCCCGGCCCTCTAAACATTTCGTCAACCAGAGAGCTATGCCTTGGCATCCTGGGGCTTCCCCCAGTGTAGAAGGAGAGATTAGCTGTGTTATCATCAAGGAACTCTTCAGAGAGATACTGGGAAGACTTTAGAGAAGCTGAGGAGTCCCTGTATCTAGTTCTATTGCGATTTTCATCTCTGTAGTGAATATAGGCACCACTGGTCAAATCACCCTCATAATTGTCATTTGTTTGGGAATATGACCGGGTTATTTGTCCTCTGAGGAGATCATACTCGCTATCTACATCACTGCAGTCAATGAAAGGAATGGAGGTGCTGCTGCCATGAGCAGCCCTGGAAGCTGGACCTGTGCTTGGCTGCTGTGATTGAGGTCTGTTCTGCTGCATCTTATCCTTAGCAGGCTCCTCTTCTTCCTCCACTGTTGAGACCACTGCTCCATCCACCTTTCTGCCTTCCTTTGGACTCTTCTTCAAGGAAGGGCTCTTGTGCTGTCCAGTGTCTTCTGTTGAAGATTTCAACTCCTTCCCCTGCCGGCAGCTCTGCACTGCTGCAGCATCATTGCTGTCTCCATAGGCTCTAGCACTCTGCAAAGATAATAGAGGGAAGGCAAGGGGGAGACAAAGGGAAAGACAAAAGGGGAAGGAGGGTGGGAGGGGAGAGGTTTGGGAGGGATGGGAGCCAGAGGGAAAAGGCTGCATGTAATTATGCACCAGGATTTCACATCTGCAACAACATAGGAGTCTCTTGGAAAGAAAAGAGGGAAGCCGCAGTAACCCAAGCCTTAAAATTAATTAGAATTAAAAAAAAAAAAAAAAAAAAAGAGGTTTCTGATCTTGAAGAACAGAAAAAAACATAGGCTAAACAAGGGAAGAGAAGGCAAACAATTCAGTGATAATGTAAAAAGGGGTATTTGAGGTGTTTCCATGCTCTAAGGCAGCCACTAACACTCTAAAAGCACCAGCCTGTGCACATTATTCTGAGAAGTTGGAGGAAAATATAAAAACATAAAACAAATTCTGCACAGCCTACTTAGATACACCAAAAAAGTCATGTGTGGGCTTTTGAGCACCCTACATTCACTCCCTGGAGCATACCTGCCACTGGTTCATAGGCTGGCTTTTCTGCACACATCTGCCCAGCAGCCATGCTCCATCTATCTGAGCTTGTCTCAGCAATATTAAAATGCTACCAGCTATTTGAAATGGGATCCATCTTTAACAAAATTCTCTGAAGTTCCTAAATTTGCAGAAAGGGGAGAGCCTGTGAATATCAAAAGGATGTGATGCATGGAAGGTGAAGGTTCAGGTAGCATTCTGGCATTAACCTAGTAGCTTGCTCCTGACATTTTAGGCACTACTTATTAGGTTATGTGATCAAAGGGTCATCTCCACAGACACAGATGAGCAAAGAAAACACTGGCAAATGGAGAAACCATTTGGTTTCTCCAACAACCAAGTCAGGAAAATGAAGCTTCCTGACCAGTCTCCTCTGAAGGCTGTCCCAGGAGAGCCATCAGCCCATGTTTGGTGTGTTTGGGATACCAGTAACTGGAGAAACCAGAGCCAAAGAGTGGAAGAGGGTGAGGCCACTGGCACTGTCTGTGCCTGTGGGAGTGCTGTTTTCTGTATTTACATGTGTGGCTATGTTTTCATGTACTGTAAGTGTGCATTCACGTGGGTGCCCACAGTGAATACATGCTTTAGTACCAGCTGGACCTGGGAACATGCAGCTGCTGCAGCCTCACCCCTAATGGGGTTTTGGACTTGTGAACGCCCAGCACATAGCAGCTGTCAGCATGAGATAAATACATATGGTATCTACCAGAGCTAATGGCTTAGAAGGCCAGAGGTGCAATCTTTCTGAGGAAATAATTGTTCTCCTCCCTGGTTAACGCTAACCTAACACCTTGAAATGGGCAACCAAGACCTCTCAGCAAAGAAAAGTAATTACACTTTCCCCAGATGCAATAGCCAGCTACAACCAAGGACCCCACCAGCAACACTGAGGGCTGCAATTTTTCACATGGTCATTAGTACAGCTCAGACAAGCTCACTATTTATATTTGTCTGGTTGTCTGTAAGCAATGCTGTTTCACTCAGCAGAATCTAAAGCTTATGACACCCAGGGCTCCTTAGCTTCCAGCTAAATGGTAAGCAAGCAGAAAACTATGCTCCTAGGGTTTTAAAACAGCAATCAGTGGAGGGTAATCTAACAAGAAATGTTTGAAAGGATTTCATTTCCAGGGTTTCATCAACATCACTGACTTGTTTTGGCACCTCTGTATGCTGTTCTGAAGGCTGTGCAGTCAGACTCCTGATGGAATGAATCTTGCTGTGTTTCCTGGAGATAAAAGGAAAATCACATAAAGAACTATTTCAGGGTTTTTTTCTACAAACAGGAATCAAGAGGCATGCTTTTAAAACAAAACCTTTGAATAATAGCTTTCATAAAATTTTGCTCCAAAACAGATTAACATTCCTCCTTTCTGTAAAATTTTAATATGTTGTGTGTTGCAAACATACCACTGTAAGAAAAGGGAAAAAGCACTGAAGCAAAAATGGTCTATCAGGTAAGTATGAATCATAAGCAATGAACTATTGTCATGGTCTTTGTGGCATTTTGGCCATTACTTTCAGCTCACCATGAGCATGATGAGTTCAGACAGAATAGGCTCTAGCAAGCTAGAAGACTTGCAGTTTCCCTGGAGACCTCTCCCTTGAGCTTGGCTGTACCTTTTCTTACTTTCAGTTTTTTTCTGAGCTGAGTATGTCTGTACGCACATATTAACCACATCCCAACAAAGAGGGTGCAAATCAAATTGGGAGAAAGTTACCTGTGATAGTATGATGTTCATTGCTGAAAAACAGATTGAAGACTACTGATTTTAAGTGAACTATAAGTTATGAAACTTCTGCTAAAACATGCAGGACCATGGGATGTTACACATGTGATAAACAGTCAAGCCAGCAGAGAAGGAGTTTTTTTCCTTGGACCAGTGCCAAGATCTCAGACTGTAACTTACTGGAAATCATTACTGTTCTTGGATTATAACATATTGGGAAAATAAATTTATTTCCTCTCACCTTTCAAACTGCACTTTTTTGTGCCCTCCTTCTTTAACATAGTCAAGAACTTGCTTCTGAGTCCGACCACTGGAAGAAAACCACAGTTAAAGTATTTAATACATCACCTGACCATCATAACCTGTGGGACTCAGATTCAGTCAAAGAAAGAAACTGAGAGTTTCTAGCCAGGCAGACACCTGAGAAAGAGCTGGAGAGAATGTAAATAATTCTTTATCTCTCTTGCTTTTCACATTGTTTATAGTTAAGTTCTATCACTGTGCGTCAAGCACTTTGCACCAATGCTGTGAATTGTTTTCACTTCAGAACCAATGGATTTGGTCTTCACGAAGCTCTGTATAAAAGAGCAGTGTATTTTGAATAAGTCAGAGTTTTACTCTCAGCAGCCTTCTGAGTCAGAGTCTTCTCATTCCCATCGGGCCTCGACAGCGACAAAAACCTTGTATTTGGCTTGCATATTAAGTCACAGCAACCAGAAAAGTATTTGTCACTATCATCAGAAACTCAGGTTAAGATCATCCAGAAAGGGATCTGGTCAGATACACACAGATTGTTGCCATTTTGCAGGTTACTTGCCTCCTTTTTTTTTTGCTATGGAGCTACTTTTTGATGCCATTTTAGAACTGCTTAAATTCAGCTTTGTGGGCCCTATAGGGTACTACATTACTGGAAAGTCACTACAATGGAAAGTGAAGCAGCGGTTAAGCTTTCCTGCAATGAATTAATATATTCCTGAATCCTTTTTAGTCAAATACCAGCCTTATCTGATGTTAGTAAACCCTGGAACCAAGATGAAAATCCCGACATCTACTTCATTCCTTGGTTCCTACTATAAAACACATCTTTTCTGCAGTGGTTTAGGCTGGAAATCCCTTTCTACCCTTCTGTTACAGGGTGTGAAGTAGTGAGAAAGCCCAGCACCTTTGTCTATTGTGCAAAGCTATAAACTCCAAAGCAAACTGAAAGCAGCACAGGAAACCCACATCTCAAGAATGCTCAACAGAGAGCTAAATTCTTCCAATTCATTAGAGGTTTTCAGGGCCTGGAAAAGGTTACTGAATGTAGCAATACAGATCACAGTGAGTGGAGGATGTAGCCAAAACCTGCTTTACAAAGCCTGAGGTAAATTGAATGCACCTACAGTCTTATATTTACTTCAGGCAGAAACTTAACAAGTTGTAGTTTGTTTACCCAACATAGGTCCTTCCATCTTAACTGATTTACTTTGCAAGCAGCAAAGAAAGTGGAAAGAGAGTCAGAATGGTAATATATACACTGTGTTCTTATGCAAGGCATCTAGAGTGCATCATTCATCTCAGCAAAGAATGTTTCTGGCTGTATAGCTCGTATCAGCTTCACAAACAAAATAAACTGTATGAATAGAAGGATTTCCCCCTGGCATACACAATGCAATATCTACAGTAATGCTTCTGCCAGTGTAATGAGAAAAAAAAAAAAATAAACCCAACTATTGAAAGCTTTCCTACAGGTCTAACAATATCACAGGTATACCTGCTCTTAGCAGAGGTGATCATCTCACAATAAATCCTTTGTGAGCATAAAGCCATTGCTTTTAACTACACAAATATGGGTATACCACAGGGACATGCAACAATCTCTACTCTGATACACAGGAAAGACCCATCCTAGGAGCAGAGGCTTCAAAGAATCCCCAGAGATTGCTGGCTAGGGTTGCTTAGGACACGGATGAATTTTCTTGTGCAAAACCAGGTGGACCCTATATACTTTATAACTTACCTCCAGAAAGCTACTTTGCAACAGCTACTACAAAATTAATCAGGCTTTTACCCCTACAGTGTTCTTTGCATTTTCTGGCAGAGAAGATGCAACGGAAAATATAAAGTGGCAAACTACAATGTAAAAAAGGCAAGCTGAAAAGAACAGGTTTAATCCTAGACCATTATGGATGTGATTTTGAAATGGAGAGGCAACAAAGGTGGAAAGAATGCACATCTTACCTGAACCTAAATGAAGAACCTCTAGAAAAAAGAACAGGTTTAGGCTTTGGTTTAGGTTCCTCAAAAAGCCTGAAAAAGGCATGATGCTCCACACAGATCTTCCAGAAAGACTTGCAAAAATCTCGACTGGCCATAAGGAATTCCAGGGTGTCCTGGAATGAACTCTGAAAATTGGGATAGCATTTGCAATGTAAGCTGGTCAGCAACATAGATTAGAAAAATGCATTGACAAATCAGGTGCTATGCTAAAAAAAAAACAACAAAAAGATAAAAAAAAAAAAAAAAAAAAAAAAAAAAAAAAGAAAAACCCAAAAGTTTAAAAGTTTCTTCCCAACTTTCTGGCTTTCAGGCTTAACAGGCCCTATCCTTCTAACGTTGAGACATCGCTGGTCTGCCTGTCAGTATCAAAGCTATTGCTCAAACTTCCTTTCACTGACAAATATGACGAGATAAAGCAGTGGTTTGAATGTTAATGAGAAGAAATTGATTATATGCTATACCTTAAGAATTGATGATACAGTACCAGAGTTGCAACCAGAAGGTGACTCTGGGACATTCTATTATGATTTATTCAGTTTACATGTCCTTTGCCAGGACTGCTCACCTGAGATACCAGGTTGATGTGCACAGTACCAACAGTGAACAGAAGCAACTAAAATACTCATGAGCTGATAATAACCGTGTGTCAACTGTGAGTAGAAATTTACCAAATAACCTTTTGTCAACTTCATCAACTCCTAATAAGGACTTACGTTCACATCAGGCCGTAGTTTGATAAGAAAACGTTTCCTCTTGAAGCTCAGCTTTCGAACCTTAGCCCAGTTGAAGGCATTGATCTTGGTGTGACCCTACAGAGAACAAAGCCAGCTGGGTTTAATCATTCCACAGCTGAATGGAAAAATCTAAACCACTAAAGAAGCTTGTCATAAATTAATCATCTGTTCACTTAACTTGAAATGATGATATTTCTTATAACTCATCCTCTTATAATGCAAACCATAAACATCTGGTACAATGACTGAGGGCAGGCACTTACAATTAAATTCTTGCAATACAGGACTAGTTACTGTGGAAATATCCAACCCAGTATCACTGCACAAGACATGGTGGACCAGATTTTTCTATCTTGTGCCACTATTCAGACTCAAGATTTTCTGTGGACTAAATCCCCTTCCAAAGGTGTCTCACTCTATTTCCACTAGTGACAAAGAATGCACAGAATCCAGACACATCACCTCACTTTGATGAAGTAGATTTTCTCCCTCTTTTTACATCTGCAGGGCAAAATAAATATCTCTTTAAATACTGCTTAACTGTGAAAAAAAACAAGCAACTGCAGGTTTTGTATTTGAAGTATAAAATACTGTACATATGTTGACCTTTCATAGGGAGAATCAGAAGCAAAAGCAAGCTAAACAAATTTTTTGTCTCTGAAGAGCCACAAAATTATTTTCTGGGAAAAAGCAACCAATTCCATTAGCAAACAACAAGAAGGAAATTATCTTCATAATACTGCAACTCCCAGCCACTACATCATTAGCCCCTAGCCTCCAGAAGTTTCATTTTTAATCTATGTCAGCAGGTGTTGGAGGTGTTACGTTAAAATATTCACTACAGCAGTTTGTTCAATGAAAACTTCAATACAAACATTCCTAGAGCACAACACAGAAGTTTCAGAGTACTAATACAGGATTGCTAAAAGCAGAAACCCACGTTTATTTGGGCACCATCACCAGACAGCTGTAGGAGTAATGACAGTGTAATGATCTCTGCTAATTCAACCAGCTGTCTAAGAATCACATAATTAACCTACTTAAAATAATCAGCAACACTGACACTGATTTCTAAATAAATGGTAGACTTTAAAATAAGTCTTGACTACAGCTTATGCCATTTGTGAGTAAAACTTTATTTTTATTGGGGTCATTCTAATGAGAGCCTCATGTTTCAATTTCTATCAGTTACAACCAAAATAAAAATAAGAACTTAGTTCTTGACCTATGAAGTGGTTGATGGAAGCCCTAAGCCTACTGACAGTCACCAATGGCTGAGCAGACTCCAGCAGGTCAGAGCCCGATTTCCTTTTCAGCATTCAGTCTTGGAGCTTCACCCAGTAAAATTTCCAAACTTTTCAGAAACTTTAACAACAAAACAAAACTGTTTTCAAAGTCCCAAACACATTAGGTCGAGCGGACATGACCTCTGACGTTGACAAATCAAGCCTTGAGCCATCAGCCTGCAGCTACACTTTACAGAAGGGTCTGTGTGCTGGGACTCTGAAGTCCATGCTGCTCTCTGTGGACACACACTTTCACCTTGAAGACAGCTTTAATTTACAAGGTTTGGCAGCTCATTAATTCAGCTGATGAAAATGCTGTGGGAGAACAGGGGAAGGACCTGAATATACAATTGCTTGAGTTATGTGCATTTCTAACAATGTCCTAGTGTTCTCGTATCAACCTGTGCTTCAGTTTTGGGGTTCCACTACCAACTCATTTAGTTGATCAGGGATCTTTTTTAATTTGCTGCCCTTTTTTGGCTTTTGTTTAGTTGGGTATTTTTAAATCTTAGAGATTTGGATCAAATACTTCTGGGCTTGTTTGTTGCTGTTACTTTTTTTCTTATGAAAGGACTCAAAGTACTTTGTAAGGCTGAAAACACTAGTATTTTAACTATAGTAAAACAGTTCAAATGAACAGTCTTTTTGACAACTGTAAAAGGGGACATTTTAAAGAACAGCTTATTTACTGTTTTTAGCATAGAGCCAGGTGAGCATCTAAAGTGAAAGCAGCTGTCAGTAGCTGACTACCTGTAGCTTCACAATTGCAAAAGCCAAATTTGTTATTTACATAAGGGGAACTGCAGAATGACAATTTGACAAATTTACTAATTATGCGTATTTATTGAATATTTACTAGACTGACTCGGTGAGGAAAGAAATAGAAGGAAAACAGTTTGGATCTTTAAGGGAAAGAAGTAAGATCGATGGATTCAGCAAAGATACAATGGCCGAGGCTGGTCCAGAAAACTGTAAAAACTTTAACAAAGTAACACTACAGAGAGCTCATATTTACTGCCTTCATCCTTCTGCACGGACTCCAGCTGTCTGTTGTTTTACTTGTCTCTGCTTCTCACCCATTTAACGTGCACCATGCCTGCAAGAATTATCTGCTGCTACATGTAGAAGTCAGCATGACCAACCTGCAAATCGTGAGCCATGGCTCAGTTTGCACCTTGAACAGCACATTGTGGATGCAGATGGAGCTCTAGACAGTGCATTCACATAAGGTAGGAGACCCTGGAAGCAGAGGACCCAGTGCAGCTATAACAAGTTTAAGATCATTCTTAGAAAAATTTTGGAAGCTCCTGCATTTTTCTAACTGAATACTTGTAGACCTGGCTGAGTTCCTGAATTCTTACTGCTGTCAGAAATCTCTCAGCTTTATGAAGTACAAAATCACGTCCCGAGCGGCTCTAACCTGAAACACCAGAATGCCTGTGTTGGCAACAGCCAGGTTGATTTTTGTCCCCTCCCTGTCCTTGGCTGGATGCAAGCGTATCCCGTACATCTCCAGCCGACGGGCAACCTCCAAAAGCTGGAAGTCAGACTCTGCTGGTGTCTGTCCCCTTGAGAAAGAAAACAGCAAACATTCACAAGCTTGTCACACCTTTTAATAGAGATCAACAGGTCCTCCTGAGAACAAAGAGACATTTGATCAAAGAGACTGAAAACTGTCAGAGGTATAATTTCTGTATGGTTTTTCTACATCCTCAGACTTATATCCGCTAGAACAACTTACTCTAAACAAATATCAAATAATACATAGATTTTACAGTCTATTATAACTTTTGATTGCTCCAATTCTGAGTCACCTGATATAGCTAGATTTTAAACCATTAGCTCTAACAGAATTTACTACCCCCCCCTTTGTTTTTTCCACTAGAAGACATGTCGTATTCCTAAAAAAATAATGAATGGAAGCATGCTATTAATTGTAAAAGTGATTGTAATACCAAAATGAAGTAAAACAGAAAACATGAAAACCTTACCATAAATGTTGTGAAGCCATAAGCATCACCACCATTAATTGTGATGAAATTATGCAAAGCTTTGATTATTACTGCCATAGAAATCACTACCACTCACCTATTACTCAACTTAGCTCAAAAATGAAACATCTTGAAGTGTTCTTGACAGCTAAAAAATACTTTTCTAAGCCTTATTGGTACTTCTGTTCACTGTCTTCCTTGTATAAGTCTTTTTTTCAGACATTAGGATACCAATTTCCATCATCATCTTGGATTGTCTTCCCCCAAATTCATAATTCTGTAAGCACTCTGTGCTTTTCCCAAAACTATCACTAAACCCCTTCTTCAACCTATCTAAAAATACAGCATGGAAAGGTTGAAAGGCAACATTCAGTGTCCTTGAAACCAAAGGACTACTATCAGAAGTGCCTGACTGATCAGCTGTGACTTGCAATCATACCTGCATGCACAAAATCAGCAGTAAAGCATTCTGTATGAAATAGACTGTAAAATAACAGCATGCTTGAATGAATATTGAATCAACTGTGCTCTAAACATCTTGTTATGATGATGGGAAAAAGGCAGGAGTAACCTTCAAAAGTTCATAGGCATTAGCAGTTTCTGAGAAGCAACCTTTGAGAAACTCAGAGGTCCAAAGCTCTTTTGTACTTCAGATCTGGCATATATTTACCATTACAACTACTCTACAGCAAAAGAAGGCCAATAACAAAACCATAAAAGTCTTACATGTGGTTACGGTGAAATTCCATTATTTTGTCTTCTAGTGCTTCTTGATGAGGTATATACTTGTTCTTCGCTAAGTGTTCACGATCTATGGTTTCATCAAAATCCCCAATCTCAGCTGTGGAGAGTTTTAAGAGGAGTCTATTAAAGCACTATATTACATTTGAATAATCTGGTCAATCCAGAAGACCTGGACAGCTGGGAAGAGAAGCAAACATAGTTCCTTGCAACCTGTGCCATGGTTTTATGATTCCGATTCCCACTACATTATCTTCCACACATTACTCTCTTCTCCTCTGTGTTAGTACTTGATATGTGAGAAGAAACCCCAGGATTTCTCCCGTCTACCTCAACTAAGTAAGTTGTTGGATGTCAGCTGAAGAGGTGACTTGTGTGGGGGATAAGGGCAGGGGTAACAGGGAGGGCAGCACTAATTGAGCAGAACTCATCCATCTCTCACACTCTCTCATGGTGCTCAGGTGCCTCCCCATGAAGCAGCCAAGCACTGGTTTGCTCTCCAGGCTCATGTCCCACATGGTAACCTTTGAGAGAAAGTCAAAAAGATGGTTCTGTTTGCTTGTTTGAACACTAGCTTGTAATCCATCTCATGGGATTATGAAACATTTGTCTTCCTCTAATTCTGCAGCAGTTTGAGACACATTCTGTCTCCCTCCTCCTCAAAGCTGCTCCCATCTGCTGCAGTTATTCAACACCGTGTGTGCAACAGTATGGCACACCCACCTTCCATTTTGCAGTCCATTCAGTGAAATTCTCTTATTTTGGCAGGTGTGGGGGTGAGGGGCAGGCAATCTATCTGTGGGTGCCAAATTACTATCTTGTTGCCTGCTATTCTTGGAATGTCTCTGAAAATCTTGCTATTAGTTTTTTCACTGAACAGGCATAGCAGCTTCTGCCTGCAAACCTGATGGAGTAACAGCAACATCGCTGTAACAAAGGCTGCTGCCTTGGTAACGTCATAGAAATTAAAATACAGTGCCCTCAAATTAAATGCAAGATGCAGTCAGACACTTTTGACCCAGGGTATGACAGACCCATGCTCAGATACACCTGCTTCACCCTCTCCTCAGTTCTGCCCATGTAAATGAACCCTTGATCCAGTTCTGTTCAAACTAAGTCTGTTCAAAAAAGGAAAGGTTTAAGATTGTACTTATAACACTGTATTTCTGACAAACTGGAATCAGATGGACTTTAAAGGCACCGGGGAAGTAATAGCCTGTGCAGGCATTGAAAATGAGGAACCAAAGCATCTGTGAATGACAGAGCAGTAGCTTTTTTGACCCAAACTGCCTGCAGACACATGATGACATTTTTTACTTTGAAGGTCAGAGGTGGAAAAGAGTTGAAAACTGAGACTGTCTGATTTAAACCCCCTCATTCACCCCATCTGCTCTCAATCATTCCTTAAAATGGTAGAAATAGTACAGAACCTTTGAGAATTTCCCTTTTTAAAATTGCCCCGTTTGTCCCCATCTCAGAAACAGCTCTCTGCTTCCAGTTGTACTCATCCCAGTCTCACAATTCTTCAAGGTCTGTTCTTAATCTTATCTCAAATAAATGGCAAATTTCTGTTCTTTAATGAAGCCATAAACCCACCTAAGTTTGCAACTCCTCAAATAACATGAGCCTGGGTTCTTCAAAATGCAGTTCAAAACCCCCATGGTCTGTGTACACACATGAGCTTAACACACCTCCTGTAGGGCTTTCTTCGGAGTCAACAGTAGAGAAGACACTTTCTTCAACTCTACATGATTTTTAAAATGTTCCCAGCATTTTTCAACTGCTAATCCTTTATCAAAATTGTCTTCCTGGCTTTCAAGTTACTTCTGAATTTGTTCTCTCTGACCTCGTACTCAACAAGCTTTTACTTACTCAACAAGCTTTAACTTACTGCCTTACTCTCCTTTTCCACCTTGAATAACTTTCTAATAGTATTCCATCAAGAATGAGAGGAAGTTATACTGCAAATATTGTCAGTCTCACATGCAATTATTCGTTTAAATCTTTTCATGTGATTTAGCCAAAGACTTTTTTACACTGCTGATGGTTTTTCTCTTACCTGGTGAGTGCATTACACCAGGCTGTATTATGCTGCATTAGCACTTCTGGTATGTCTAATGCTTTGTATTTCAGCTCTTTTCCTCTTACAACAGAATTATAGAATTGCTTCATTTGGAAAAGCCCTCTAAGATCAGCTAGTCAGTGCTAACCCAGCACTGCCAAGTCCACCAGTAACCATGTCCCTGAGTGCCACATCTACATTTCTTTTAAATACCTGCAGGGATGGTGACTACCACTTCCTGGGGAAGCCAATTCCAATGCTTGAATTTCTTATTTCCATGAATAAATTTTTCCTAGTATCCAATCTAAAGCTTCCCAGGTAACTTGAGGCCATTTCCTACTGTCCTGTCACTTGTTACCTGGGAGAAGCAGGTGACCCTCACCTGGCTACAGCCTCCTGTCAGCAATTGTAGAGAACAATAAGGCCTCGCCAGTACTCCTTTTTGACAGGCCACCTCATCTGCTCCTAATAAGACCTTTGCTCCAGAACATTCCCCAGCTTCCTTGCCCTTGCCTGGACGTACTCTAGCACCTGAGTGTCATTCTGAGGGAAACAGAACACAGGATTTAAGGTGTGGCCTAACCAGTGCTGAGTACAGGGGGACAGACAATGACAGCCCTGGTCCTGCTGGCCACTCTATTCTTGATACAGGCCAGGGTGACATTGGCCTTCTTGGCAACCTGGGCACCCTGTGGCTCATGGTCAGTCCATCTTCATACTTCACACACTCACTGTAGTGCACTGTTTGCAGTATCCAAGGGTCCTCTCACTTCTAACACTTCATACAATGCTTTTAAGATAATTTTAAATCAAATGCAAATAAAAAAATTCATTCTGTAATATACATGCTAATTTAGCAGAAACCTATTTGCTGTCATATTGTGATTTTATGATAAGTAACAGTATATAACATTGACATAAGCCTACATACATAATATATGGGCCTCCTGGAATCAGATATTCCCCATGGAAACCACTCAGCACAGCATTAGTAAGACATACAATAACTAACCTGCATTCTCAATCTTTCCCTTTTGATACCATTACTCTTATCATCGGTTTACTCTGATTTTTATTGCACACAAATACATAATATTTCGTTTATTATTGAGAAATAAGCCAGAGACAAAGACAACCATGCATGTAAGATACAGCTATAGACTCTTACCAGATAAGTTTTTCACAGAAAAATGTTCATGAGACAAAAGATGGACAAATAAAAAGAACAACTGCAAACTTCTAGCAGAGTTTTCTAGCAATCATAAAGCAATACTTCAATGAATGAGTGTCTGCTCCTCAACATCTTTCTTTGGTGCACAGACATTTAGTAGGAAAACTCAGCCTCCTAGAATGCATTTTAGCAAATGAAATTCAATTTCCTCAAATGATCAAAATTTTTTGTATTGCCTGAGATTAAAGACAGTTAGAACTAGCTTAACTGAGAAAAGAAATACAGCTGGATTGCTGGACACTGTAGCAGGAAAAACAAGAGACAAAAACCTCACTAGTCAAAGATTTTAGTTTTTTAAGTCTGTGCTGCCAAAACACTCAGTTTTAAAATGGTATGAGGACTACAGAATTTCACAGAATTTTACTGCTACTCAGTCACACTGGTCAATAATGACCATAGCAAACAGAACCACTAAATACCTGCCCTTCCAATATGAATCAATGAGAAACTAGAACCCTAACACTCTAACAGACTATGACAAAGAATCATGAGATTTTTCTGCTCATCTCCAAAGAGCTTCCAAATGTCTTTGTTGACTGTACTTTCCATACAAGAGCATTACAGTGCACGTACACAATAGGGAATTGTACAAGGACCATGCAAAACAATGTCTATCACAAACATTATACTTGCTGCTAAGTGGTTTTTCCTAACGTTATTCTCAAGATGAGTATCCATAAAGTCTTGCAAGGGAAAACATATACTGTCCTTCAAGTGATGTGGAAGCTAAAAGAAGCTTTGATGTCATGAACAAAATTAATGTATCATTCTGCTGGACAGTTTTATTGTGCATACTTTGCAATTAAAAAAAAAGGGCTTAAAATTCATTGTTTTCTTTTCTTCCCTATCAGTTTCCTCTTAGGACTGTGATTTAGTCTGGCATTCTAAGCATGTTTATTTACTACATTCTCTAGACAGCATACAGATCTCCAGGAGTTTTAATATCCTACTGACATGATGCAAATTATAATAAAACAGGATTTCAGCAGAATTCAACATGCTTGCCACTGCCCGCAAAGTCTACTTTTTAAATTATCTTTGGCAGCCTATCAAATGCTTTGAAAATTCAAATCCAGTGATCAGAAACTCTTCTTTATTTGAAACAGTAAATTATCTGTACTTGAATGCAATTTTACAGAACTACAACAAATTGTCAATATGGCTTAAACCTTTCCCTACAGCATCTACAAACAGGTGACCCTGCCAAGCCTGTCCAACCAATCATACTGTTTATCCTTCTGGAAAGAAGAACAAAGGGAACTTACACTGTACTATATGTGAGATTAGAAGGGCAGTGCTGGTATCATTACATGTTAGCCTTCCCTGTGCCAGGTCCTGCTTCACTTGCAATGCAAATAGGTACCTGCAAAACAAAAGGGAACAAAGAGCTACACAAAGCAGGAGGGAAAGAGGGGAGAGTATTCCAACCTGCACACACATTTTGGAATCAGCAGAAGTGATCTGAATTACCAAAGTTTAGAGGGTAAATAAAACACAACAGATACTGTATTACTGCCATTAGAGCTGTACATGGTGGCTGCTTTGAAGAACCAAGATATCTCTTTTCCTCTCTTCCTCCCTCTGTTTGGCACCAGAGCAATGATATATGACAGTGCTAGAAAACGTGACAGCTATTAGGTATTTAGCAAGAGATAATGCAGCTGCTTCTAACCACGAAGAAATGACAGATAAACCAGTGATTGAAAGTTATCAGTAGGTTCTTGTAGAGAACTTCATATACAAAGTGAACTCTAAACTTCCACCTTGGCACTCACTAGGGAATGAGGTACAAAATCTTGATCAAACAACTCTATCTAGCTCTGATACCTTTGTGGCCCTAATATATGCACTGTCCATGTACCAGAAATTACTAACATTGCCTCCAAACCACTTCAGCCATGCAGGGCAATTCTACACTGCCAGCTTAAATGCAGAGAGAAGAGAATTCCAAGATATTATTTCGTCATTTAAACTTCTTTTAGCTTTAACAAAAATTGGCTTAATTCCAATCAGTATCCCATTCATCCCTCAAAAAAAAAAAAAAAAAAAAAAAAAAAAAAAAAAAAGCTAGCAATGGGAATTTTTTCCTACAGCTGGTATGAAACCTGAAGTGGTGAGACACACCTTACAAGCCTTCCACTGACTGCAGCTGCTCTGGAGAACTCATACTAGAATCTCAATAATTTTAATAAGACTAGATTTTAATAGATTTAGACAAAAGCTCTCATTTGAACAGTGAGTTTCTGAATGAGAAGATGTAGGTACACTAAATGAAAATCGCAAGTTGATTTGAGGAGTATGGAAAGTACTTTGTGTGTACATACTGAAATAATACAGCAGACCTACATAACATCCTTTTGAAACCTGCAGACATATGTATACCCATACAAAATTCACCCTGCAGAGGAACACAGTACAAAAATGTTAGAGTCTTTTCCTCTTCAAGTGGTGAAGTAGTTCCCAGTGGATATGCTTTCACATCCTACACACTGCTGTGTATATATATTCAAGTCCTTTAGCATGCATATTTGAAATCTAACAAAAAAACCCTCATTAGGATTAAGAGACACATCTCCAGGTACAGACGGAGATCACCAAAAATTAATTTTCCGTTCACATACTAAGAAACAGATATGCAGAATATCTGTCCAGAAACAGAAATGTTTCATTATTAACATCCTGTTGTGAGTTTTCATTCATCCCTTAATTTTTTTTTACTTTATTTTATTCTTTAGTCTTTACCAAGTAAATACTCCTTCTTCCTACCCACATTTCTACTTTTCTCTTTCCAGGCCATCAAGCAACATAAATTATTATTTTTTTTCAGTTCCAATGCTCTATTGCCAAAATAAAACATGACAAAGATAAACAGTGAACACCACAGAAGTGGACTTGTTCTTTATAATGCAAGTCATAAGGACACCAGAGGTCTTTGCAAAAGATGACTTTGTCTTTTGAGAAGACTGCAAATAAAAAGTAATAGTGAATATTCTGACTCAGAATGGAAACTGTAATTAAAAGCTAATAATATTGTAGACCAGAAAAAGAGTGAAAAGTTGCGATGAAGAAATACTGCAACAACACAATGTTTCTGACCATGAATTAATGACCTGCTAGTGAGAAAGAACCTCAACAGGTCCCTCATACACATATTTACTCACAGAGAAACAGGAGTCTTTGTGCCAATGCAGTGTGAATTCAAAGCTTAAATGAAGTTTTTGAAATGCACTGAAAAGCATTTATACATTAGTATTAAAGTACTCTGTCTGCATATGTGTGTATTTTTCTCTACATTCTTATTTTTCATTTTATTCCTTCTCCTTTGCATTTCTCCATCTCCAAAGCCACACTTCCACCTATGCAAACCTTTGGCATTTGTGTTGGCTATAAGACAGGGTCCAATGTTGCTGGAAATCAGTAATTCACACAAAACAGCTCTCTCCAAAATGAGGGTGCAGAGTCACACATGTCCCTTGGCAGAGGGGTACCCCAGGGTGCCCACACATGACTTGATCATGCCAAACAGAGAACTCTGTGGCCAGACTGACTTCTCTTGGAGTAAGTAAAGCTCTCCCAGGACTCCATATCCAGTGATGCAAAGGACTCCTGCACTTTGCAGAACCTCTTAGTACAGACTGCAGCTGAATCTTAGAGCCTGTTTTTTCAGGTGCATTCAAGGCTGGGACAAACAACACCAAGCTAAAAGTAAGAGGCAGTCATCAATCCTCACCCAGTCATCTCAAATTCCATTTTCTCCCCTCTTTCCATCAGAGATTTAACAAGAAGAAGTAGTCACATAGCTACTAACCTTGTCAGTTCCTCCTGCAGCTGAGCGTGGTCAGGTGGGAAGAATTTTACCACAAATTTTACAACAACATGCTTAGGTCCTAGGGAAAATGTCAAAGGAAGTTAACAAACATTAATAACATGCTGGCCAAATATGCACAATTATGTACAAGGGATGATTTATGTAACCTGCAGTGCATACAGACAAGCTAACCTCTTGTCCTTTGTTAGTATGCAGGATATTTGGAGATTTTCCAATAAAATTTACACACAATAAAAGAGAACAGTAACATGGTTGAGGGTTACTCTGCCAAAGCCAAGTATGTTTTTAGCAATTACATCAGCTGATCCAATAAAATATATGTGTATCTACTTCCCTTGCTTCAGAATAGAAGGGAGCTAAAACACACTCTAGTTTTGAAGTCCAATAGCAAATTACTATTTCTGTTTTAAGAGCAGCACATTCGTTCCAATTCTTACAAGTATGACCAGTGACAAAGGACCAATACACCCCCATCTTGAGAGAGGGAGAACTGCCAGAGCATACATTCAGACTAATATGACCAGGAAAGCACCTATCTGAATCTCAATGGCAAAGTTCCATAAATTAAGAACTTGGCTGATAGCTGACAGAGAAACAAAGTAATCAGAACCTTTCCTATTCATTTCATTTCTACTCTTTCAAGAGCTGGTGGCTATTTACAATTTCCTGTTCTTTCCTACCACCCACTGTAGCTTCCCCCATCCCAACTGTTTCCTCCTCTTGGTCTCTGAACATCCCAGGTTCTGCAGCAATCTCCACATAGTGGTAATACATCTACCAGCTCCTTCCTAGTAATAAAGTCTTCCTGTTGTTTTCCTTCTATTCTGATTCCTGCTACTACCAGTCAGCAATATATATTCCTTCAGTCCTTCTTTTACTGCACTGTTTTTCTCTACAAAGTTGTTCACTCCATTCCCACCAGCACCTCTTCCAGTGACTGACTAAACCCCAGCCTCCTGTGGGGTGGGGTCAGCCCATTCACATGCTCATGTGACATAACTTCACAGGTATATCCTTTAAGGACAGGCCAGAAACCAAAAATAATTCCAGCAAAATTTACTGCAGAAGGTTGAGAATATAAATATTGCAACCGACAGACTCCTAATTTATTCAAGTACTCTCAGATGGAGGAAAGAAATGTCAACAAGGAAGTACTTACTTCTAATCTGTTTCATAACAGGTTTCAAAAGATCGAGCCACACCTGAAAACAAAAGAAGGTGGGGTTATCATATTTAAACAAACTACTAGATGAGCATTTTTAATTGCAATACCTAGATAACCAGTTAACTATTTATTTTTTCCAATGTGGTCATTATGCTTTCCTTAATTATACAGGGTGGGTTTTCTCCCCAAAATTCAGGGAGATGCTCAGGAAACAGCACTGTGAATGGGCACAGCTTTCAAAGCAGTAGAGATTTGGAGAGCTGGGAAACAGTGAGGAAATCTCCCCCTCACTTGTCCCAGACACCAACAATCCCAACACATGTGGTCAGGAGCCATTAATTTTGTGGAAAGAACAACTGAAATGAGGAGTTTAGGACAAGACAGTCCTATATTGTCATTGAATTCCAACCCCAGAATAGTCTTGAGAAAGGGAAGTGGTGCTTGCCTTTGAGGCTGGGAATGCTGGACAAATGGAGAAATGACATGGCAGCAGCCTACCGGTATGGGGGACCCAACAGGAATCCCAGTATGAGGTCTGGCCATAGATGTGGAGCTCTGTTGCTGGGCTCCATGGAGGTGAAGAGCCTCCCTCCCACCACCTGAGGAGGAATGTCCTCTCAGATCACAGGTGTGAAGCAGACAACAGCACCGGGTATGGGGGGCAGAAAGCTTACTTTTGAGATATAGAACATTTTCTCTTTTCTATAAACCTGGGAAATTCAGGCTCAGGCATTCTTAACTGGGGATAATGTAACTTCTGCATGTAGCTTACTTGACAGCCCATTTTCCAGGATAGTGTGTGGGTCTTCCCTTCAGCTTCCAAAATGAAGCAGTGGGTGGAAATATAGTTTTGAGAGCCTATCCCCTCGTCCTGCAGTCTCAGCTTAGAAAGGCTGGGGCAAAATGTTACAGAAAGCCAAGGGACAATCACGCAGAAGGTAAAAGCCATATGATTCACAGGGTCTGGAGACAGCTCAGAGTCCTCAGCTGCTAACTAACCATGCCCATGATTTATATTTTGTTATCTCACTAAATTGCACAGGGCCTCCCTCAAAGACATCTGGAACTTGTGGAAGAACACCCTACAACCATCACAAAGGTTAAAGCCATTAAAAACCAAATTAATCGAGTCTTCCTCCAGAAAAAGAGTATGTATTAGAATTAATACTTCTTTGACCTTTAATAATTTTAGATTATGCAGAGACAGAAACATACTCAAAATATCAATTTCCCAAAATCACCTAAGAAGCCAGACAGGAGCAGGCCTGTATCACTGCTGCAACTGCAAATATGAAATAGCCAATTTACAAGATTATGAGAATAATGTATTTTACTTGTTGCAGCAAACAAACAAACAAACAAAACCCCACAAAAAAACCCTCTCTTCTCCCCAGAGGGGGTTTATGATACAGCATGAGCACACAAGTGCACAATTCCTCTCTCTACTTTCCCAGCAATCCTACAAGCAAGCCAGACTTGAACAGATTGCTGGATACTGCAAATCCATGTACTGAATGCATGTAGTGGGGCAAGAGAAAGGTGGGGGAAAATGACAATGTCACCACTATGGCCAAACCCAAGCAATCAAAACTTCTGCATCATGCAGCTCCCACACTGTACCTAAACACCATCAATCTGAGACTGGTTTATAAACTGGAAAGGAAAACTTATGTGAGGACTTAATCAAGATTAATGTTTTTCATTTTCCCCAAAACTACAAGGCTAGATTATTTATTTGTTAAACAAAGGTTGGCATTCCACAATGGTGACCAGATTTCAGCAGCTGGAGAACTGGGGCAGACATCAAATATTATGAAACTCTGTGAAACCCCGGGCTTGGCGACAGTGCCTTGTTTTATTCCTTGTCCCAGCAGGAAGTGGAGCACTCAGAGCCTCCACAATCATCTCCCATGCAGATCTTGTCTGCTCCTAGCATGGTATGCTTGAATGTACACAGCTCCCAGGCAACTTGACATACCACTGTCAATAGGTCAGATATGAGATCTGGAGCCTTGCATGTTGAAATAAACACAGACAAATTGTGAATATATGACTTCACATACATACTATTAGATCCAAACAAATATGCTCTAAATATTTATTTTTCCTTTTACATTTCACTCTACATTGGAAAAGCAACTCATTCTCTTCAGATGGTATGAATATAAAATATGCATGTGTGTTTTATTTCTCAGACATACCATTAACTGCAGAGTATTTTACTTGCACAATGCTTGAGTTCTACATTATGGCCTTTATGAAGCTCAGAAAATTTTAAATCCCATGGTAATGTTCACCTCAGTTCAATCATTTAAATTGGTTACAATAAGTTAAGTGTAAATAATACTCTCAGAGTGCTCCTCCACATTGAAACAACAATTCATAATCAAATCTTCTGCTTCAGTTTCTGTGAGTTACTTTTGGGTGGTTGAAGGCATTAATTCCACTGAATTTCACCATTCTTGGGGCACAGCTGACTAGATATGGGCAAGGCTTGTGGAGCTCCCCATTTTTCAGAAAAGAAAAGACTGGACCAATCAGTAAGAACATGGACTGGTGCTCTCAGATATTTGGCTAGTACTTCATTTTGTGAGTGCATGGAGTCCAGCTGAGTTACCATGCTGTATGCATTGAAGTATTATCCTTCAGGTCAAACTGGCACTGTGCTTCAGGGGTTTTGTCCACCTTCCTCTTCATCAGAGCTCTGCATCCCCTGCTGTGATTGTCTGGACATATTTCCAGCCAGTCAGTTCCTGCCACCATGAGGGCCTCAGGCAGCAGCAGCGCCTCAATCTCTCCTGTGTTCTGCCTCAAGCAAATAAACCACTTTGTTTTCACACCACTGAAAACTGTTAGTTTACTTCAGGTCTCTGAGCAAAATGTAGACAGTCATCTATTTAAAACTTAATGACCTGTGAAGTAGAGAAGGTTGATCAAATGACCTTCTCTATTTTCTAGAAAACTAAAAGGCAATTGTATATACAAAAGATGTTAGGATTTGTTTCAGTTTTACATATATACATCAATAATGCCAGAATGCCATTATTAACACAGCTACATGGACCCTCTGCTGCAATGGTACTGCACAGTTGCACTGTTTAGAAAAGTTACATTAAGCTCTAAAGTGACCTCAACCATTAGCCAAAGGTATCTGGCAGAATGCTAACCCTTCCAGTGAACTGTGTTTTATGTAATTCCAGCAGCACCCTGTGAAGCAGATCGCTTCTAAAGATTGACATCCATTTAAAAAAGAATCCTGTTTAATTATAGTTAGCCTAGAACACTATGACCACTAGCATTCTGTTTTAATGTCTATTGTCTAATGTCTGTGCCTGCACTAAGGCAAGACAGACAAGATTCCTACTGTTCATTTCATTGAGAAATATTGTTCCTTATTAATATTTTACCTAGATGGAAAGAACACAGATTTTTTTATCAATTGCCTAAAATTATTTCTTTTAGGTCATTCAGGCTACTGGTGCAAAATTCACCTAACAGGCATGAAATCCAATGTACATCAGAATGTACTGGCAAAGCAATCCAGATAACTAGCACACATACTAGTAGGTTACACGATAAGTCTAGAATAAAACAAACTTCAAAAATAAATTGTTAAAGACTAAGAAGTCATCAGCCTATGGCTTTATCTGGTACGTGATATGGGTAGTGCAGTGCCTGAATGTTGCCAGCAACTGACCTCAGATTCCTGAGTGTCAGGACCAGGACACCTGCCTGGGCTACACAGCTCCCCAGAAAGCACTCCCATCAGTTTTTGGGGGGGGTCTTGGATTTGCTCTGCTTTTTATTAACCTTGTAATATTTTATCTATTTTCTTGCCCCATAAAGCTTTTCATTAACTCTGTCACAATCCTTGCAACTTTTTCATCAGCAGAGAAAGTTTATTTCTGCACTCCAAATAAAGCAGGACCATAAAATCAAGAGTTGAGGCTCTGTAACAGTCCAGCCTTTGGCTTCTGTACAGCAACTTAGAAAAACAAAACACTTCCACAAGTTGTGTCTGAATGAGCCATTACTTTCAATGCAGATGAAATCTGACAGGAACAATCAGGTTTTAAAAACATTTCTTCAACTCCACTAGGCAAGAACAATTCTTTTTTAGAAGTTCTTTCCCTTTTGAAGACTGAGGATTAAATATATCTTACAAGTAAGGAGCAGAAGGAGAGAAAACAGTGTGCATGCAGATGAAAACCAGCTGAAAATGAATCCTTTTACATACCATCATCTTTTTATGATCTGGAAATTCAAGGCCAAAATAGTCGCCTTCAACAAGGTTGAGGTGGTTGCAAACAGCATCATGCAAAACTTTCCCTGGAGCTCTTTGCTGTAAGAAGAAAACAAAGCCTAGAGTTACAAAGATGCTTTTAATTAGTGGCAGAAAAATTATTATGCTAAGAAATTATTCAGCAAACAACACTGCCAAAACTGTTTACAAAATCAGTGGATATTACAACCATAGCCACAGGGCAGTTGACAATAATTATGCTAGTTTTAAAGCTAAAGACTATATCCATCTATCCATTCATGGCAGCTCTGAATCCATCTTTAGTGCATTTTTATTTTTTGGAGGAAAAGTATTGTGAAATAGAATAGGGGGGCTTGGGATATATTCTTATGTCTACCAAGGCTAATTTCTGATGTGAATTTTTATTTTATCCTATGGCCCTTCAAATGATGTCACTGTGTACAACACAGTGAAATCAGGATGTTCACTGACAGACCTGTCATACAAAACTGCAAGGACTGAGGGTTTGCTGGATGCTGCTTGACATGCAACAGGCTCAAGCCGTGATTTCATATAGGCTTATCCCATGCTGCCTGCTGGGAGGCACTGAGGCTGCTCCAGACCTGTCTGTGCTACCCTGGCAGAGCTGGCAAGTAATTTGCAAGAGTCAAACATACTGAAAGAAAGCCTTCCCTCTATAAAGACCAGATGTTCTAGCCCAATATTAGCTCCCAGAGCCACCACTCTGCTGATTGTAAGGATTCTTTTCATCAGCCCATCCATTAAATCCACATCTGCAGAAAATACTACAAATTACAGTTCACCAGCAAGTCTTCTGCAAAAACCCATCTCTGTATAAAAAGGCCAATCACTGAAATGAAATATTTTTGTTCCTTAGACAAATGCACTTATTTTAACTCAAGAGGCCCTGAAACACAGGTCTATGCTCACTTCAGAACAAATAATAACCCATTAAATTGCACAAACCCTGCTATTATAAGAGAACAATCACATCCAGGACTACTGGTCTTGCACTCCACCTGCAGACTCAACCCTCCCATTTAGACCAGTAAATAACACAGTAAAATGAAACAGTAGTAATCAAGTGAACAAAAGACAACCATTACAGGTGGGCAGACCAGCTCAGAGCTTGAGCCCAGGCCCTGGCATCTCTAGGACCCATACCAACAGCCTTCTTGAGAGCGGGCAGGTGCTCAATCCCACCTCCTCCCAAATGCATCATAATGCAGTCTGGTCTCTGTTTCACTGGGATACCAAAAGATAAAGACAGACTTTTTCCACCTAAAGTAATATCCTAGGTGGGAAAAGCATCTTTCCAAAGGTAATTTATCTAGCCTTCTCTAAGATGAACTGTGAAAAGTAAATCCCCAGTAGTCAGGCTTTCACCAGAGAAATTAATGACATTTTTTCTAGGGAAAGCACATTTTCTAGGATGTATGTACCACCACAGCAGCACTGTCACCTTGGTCATGCAGGACACAATGACTGAACCCTTCAATGCTGGCTGGTTTTGAAAGTCTGAAGGGACGAGCTCACTTCTCCAAAAGCTTGCTGAACAGGTTTTTACCCAACATATTCACAATGCTTCTGAGAAACCTAAGCCACAAGGAAGCAATATTCACTCAATCTATTAACTGTTTGTTAATATTTGTTGTAGCAAACATTAGCCTCATGAATACCGTAAAAAAAAAAAAACATAAAGAACAATCGCTGATAAAAGTACTAATTTTTTAAGCATTCACCATAACCTTGCAGTAACTTGAGTAATTCAGAGTAAAATGCCAAGAGAATGCAAAGAAGGGGAAAAAAGACCTCTGTTTTTCTAGATAGAGCGATTTTGATCTGACACAATGGCATCCAAAGTAAGTCTCAAGTGCAAGTATATTTGAATACATTCACTTTGTGTTCTCCAGCTTCATTAAACCAAAAGCATCCCCAGTGTTCACCACCCAGCCTGCACTGACCATTCTGCCTTGTATGTCAGTTCTAACAGAAAGTTTCCTACACTTTCCACTACATCTATCACTGTATTTAGGCACAAACAAACATGCACCATCTCGATGAAAGTGCTTCCTGCTAAGTGCATTTCACTGGAGGCAACAGAAGAATATTAAACACATTAGACTGAGTGTAAGACTGGCATTATTTACTGCTCTGAAAACACACCCAAAATTAATCTAGAAGTAAATACTCCTGCTTCCAGACTAGTCTCAGATCTTCACAGTTTGGCTGGGGCTGCTACAGAGAGGAAGACTGAGTTTATCAGTCATCCTCACAGCAAGAAGCTTTCCTACTCCTGCTCAACCAGAGGAACGGCAACATGCCAGAGAGTATGTACATATGTCTAGCTAAAGTATTTGATGGACTTCTGTCTGACAAAGACCAAACTTCATCTTTCCTCACAGGAAAAAAAGTGTCTCTGAGGGGAGATTTTTGATCAACAGGAAAAAATGCAGAGCCACACGACTCAAGGTTTGCTAACAAGAGCACAGTTGTCTGATCTCAGACCATGAGTAAAAGCCTCTGATGAAAACCTGCTGAGTGTTTTCATAAAAGTTTTTTCCTTATAGGCATTTAAACGATGGAACAGCAGTCTTGCAGCATTTATGTCACTTGGCATTTTCTCTGAAGCATGCCTCAATAAAATCAATTGCTTCTTACCATAGTATTTGTAAATATTATTATTCTAAACTCATCTTATCTTTGATCAGTGTATCTAAAAATAAAATCTGACAGTTCCCTCAAAGGAAATGCTGTGCATATAAAATCTGCTGAGATTTATAGTCTGATGAAACTCCAGTCTTGCAGGACCAGAAGGAGAAGTACAACATCCACAAAAGCAGGAACTCACAAGGTTTAAGCGAGATCTTGATTCAGTGCAGTTCCATGACATGCCTACTAAAAAATTTAAACACAATAAATTAAAAGCTCAGTCCACTGGGTATGGAAGCAAACCAGGAGTCATTCAGGGCACAGTAAACACGAGCTGACAGAGGGAGCATTCAGGGATGAGTGCACCACACCGATGACATCATCTGAAGTCAACAGTTGTGCCTGACTTCAGCTTGGTTACAAGGCCTAGGAGAAAACACAAATTTTCCACAGAACCTGGAAGGCATTTTCCAACCATGAAGGATGGCCCCGCTGCCATGCCTCAAACAGCAACTTCTAGGCAAGCTTCACAGCCCCATGACAGCATCTGCATAAGCCAGAGCTGGGCTGCTTCCCCTGCTCCATGCCAGCACAGTCTGCTCCATGGGGGTCACTGACATGGAAGCATGGAAGCAATGAAGGCTGGTGGCAAGACTATACCTCCAGACCTCTTGCTGCAGTGGTCTTGCACTTGTGCTCTTGCACAGATACCACCACCCTGTAAGGCAGCAAGGGAAGGAAACAGGGGAGCATGGTATCCTGATGGAATACAGGTGGGGGACAGTCACATGCAGTCCCAGGAGCTGGGAAGTACCTGCAGCAGGTGGCAGTCCCCTGCTCCTGTTTCTATTGACAAGCAGATTTCTGTAGTCAATGAAAAAATGCTGCAGCTCCAGGGAGCTGCTCTTCCCACCCCAAACAAGCTGTCTGAGCACACTGGCAGGGAACTTCCCCTGAGCAATACAGGGGTATCTTTTACCCTGACAACAAGGAGCCCTGACATCTGTTTTAACCATCTGAGATGAGGTGAGCCCCAGACAGACTGATATACCAAAGAATTACTATTTTTCTCTTAATGGGGTATTTACTTACACCTAAATAATATTAGAAATTTATTACAATGAAAAGAAGCTCACTGACTTCCAGCTACACATTTTTATTCCTTAATAAATTTTGAATTGGTCTTTCATTTAGCTCTGTGAAATCACATTTTAAAAGTAGCTTTACATTTTCAGGGAACGTCAAGTTCTAAATTATGAATAATGTGCATCATCACATTTAGCTGCAAGCTATGAAGGTACCCAGCCAAACTAGCCTGCTTTACACATTATGTATTCAATATTTTGCTATCTTCTCATTATCTCAGTCCTACTCAATTTAGTCTCACTCTATTCCCACCAAAATCCAAACCGGTATATTGCTTATGATATTCCAGTGGTGAATATTTTAATAGGTTCAACAATTCTTTCATGTTCTAGCAAACCCCTATCATTAAAAAAAAATATCCCCCTACATACTTGTTTAGACCATTCTTTGACACAGACTGCAATACAGTTTGGGTTTTTTTAAAAAAACAGAAAGTACATGGCTGTGCCTGATAGCTATGATACAAGATATCCAGAACTCTAAAAGAAGCAGATTTGGACACATTACACCACCTCCAACAGTTAATTCAGCAATTATTCCACTAATTATGCACAAAAAAAAAAAAGTATATATGTTTATGGTCAAACAGAGGTTTTACCATTTTTTATCTGTTCAGTGAAATAATCTCCGATCCCAGCTTGAACAAGATCTTTGATTGAAAGTTTTTTGTTCATTTGTTTGTCTTTACATTACTGAGCAGTAATACCAGCTTAAAAGAACCAAATAAAATAAACATTTTCTTCTGAACATTAAAAAAAAATAAGTCCTATTTTTGGTTGAAGTAAGAAACAGTTTCATGTGGAAACACACACTACTCTGTTCTCCTTCTCCTCTTCAAAACTGCTGTGAAAGGGTCAGAAAGAAGTTTGGGTTGTTTTAGGTTTTAATTACACTTGTTTGTACAGTAGCAGCTCATAGGAGAGAAAATAATTCCTTTATGTTAATCTTAAAGAAAAAGGTACATTCATTATTCACACATTCCACCACATAAAGGCAGGCATTTCTGCCAGTGATGCCCTCTTCATATCACATACTGGGTGCTCAAATGGTCCAAAATGAAATGTCGTCATTTGGTCATGCTAAATATTTTACAGATACTTAAATAATATATGGCACAAAGGTTAAACACAAGGTTTAAAGTGTATTTGCTTTTTCAGGGTTAATGACAAAAAAAAAAAATCCATTCTACTGATCAGCTTTTTATCAGATCAGCCAAATCAGACTGTTAAATTAATTTTATACTCCAATTTAACAACTGCATTAAAATGATTGTGGAAACTTCATTCAGTAACTTCATTACTATTTCTGAAGTCATACACATTTTTAATCACTACTAAAATAACAACACAATGCTCTTAACAGTGTAACTTTCTCAGTCATTTGAAACTGTTAAAAAGTATGTATGTATCTACAGTTTTGAAATGAAAGAAAACCAACCAAGAACTGTTCATGATAAGCAAATAGTATAAAAATAACCTCACAGATGAGATTGAGTACAGGGTTCCTAAACAAATAACTCTGTCAGAAATTTATACTTCAAGGAAGGCTCAAAAACTACTCACAGGAGAACAATGCTGTCAGCATCTGAAGACAAATTTCGTATTTTAAACAGTTCTCCTTGCTGGCATAAAATGAAATGCGTAATTCATATTTAGCAAAAGTCTATTTCCTGAAAGGTGGTTTTAAAGGCAAGAAGCACTGGTCTGAGTGTTGTTGCTCTGGACTTAATACTGCCAAGACACTTAGAGACCCTCTGCCCTTCTTCTCCTCTCCTCCCTTTCAAAGTGTAGGTGTTAATCCTATAGGAAGGATTAGAGGACTATAAAAATAGCATTAGACCACCAAGATAGCTCTTACACCTGGGCTTACTAGATTTTACCTGGCTGTTCAGCTTAGACTGGGTAGTTGAGAAGTGTTGAAGAAGTGTGATTCATGACTCCTACATACCAGGCCAAAGAACAGCAGCAAAGTGACTCCTTTGAACAGAGCAGCCACACACTCCCACCACTGCTTTTAAGCAGTGGACCTGCGGCCACCAGGTATGCATCCCATTTGAAAAGAAGCTGTAGAAGAGGCAGATTTTTGTGATAACCTAAAGGCACCTTATTCCTTTTAAGATATTTTCCATTTGAATGTAGCTAAGGGCTCCACTCCTGGCATGTATCCCACATGCTTTTGCACAGACTGTGCACATACCATCAAAGGGCGGATTGAGGCCAAAAGCAGGAACAGAATAAGTCACTTATGCTGCCTTAAAAATGGGCAATTGATCATCTGCTGTGTCTGTACAATGAGACTATTTAGTGTTCTTTTCTTTCAAGATTTTAGTGGACTGCTTTTACACTCACCACATAAGCTGTATTCCCTTATTGCTAGTGGCTGGCTTCCACAGTCTCTGATGTACACTTTTACCCTTTGGTCAGTTTTGGTGGTGGTGGTGGCACCTTTTTTTAAACAGCATGATTTTAAGATATGGTAATTTTTACTTCAGGTATGTTTTACCGCCCTTAAAAAAATACGCAGCTGCAAAGTTAAACTTTCCCTCCCCACCACCTATCAGCTATGACTAACTTCCACAACAACTATTTTAGGAATTTCTTTGCTAACCAAAAATCAATGAAGTAAGCAATTAGTGAGGCAAAGAACAAAACGAGAAGGGATTTAATAACCCTCTCATTTCCTTGAATTTCTGGCATGGTCTCCAAAAGAAAACTGCAGTTCTCTACATTTGAAATATGGACTTGTTATTGTAATCATGTTCTTGGATTTCTGATCATGACAAACTAGTTTATGTCAAAATATTTTCTTAAATAGGCAGAAAAAGAAAGCCTGCTCTTGCAACACCTGAAACTCTTCCAATGCCCAAAAATCAAATTCAGTAGAAATAGCCAACAGTAAAATTCAGGTGAACAGTAAATACTAAATAATCTTCTTTAATAGTTAAATGCTGTGGAAGGAAAAATAAAAATATTATCTAGCAAAGCTGATGAAAAGTTTTATGATGAGGCTATTTTCAGTACTGCTCGGTTAAGCTTGCTTTTATAGTAGAGTCAGACCAATACAAAATTCAGATGCAGTAAATCATCAGGTAACTGTACATCTCTATACTTACAGTACAGTAAAGCTATGGAATTGGAGCCTCTGCTTGGTCTGTTTTCACTTGGCTCATAAAATTACAGCTTTACACCTTAATGGGCAAACACCACCCACACTGTGTTTATTATATATGCCATTTCAATGTGCATGAGTGGACACAAAAATGGAGGAGAGATGGGCTGGGCACCTTCGGGACTGAGCTTTTCATATCACAAACCAATGTGTCATCTTCAGGTGTAATCCTCCAATAATTTGATTTCCTTGCAGTTCTTACAAAAGCAAACTGATATTAATACTGACTTTGCCATCTTTCAATTATTCCAATTTCTAGTGGACAAGATGTTGTTACTGCAGAATCAGCAGCAACCACCACAAAGCCAGTGTACTTTGTAAAGAAGGAAGAGGAAGAAAGAGGCAGATTCCTGGAGCCCGGAGAACTTCCTCCTCAAGTAGCTGTAGGGACAAAATTCCACAGAATTTGTTTCACACATTCATCCCTCTTTTATCAATGCCAAAGAAAAACTGAAACCTACTGGCTAAACACCACAAACCATATAAACCAAAACTATTCAGCTTTTGGTCACAGTATTCTAGTACACATCTGTTTATTACAAAATGTTACTCATGGTGAAAAGCATTAACAAAATACTTCATGATTAGTTTCCTGGTTCACTGGTTCCTTTGGCTCTCTTTACAGCATTTTAACTAGCTGGCATCTAACTCTCAGTTAGAAAGTACAACTGATTTTGTATTAACTTTTCTATACTGATTTTACAAGATCCTGCATTTCACACATATGCAGCTAAATTCACTTTATCAATTTAAAAGTGGTGCTCTGATCACATCTGTTTATGAATTCAACTGGAAAACTTCATTGTTATCTGCCTAAAAATCCTCTAAGAAATTGTCCTAATGGAGACAGCACATTTCTTCCTATGAAATGTGAATGCTGATCTTAGTAATGCCAAAAACCCACAAACTCAAAACCAGGTCTCTGCAGAAGCTAATTAGTCCTCCTGGAAAAAAACAAACCTTGTTTCTTGTAGTACAGCCATAACTTCCTTGAGATAGGTGTGAAACATTTGTGGGAAATCAGCAGTGGCAGAGCAAGTCTTTTAAATAACTGTTTAAGGCTGTAAAATTTCACACACCAACAATTAAATTCTTAGACTTCCAGTGGGAAACTCTTGGCAGCACCACTGTTACTAAAATTACTTTCCTTGAACATCATTAAAATGCACAGCGTGGACAAAAAAAAAAAAAAAAAGAGGCATTAAAAGAACAATGAGCAAACTTACTAAAAATATGTCATCTTATTCCCTAAATTAGGTCCTGTAAATGCTGAGTCATTTGCCTAATTTTACTAGCAAAACTAAAAGTGGTTTGTAGTGTTCTTTATTCCCTTAGCAAGGCAACCATCCACTGCTGGAAGTGACTATTTTCCTTTCTGAAGAGTATCCTCCACGTGATGTCTTCCAGCCTCAGAGCCTTGACACTGCAAGG
This sequence comes from Taeniopygia guttata, assembly GCF_048771995.1. NCBI lineage: Eukaryota > Metazoa > Chordata > Aves > Passeriformes > Estrildidae > Taeniopygia > Taeniopygia guttata. Next base: position 76,382,640 of record NC_133024.1, on the reverse strand, counting down.
TGATGATTTATAAAAACCAGAGCCAGCCTGGTTTTTACAGGAATTTAAGATCTTGGTGTGAGTTGCAGGGCAGATTCATTAAACGGTGCTTTCCTCATGATCTGAAACACCCAGCTTTGCAAATCAGCATGTAAGAAAGGTGGAAGGTAACAATACTTTTGTGCTACATGACTTTTTTAAAATCAGGTGCATGCTAATAAGTCTTCACTGAAAAGCTGTGTCTAGCTCAAAGGGGCAATAAGGGAGGGAGTCACACCAAAGCCATTCCTGCTATGACACCAAAACCCTTAGTGGAGACACGGGAGGCCAGCAGGCACCACTCTAACAAAGATTACCTCTCAATTATCTATGTTTAATTGACAGCCAAGAGTGTAACTGGGCAGATGTCTCCATGTGGCATGAGCTGCACCTCCACCAGTAGGCTCTGCCCATAGGAATGTGCCTGCCAGCATTCTGCAGCACAGGGATGCCCACAAAACAAGCCCAGCATGTGTACTTTGGGCACTGGCTTTGGAAAGCACACCACAAGATTTGTTTTCAGAAACTAGATGGGAGTCTGATGTGAAGCTGATAGAACCTCATTTTTCAGAACATTTTCTTTATGGAAAGCTGTTTTACTAAAGCTCAACTCTGGAACCAAGCATATACCTGTCAAATAAATGTTGATATTACTTTCTCTCCCTGCAAGCAAAAAGCTGAATGAGTTTAACCCCCAGCCCTGGCACTATTTAGTGGCACACTGTGCTCGTTGTTTCTTGGGAAGAGCTGCAACTGAGGCTCAGAACACTCATTAAAAATACCTCAGATTGAATTTCATAGCCCACAACTTTTGAAAAGGAATATAATGGCACCATTCAGTGCTTTCAGTGTAAATCAGCAGCGTAGCAGCCAGCGCATAATTGGGGATGGAAAACCCAAACTCTGTGACACCCCTCACCCCTTGCCTCCCACTTTTACCACTCCTCTCTCTGTTTCAAAGTAAAAATTGTTTAACCACCTTCTCAAGTTTTCTTTTCTTAACGTTAATAAGTGCTTGCTTCTCTTTTTTGTTTTCTTTGCCTGCTCATTTTTCCTCATTTTCTTTACACGTAAGCAAACATTTTGCTAGAATGAAGGAGTAGGCAATTCTTAAGTCATCAAATGTAAAACCAGAACGTTTATATACAGACTGGAAACATGAGAATATGAAGTGTTATGAGAATATGGGACTTATTACTATAAAATCAGATTGAGATGCAAAGCAGCTATTTATTATTTCTATTTGGATACATTTTAGTTCAACCATGATTGCACTAAAATGAAAATAGTTTCATTTAAATGCAAGAAGTCCAAGACTCGAAAAAATAACACAACAAACCCCCCAAAAATAAGAAGTGTTATTAAATCCTAAATCTAAAGCAAAACCAAATGCAACAGAAAAAAACATTCCATCAGTCTCAACGTTACTATTAATCTCAGAAAGAGCTCACACCATCCAGGACTGTATATATTTTACTTTTTACTTTATCAGAGGCAGGAAAGCACATTTTAACAACTGGATACAGAAGTTTCCAAAAAGGACACTTTTAGATGAAGCCTTCAGGCTGTGCCTGCTGCTAACCTATAATGTAATGAACTTACACCCTAAATCTTTGTCTTCAGCTAGGTCTCGCTCCAGCTGGATGCAGTGCTCTGACAGCCAAAGTGCAAGGCAGGGTAAGGAAGACAACCTTGCATGCAATTTAAATTAAGAGTTTCTGCAGGACCATTTGGTACCAGCCTGTCTTCTAAAACTGATGTGGATTGCCTAAAGAAAAGCCTGGCCGCAGTATTCTGCAACTGCTCCAGACTGCACATAGAGTAATCTTGTATTTATGCGTGAAACTGAAACAGAGATGATCTAAGTTCATTCCTAATGAGCAAAATGCATACCAACAACACATTTTCATGGAAGTAAAATTTGCAAGGGCAAAACAAGTTTCAAAAGTAATCCCTTCTTTAAGTATCTGAAAGGCAGAATTTTTGAGTAGTTTTTTGCCAGTCAAATCCCCAATACACAAGTTTCTTGTTTGGTTACGTAAGACCTGTTACCAACCTGATGGATGTACAGGAAATGTGTTCAACATTTCTCTAAGCAGCCTCAAAAGACCTTAAAACTGAATGTACTTTGAGTCTGATCTGTCTTTTAAATGTGAAGAACATGAGAAGAAGTGAGAACTGTCTATAGTCTTAGGATATTTGCAAGGGGAAGATACAAGCTCTGTTTTGTGCATCACTGAAAAGTGCTACCTTTAGTTTGGGTTACAAACTAGAGTGGAGATATGAGTTAGGGGAATTGGTATGGTAAGAGTTACAATAACAGCTGCTTCTACCAGCAGATTTCAGAGGCACCTCATAATGATGTAGTCAAGGCACAATTTCAAGGAAAGATAAACAATAACTACATCCCTTTTTAATATAACTACACAGTTTTCAGAAAGATCCTTAGGAACTTTTCCACTCTTCCTTTGTATCCTGCCTGCAACTTGCAGTGTCTCCTCACACAGCAGATGCTCTAAAAATTCCATCCATGGGTAATCTCAGGTCTCTGAAAGGTGGAACTGCCTCTAGACTGTAGGAGTCTGATGAATGGTTATGTCATCAAAAAACACATAACCATAGCCATCACTGGGGGGAGCACAAGTGGAATGGTGCCAGTGTGCACTGCAGTAACAGTGACTTCACCTTCAGCCACTTCAAAATCCAAACCTGCCAGGACTGGCCTGCATGCTCAATCCAGCATCAAAGAGCAAAGCAGCACAGCCAGAGCAGAGATCTGCTTATAAATTTGTGGCAAACCAGGGAAAGACGGGATTTGTACTCATCTCTCTGAGGCAGGAGGAGGTGAAGAGGGAAGAAAGGCCAGGAGAATTTCCAAGCTGTGCATGGTGTCTGCTAACAGCACGTGGTCTGAGCCAGGTAAAAGCCTCTCATTTATCTATAGAGAGCTTCCTCCTGACTGTGAGCAAGATTTTACTTTTACCTATGTTGAAGGTTGAACATTCAACTTTCACCTGATTTCCCACCGCTTCTGCATGTGTGTGTGTGTGTGTGCATATATATGTGTGTGTACCTTACAGAATTGCCTGTGCCTGCAGTTTATGTGAAATACTTCAGAGACAATAGCATACACCCTTCTGCTTCACTGCTCATTCAGCCATACCAACTGTTCAAGCTAAGGAGATTCCTAGGAGATCTGCTCTTTGTCACTCAGATAGAGGCCTCAAATATCAAAGGAAAGCATCACCACTCACTATCACAAGTGCATAAACACAGCCTCTAAAACACAACCTTTATAGATTCTATTTTGTTTTGATGTGCAACACTGTTTTCATTTATTCTCTGTTTAAAAAAACGGATGTTGTACAGAATTAGTTACTGTGATTTGGGCTTTGGACAAAATTGCTAAAATACATCTTCAGGCACAGCAGGTTTAAAAAGGCAAATGAGCCATTTGACTGTTTTTTTCCTTAAGGCCAGAATACAGCACTGCCGTATTAGATACCACTTAGATATAAGTAAGCTTTATCAGCAGCAACAGACTTCGTGGGAAACAAGCATTCTCTGTTCAAGGTATGTCAAAGAGAAGTCTTTGGGGATGTGCTATCAAAAGTCAAACACCAGGCAGCCACAAAGAGACTTTTCTGACCACATTTTCACTCTGAGTTGAATTCCTCCACAAGGAGTTTTAATCCATTTAACCTTGAGGATAATGTGTGTAGCTGGAAAAGGATTTGATTTTATCTAATTTGTGGGTTTTTCTTAATGCTGAAACCCCAGTTCTTATGTCTTTGGAGATAGTATACATCTCATTTTAAATTTACATTTGTAAATATAATTTGTTTAATGTTAATACCCAAGTAACTTAAGAGATTCCTGGTCTATGCGAGAGCAATACATTTAATTTACAACATAACAGCCTCATTGCATCATACAATCATAGAATATGCTGAGTTGGAAGGGAACTCACAAGGATTATTGGGAGTCCATCTCCTGGCCAGGACATCCCAAGAATCACACCATGTGCCTGAGAGCATTGTCCAAACGCTTCTCGAACTCTGTCACCCTGGGGAGCCTGTTCCAGTGCCCAGCCACCCTCTGGGTGAAGAACCCTTTTTCTAATATCCAACCCAAACCTCCCCTGACACATCTCCAGGCCATTCCCTCAGTCCTGTCACTGGTCACCACAGAGAAGAGATCAGTGTCTGCCCCTCCTCTTCCCCTCATGATGAAGGTGTAGATTGCAATGAATTCTCCCCTCAGTCTCCTCCAGGCTTAATGGACCAACTGACCTCAGCTGCTCCTCATACAGCTTCTTCTCCAGGCCCTTCACTATCCTCTGGACATTCTCCAGTAGCTTTATATCTTTCTTATTTTGTGTTGCCCAGCACTGCACACAGGAGTCAAGGTGAGGCCACAACAGTGCAGAGCAGAGGAGGACAATCCTTCCCCTTGATTGTGCTACAAGTGATTATGACCATTAGTAAATATATTTCATCTCTGCCTATTTAAAAAATGTTTAGGTTCTCCATGTTCTCACCATCCCCCAAATGAAGTTCTATGCCAGCATATATACAAACTTTAGTGATCTCCACCAAAACACTGTCTTGCTACCAGCTTCATGGATTAGCTTTCTTCATCATAATTTAGACATAAAATTAGACATAATTTCAGACAAGCCGGTCAGACTCAGAATAAATCTCCTTAGGGAAAGAACTTTTGTCTGCAGAAGACCACAACAGCATTGACCAATGATTACTGCTAATATACTTCTTGTACTGGACTTAATTTTTATTCACAATATGTAATAATGCTTGACAAAAACACCATGGGACTAAACCAGGGAGAGGCATAACCCTGATGTGGCATTAAGCAGACAATACTATCAGCTTTTGCTTTTTTAGACTGTAAGTATTTCTTGAATTGTTGCTACCAAACAGCTTGCGGCATGCTGTCTACACTAAAACATCAAGGAAGGTCTTGGCCAGGAGAAGGGCACGGGCTTTGCAGGATGAGAAAGTAAGTGAAGACACATGTCACTGGCATCCTTCTGGCTTTTTAATTATTCCCAGACTATCAATACTCCTTGACAGCTCCATTCAAGCTAAGCAAAGGCAGCAACTTCTGAGTGAGCCCCAGTGGGAGACTCCTTCAGACCACACAGTGGGGGGAGCTGAGGAGGTTGGCCATCATGTCCCAGGTAAGCCAAGGATTTATTGACCAAATTGCTGCAGCTCTGCTTCTAGCTACCCAGAGAACACAAAGAAAGATAAAAAGCCTCCATGTTTTTACTAAAGTAGCAGGTCTAAAATCATGCAGAGGAAATGCTAATAATAGCAAATGTAGAGGTCTATCATAATTGGAACTAACATCTCATCCCCTCTACTGGTGCTAAAAATCTTACAAAGTAAATAGCTACAGGACAATTTGCTCCAAAGCAAAGTGCAGTTCACTCAAGTGACAGTATGATATAGAGATTAGACCAGTGACAGGTTTAGTGTGTGGCTCTCACCCTGTGGGACCATCATACTCAGACACCGTCTCGGCACTGCAAACAAGCAGTACTTGCCATTTAAGAGAGCACAAATGCCGACAGACAACACCTCCCGCTGCTCCCATATGCTGGCATGTGCCTACAGCCACAAACTGCCCCTACTTTCTCTCCACAACCTACAGTAAGAGGGAAAAGGGCTGAAAACAAGAAAGTGATCCAAAAGAAGAATTCAACTCCCTCCCAGATAATTCCTTTCATGCAACATATCACAACTATAAGCAGACTGTGAACAATTCAGGCCGGGAAAAGGTGAGGTATGCTCATCACTGTCAGTAACCACTCATTCCAAACCCACACACTTCCTTCTCACTCATAAAGAAACATGATTTCCCAGCACTTCACTCCCAGTTACATGCTAACCAGGACACACAATTTCATATTATTTACTAGGGTATGTATTTACCCCCATGACCCTCAGAGCCTTGAGTTGAGATTTATCCATTTTATCAGCAATTAAACATCCAGTTGTTCTGGAATTCCTTTCGTACTTTAGGAGAAACACTCAGGGCAGGCAAAACTGAACCAATGAAGCTGCCTTCATCTCATTGCTACTCTGCTTCTCCCCTTGGATTACATGATATTTAGCATGGTAGTGTGCTTATTTCTTGTTATCACTAACATTTTATCTACTTGCTTTTAGGAAACAGGTAAGTGCTTACATAAAAGATATTAGAGGACATAATCAGCATATTTTAAACAGTCTTCTGAAATGGCATTCAAATGACTAAACTACTAAAGACAAGTATTTCTCAATTTTAAAAAAATGTAGTTCACATCCATTATGAATGGCTAGCTCTCACCAGGCAGCTATTTCAGGATATCCTGACATTAAATCAAGTATTTAAGGAAGGGCTTATATTTCGTTTTGAGTGATGCTGAATATAGCTGGATATGTGCTCTTGCTGGATTTATAATTAGGGTTAGGATTATAGTGAGTAATTTTAAAAGCTTGAGAAATCACAAGATCTATTTGACATCACATGTGGCTACAATATCGAATATAAAAATTCTACAGACCACATATTTGCCATTGTACAAAAAAAGCCATTCATCCTGAAAGCAGAGAAGACTTGAACTTCCCCCATCACCTGCACTTCAGCAGAAGCACAACTAATGCTCCTCCACTCCTGATAATTATGATCAAAAGATGACACTATTAAAATCCACTTCACTTCTCATAACTGCTGCCAACAGTGTCCCCAGATGTCCCTAAATACACTTGTGTACCCAAATGTGCCTAAATATGCTTTTAATAGGGCAATGAGTGCATTAAAAGCAATTTATTTCCATCAGTGCTGAGCTGTGGGACAAGTGGAGGGCTCATGCAGACCACTCCCATAGCTGCACCAGCGGCCACAATGGAATTTAACTCACCCAACTTTGGATGTATAGAAGTTATGTATTATGTCTGGAGTTACTGTGTAGTTGTCTCTCCACAGACATCATGAGAGGTATCATGATAGAAAATTCATCCCATCTGGAGAGAGATCGCTCACACGCTTGGGGTGCCTTGCCCACTGGCACAACTCTCACCCTATTGACAACTGGGAGAGCCTTTCTTACTCCTTGTGAATCTGATGTTCAAACAACTATAATGACATGAGATGAGATGAGATTTTCTTATCTAATACTTTTGCAGGTAGGATTTTATGGTCCCACACTTTTTGCTTGCAACTTTTCCACATGCCTGAGATACCTTACATGTGGCATTTCCTTTCCTGGGAAACAGAAGAAAGGTACATTTTTATAAAGCTGAGAATTTAAGCATGATAATGGTCTTGAAAAGCAGAAATAAAGACAGTAGGATTGAGAATGTATTACAAGAAGGACAGGTCCTCAGAGCTGATCTACAGCACAGCAAAAGCCTTCTTTTTCTACATGTGTTGACCAACAATTACATTTTGCTTCTAATTCTGGTTTATAAGCCCCAAGTTTTCTCAAAGCAAAAATTCCATTCAACAGCATGCTGAGGTGGTTGGAGAATTTCTGGAGAAATTGCTTGTGGCTTGGATGGATGTATTCTTTGCTGAGTAAAAATCTCTCAGGACTGTTGGGCCTAGAGAGGGGTGATGAATGGAGTTACATCCCGCTGCTGGCTGGTCACCAGTGGAGTTCCCCAGGCCTCAGTACTGGGGACAGCCCTGTTTGGTATCCTGGACGAGGGGATCAAGGGTATCCTCAGTCAGTTTGCAGATGACACCAAGTTGGGCAGGAGTGTTGAACTGCTGGAGGGTGGGAAGGCTCCGCAGAGGGATTTGGACAGGCTGGATTGATGAGCTGAGATCAGTGGTGAAAGTTTCAACAAGGCCAAGTGCTGGGTCCTTCACTCGGGTCACAACAGCCCAAATCGTTGGCTGCGAGGAAAAGTTTCTTCATTGAAAGGGTTGTCAAGCAGTGAAACTGGCTGCCCAGGGAATTGCTTGAGTCATGATCCCTGAAGGCATTAAAAGACCACCACATGTAGATGTGGTGTTTAAGGACATAGTTTCATGGCAGACTTGGTAATGCTGGGCTAACAAGAGAACTTTTCCAACCAAAATGATTTTATAATTCTATGAAAAGAAAGACTTCCATGTTACTTTAGACTTCAAGTGATGGCTTTAAGGAGACTCAAAGTCCAAGAGCAGCCTACTCAATAAGAATCACATTTCAGCTTAGCAGAACCAGCCTGTAAGGTTCTGAGAACCTGTGCTGAGTGACACCCCAGTGCTGCAGACATATAGAGATGCTCTTCAGGAATTGAGCAGCTTGCAAGGCCAGCCAGCTGGAACCTCCCACAGTGTTTTCCAGAGCACATGGTGGCCCTACAGGCAAAATTTTGCTAGCAGAAAACTACTCAGCAGTGGTCTTCAAAAACAACGAAGAAACTCAAATAGGAAAAATGTCAACCAAATTCTTTATGTGCAGGCTGCTGTTTTAGGTCTTAAAATAAATACCAAATAATGGGAACAACATGTCTGCCCAAGAGCCATACTTTTCTACTTGTGAAGAACCAGCATTATGAATTAAAAGTAACAGTTAAGTAACCAATACACACAGACTCTCATTGTAGCACCCTCATACTGATAGATCAATAAGTGATTTGGGAAGATACAACTCCTAAAAACCATTATATAGCTGCATAGTTACACTGAAAATACATGTAGCCATGCTTTTTTTCCTTCACCACTTTGTGTAACAGGCTGAAAAATACCCACGGCACACACACCATGCGTGCAGTTATACAAGGGAAGATTTATAGCCCTGTTTTAATGACTGCATTTGCCACAGGCAAAAAACTGCTTACTGTTACTGTTATTTCCAGCAATAGTATACTGTATTAAACAGAAAGAGTTTTTTTTGCAAAAATACTCGAATAACTGCCTCCAAATCCAGCATAAAACATACATTAACCTTTTATGTTGCTGCTAAGTGGCTTGTGAAATCTGGTTTTGTGATTACATTTAAGATGTTTTGTGCAGTCATTATAAGGCAAGAATCCTACACAGGGGCTGGAAGGATGTGCAATAGGCTTGAAATACTGCATGTAAATCACAGCTCCAAGCATTACAGAAGTCCATACACCATAAAAAGACAAATAAATAAAAACAAGCAAAAAACCCCAAACTAGGTCTTTAACAAAACCATACCTATAACTTCTAAATACTCATATAAATAACACTCTAATATATAATAACACAATTATATGCTAGGATTCCAGAACCATACTGTGGAAAGAAAAGTATAATTTGCCAAGTTTTTAACAGGTGTCATGAACTAAAGACTTGATCTTGCAGTTAGAGCACCCAATGGAATACTCAGCATACAGGATATAGTACTGTTTCTGATGGCTCTTATGGGAAAAGAATGGTTACTATTCATAGACAATCCTAAGCCACTGCTACAACACCAAGTATTATATTTTCAAACCATCAAACACCTATAAAAAGACTGTGGAAAATATCACCCAAAATGCTCTGCTCAGACTCACCTTTCTATACTTAGTATTCTGCTTTACTTTTCTGAGAAGCTTCACTTTTCTTACTAGAAAACCATTGAACCACACACCTTGAACCAAAAATTCTTAATGTCTTTGGAATGTCTCCCACCTCAAGAGCATCACTACGTCTGGATTAATTTATCAGTACTGCTTTCACCAAAGAGGGAGGTTTTCACACTCAGCAACATGACAACACACTCTTCTCTCTTTTTTTTTAAAGAAGTAAACCTTTCAGTGACTGTGCTGGCTACTGTATGGCTGGTTTTTAAACACATGGGTTATGGTCAGAAAGGCATCAATCATGTTAGGGGCACCTGCCTTTACATCAAAACTCTACCCAAAATGTATTGCTTCTGAAAAACAAGTTTGTGTCCTTAAGCCAAAAACAAACACAGGGGAAGTAAAAGAGGAGGTTCCAAAAATCCACGAGAACTTGGTGGCAGCCCTCTCTGAAAATTTCCCCTACACACTCACAAGGAGAAAGGCCAAAGCTCATTTTGTTGTTCTACTTCATTTCTGATGTGTGCACATACATGTTTTCCCTGCAGACTGTGCCGCTACAGAAGGGCACACACTAACACAGACAAGCACATTTCAAAGTCATGCAGAAATAAACAGAAGAGCCAGCCTGTCCCACTCCACAGCATCCTACTTGTAGATAAAAGTTAATGGCCAGTAGAATAAAAATTAACCTTTGATTATACCAAGACTGAAATGATAAATATTACATTTCCTCAACCTCTAGGCATGTAATTTTTTTGACACTTGTTTATATGGTTGAAACAAACAAATAACAAACCCAACCTTTTAGCCAAGTACCATAACAAAGAGAAACAACTAAAGCAACATCTGCTCTGAGTTGAATCTGAGTTTACTGATACTTTCAACTCAAAAGTTGGAATGTCTGTAATAACAAGACCAAAGAATCTTACTGGAAATACCCCAAGAGCTGAACCGAAGTCTAAGTAGGAGATCTGAGGAAGAACTTGAGTTTAACTGAATGGTCAGTTTCTGAGTTACCTCGATTTTTTCCTCTCACAAACAGGCAGAGCACAAAAACAGACCCTGTCACAAGAGTGGCAATAAAACTTCCTAACTAACCCCTGTGCAGGGACTTATAAAGGTGACAAATTTTTTGAGGTGCTGCTGGGTTGTAAGTGGATGTCACCTTGTCACCTTCTTGCACTAGGGCTGGCAAGATTCAGCAGCAGAAGGACCCAAAACTCCTTTCCCTCTAGTGACTCACACTCATCATAAAAGTGTGAAAGTAATGGTTGGTACTCCTCCACTGAAGGTGCAGGGGAGAGGAGGAAGTGCAAGTGGATTGTAGAGAAATTATGTGCTGAACAAGAGCAGAGCTGAATATCAAACAAACTGTACTCTGGGTGGGAGACAAACAGAATAAAATAAAAAACAAGCATGCACAGTGTATTTCAATGTTCTATCACTTGATCTTCAAAGTGGTAGGTCTTTCCTCAAAGAGACTGATGCCCAAAAAAGTGAAAACGTTATGCCGTTTTGAAAAAAATTTTTAGGCTATTACCATCCTCTATGTGCAATTCAAAATAGAAGCAATGCCTACAAAAGCAGAAAAAAATCTAAAAAAAATAATTAAAAATATATCCAATGAGACCAAGATACCCTGAATAAATATTTTTGACAAAGGCATCAGTACTCTTCCACAAATGTAGCTGAAATCCAGTCTGTCTGATCACATACTGCTGTTTCTACATATAGTGATAACAATCCAGAAAAGCAAAACAAAATAAACCCCCAATATTATTATGATTCAAATCTTTTTGGTAAAATCTCAGCAAATCAGTTCCAGAAAATCTGGTACTGCAAACTGCCATCCAATTAACCTGGGTATAGTCAAAACATACTGGATTGGTGGGCCTGAAAAATATTGGCTTACGTATTTAAATGATGAATTATCTCCCTAAGAGACAACTCCCTAAGCCTGTGCAGTTAATCAGGAAAAGTGGTAGCACAGGCAGAAACTGGTCATCAAGACTCTATGATCTTGAGTGTCTTTTCCAGTCTAAATGATCCTGTGATTAAGTTCTCCAATCTTTCTTCATTTTCCCATTTCAAATCCATATCTTTCACTGCGGACATCTTACTTGCCAGCCACTAGGAATCATAATTCCTTAGGAAACAGATTATCAAAAGCTTGTCTATTAACAGAGAACAAATAACCATGGGAAAGGTTTTTTTCTCACTATCAGGCATCTTACTTTTCACCTTCCTTGACCCAGAATTTGAGACACACAGGTGAAAGTCTAAGATAAAGATAGAAGCTTCCATAGAGCTAATCCATCAGAACCCTAATTACCAAAGGTCTGACACAATGTCCCATATGTTCACAGACATCACTTTAAGTACATCAAACAAGCCCAGGACATGGAGAAATTTCCAACTAAATCTTTCAGGCGACTGAGGTGCAGGTCTTCAGCTTAATCAGCATTTAAATCATCACTGAAAGCCCCAAAATGTCAACCTAATTTGTTATTCTTAGCATTCAAGTTTGAAAAGTGTGTTCTCAAAGTTAGACTGAAATGTGAGCTAATGTAATCTACAATGATTACCTGGGACAATCTCCAGAGAATGCCCATTCTGCCTGAATTTTTATATCATTTCCACTCCAACTTTCCATACAGCACCAGTTACACTAGTGACATGATACCTGTTTAGACTACAGCATCTGGGAGGTAAGCAGCATACCTTCCCCACTCTTTCCTCATACTGCCATTAAATCACTTCACATATTAAATTCTACTTAATCTTTAGAATGAAATGTTAATCAAAAACATATACATACCTTTGATTACACTGATTTCCAGGGGCAGCATAAACTTATTTTGTCCCAAACTATGCTACTTCTAATGTAACTGAGTCAACATTTGAACATTATGACAGGCCACTGTGTACTGGGGATGGTTTATAGGCTTAAGATAATTGGAGATTATACTGATTTTCTCACAGTTTGCAATGATAAAAGTGATGTTGACCACACCAGAACAAAAAGCCAGGTGTCAGGAAAGCAAGCAAAAGCAGAAATAAAACTCATTTACACACTAACAGCAGCTGCAGCAGGATGCTAACACAATACCAAGTGGGTATTAGCCTGGCCATGAGTAAGTCCAGATGAGAAAGTAGAAACATTCTTAACTGTTTGATTAGTAAGTTCTGGAAGAGTTTTCCACAGGGAATAGACAGGGTAGTAAATGTAAGTACTAAATAGACTGAAATTAAATGTACTTTAAATAAATGTAGTCAAACCAAACTTCAGATGGGACTATATAATACGGCTGCTTGCAATAAAATAGGACCATTCCCAGTAACCCAGAAAATCAAGTCCCATCCTGCATTCCCAAACACAACCCAAAGGAACCAAGTAATGCCAACTCAAATTTTCTCATGAACACAGAATTTTTCTTCTCTAAGCCCCCATTACTGAGGCTGATGGGAGAATCTGGTTTACATTTGAAGAATGAATAAAGTGTTAGCCTGGGGTTTGAGGTGAAACACTTTAAAAATATGAACTCTTCAAGCTCAAAAACCAGAAGGCAAATAAAAAGAACAAAACATCTGTTACTTCTTAAAATCTCATGGTTTCTAAGCCACTGGAGACAGAGGGAGGCTTATTCATGATTTCTGCATGTTTAGGTTGACAATTCAAAGAAGAAAAGTGTGAAGGAGTCCAAAACTCAGCACACAAGAGCACTATGATACCTAAAAAGGGAAGAGTGTAGATGGCTAATTTAAACATTCAACTTCCAACTGAGAGTTCTTGAAAGTTGCGGCTTTAGAGCAGGGAGCAGCTATGAGCTTTGACCACAGCCTCTGGTTGCTCAAAAGCTCTCACTCAGCCAGTTGACCTGGCCACAATGCTTTTGGTTTTTCAGCTGTTTTGAGGTCTTCTTCCTTGGTTTTGTCCTGATTCACTGCCAGTCATAGTTCCTCCTCCTCTAGAGGTTGGTCATTACCAAGCAAATGTCAATAGACCAATTAAAAAAAAACTTTTTTAAAATAATGCTGATATGTGAGGCAAACCATGGACTCTATCTTATTACTAACTGACTCCGTAAACTCCAGCTAACTGTAAAAGCTCCTGCACTTCACAGGTTTAGGCTTACTTCTTCATCTGTTTTTAAAAGACAACCTACCTCTCAGATGTTTACTTACATTGGCTCTGCATATCTGCAGTCAAGTGAGACCCATATACTGCAGTAATATTAAAATTAATAGTTAAAATTATAAAATTAATTTCCATTATTCCCAGCAGACTCCTGAGAGCAATTTCTCAAGGCAGGATCTAACCCAACTATTTGCTAGAGATCATGAAGATGATTGAGAGTTCTCATGTATTTGAAGATGTGGGCAGATAGGAGCTTCAAGCACAAATGGTGGGATGCTATCCTGTTCACAGTACCTCCATAGGTGCTCTGGCTCTCTGGTCTCATCCCTTTACACTTTGCTGATACTTCTCCAGCTTTGACTGCTCTGTCTCTTTATATCATCTGCTACCTTTGACATGACACATCAGAGAAGCAGGAATCTCTTCCTAGGGTACACCATCAGGACACAGTAAGACCTTACCACTACCTTGACAGCTAGAACAAAGTGCAGCTACGAGGGAAAAAGAAACCCATTGAAAACCAGCTATCCTCTCTGCTACACTAACAGCAGCAAGCCCTGCATTCCTTGCAGAGCAAATGCTTCAAAATTTGATTAGATCCTTGATGGGAAGATCCAACCTCCAAGTTGTTCACTCTCTCTTGTAACAAACAATTCAATTTGCTTTGAATGCCATGTAAGGCAGGTGCCACTCAAATTATACTTGATGAGTTTGAAGGCACTATCTCATATCAGTGGTTAAGCAAGCATCCCATTACTGTCCAAATAAAATATTTTTCTAAATAAAAATTAGAAGGTCAGGTGCTGGCACCAAGTAGAGGAATACATTCTTATATACTCCAAAAAGAAAATTTGGGAAAGATATCACAAAAGCTTTAATAAACTGGGGGCATTAGAAAATTATTTTTAAAATGGGCTAGATACAAGATAGCCCTTCAGTGTTTCAGTATGAAAATAATAAATTCTTGTTTTACAGTTTTATACTCATTTTGTTTTTCAGGTCTGTCAAGTCATACCCAAACTCTTCAGCTTTTTCCACCTTTATTCTAACCTACATTAATGGGCAAGATTAGTCAGAAGTTATTGATTATCAGCCTCCAAACCATTCACAAATACATTCTACCAAGGCACAGACCTGGGTTTTGGTCTTCACCATCCCAACAGCAAGTACACTTCATATCAAAATCAAGTTTAGTGAGAAAATGCATCCATGACCTCTGGAGCAGGGAGGTGAGCTCATGACTAAAAACATTTTCATTGGCACAGTCCAAAGCCAAGCCCTCTCAGCCTAATCTCCTGGAGGCCATAGAAACACAGATGAGCATTTAGCACTTTCTTGACTCTCAGCTGGCTGGGTTCAAGGTCCCTACTTCGTGCAAGGAAAGACACTTAACTAAAGCACTCTGCTCCTGCTTGTCAACATTTCACATGGGACAGTTTGTCCCTCTCCATGTGCCTAATGCCCAGCAAAGGGAAGCCAAAGCTTCCCAAATAATCTGTTACATGAAGTTACCACAAAGAACCAGTAGTGAACAGTGCCACATCCATGAATAGAAAGATTTATAGATTCATTTTCCCCTGCAAGGCTCCCTCTGTAATTTAGAGGATAATTATTAAAAAAAAAAAAAAAAAAAAAAAAAGGCAAGACTATTTAAAAAATTCTTGTTAGCTGGTATTTGCTGCTCGTACATTAGGGAAATGTGGTCACAAGGACACAGTCTGAGCCATCCACTTCCCTCATGTACTGTGCTATATTCTGTTATAACACAATTGCTGCTTCAGACCTTGGAAGCAGCTGCTGACCTTGAATAAGCAAGAAAAAGTTAAATATTTTAGTGGCAACAAGACAACTGTTCTATGAGTAATGGTTTTATATTATCCCAAGGGCCATGGTTTTGTTTATAATTACTCAGAAATAACTTTTTCATAACATAAACTCTCTTACGTGAGCACATCTCTACAGCTGCATTAGCCTGTTGTGTCTGCAGTCCAGAAAGGAGAATTCAAATCCCTTTCCATATTTTTTTAAACATTGTTTCTGAATGCACAATCAGAGGAAAATTACACAAGCATAATTCAGTCTGTCCTCCTCCCAATCTGAACAAAAAACTACAGTACAGAAGAGAAGCAGAAGAAAAATCTGCTAAAATCTTCAAGAAATCCTTAATCTATAATTAATGTCAACAGCATCTAAGGTCTGTAATTCGTGCATCTCACATTCATATTTTAAAGGTACAATAGTTCTGGACTATGCTGGGTATGGAGACACTTTAAATATTAATTAAAGAGCATTATTTTCAACAGATAACAATATAAATAGCATCTGCTTTCACAAGGCAGAAACGAATTTTTTCTTTGAAATCAAGAATTGTTAAGCGTCACCTGTTAAAATCTCTAACCTTATAATTTTACTTTCATAATCACAGAATCATATAGTTTGGAAAAGTTCTCTAAGATCACTAAGTCTAGCCACTAGTCCAGCACTGCCAAGTCCACCATTGCACCATATCCCTCAGTGCCACATCTACATGCCTTTTAAATACCTCCAATGACAGTGACTCCACCACTTCCCTGGGCAACCCGTTCCAATGCTTGTTAATCCTTTCCATGAGGAATTATTTTCTTAATATCCAATCTAAACCTCCCCTGGTGCAACTTGAGGTGATTTCCCCTTTGCTTCCTAAAGAATGATAATGAAAATTTGCGTTCCAGTGTTTCTCAACCGACCACAGGCATTTCTGTGAATTAATTTTTCTCATCAAACCTAACATCCAGCAACACACTGATGTGCTGTGAATTTTTAAACCCATACAATGGCTTCTGAGTTTTGCCCACCCATTTAAAAAAGCTGTAGCCACATTTGAACAGCAACCAGTTAAGCACATTTCACAAAATACTCAACTCACCATTAGCCACTATGTCTGCAATCAGTCCTTATAAAATGGTTGTTTTGGTAATGAAACCACCACTCTTTCTCCACTGCATCATCTTTCTCCTACATTTCATCATCTTTCTCCTAAATTCTGTGTACTTGGAATTACATTGTAAAGCAAAATCTCTGCAACACAAAATTCTTCAATAAAATCATCTTTTTGACTCTGTTTGAATCTGTCTGCTCCTAATGAAGGTCTTCAGGTTTACTCCCAGTGCTTGCAGGACTCAAAGTCCTTACAAGAACGTCCTCCACTGAGCACAGGACTCTGCTGCCATCAGTTAAGAGAGGGAATACACTTCAGTTCTGCTACAGAGAAGGATACTCAAATCCCAGTAAAATACCACTTCCTCACAGGGATAAGAAACACAAAAGCAAAGAACTGTATTCCAACAGAAGAACAGGTATCAACAAGGCTGTAGCATTTGTTGCTGAACCATCAGTACTGGAAAAATCAACTGGATATGTGCAACACCAGGAGGATTTTTGTTAGTCTTTACAGTACTCTGTCAACAAAAATTTGAAGACAGCAACTCTAGGCAGCCACTACCAGTGAAAGAGACTGGAGGCAGCGGAAAAGGGTGGAGCACTAGCATTTCAGCTTGGATTCAGTTTCAATAGAATGATGCTTGCAAGCACAGACATAACTAGCAGGTATGCAAGCTATAAAGCTTCCAAAGGCTCCTGCTATTGTTTAGGTAACTTATTTTGAGTAGATGGTGCATGAAAAACATGCCACATGCCATAGAAGTGGATAGTGACATCTGCAGTTTGGGTTGTCAGGTACTTTACATTATTAAACACTGTTTTGAGCTCCTTTTCAAATTTTCCTAGTTCATGTTCCACCCTAAGCAGATGGTCTCAGGGAGCTTTCAACCCCAGCAGTTTAGGCAACTTAACTAAAAATTAGAAGAAGGAAACATTCACTGTATTTCAAGTATTTTCTTTGAAAATTTTCAGGTGGTATCAGGCAGCTGAGAAAGGGCTTGAAATCTGGAGAAGGAATGGCCTACTGCCAGAACCATTGCACAAAAAATTATAATGTTTTGAGAAGGTCTCATTTATGGCTTATGATACCTGTATCAGAACGTGCAACTGCAGCCTCAATTCTACTGCAGCCTTAATTCTAATGTGCTTATGTTTGAAAGCTCAAGTTCACAATGGGAACATTATTTTTGGCATTTTTATTCAACAATTTCGGACTTATTTATTTAAAAAATCACTTCTGCTCCATCCCAATGAATTAAGTTCTTTTCAATAAAAGGGACTGACACAAGCACACATCCACCTCCTCCCACCAGAAAACATCCAAAGGATTAACTGAGCACTGAAGACAGTGAACAGAGTGAAAATTATTATCATATGATAATTTTCTCTTTGCGTCCAACATTGTGTTCTAGAAGGACTTAATGATTTCAGCTTCTTATAGTCTGAAACTAATGTAGGATTTAGCTTTATGACCATGGAACCTACTGATGCATCAGATGTTTTGGCAGTAGAGAGGAGCACGCAACGAAATTATTTTGAAGCTGTCATTTGCATATACTCAGACAGGCATGCAAAAGCAAACTGAGATATTGTTCAAAATCCCACGGAGATTCACATGTTTCAACCTCTCTCTCTCCCTCTGACTACACTGCTGTGTCCCATTAAAAGTCATCTCAACCACAGAGAAGTCTGCATTAGTAATGGCCAACAGGGACTGCAGCTTCTTGTTGTATCATCTCTCAAATGCCCAGAAGAGCTGTGCGGGGAAGACCAACACCAGACATTCTGGAATCACCCCTGAAATCAGAAAAGGGCAAGAGTTGAAAACCCCTTTACACAATCTAAACACAGAGGGAATGTAGTAACAACAATTTCTTCAGCAACATGTGAACAGTAGACCAAAATTAACCTTTACTGTACTGCAGATCAGAGCCAGGAGGGTTTCCCTTTGTCTGTATTTCCTAGCTCTGAAGGCATAAGCCCTGTCAGCTCCTAGGTTAGTCCGAAGTCCTGGAGGTTTGCCTAGCCCAGAGGCAGAACATCCCATAAAAAGAGCTTCCCTGGGAGACCTTCACACAAATCTACGCAAATCTTCACAAATCTTCTGCTCCTCAGGACAGAAAAATGTATTAATTGAAATGTTATTTTCCTGCCCTCAACGAACTTGTATAAATGTTAATGCTCTTTGGGTAGGATTAAACTGTCTAGTCACCTCCTCAGAGGTAAACTGAGTAAGGTAGTTTCTGCCTGCTGATTAACCAAGAAGAAACAGTCTGTCATAGGAAAACGCTCCTTTCCCTTTGGCAACATGACATTCACATCAGAAGGCGAAATCTTTTCCTGTGCTGAAATGGATCTCAAACACTGTCACTTGACAAGTGTACTCTATCAAAGCAAATAAATTACATAATTGTGTGCAGTTCACTGCTAGCTCTTCTCTTAGAGCATGTGGTATCACAACTTTGTGAAAAACCCAAGAGTCGGGAACCAAGAAAACAAGAGTCAAACTATGATCCCCAGCACTGGCTGGGGTACATACAACTTGGCAGAACTAAACCCAGACAAAAAAGCAAGAGCTTCTGCAATATGCCTTGAGGTTTGCTGTGTTCTTAGACCCTTGCTGGTCGCAGGACCTCTGAGGAACAGTTGGATTTATGGCCACTATCCTACCCAAGCTCCTGTTCCAGCTGGCTCCGTGCACAGTGCCCATCCCTGGTACACTCAAGTGGGTGTGCTGGATATGGGTGCCACTCGTAACAAGCAAGCTTTCCTAAAATGAGTTGACCCTTTTAAACATGTTCTGCTTATTTCTTTCTGTTTAACCTTCTGCCTCGTGGTGGGATGACCCCAGCTGGTAGGTGAACCCCCATCCAGTCACACTTACCTGAAGACAACAAGAGTTTTCTTTTTTCCCTTCTCAGGCTGGTACTTGGAATTGAAGATAACTAGTGGCAACATGCAGAGTTATATAACCTCTATGGATAAAACTCCCCGCATCTTCTAGAGCAAATAACAGTCTCCAGGAACCTGTATTATCTTTCCATTTGTCAGAAATGAAGATCCCTATTTCTCTTACATCAAAACCTTTAAGCATAAGCAAGGTACAGGCCTATTATGTCTCATACTCACAGCATGACTCCTGCAGTTGACCTCCTGCAGTTCTCCAAGCCATGTTTTTTTACACATTGGCAAATTTATCATTTCCCTTCTGCTCCACATGGTTGTCATTTGGGCTGTGGCTCCTTGGCAAGGCCTTTTCTGGAAGAGCTGCCATCTGAGCAGCACACTCTGCTGTTAGGGCCAGCTTCTCTTCTGCAATCCCAGTGTGCCAAACAACCTCCCTGCCTCACTATATGTCTCTCTGACCCGGTTTCTCTCAAATGAATAATGAAGTTAATAATTCCAAAGAGACATGCCTGTAGAGCCCAGAAAAATAATTGCAGACATTCAGTTATACTTCAGCTATACTTGAAACATTGCTTCCGTAAAATCTTTATTGATATTCTGCTTATAGGGACTGTAAACTGCTAATTAATCTGAGAATTGCATCTTCTTTTCCTATTGTACAGCAACCACAAGCTGTTTAGTATCTGCTTACACTTCTATTTATTCATTCATTAAGAAAGGTACCACAGATGAGAAACAAAATTCTGTGTTGGAACAGATTTGTAATCTCTATCCTACAATTATAAAGGAGGGAAAATGGCAGAGTATCATGTTTTATGACTCTTTGGGCACTGGACCCTCAAGTGCACTGTGTACTAGCAACTTTGCAGTACTCAGAAATAAGGAAGCAGTAATAGGTTCCCTTTCCTTTCCCTTTCAAGGATTCATAGCATCCCACCACACCAAGGACAGAATCAGGCACAAGAGGAAACATCTCTTATCCATCTTTATCAAAATCACATGGATTTTTCTAATCATAAAATAAGCATAACGAATGAGATAAACATCTTGTTCCTCTCTCAGCTGTCAAGAGGAAAAAAATTATGGTTACTGTCAAATACCTCACTAAGATGTGCAAAGATCACTCAGGTAGGGTGCAAAGAAGCTAAAATTCCACATTACACAGAAATGAAGATGACTGGGGACATTTCTGAGCCTGGATTATGCTAGACTTCTCTTCCTCCTAAAGTATGCAGCACTCTCAACAGCTAATTGAAAAATGCATGAATAAACATAAATTTTGTTAATGGCACATCAGGAACACTGAAATGTCACTGCTTTTTTTTCCTATTGAAACCAGAAAGAAGTAGCACATTCTGGAAGGTCACTGGAGTTATTTCCTCATAATCTACCCCTTACAAATAAAATAATTGTTACAACAAATACAAAATTTTCCCCCAAGCTGCTTGAAAAAAACACATCAAAATGTACTATTTCTTTATTTTAGAAAACATCCCCTCTGCTGCTGACATCCTGGTTCTCCCCTTTCTATTTTGTCTCCTGGTCTCACCACAGCTCATTAGAGAACCTTGCTTTATCTTCCATGATGCAGGCTGGAAAGAAAAAAACAAGGAGATCTTCCTTCATTATGGCTTAAACAAAGTTAAGATTGTTTTAGGGATTGCTTTGAAACCTAGACTATAAAAATCAGATTGAAGAATGAAAATGTCATTTAAAGACAGTACTTTCAAAACATGAGATACGTACTTTCCACAACACAAAGCTGACAAGGCTTTCCCAAATAAGCTCAGTGGACAAAAAGGAAAGTGAATGCCTTACATTTGGTGAAAACACTTTCCTTCTCTGTGCTTTCCTTCTCTTAATTAGCCCATTGGGGGACAGCTGCCAAACCCAGCTGCATCTCTTCAGCAGAGAGCATACAGTGCCATTTACAGATAGCTTTTCCCTGTGCATATCTGCTCTCTGGACAAGCAAAACACAGACATACACCAGGGCTTTGCACCCACTGTCTTGTTTGGTTTTTTTTTTTCTGCTGGGTTCTACATTATTCTTTCAAAACAGATTTTCCTTAGCATTTTCCACACATCCTCAACACCTTCACATCTTCTGAAAGAGCACCAGATCTTCTGCCCCCCGCTGAAACTGTTGCATCCTGCTTTGGTAAATGTACCCTAAGAATTGCCCTTTCCCCTCAGCTGGCTGGTGCAATGGCAGTGCAGTCCCAGTTCAATTAGCACTCTGTACGTATGTGCTGCATGCAGCAGCTTCAACTCAAGGACAATTTACACTTTTCACAACAGCAACTTAGCAGAGATCAAAAAAGAGATGATAAAGAACTTAACTTTGCCATGCTACTGCTTGCGCTCTAAAGCTCATAAGAAGTTACTGAATTATTTATTTGAGAACAAAAAAAAATTTACATTTGAAGGTAGCAAATGGCCTCATTTTCAATTCTGTTAATTCAACATCCTTAATAAGCATCCCAAAGAAAGGTATTTATTAGCCACAAAATGAAGTTTCACAGATTTTACTTTCTCAGTTGAGTATTATGCCTACTATGGGAGATTAAAGGTATGTAGAACTATTTATCATTTCTTTTCCCGCCCAAAAATCTCTCACAACCAATAAACTCCTTATAAATTTTTCTTTAAGTATATGTTAATTTTGTTGTATCTTTTCTTCTCCCTGGTTTTACTTCACTCTATTTTTTTGTTAAAACTAGTTTTTTTCTTTCCAGCTTCTTTACCACACTTCCAAATGACTTCGTATTTTGCCGCTGCCTGTTTTTCCACAGGCTGTGCATCCCTACCTCCACCATAGTTCCCGTTTCTTTCTACATGTTCTGTGTAAGAGGGCTGCCCAGGCAGATTCACCTGGCAACACCCCCTCACCTCTCCTCCCTTCCCTGCAACCCAGCTTGTGCCTGATCCACTCACACTGGCCAAGAACCAGAGGACAGCTCCTGCAGGCAATCCAGTGGCTATTCCCATGGAGCAGGTGGCTGCCAGGCAGGACTTTTACCTCTCTCAAATGCTGCTCCATGCACATCTCCACAGATGATGTGGGCTTCTGGAAGAGCAAGGGGGAGGTAGCAAAGTGCAACGTTGATAAGCATTTTGGCAAAACCTGGGCCAAAGTGTAGAATCATTGAATCATTTAGTTTGGAAAACTCCTCCAAGATCACAAAGGCCAAGGGAGCACTGCCAAGTCCACCATTAAACTCTGTCCCTCAGTGTCACATCTACACATCTCTTAAATACCTCCAGGGATGCTGACTCCACCACATCCTGGGCAGTCTGTTCCATTGTTTGACAACTGTTTTGGGAAAGAAATTCTCCCTAATATCCTATCTAAACCAACCCTGGTGAAAATTGAGGCCATGTCCTCTCATCCTGTCTCTTATTACTTGGGAAAAGAGACACCCACCTCAGGTGAAGCAGTACCAGGCCAACCAACAGACCACAGCTTCTGAGCAAGGTCATAATATGGCAACAGAAGGATGCAGTGAAGGGAAGCCACGAGTTGCTGCAAATCCTTGACTGCCTGAGAAGCTTCTCTGGGGCCCTCATGGAACCTTCCATGTGAATCCTTCACGGCTCACAATGGTTCCACCCACTCAGCCACCAGCAACTCATCCAGTGTTGCCAAATCCCTCCAGACACCTCTTCAGCTGCCTGAAGGAGTGCTAAAATCAAGGGCCTAATGGCAGCTAGGTCAGGAGGGCTCTAAAGAAAGTCAGCATAACCTCTGCAAGAGCAGACACCTTTCCTGACACTGACCTCCTTCACTTTCCTTGTCCCTGCTTCTCCTAACACACTCACACCCAGGCAAACAGGAACACAGTCAGTCTTCATGTCTTAGTTGCACTGTTTGAAACCAGGGAGTAATTCATATTTATCTACTATCCAAGGGAATACCAGAGTAAAGAAGTCGAGTCTTTCCTGCTCACTCCAAGGAATCACTACAGGCAATGTCTCTAGTAAGCCACGTTCCACTCTCCAACTCTTACCCTTTTTAACACGTCCTGATGATTTCCCTAAAACTTCAGAATCTAGAGTCACGCTGTCCACTACACTGACAATCCATTCAGAAAAAAAAAATCGGCCTTTCTTTCACAGTTTCATGTGAAAGACTAAAAGACCAATCCAAACACAATTTTAAAATATCAGAAAACCACAGAAGGGGAATTACTTTTCCCACTTTTCATGCTTGCAGAATTTATTTTCTGATTTTTAGGTACAGCAATATCATGTCTTTGAATAGGCCATGCAGTACCCTGTACTGCATGGCCAATAACTCACATGTACCAGCTCGGAGGAAGTTTCTCTCCACTAGTGCTCAATCACTCCCTGTTCCCCACAGGCTCTTTGAAGAAAGAAAGGTCATGCTTTTCACATTTGCTCTAATTCACTCTAGATTTGCCTTCTGAAAGGGATAAGAGTAATAAAGCATGACACACCAGGCTCTTTGCTATAATACCCTTCCCCCTCCCACTGACTTTCATGTTCTTTGTCGTAAACAGATGCCTTTCTCTTCCACTCTGGGTAGGAGCTTGCCTTTTGCTAAGAGAGAACAGGAAACTATCATATGGTGAAGTAGAAGATAATTTCTTCCCTAGCTCTTCTCAAACACTGGCTGAACTTCAGTGTTTTAGAGATATCCATGATTGCTGTTTCCCATACAATGCAAGTCAGGTGAGGGTCAGCAGACTGGGAAAAGTCACATATGAAGGAGGATTATTGCTTATCCTACATTATCTACAGCAGCTCTGAAATTCTAGATTAAAAACAGTTTAGAAGTGTCCTCTAGGACCTGACTGAGATTTATGCAGAGGCAGAGCAGGATGACACCTTTCAGAGTGACAGCTTACTAGACTGAAACTTTAATGAACCCCGCTCATAGAAGCCAGGAACAAGCAGCCAAAGAGCTGTGCAGTGCAGCTGAGGCACAACAGCAGTGCTGTGCATGACAGTCCTTAAATTCCTCCCCTTTTTTTATTGCAGCCTGTTGATTTCCCCAAGGAATTTTAAAATGTAAGTGCTACACATACCCAATAGTTTATCAGTTATCACCTGTAATTCTCCACAAAATGTACTGCATAATATAATATTATGCACCTCTGTTATCTATGATGGCAAAGTTCCTGCACTAATTCACTGAGTATCCTCTGATTTTGATCCAACAAGTAACAGAAGTTTAATAGCCAGGCCAAAGAAAAACTTGGAAGCCTAAACAACACCTTGTAAAATCAACAATTACCAAGTCAAAGAGCCATGCCAAGAAAAGGCTGGGAGATGAGGGTGCAGGGGTCTCTCTTTCACTTTCTTCCTTTTTTTTTTTTTTTCCTTAACAAAGGAAAAAAGAAAAAAAACTGCTTAGAAAACAGACACCTACATGCAAACGCTGCTTCAAAGCTTTTAGCACAATCTGCCAGGGCAAAACAATAGCGGCTCTGTGCTCATAACCAGCTCAGGCTGTTCCAGGCAGGAAGAGAGTGTCCTCGACTTTTACAGCAAATGTTTTTTTGTCTGACACTCAGGTCTATGAAATCCAGCTCAAGCTCTTGAAAATTCAGAGTCTTTGAAGCAGGACAGTGGGCAGCAAGTAGGTACTCCAGTGCCTGAGGCTGTGATTAGATGCTTTTAGCAACATTTTCCTACCCCAGTCCTGCTCAGTTTCTGCAGTACTTAGGCTGGAGAAGAGGCAGAACCACATTGAGAGATAAAGCTGCATTTGAAAGCTCCCCTTGTTCCTTCGATGTCCTGACCCAGCAAAAGGATACCTCGCAAAACTTACTCACTATCTTGCTAAGTAAGAGGAAAGCACAGCTCTGCCATGAGAGCTGTCTACCTGCTAAAAAAATATAAAAATCTGCTGTCTACTGTCAGGTCTATTAAAAAATAGTAGGCCAATTAGAGAAGGTTGGCTTATTAAGCCTCCACAGGTTCTAAAATACTGTTTTGCACAGGTTGCCCCAAAAAGCGCTGACCTAAAAAAGAATTTATCAGATTCCCCAAGATTAACATTGATCCATTAAGAACTTTAAACATAGTTCTTTAGCTCTGGACTCATCTCAGAAACAGACATTAAAAATATCAAATGGTCTTTGAAAACCAGTTCTCTTTCAATCAGGAAAATAGAGCAGGGACAACAGCTTTGGCAAAGAGCTTTCCTTGCAGTGAGCCAGGCAAGTTTCTGCAGCTTCTCCCCAGTTTTATGGTATGACTGGAGAGGTGCTTGTTGCTTTATCTGCATGTGGACATCCCTATCACACATCAAACTCATGCAAGCATCCCTGCTGAGCACCTTGGCAGATTCAGTCCCATCCCAAGGTGGTGGAGAAGGCCCAGGGAGAAAACTGCAGGAGTCTGTACTGCCACAGCTCCATCCCTCACAGCTCTGAGCAGCTGTGAGAAGAAGGCAATGTGAGCTGTTGGCTCAATGGTCTCCTGCCAGAAAGGCACTTGAGATCATTGTTCTAGTCTGGCATGCCATGTAACGTGTATAAAAGGCCATTACATGATTGTTTCAATCAAACATATGGTTTTAGGATGGAGGGAAAACAAAACAAAGAGCAAAGCTGTTTATATCAGTAGTAGCAGCTGTATACAACCATTCTCTTTGTTAAGCTCTTCAAATCTCAGAACACTGGTGGCTGAAGCACCCCATCATATTGCTAATGCAATTTTCTCTACATGAACTCATGAAAACTTTTTCTCCCAGAGTAGCAGATAATTTCAGTATTCTAGAAGACCTGCAGGACTGTTTCTGCACCATGGTAGAAACTGAACTTATGGGAGAAATGTACACTCAGAAGATGTTGCACTGCTGCACATGTAAAAGAACTGTTAAGAGTTAATATGTAAGGGTCCATGACTTGCATGTTAAAGTGGAAAAACTTCCTGATAAGACAAAAACGTAATCAAAATCCTTTTTCACTAATCTAACGCCCTTAAGGGAACAGAAGATACATGTCAAGCAAATTACTCTAGACATATACTTCCACATTCCATAATGTAAGTGGGGATTATGGTGTGATACTGTCTATAGTAAGTACTTGGTAAGAAATATAAGGTTTGACTACAATTTACAAAAAGTGTAAATGATACAAAAAAAGAGAAACCAAAAGCAACCAACAAAAAAAAAAACCAAAAACAAACAAACAAACAAAAAAAAACCCCAAAAAAACAAAAACACACAAACAAAAAAAAAACCAAAAACAAAAAACAAAAACAAAAAAAACCAAACTACAAACCAGAAATATTCCAAAATTACTATTTCAAAAATCTTGACTGTCACTATTGGACATGAAATGAGTACACAGAAACCTGGTAAATTCAAAGGAGAAAAAGAGTGAATTTTATTTCTGACTTCGCAATATATAGAATTCTAAAGGTGACAGAGGATTGGAGGATGAAATTGCTACTTTTCTAACTACACTGGTTAAACTAACAGTCTATTAATTCTCTCTTCTTACAAAGAAGAATGCAAAACAATTATTATTTACATGAACAGTGCGTGAGAACTTTAGTAGAAATATGTAAACATCAGAAGGTATAGCAAACTTTTAAAATAAGTATAAAAGAAAAGTTAACACTTTTAGGCAACACTTGACGTCTTATTTTAGTGTTAAGGCAATGAAATGCACTGATTTTGTCACAATATTTAAAACATTTAATTGCCTCTGACTTACACCCAGGCTTGTTACTCTCCATTTGGATGCTCCTTGCCTTCACATTTGAGAAAGAGCAACTGCCACAAAGGGAAGTGATTCAGTTAAAAAAAAATCCCAGCAGGTCGTGCCTTCTGCCAAATGCCCACGGCACCTCAGGACAACTAAGCAAATGGACATAATTATGTTAGGACACCTGCGACAGCAGAAATGTCCTCAAAACCATAAACAGTTACTGACCTGCTAGAACAAATGTCATAAAACAAAATTAAGGCCCATCATCCAGTTAAAAGGATTTCTGAGAGCAATTTACAAGGGCAATCTATACGTGCTTACCCCGGGCAGTGTGTGATTAGCAGTGCTCTGCCATAGCTCATCTGGCATCCTACAGCCCTCGGCTTCATGGGGTGGGGAGCACAGCCTGCACTCCTGTTAATAAATACCCATTCCCATTCCAAACTCCAACTTCAAAGTGCTGCTTATGCCTCCTCAGAGAGAAAGGCTGAGTGACTTCCCTTCAACTGTACTCATCTGTGTCAAATTTCGCTATCAGTAAGTCAACGTGTAATTACAATCACCCATCCATAAAAGCTGGGGGATGGAAGGAGAAAAAGGGATATGTCCTTGTTTTTCAGGCTCTGAGGAGAGATCTGGGGATTTTCCAAGACTCCAGAAACCAGAGAACAAGAGGGATCAAAAACTTCTGGCTTTTGTTTCTTCTGATACATATCTGGATCCACACAAACCCATATGTGTCAGTGGTACACCATGGTTTAAATGGTAACAGGAAATTACCAGATCAAGATGACCTTCATTTCTCAACACAAGTGCACTCACACCACCAGAGACATCTCAAGTGAGTCGGTCTGGACTAGGCTCCATTTCTTGGTCTACTCACTCTGGCAAGATCAGCTACTGGATAAACATCAGAGAGATGCTTATCACAGGGACTCCACTGCCTCACTGCTTCAACAGAAAATCAGCTGCTTGAAAACACCAACACTGTAGGCAGCAAAATCTCCACGTTCCCCTGGGCTTAGGAGAATTGCATCACTGGCAAAGAGCAGACCCCTGGTGAAAGCTGGTATCTCTTATTTAGCCAGCCCAGAAGCCTGTGAAGAAAACCACAGGAAGCCAGTAATTAGCTTGTCAGTGTCAAAACATCCCCAAAGGCTACAACCCTTCTACAACAGAGAAAGTTTCCAGACGTAGTGATTACTGTTATACACATAAAAAGTATACACGTATAAACATTTACAAGACATGTAGTCCATCTTTGTAGAAAAAGTTGCAAAATAAATACTAGAAGGCTGACATGAAGGATACCTAGTTTGGAACAGAAGTGCTACAAATAGGTAAGCTAGAAGTTGACCAAATATCAATATTTTTAAGGTGATAAAGACAATACTGTAAATTTATTAACAGATAATAAAATCATCATATTTCAAAAAGTTTCTTCTCTCAGCACGAAAAGAAATTTACATGGCCCATTAAGCAAACATTGAGTCATCCAGATCTATCCAGACAGGAAAAGTAGGTGTCTGTTCAAAGATAAAATGTACAAAACCCAAAATTCAAGTGCATTGATTTAATCCCCTGCAGATTTAGATAAAAGGAAGGGAAAAGCCAAACCAAGAAACTGAAAACACCTTTATCTTGAGCTGAAGAAACATTTAAACTGAGTACTATGCCAAAACCAAATAAATATCATTAACAATGGTATTAAATAAGTACCATCAACAATATAGGTTTTCCTGGCTAATAGTGGCAACAAATGCAAACAAACTGTGTAAAGGCAGAGGAGATTATTTTAACAGCTTACCACATGCAAACCTGTCTAGCATCAAAGACAAAGGAAGGAGAACAGTGCATCATTTAAACCTCCCCTTATGCTATCAGCCATCAGCTCGTGATTTCTCTTTTCAGCTAAATCAGAACTTTTCTAGGAGAGACTGTGGAAAAGTTGTTGAAAGAGAAAGGACAGTGGTACTTGTAGAAACATAGGCAGAAGGAAAAGAAAATACTCAAGAGGCAAATGAAGCAATGACAGTAAACAGGTGACATTCCTGCCACATCTGAAACACCTGTTTGTTTACAATGCAGTAATAACCAAAAAATCATTTCTGGGAGAGGTGGTATGGGAATCCATCCACATCACTTCTTTGGCATCTTTTACATCCATCCTCCCTTGTGCACAAACTAAGAAGATGTTTTGGCTGCTGGTCTGGGAAAACATTACAATCTTTTAAATTCTTTCACTGCCCAGGAAGTTTCTGCACTCAGAAATAACAATATTTTTTACAATTGGGATTTATATGAACTCTAACAAGTGCTTAGGTCTTTGAAGAACAAAATTACTCACCACACTGTGCTAGGAAAATTAAGAAGCAGCCTAAGTGAATGTAAACTTGCAATTTTTAGAGATGCTTGCTGAAGCTGCCATAGGACAACCTTTTCAGCATTGCAGTTGAGCTCTAAACATGCAAAGCTGCATATTTCCAAAGGAAGACAAAACTCCAGGTATCAAATAGCATTCTATCTCAACTCTTCAACTTTCTTTACCAATGTGGGGGCTAGAAAAGACCAAATAAAACAGCCCTGAAAAAGAACATAAAATTTGGTTCTTATCTAAGAGCTGAGAGATCTTATCTAAGATCAGAGAGATCAAAAAAGTCTCTCGGTCTAAAACAGAATTTGCAGACCATGTCAACAAGGTATATGTAAGAAATTACTTCTTGAATATGTAAAACAAGAACCTCTCATCAAAAAAGTGCTCCCATTGTAAATTCATACATAAACACCTTTACAAACCATGAGCTGGAAGGTGAGTGGGGGAAGAGGCAACAACTTGCAAACAGAAATGGAAGAGCTGGTGCAATTCTTTCCTTCCCTCCGAAAGAAATAAAAGCAGCTGGAGTAAAGTGGTGGGGAATACTAAATCAAGGAATAAAATGCTAAGAAGAGGTGAAAAACACCCTTCTGATGAAAGCCAGGCCCTTTGCAAAGGGCTGTGCAGCTCTTCTACCACAACCATTTGAAGCAGTTCTGCTATGAGGGGAATGTGTTCCACATCCCATTCCTGTTCTCACAAGCTCTGGGCAGTTCAGCAAACACTTATGTGCATAAGGTAAACATAAAATAAAACTGATAAAGGGCTAATTTGCTTTTTGCTTTGAGCAGCATCATCAATTACCAGTAAAATACTAAAAAAGTTGTGCCAACTCAATTTACTTTTCCATATTAATTAGCAGTAGAGGTCAATTTAAAAAAAAAGAAATCATTCATTAAGGATATGAACCCATGTGATCTGACTGGATGTAGATGTGCCTTCAGTGATGATGAAAGTCAATCTCCCTCACATGTTTCATGACCCATCACCATCCTCCCCAGGCTGAATCTCACAAACAGAGCAGACCCAACCCCACTCTGACCTCCTGTAGAAAGGAGCAGGCTCATCCCTGCTGCTGTCATCTGCACTCACGGAGCCATTCAGGCTAATCAAAAGGGACCTCAGGCAAACCAAAAGGGACCTCAGGGGCAGGGAAAGCATGGAGGAATTAGGTTATAGGCTGATCAATTCTCTGATCAATAGGAACAGCAACCAATTTACAGAACTGACTGCACTGGTAATTGTTCTGTATAAATGAAGGGGAAAGAGGAGAGAAAAGACCCAAATGGGCTTGCAGCATCAAAAACCACACCAGTTGCAAGCAACCACTGTTGCTTGAATTTATATGGCAGACTTTCATCCTCAGGCATGATCTGTAGGAGGAAAAGGAAGTGTTTTTTTAAAAAATTAGAACAGTTGCGCTGTTAATTTATTTTTTTTTTAAATTAGACCAAGGCATACAGCTGGGGAGGGGAAATCAAGCCATGCTTCCCCCTTGGTGGGAAGCAGGGCTGAGTATCAACCATGGCAGTCACGCTGCCAGCATGCAGGGGAGTGGAAACACCACTGGAACCCTGGCCTCGCTCAGTTCTCATGAGCACAGTACAGATGCTCCCTCAAGTCACAGCCTCAGATCTCAAAAAAAAAAAGAGAGGTTGTTATAGGGTGTTTTTGCACACCACCATGCCAGGTTGTTTTCCTTTTAACATGGCATCCCCCTGTGTAATGTTTTAACAGTTTAGCCCACATGCACCAGGAGGACGTACCTGGGATCCTCGCTGTGGAGAGACACAGAAGCCCTGCCACTGAACCAAGGAAATTCAGGGCTGCAACTGCTGAAAATGGCATCTATTCTAAGGCATGACTCACCCACCAGCCATGCAAGGAGCTGGGCTCATTTGTGCTCCTGATCTCCTGGGGAGCTGGATCCTGGCACATCCCAGCAACCTTTCCTCTCACTGCTCTCAAGGTCAGAGCTGGCATGCCAAAGCAAGCTTGCCTGAAACCACGCAGTCCCTGGGACACTTTTCCAGTCCCTACAACAGCAGGTATTTTCACCTATTCACTTAAATCCCCACTTGGCCTGCAGCAGAGGAGGCATCTCAGCTCCTGTATCTCCTCCCTGGGGCAGGACCTGGCTGCACAAACTACCCCAGGTGCCTGTTTTGTCAAGCACACCTCTCTAGGAGGCCAAAAATTGTTACCACAAAAGTAAACATCCAGCCCACTGGCAAAGCAGAAGATGCTTTCAAAATTTAAAAGGATTATCAGCTGTACTTGATCACTGAGCACCAGGACAGAGTTGTAACTATATGGCTGTGATGCTGTGCAAGAAAAAAGCTATTTAGGAAGGTTTTAAGCAAGTACAGAGCAGGGCAGACTTCATAAACCCCAGTCACTTAATAATGAAGGAGCGAGAGCGCGCAGATTTCCTCATGCTGCACTGCCATTAATCCAGAGGGACCAAATGTGAGACGGAGAGAGAAAATTTAGATGGTACTTACAACACATAGACTTACATATCATGTCTCCAATCTTCCACCAAAAGTGCAAATTAACAGACTAGTTTGTTCAATATTTTTTAAACTTAGCAGGCCAGTGCCGTACTAAGTACTGGTAGTGATATGAATCACATTCCACCTAATGACCATGTACCAAACAGGCTCACATTTTCATTAATCTGAGGAGACTTCATTAGGTCTTAGAACCATTTTTAGCAGCAGAGGAATCTGGAAATCACACAATAAATTTTGATCCAGTCCAATGTTCTTGCTTACTGCTCTGCAACTTTCATAGTGTTAACTAAGGCATAGCTCCTTCACTTGTTGCAAATATGCAGCCCCATATGACTCTTTGATAAAGTAATCTTTAGGCTTATTCTAAGCACATTTTATTTGTGACTGAAAGAAAATTAGGCAGTTAAGCTAGCAGAAAATAAATCAGACCAAGTGTATGAACTGCTTCAGTGGCTGAACTCATGAAAGGTCTGTCTTCCACCTAAAACAACTAAGAGATGGTAAAAATCACTTGCAAGCATGCAGCAGAGCAGAAATTATCTAAATACCAGCTATGTGAGATTACCTGTACTAGCACAGTTATTTTCT
Organism: Taeniopygia guttata; assembly: GCF_048771995.1. Taxonomy (NCBI): domain Eukaryota; kingdom Metazoa; phylum Chordata; class Aves; order Passeriformes; family Estrildidae; genus Taeniopygia; species Taeniopygia guttata. Next base: position 76,349,957 of record NC_133024.1, on the reverse strand, counting down.
GCCAAATGGGGTTTGCATGATCAATTCTCACTCTTGCAAATCACTCTGGCAGCACTCTGACAAAAACCTTCTGAAGTGCATGGGAATTCAACTCCCTGGGAACATCTGAGAAGCTTTACATGCTGTGTACATGGACCTAATACACTAATTCTACAGAGCCTAGGATTACTCTCGGCTTCTCAGGGCTGCAAAAATACCTTCATGGATATTCAGCCAAGCATGTATCAATGCAAAGCCATATTCTCGAGTCTGAGGTAAACTGAATGCTCTGAGGTGTAGTTAAGGAGCTACAGTATGGAATTATCAAGAGGCCAAAATGGCACAGCTGCTGCTATGCTGACAGCACGGTGGTCAAACCAAAGCAGCTGGGAGTTATGCCCACTTAACATCAATAGTTGCATGACTAAGGCAGAAGCAGGCACAGCAAGTGGCAAGACACTGCTACAGGGAGAAGGATGTGAGGAAAAAACCTAGCTCTGCTGACCCCACAACAATAAGGACACGAAGACAGAACAACAGCTAGAGGGAAGTAGAGATTCAAATTTACCAGAATACACACAAAGAGAATGAAGGTGCTGTTTCACCATCACCTTTCAAGTCTTTTAGTATCTACCAATCCCACCATATGAAACTTCAGAAATTTGAATTGTTAAGTAGGCAATGCACATACGCTGTGGTGTTAGAGCTTCTTCATCAAATATAGTTTATAAAGGGTGGGGCTTTTTCAAACCACTAATTTTCACATGAGTTGGGTGCAAAATCAGCAGGTGGTTGACATTAGGTTACTGTGCTTTTGGGAAGTTTAGCATTAGGTTTGAAAGGAAGGCTTAACTCTCATTCACAGCAATATAGTACTACTTTTAATGAACCAGGTAATTAGCAACTCTGTAAAAAGAAGGGTATCCCTGAGTGTTGAACATCAAAAGCACTACACTCATTTGCAATTTAAAGGCCAGAATTCGCAAGATCCTGTGCACTCTCTGCACCCACTTGGAGTCAGTGGAAATGAATGGCACATAATATAGCATAATCTGAACCTCTTAGGGTCAGAACCAAGGGAAGAAGCATCTATCTGACTTAGGTTACCACTTCACTTGGAAAATACTTAAAACATTGGAAATGACAGAAGGAAATCCAATACTGAATTCATTGCAGAAATCCTCACTTTCAGGAAAAGTTTTCTGGGAACATATAGTCAAGAGCCACAAAAACAGCTACTCCACATTTCCCACATGCTGCTACAAACTGCAAGTTCCTAAGGAAATAAAGGGAAATCTTGAAAACTCTTTAGAAACTGTGAAGATTGAGTGATTAAACTCTTACATGTCATCAAACATAAATTATGTACCTTATTACAGACATGGGTCCATTATTAATTCCATCTGCAACATCCAAAATGCTCATTTCTCTCAACTTCTATTTTATCCTTTTCATTCCTCTCCACAGAGACAGTGCTCACCTTGGCTAAGACTCTTGGATAACACCTTTTAATACAGAATCCACACAAAAAGAGAGTCAAATGCATATATTTTAAATCTTTTAATAAGCTAAAAATTTACACTGGTAAGTCAGGGCCCTTCCCCTCTCTTCTGAGCAAATATTTTATTTCTGACCTATTGTAACATGGTAAAAAACAGACTGCAAAGTCTTGCATGGCCTTATCTATTTTGAAAGGTGCTTGGCACACCTTTCTAACCTCAAAAAGACATGAAAAAAAAAAAAAGTATGAGTGTGTTGTGTATCAACTCAATGTTGTGGAATACCACCAAGAATATTTCTTCAATGACCCTAGCAAACAGATACAATCAAACTCAATACTTAACAACACACAATTCAGTCTCTATAAAAATCTGTATGGCAGCAAAAGAAAGGAGCCAGGACAGTGCAGGTGAGCACCATCCCTTCTAACTGCAGGGAGAGACAAGCCAGATGATTAGAAGTATTTTTCTAAGGGCATGTCCAAAAGGAAAGGGTGCAGTTTTTCAAAGAGTGAAATCGCCAGAAAGGGAACTGAAGAACACTTCAACTCTGGAGGGATTTGTCCTGTTTCCATCATTAGTATTCCACTGCTCCCTGCAAAGACCTCAGAGACGGCAGAACAACCAACTCGTGATGCTTGCAGCCTGCCACTGAACTCCTAGTTGGATTCATGCCTCAGAGTCTCAGGACTGGCATAACTAAAGCTTCACATTTATATTTAGATATACATACAAATTCAATTGCAAACCCAGAATGTAAAATTACCTATGCAAAGCCCACAGACCTTTCATTCTTATGGATTTCACCTTTGCACCAGTGGTTATTGGTTGCATGGAGAACAGGAGTAATAAAAAAAAAGTTTACAGAACAAGCAGTACCATCAAGAAATTCTATTACTCATGGAATATCTGTCTCCTCTCCTTCATCCCAGTTTTGAAGCTCATCTAACTTTTTGAGATCTCACACTTCAGGTTGCCTGGCAGAACTAATGAAAAAAAACAAGCCCACAACTTATCTCCCATCATGAAAATCCCAGTGATTCCCTTTTGCTTTTCACAACATCTGGAAAGCAACACCATACAAGAGATCTGCTTGAGGGTAGGAGGGCATGAGAAGGGAAAAATCCTTCTGAATATTTGTGCTATATTTAAACAGCGGACCAAAGCTTACACTTGGAGTGAATGTCTGTTTCTCTGCTGTGGGAATGCAGATCCAGGCACTGAACAAGGATGTGGTAAGCTTTTCACAACATGCCCCAAAGCAATGGCATTACTGCAAGACCATAAAAGTAAAAAGTGCAGTGCCTGTATCTTCTATTGGAATTGTTGCAGAGACAAAACATAGAACAAAATGAAATTTCAGTAGTGTGCTGGGGAAAAAAAAATCTCAGTCTTCAGCACAGAAAGTTCACCTGTTTTGTAGAAATACCTCCTATAAAGAAGGCATAAGCAAAGTGGGAAGGATGCAGTAAAATCAAAGAAATTTAGACAAAATCTCAGAAGGTATCTTAGTTTGGAATTCAAAATTCACATAAAACTTGAGCAATATCAGAATCAATTGTCAGTGAAAGCAGTGAGAGCTACCAGTACTTAAGTAAATTGGGGGAGTAACATCCAGAATAAGCAGGCATATTAATTTTATTGTTTAGATCCATAAGTTTAGAGAACCACCTTCTGAGAAAAAAACTGACTTCCTTTTCTTAGTATCACCTCACCTTGTTATTTGTGCAATCAGCTGTTTCCCTTCCCCATCCTAACAGGAACAAAAGTTCTCTTCATGCAAAGTGGCACCTAAGAAAGATCAAGACTTTGATACAGGAGGACTGCACAGAAAGCTAACTTTTAACTTTTTGGGAAAGCATATTCCCAAGGTGAGTAGTTCATGTAATCAAAATCATTGTGGGAACTAGTCACCACATCTAAATTCATAAATATCAAAATTAAGTAATTACCAAAATAGCAAGGAGCTGCTCAGCCTGAACTGCCAGTACTACACCTAGCCTTTGAGACTAACAGCAGCCTGTTCACATTAAATATAAAAGTTAATGCAGCTTCTTGCATGAACTAAGTAGGTGAGAGCTACACTAACTCTCAGGATTACAGTCCCTGTAGGAGTCAACAGGCAAACTTATGAGGGGAGCTAATTGCCTTTTTATTTTCCTGTATGACTGGGAAACAGCAACTTTAGTCATTGTCAATTCAGGATAAAGATGTGTCTGTGTGACACCTACATGACAGCTAATTAGGGCACCACAAGAGATGTGCCACAGAGGTGTGGGCTGATATTCTCTGTGAGGAGAACAACTCCTTTTACACAGAGTGGGAACTGCTGCCCCAGTCACAGTGCTGCTGCTGCTCCCACGTCTCTCTGGGCTCCACTCGGCTGTTGGATGCAGCACAGCCGTGCTCCTGCTCCTGTCAAGATGACTCTGCTTACAGTAATGCAGAAAGTATCAATGACAGACACACTACATGCATCATAACTCACACTGTGTAAAGTGAAAACAGCAGATTCTTCTGGTTTCTTTTGCTTCTGTGTTTTTCCAGTGTCTCAAGGTAGCTAATCTGTAACACTGAGGGCAGAGGGTTTATGTTGAAGCTCATAAGCAAAGGCAATGCTTCTGAAATGTACATCATATAAAGGGGGAATTGCAGGATGACACTGCTTTAGGGCTTAAAACATCACACTTTTTTCTTCCTTTACAACTTTTCACATCAGCAAGCAATCCTTTAAAAATTATGGCTAGATCTTACACTAGATGTACGTTAATCGTGGGCCATTATTAATTTAAAAATCCATTCTCTTCCTAATTAACAGGAGATTAACTCATAAACACCTGATTACCTTCCAAATCAAAAGTGTGGTTGCCATATTGTGTCTGGAGGTGTCTGTAGAGTCACTCACACTTTGCTCTGTTGTACTTTAGCATGTCTGGTTTTTATTGAAAAGGGAAAGAGTAGGAAAGTCAATTTTGCAGGTATCCTGGTCAAGATGGAAAGGTTTTACTAGAGAGAAAGGTTGAGCCTCATGCTAAATTTTTGGGGCTTAGAGGAGTATTCAGGAATTTGTTTTCAAATGAGCTCTTCAAGTTTGCTCCGCTTGAACAAAAACTATCATGAAAGTCACATTCTGCTTGCTTCACTTCTTCAGCTGGTTAAATCCTTTCAGTGGTTTTAAAATTGCACTTTTATAGTACATAAAAATTGGCCACAAGGTTGTCTCTTCCCAGTTACTAGGTGCTCTACACACACAAATAATATTTTTAATCTCACATCCAGTTATACTGGCACACAAACTTTCACCGATGTCAATTACATTGTACAGAGATTGTAAAGCAGTATCTACCTTTTAACTTTTTTTGTTTGTTTGTTTTTTGTTTTTGTTTTTGTTTTGGTGAACTGTATCTTTTGGAGCATTCCTGTGTGAGACAGCTATGATTTTTTGCTGTATTTATGTTCACATGAAGTCTCTTCTGGGTCACATATTGAACTACAAGCAGTGTTAAGTTATCCTGGTGCAACATGGAAAGCTGAAATTAAAACCTGCCTTTCTACTCCTTCCTCCATTAATGTACATGCTATTGTACTGAAAAATCGAGCAACAACAAATGATAAAAACTTCCATTTGTCTTTTGTACATAAGAATTACAGAGAAATTACAATTGCTGTCCATGGTTATTACTGAAGTAATAGGATGCAATTAATTATGTTGTATTTTACTCATTCTTAAATATCACACCGTTGACCAACTTATCATTTAGATAACCAAATTGCTATATTTATTTTCATACTAAGTAATAAAAGAAGAGAAACATACTGTGACATTCATAGCTGGACTTCATGCAGCTTAGAAGTTTAAGGCAAGGACTCACTATACACATAAGGTTAGTTTGCATTAAGGTTGTCCTGAGTTTGAAATGCATTAGCTAAAAAAAATAAGTAAAAAGGGGCAGAATTCCTAAAATGTCACCAGATTAATAGGAACCATTAAAAAGCAATGCAAGATAGAGTGGTATCTTTTTTTTATTGGAGCAAAGGTCTTCCTCTAAAGTTATCTTCTCCAGAGGGGGGAGGTTTATAAATGATGAAGGGGATAATGCCCTTGAAATCCTGCTCCACCACAGCTTTAAAAACAGAGCAGAATAATCCCCTTCTGCTTCAGAGATGTTTTAACTTGGACCTTTGCACAGATAAACGAACACATCTACATCTCAGACAGTGGAAGAATAATACGTGTAACTTATAAAATGCTTCTGTAGCAAAATCACAGGGGAGACACCAGCAAAATGCAACCCTCTCACTATCTCTCTGGAAATGCTGAAAAAGCTAAGCAAAACAAAAATTTTGCAGAAATATTGTGTCAAGCAATTACCTTATTCAGAAAGAAATTTGTAATGGCTGCACCAAAAACATCTTCTTCCCCTCACCCTTAGATTTAAGTATCCCTACTACTTTATGCAGTTTTTTCTTTTGTTAACAAAGTGTGTGGGCTTAGGAGAGACTGCCAGGATACCAACAAATCTGTAGTACGGTGTGATTAAGCACTGTGCTGATATGCATACTGTATTGTGAGTAGGAGACAGCAGCTTACCAAATCATTTTCTGATAAAAAAATCCCCAAACACTGGCTATCAAGAAAGGTCTCCAAAACTAACAGCCAGAAGGAGATTTCAGAGGGACACTCACCATCTGCTTCCAGCCAATATGGCCGAAAAAATGTCCAAACTTTTATCATTATGGAAACTGTGTAAATTCATCTACTTTTACTTTGTTCTTATTTTGCTCCTCCAGTTTATCTTCTCTGAAATGTTCCAAGTGTGACAGGAAAGAGAAAGGACCTACATACATGAAAGAATGGACATGAGAAGAAATACCACCAAGGAAGCTTCAGCTGCTGGTATTTCTTCAGCTGACAAGCTTTTATCTTAGTACTTTCCTTTATGTCTCCTCTGCATGGAGAGCAGATGGAGTCACACTCCAGTATCTGGTGGCATCACAAATCAGTGAATCCCAGCTTGACTAAAGTCTTGGAAGCAAGAAATCAATTAATTATTTTAAGCTTGCAAAAGCCAGACAACCCAGAGGAGTTCTGCCAAGCAAATATGGAGTAAAATTTATGGATGTAATTGTGAACTTCTGATAAACTGACACTGGTTGGAAAAGGTCGGGTTCACTTCAGAGTGACAGGAACAAGTTTCTAAGAAACATAAGGAAAAATTGTGATGGATGGCTGGAATAACTTCCAAATGCAGCTTCTTTCTACAGGTGTCCCAAATCCTAATTTTTACCTTTGATCCTCCTGTTGAGCAACCCCTGTGTAACATTCAGGACAGGTCCACCTGCTTCTTGTACTTCACCTGTATGTCAGCACTTCCTCTCCTTCACTGTAGTAGAATGCTTCATATTATGTTGTTTCCTCTATTACCCCAACCCAAACACCACTTCAGGCTTTCTCTCTGAAAAGACTTCCTTTTATCTGCAGTGAAGTTTTTTTTTTCCCTTTTCCCTTATTCATTTCTGCAGGTCTTTTCTGAGACATCTGCAAATTACTCAGCTATCTTCTCCAGTGCCATACACCAAATCCAGCCACTTCACTCCAGCACCATTTCTCTTAATGCCAAAGTCAGATGTGGTACAGTCTTCTGAGACCTGCCTGGCATTTTCCTGATTATGGGCACACTAAATGTCATGATGGAAGAACCACACTTGCAGTTTTTGCTTATCTGACTATTAACTGTGATCCAGCACCATGTCCTGTTGGCTTTTTGTTCTACAGACTGTAATGGTGATGTGAACATAGTATAGAAGCAACAGGGCGCAGGCAAACAGTTTGTTTGGTTTTTTTTCCAAGTATTTTCCTGAAGTGTTATAGTACTAGGACTAAGTTAGGATTGACTCAACAGAATCTCAAGTTGAGCAGTGAATGCCATCTCTTGTCCTGTTCCCACTACACTCACATACTCATTTAATACTGCACCCATTTAAGAAGACATTCACCAGTCTCCCTGCTTAAGCACTGTATAGCAGACATGCATGGAATGAGACAGCAGTTTGCTATGAAATGTGGGCCAGCTGCTCCCCATTTTCTGTGTCACAGTGGGGATGACTGACTAACAGGTAGACCCAGCTAAAGGTAACCCCAGTTTGATTATTCACAGGTTCCCAAATCCAAACATGCTAAGAGTCCATAATGATTAACAGCCAGCTGCTTAACAGACTCACAGCAGTCCATAGTTCACAAGGAACAAAACCAGTGGTGCTTCAGCGGGAGATCAGAGCAGTGAACAACAGCTCCCACATGCTCAGCTTCAGGCAATTTGTGCAGGGGAAGGAAATCCTCAAGTCCTCCCTCAATGGAGCTGGCCAGTTACAATTAATTTCTACTATCAGCGCTTCTGTGGTCCTTTTCTCTGCTGTGTAGATAAATTTGCCAATGTCAGGGTCTAAAATTTCCTTTGTATCTTTTCCATAATTTAATTTCATTCAGTTTTCTATTTGTTTCCTCTTTACTGAATTCAAGAAACACAAAAAGGTTTTGCAAAGAAAAAGTAAGCAGACTAAGCCATAATTTGCAATTCTAGCATCACTAAACAAAAAGCCTCCTGACTTCCTGTTTATACATTCTTTGGGAAAGGCTCTTCCTGAGATCCCTTCTGGACCTTCCCAACAGGTGACCTACCTAACAGGTGACTTACCTAATACCCACAAAAGTGTGTTATCAGGTAAAATTCAAATACAGAAGACCCCAAAGGCTACTAAGTCTCATCTGGAGCAGTTTACTGGAACTGCTTCTCACTGGAAAGCAGTGGAGAGATTTCACCTTTTGCAAGGGCAAATTTCATACCAATCAGCAAAGCAGCTATTTTAAAAACTTCCTCTTACAAGCTACCATACCTCTTGCAAGTTTATGCAGCTTACAGAGAGACAGGAGATATGAAATTCTGTGCATTAACAAAATGAAAAAGCAGCTTCATAGCAGTGACTACCTGTAGGTCTTAACAGATAGAGTTCACATAAAGAGTACGAACATTAATATTACCAAGGCTTGTTTCCCCCTCTGAGCATTTATAGCATGCACTATGGGTTTGCAGCAATATTATTTTAAAACATTTAAGGCTCCATTGCCAAACTGCTTCTCAGGCTAGCAGTTCTAGTTCTGTCCAAGCATCTCCTTGTGCATAGCCAGGACCTGGACTCAGTGATCTTTCTAGATCCCTTCCCACTCAGTATATTCTATGATACTATAAGAAAGGCTTAAAAAATTTTTGCTTTTTATTTGTGGAAATTAAAGTATTTCCCTGTAAGCTCTTTACAATACTGATTTGTGCCTCTGGACAAACACCTGTTGCATATGGTTAAGTCTCAATGATAATTTATGTCCTAATTCTCTAATCATGGTGTTAGTTTGCTCTATAAACTGTTCTGATAAGCATCCAGTTTAAATGGTAGTGGCACAACTCCTGAAAATACTGGACTGGATATGGAGAAATTAATGGGAAGCGTTATTGAAAAATAAATGAAATTGGAGTAGCTCCACTTCCCCTGCAGACACGCTGATCTGAAATAAGTCACTTTATTCTGAAAATAATTATTTCCCTCACAAAGCTCAGCAGTATATCTGGCCTTGAAAGAACTGGCTCTTTTCAGCTCATAACAGAAAGAACCACAGAATATGAACTTGATGCAAATAACTTGTTCAAAGGAAAACTAAAAAGTTGCTTGCCTTGGTAGTCATGGGGGGGAAAAAAGCCTCTTTTTTTATCGTAACATTAGCCCAGTCTGAAATTTGTCTTTTGCAGCTAATGTTAATATTCATTTTGATGTGGTGGGCTTCTGAACAAGACCTCTAAGTAGCTGCTTCTGGAACCAAAGTGTGTGGGGGGTCAGGGAACAGGTCCCCATTTACTTTTCCTAGGACAGGTAGTTGGAGAACAGCTAAGGCTTAGAACTGTGTAAGAACTGGAACAAAGCTAAGCAGAAGTTTACTGGCAACAAACTGCTAAAACCCTTTGAAGGAAAAAAAAAAAAATTGTGGCTCCCTAAGCAGAGCTCATTCCTTGGGAGTCCTGCGAGGTTGCTCAGCAACATACCACAGTTACTGTGGGTCAAGTCCTCAGGACATAATCTAGCCTATTGACTTTAATTCAACTACCCCTGGCATAAGGTACTGCCAACTGTGAGCAAGAAGAAAACAGAAGTAATGCAGACTGGAGAGCTCTCAGATGTTGGGAGGAAATTTCACAGTTTCCAAATGTTTTATCCAAATTGTTCTGATCTGCTCAATTCAACATCTGTTCTATGGTCATTCTTTGAAAGAGGCGATTCAGAAACAAATTTTAATTTCAATTTAATAGGAAAGCAAGAACCAAAGTCCACTGATGCAGTGAGACATTTTTGAGTTCAAGCCATTTTTCAGTATCCACACTCCTGATACAGATACTCTCTCAAAAAAACCTCTAATGCCTAATCTTGGAGGAATTAGTAATAAAAATACTTTCCACTCTATCAAGCATAGTTGTTCATGACAAACTTGACCAGAAAGTCATCCTTCCCTCTTGTGGACAACTTGACCCTTCCAAAACTCATTCACCTAATACATTACTGGGAAACTTTGCTGTAAAGATACAGTTTGAATGTGTCATACATCTCTCCAGCCCTTCAGAGGGACAGAATTGCTTTCTTTCAGATGTCTGTCTGTCTGTCTGTCTATCTGTCTATTTACATGCTTCTTTTAGGGAAGGACAGCTATGAATAGAAGATGAGACCTTGGAATGGCATAAGGTTCCACTGAGTATTTGGCTTTCCTAAGTAAAACACAGAGAGCAGCCTTTTTGACCCAGGCTGCAGCGTGCATGGTGCAATCAGCAGCAGACAACAATCCTTCTGCACAAGTGCTCCCAACAGAGTCCCCAGAGTTTTAGCTTTGCTGTAAAAGAGGGAACTTGCATGGGTTGGAAGAAGAGAGATTCCTTCAGAAAACATTTTCCTTCTCACTTGAACTGCAGTGATGACTCTTAAGCCAAAGCTTACAAGGAGTATTAGTCCACTCACTGAAATTCAAGTGGTGTTATGGGCTGGGGTTCCCCCTCAGAGAAATATTCAGAGTAAATTTTAAACCTATTAGTTTTATTACAAATTCACTTTCAAATACTTGTGCAATTTGCTACAATTCCTTTCTTAGGAATGAAATCTAGGTTTGAAGTTCACTATTTAAACCACTGACAAGAACAATGGAAAAACCCAACACCTTATTGCAATAAACGAAATGTCTAGTTGTGGGTTTAGGGCTTTTGATGGATACAACTGATGGTCCAAAAGCTTGAATAATCCCTTGGTATTTCATGCAAGCATCTGTAATAATGACACTCAACACAATCCCCTAGACCTGGTAGTCCATGGGCATTGCACCCCAGCCTGCTTATCAACAGCAGCATGGTGCCAGATGGCCAGACCCCACCGAACCTCAGTTAATTACTAAATACAGTTTCCCTCGTGGAGATATTTCTGTAGAAGCCAAAATAGATAAAACATGTGAGTACTAAATCACACAATTGTAAATGCACATATGTGTAATACTAAACACACCTATTTCAGCCCTATTTGGCCCATGGAGAAGGACCACAAACATGTAAAATAGAGCTCTGAAGCACCAATCCAGTGAAGAGATAAGCATTTTACTTGTATCATTACTAATATAGGCATCTGAGTATCTAGACTAGTTTCTCTGAGAGGCTAATTTGTGCTTTGAAGAATATGCCTTTCAAAATATATCCATGGTCTTTCTGTGAAGGCTAATGATCATTTTATCTCTTCTGAGCCTTGCAGTAATAAATGCTGACAGTCCCAGATGCCAGGTCCTTGGTGAGAGCATATTTTTGTTTATTCAGGATTAAGTTAAACTACTTAGCCACCATTGTGGTAAATCCACCTCTCCTACAGACCTTCTTAAGAATACTGAAGAAAAAATGAAACACTGAACACTGCTGTGAGATCAATCACACTCAGCAGACTAAGAAACTGCTGACAATTTTTACTTGGTGTGGAGGGGTGAACAGACTGCACCAAACATCCCCCCAAATAAGAAAAGAGAAAGGCCACGTTATATGCTCCTTGTCTTGATTTCATCACATCACACCTTGATGCTGTGGCAGACTTTCAACAAGGGACTGTAAAGCTTCATCCTGCAATTTTTGTCCAACAAGAAATGGGTTTGGACACCTAAATAATTATGCTCAGTTATATGCAAAAGGACTGGATGTCTTTTCTCTTTTTTTTTTTTTTTTTTTTTTTGAGGCAATTCACAGTAGCCATTTTACTATCTTTCAATATTTGAAACGTAAAGACTTTTCAATTTAATTTCCCCTTCCTTAGGAGCGTGAAGAAAATATTGTGCTCTTACTGACACAAATGGTAATTTGAGACTCTATATTACCAGACTTGTAACATCAATGTCATTCCTTCATGCAAAATATTCTCATGTATCATATAAAGATCTAAAACTGTGAGTGCATCAACATGTAGTAAGACCACAGGATACGAATTAAGCAAAGAGCAAAGAACACATTTGAAAAGGGGATTTTCAAGGCATGCTGCACTGTAATCTATTTAATTAAAAAAAACATCTGAAGATGGCAGAGCTAGCTTCCATTCTTGCCATTTAAGGCAGCTGTAAGATTAGCCTTTAATTACTAAATGATGGAGCAAAAGCATGAGACCTCCTCACCAGCTGTTTCAGCAGCACAAGCAGAAACAGTGCCTGGCTACACCTCAGAGTACTGGGGGAGTAGGCAAGAGCATCTGCATGCTGCTGGGTTGAAGTGACTTTAAGTGTGCAAATAAGATTTTGAAGGCTTTTCTTCTCATGAATAGGCAATGATGCTTTATAGATACAGAAGCATGAGCTGAAGGATTAAGAGAATTTGGGTTTAATAAGACTGCAGTCTAGGGCCTGGCTAGGGTATTCAGGAACCCCTGACTGCACAGGGGGGTCAACTTCTGCACTGCTGTTGTTGCTCTCCTCTGCCTTGTGCCATCAGTGCCTCTCCACCCAGCGCTGGAGACGATGTGGGAGGTGTGGCCAGCTGGCTCACAGCAGCTACACGTCCTGCCAAACATCCCGCTGGAGGTGGGTGGCAAGACCACCAGAGGCTGCATCTCTGTGGTTGGGAACTCATACTCAGCTCTCCCCATCAAAGGAGAGAAACCACTGCACTGATGTCACTCAGCAAACAGCTTCTGAAAACCTCCTGTGCTGTGCAGAGACTGAGCAGACTTTGTGCGTCCTCAGGCAAAAGCTGCACTGGCCCAGAGTGACTGGTCCCCAGAGGAAAGGCTCTGCAGTGGGAAAACCCATAGGAAGCGGGCCCAGGCTGGGCTGCCAGGAGACACTTCGAGGTCAGGGCAGCGATTGAGCAGCTTCCTCTTCACGAGATGCTGCGCAGTGCTTCCCCCGCAAGTTCACGAAGCAAAAAATGATTGCAGGCAGGAAAAACATGACATTTAGTAACATAAATTGACAAGTTCTCAACAGGAACAAAACTATTTTTTCCACTTTGTTTCTCTATATAAACAGTATTTGATTTTTAACATGCAAAAGACTGACAGCACACCAAGCATAAAGTAGATTGTGATCTCCGCAAACCAGGATGGCTGTTATCAGATTGGCACCAAACAAGGCCATTGTTGGAGCTAAAATTATCTCTCAGGTCTTGCAATGCACTCCACCAAAGGACACCATGTCCCACTGCAAAGACACACTGCCTACACAGACTCCACTAGAGGGGCCAGGAGACAAAGATCTGGGAGAAGTGGAGACTGGACCCCTTAACAGGTCTACTGAGCCAGGTCGGCTCACTCTCAAGAGCTGCACTTCAATCATGCAGCAAATATTCAGGAGAAAGAGAGAAATAGTGAGTATTTCTGGATTTGACTATGCTAACAGAACACTGGTTGTTGACACACTCTGATATTCAAAAACCCTAAACATTTTGTTTCTGTATACCAAGTATGGCCTTAATGCCACACACTGGTAGATGAGTACCAGTGAAGATAGCACCCAACTATCCCTCGGATTTTCACAGTACTACTTATTTTTCTACTCAATCAGAAACCTGAAGGACAGGGAAAGTGGTCAGCACATCCTACAGAGGTCAAACACTTCTACAGTGGTTTTCTTCTTCCGCAGCACCAATCCTGACTTTTCCCATAGCTGTCAGAAAACCGTTCCTTTAGTACTTGTGTCACATACAAGTGTTTTGAAGGGTATGTATATTTCCTGACACTTTCATTATCAGAATAATTTGACACATAACCATCAAGAGGAGTCTGAAGCACCCAAGGTGAATTGTAACATGCATCTTTACAAGACCAAGAGAAAATCAAAAACTTAAAGAACTTTCTTTCTGTGAGTTTGCCGTTGAAGGAAGAATACAAGAAATTGTTTAAAACCTTCTTTTTTCAAACCACACTTTAAAAGCATATATCTTTGGAAAAAATCTAACATGACATGAAAACAACTCACAAAAATCTAACGACTCCCCAAGTATAACCTGAAAAAAATTGCTGCTTATCCCACAAACTGATAGCTGGACCCTGGAAGAAGTGGAAAATAACCCAAGAAAACCATTTCATATATGATTTGCAATGCAGTACTGGCAAACTGGCAAACTGCATTATACCACCCATGTCTAGGCTGAGAGTCAATAGTGGTCAGTGGACAGGGCATACCTAGGACTGGTGACAGGGCAAAGTAAAGATGGGGTGGAAAGAAAATGAAGAAACCTGAAAATCTGAGTTTGTTGCTAAAGGGATGATTCCACTGCAGGGATGTGAAGATGGGGGTGAGGGACTGGTGCCTGTGGGAATAGCAGCTATAACTCACACACTTTAATAATTATAATCAATATTAATAACAAAAGGATTCCAGGCATAGATGAAATTTACTACATAAATCTTATGCACAACAAAGTGTGTGTTCCTTATGTAGGATCTTATGCATGCATTATGCCCTGCAGGGAGGCATAAGCAAACAGATATATACAGAGGGACTTTTCTCATGGCAATTTACTGGGTAAGCACATTATTTGCAGCCTAAATAGTCATTGTTCCTGTTCTCAAAGACTGAACAATGGGGAAGACAGAAAGGTTTGTAATGAAATGGTCACTCAGCGCACCTGTCATTCATTACTTGTTTTAGGTAAGTCATACCACAATATTTAAGCATACAGTATTGTGACACATTTTTTCTTAGAATCTAGAGTTTAGCAGTATAGAACTAAATGAGGAATATGAATAAGTAGACTATTGCAGATACAAGTGTGTCTGCAACAGTGTCTTGCCACATAGAAAATAACTTGTTTAATGTTTTTACTATAATAGAGATTTTATTATAACAGCTTTGATTAGCAGCAGACAGTAGTGCCCATAGAAGTCACTGATTTATTTTAATTGGCTTTATTTGAGACCCTCATAGCATTAATTTTTCCACACATGAACTTCAAGTTTTTTACTCTTCACGATTTAATTCTGCTATTGATAATCCCTTTACTTACTGCAGTGCATCTTCAATAATTGTCTTAAACTTCTCTTTGTTTTGCTAGGGGTGGAAATCCAGCCTATGAGTTTTCATTGAAAGAATGTGGGGGAGGTGAAGAGTGGAGGAGAAAGACAACTTCTTCCTGAAGACAAAGGGGGAGGATTGAACAGAAATTGCTCAGGAGAAAGTCAGACATTGACTCACAGTAACTGAAGGGAGCAGAAACAGGGCTCCTAGCACTGAAAGTACTGTGTGACAACAGAAAACAACCTCAATTCCTATTACTCCCACCAGGCATTCAAGAAGGAAAATATTAACAGCTCCTTCATCAAGAGGGGCCCAGCTCAGGGGGCCCACAGCCATGCCAGGCTGTGGGAGACCAGCCCTGCTGGGGCACGGCTGGGGCAGGGCTGCTGGAGATGGGCAGGGGCAGTCAGGGCTGGTGGTGCCCTGGCAGCCGGGCAGAAAGGGAGCACCCCATCCCTGCTGGGCCAGCCAGGGCATGGGAGCCAGGCCCGGCAGGGAGGGAAGGGCAAGAGATCCTTCCCAGCACCGACACAGCTCAAGATGCCACGTGGGCTCAAGAGAGTGGAACGAGGCCACACCTGTAGCCCACAACAAACCAAACCTGACATTCCCCCAACATGCACTAAAAAAAAAGGTGAAGCTGATTGGTCTGGGTTTTTTTTTAAATTGAAGTCCCTTGTACTCATCTCGGTGCTAATAGACAACCTGCTCCCCATGCCATGATCCAGCAAGGCCTGTCCCTAACATCAGTGGTCTCGTCATTTTACAGAGCTACAAACGTGGCTGTGTGTATGCCCACACATCAAGGCATGCAATGCATCAGCAAGTCTGGGATATAGCATTGATACTATATATACTATATAATAACTTAAATGTGTAGCAAAATATGTCTGGAATATGCAATGAAACAATGTAGATGAAATACGCCTCCTTCCCCTCAAAGGTAACTATTTTTAATGACTAAGTTAAGATAATGCATTTAAAAGATGTGGCTTACTGCATAAACAGAACATACTCAAGGACAGCTCAGTTTTTTACCATTCAACACCTTTTCTCAGTGAACTGCAAGTCAAAGGACAAACCTTGACTGCTAATGATGAGAAAAACTAACAACTGCTGTCCTGTCTAAAAACGTCCACTCCTCCAGCTGGCCAGAAACCAAGCGGAAATTCCAGATTGGGAGGCAATTATTTATGTATGTCTCCTTCCAACCACCCCCCTCTAAACCTTAAATTTGCTTCTAAGTGGGAATTAATCCTGCCTAGAACACTTTTAAACACTGCTGTATCTTTACAATCAGGTCAGATATAGTTTTTGCTTCAGCTGCATTTGTGAAATTTTTGTCCATATTAATAGTAAATTTACTTTTATTCTGCTTGAGAGAAAAGAAATCTTCAGCTTTGGGGTACATTTTTTTAAATACACCATCACACTTACATTTCTGCCTACTACAACCTGCTGTTGCAAGTTTTATTTAAAATTCTTCTGCATTTGAAAAGACTTTTTTTAAAAATTCACAAGTACAAGAAAATGCCATTTTTACTTTAGGCTCTGTCTCAGTTCTCCAAGAGAAAAGGATCTCACTGACAAGCATTCACTATCACATTTTCCCCCTACAGTCTTTGTGGATAAACAACAACACTCACATAATCTACTGACTAGATCTTATACTTTTGGACTGAAATAAATGCTCCTTCTTGTGTGCTGGATTAGGAGAGACTGAAAAAAAATCTCCTTTTAATTTGTTTCCCTCGACAATGCAGAACAATTCTTCATTTCATGCAGAAAATGTTTCTCCAAGTGATGCAACTTCAGATCAAAGTATCATTTTTTCATACGGCTCTTGAGAAAGGCTACAGTATGTGCAGTAACACTTGAAACAAATGATACTTTCCCAACAGTGAGCATAAGATTTAAAAATTATAATTTGCTGGGGGTGGCTTTAATTTGAAAAGACCTCTTTTGGGCTGGTGGTTTTTCAAAAGGGAAGCTTTTCTTAAGTCTTCAGGCATTCAAATGTAATTAAGTGATCTATACATAACATCAAGATGCTGTAAGTCACTACAATAATACTTTACTTTTGCAGTTGAATCCCTGAGGAGCTATAACACACAAAATACAGACAACGAAACAGGCCTCTTATAAAGCATGCAGTATATCTTACTTGCATGGAGCAAAGCTCCCAGAGGAATCCTTGAGCACAGAGAAAGACACAGTTCAGACAGGCAGCCATTAAGTGACTCTAAATAATCAAGAGTGTGATCTGAGCAGAAGGTAACAGGTGAGCAGTGCCAGACTACTCTGAATTAGCATTTTTCAATGGACAGGACACAGAGAATGAAAGTTGCCCCCTGTGCTCAGCCCAGCAGTGTAATGTAAATGTTTACAGGGCAAACAGACATGGATGAATGATTTCCTGAGGTTTTATGATCCAGTTGGACAAGACATGGCCCATCAATAAGAGCTGGCCCAAAGGACAACAGGGTAAGATCTGTAAGCAGCTGTAGGGAGCTGACGGAGATGAGACAGGAGCTAACAGAGACAAAAACTTCAAAATATCATTCTGGATCTGAAAAGGAAGCTCTTAAAGAGATGCCAGGGATAAGGCATGCTTTGTAGCTACCCAGTGACACCAGGCACCTCAAATAAATTATTTCTATGAAAAAAGGCACAATTTTTTTTCTGCTTCTTTAATTATCTGAAGCAAATGCATGTATAGAGTCAGAGATCTGGGATAATCCACAGACTGCAAGAAGTGTAATTTTCCCAAGTTCCTCTATGCTTTCACCACGGGGCAGAACCTCTGAGCAGGTAACTTCACTTTTTTTACAGACTGGAGCTTTGCCCTATTACATGCAGAAATGTCACTGCAAATTTCACCCTCCTCCCTGAAACCACCCAGCCTAGTGAGCATGATCTGTGCCTCATTACTGCGTCTGCAGCTGATAATTCTATTCAACCAACTCTGCTTGCTAGAAAAGTTATCATGATCACCCAAACAGCTTTGTCTTGGAGCACCATTGCCATTCTTTTTCCTTCAGCAGGAAACAGCTCAGTCATGCTCCCATTTGCCATAACAGGGCTTCAGTGCTCAGCTGTTAGTTTATGAAGGCTAACAAGTGGGAAGCCTTCCTAGTTTTTCAATATAGGACCTACTGTCTTAAGAGAAGTCAAAATCTAAAGCTAGTCAAAGAATTTATGAAGAATTTAAGGGAACTGGAACAAAATGGCAATAACTATGTAATTCAAAGATTCTCTTTCCATGAACCAAGTTAAA
The DNA here is from genome assembly GCF_048771995.1 of Taeniopygia guttata. Classification (NCBI taxonomy): domain Eukaryota; kingdom Metazoa; phylum Chordata; class Aves; order Passeriformes; family Estrildidae; genus Taeniopygia; species Taeniopygia guttata. The sequence continues at coordinate 76,331,641 of NC_133024.1, read as the reverse complement.
AGAGATTTAAATATACTCGGAATAAGGGCCTTACAGAGAGACTGCATTATGCATACAAGTTTTGAATGGAATGAAAGAAAAGCAATAAATGGATAGTAATAAGCAAAATTGTGAAAATGAAATTAAAGAAAGCCTGAAAGGAGGTTTTGGGGGGGGAAGGGATGGCAAACAGTGCTTAAATATATTTTCATTTCTTGTCTAATCTCTGAAAATTAAATGTTCTGTAAGAAAATGCAGCAGATGCAGAAATGAAGCAGATATACAGACAAAGGCAGCAGTGCATAAAGGAGCTACTGATTACTTTTTTGGGGTTTTTTTATCTAGACTACTAGCATTTTGTTCTCCTAAAACAAATAAACAAACAAAAAACCACTCACACTAACACAAGCATTTAGGACAAGAGATGTCTTTTGCATTGTCAGGAATTAATTCTAATACCCTTAGAAACCTGGCCTTTAGCTATTCCCTGATTGAGAACAATTTGCTTCATTTGTCACCCTGTCCTCTGGCAAAATAAGTCTCATGGAACCAAGAATATAATGCTGAGTAATAAAAACGTTTAGGGTTGTTGTGTGTAGTCCTTTCCATGATGACCTGTGCCTTGTGATTGCATCTGTACATTCCATTTATTCCTACATCACTTTCTGATATGCTACAGGCTACCTCTTTCTCTTTTCGTGACTAGATATAACAAAAGCAGCTGCTGGAAGCCTATTATCTAATTATCTTCTTAGATCCTGCAAGGACTGGGGTGCTCATATAAGCAGATCACAAACGTTTTAGCCTCTCAGACCATCGTTTCTTATCTAGCACACAAAACATTGTTGTACATTCTCTAAATGCGCTGGATGTTTAAATGAGCTGTCAGAAAAGCCTTTTCTTTGTCACTGTCATCACTCATGTTGTTTTCTGCTAGCAGTATCTCCCAGTTTAGCCAAGAGCTGCAGGATTAGAGTGTTTCACCAGACCATGGCCAGGACACAGCCTGGTATCAGCTCTTCAGGTATCACGGCCTCTGATGACACTGAGATGGGAGCTGACACGACATGCCCATTTCTACTGGGCATCACTTGCTCCTCTGCCTTTAGCTGAGGTTCTTGCTCTGAGCCCCAAGAGTCAGAACACACCTGGATTGCCATCAAATGGCTTCGGATTACTGACTATCTTGAAAGGCATATCTGAACTGTGTGACTGAACAGCCATCAGGAATGCAAAAGAATTATAAACTACAGAAATACTGGACCCAGCACAGGGTTGTGGTGCCCCTGCATGAATGGCCAGAAATCACACCATGCAGAACAGCTGTCATTTGTATCGATGGTGTTCTTATAATCACCCCAGTAATTATACATACTGAAAATACAGGTAAGCATGAATATAACACTGCAGCTGATAAACTCAGGGTCATTACCATGTTAACCTGCTCTCCCATTGCTCTGCTAACTTCACCTTGCTATCAATTACCGAACTAGACAAAACTGACCAATAATGTAAGGTAGTTGAAAAAAATAAAGTCTATCATCTCTAAACTCTGCTGAAGTGTCAGGTCCTGGATTTTTTTTAAAGCAAATCCAAAAGTAATTTGAAAATCCCTGAATGCATTCTATCAGCTTTTAAAGCTCTAACCAGCAATTTATATTCACATTCCAGAAGGAAAAAATAAGGAATATAAAACTTTGGGCTATTATTTTCTCCCTTCCATGTACTTCATCTGCTTTCCAATGCAAAAGAATAAGCTTCAAACTCTTATAATTTATCTCTTCAACATATATATAAATGTTGATTCCATTCTTAATTTTCAGGAATACATGAAAAATAATTGCAAAACACCCCAATACAGATTCCAATTTAAACATATCCATGTTGCAGATAACAATAAAATGACACTTGCAGACTACACTTCTCATGAAATAGAGACTATTTTAACTATTGTGCTGTATATAAGCTAACCTATATTTCAATGCAGCCTTTGTGTCCAGTCTGCCTGCTTGTAATAGGCTAGAAGAGAAGCACACAGCTGAAAGCATGATCCACTATGGCAAATCCTATCAACAGTCAATCCATTTCAACACCCAGCCTCTCATGTGACTCTCCAGAGGAAAGCAAAGTCTTCAGTCACCTCCCAGTTAGTTATGATTTACCAAGCTTGGGGTCCAAGAGAACACAGATATCTTATCAATCTCCTAGCACAACTACTTTATGCCATGATTAATTTTGATCAAATTCTGATTTTTGCTACTATTACCTTAGCAAGTATAGCTCTTGATATGGTAAAAATTACTGACTGCTAAGAAAAATAATAGAAATACTTGATTCTTTATCTTCCTCTGTAACAGCAAGTATTGTAGTGAAAAAAAAAAAATACAATTTATTTTCTTGGCTAAGCTCTTGATTACCTAAAGGATTTTTAAAGCATAGCAGGAAGGGTAAAGATTCCAATAAAGATATTAAACATAAGTAGTGGCTGTTGATAGCTTCAAACTTTCTTGCTTATATTGCACTACTGTGCTAAATGCCTCTTCAGCTTCAAGGCAGGAAAAACCGGAATGAGAGAAATGTAAAGGTGTGTGATATGGAACACGTATTTGGTATAGAAATGCAATTTGATTCTCATTTTGCAGCTTTGAGAGTAGCTGCGGCCTCCAAATATGAATTCTGGGACAAATTACAGTTTAGGTAAATACACTGACAGAAATTCAGTGACAGGGACTTGATGCATATCCTATGCTGAAAACACATGAGGCTCCTTTGTGAAGCAAAGTAACGAACAATGGTATGCTTAGACACTTCATTAGCAACGAAACTTAAACTCTCCTACTTGTCGTGTTTATGATTATTTTTGCATAAAGTACTAATGTGTGCAGCCTACATACATTGCTAGCATGACATCGAGCTTTGTCACAAATGCACTACTGCTGTCAGTAAATACTCAGCTCTTGGATCTCACCATGTCTTTAAATTTAATTTTCTGCCCCTTCAAACCAGTGCACACATTTATAATTATATGAAACTGCCAATGTATTTGCACATAACTCTTTATCCTCTTGTAGTAATATTTATCAGACGAAAGAAGTGAAAAATGTTTTTTGAAGTTATAGATGGAACACATATAACAGACAGCCCAAGAAATATGAATATGTTCAGCATATTGAATTTCCTTTAAAAAAAATTCAAGTTGGTACACTAGTAATTTGATCTATGAACTCTCAAATAGGCATTTAAATGTAAGTTTCAGTTAACTGAGTTTCCACAAATAAATGATGGGAGAAATTCTGTTAGTAATACAATATTTATTTTTTTAATACTTGTTGGTAAGGAAAGCATTGTGAAAGTGACACAAGGCAAAAGCAAAGAGCCTGGCTTCACCCCTTCAGACCGTAGCAGAATGAGGGAACCACAGCATGTGGATGCAGAGGTACTGCTCTACATGACACCCCAACTGCCTGACCCTGCAACATCCCCTGCATAAACCCCCTCTGAACTACAATGTTCAGCACGTTCCTTTCCTCTGGAAAAACAGCCAGACAATTCCAGGGTAGGAGCTGCAGATGCTCTTCTGGGTCAAAGACTCCCAAAGCTTTTCTGGCTTAATCCCATACCTCTCTCTTGTCAGCTCTTGCTGCTCCCCCAGGGAGGTCAATAAAAACCCCTAGACCCAGCTGATGGAGAGTTGGATGTTTGTCTGGAGAAGACAATCCAGAGGCCTTCCAAGCAGAACTATCTTCCAGCAACAGGTCACTCAGCAAGTTGGGCTACGCAATGGCAGAAGGGCAGCGCAAACCCTCAGCAGTGAGAGCACAGGCAGCCAAGACCACATGTCTCAGCCTCTTGGAGCCCTCTTCTCAATGAGTCTCAAGTTTCAGCTTTGCAGATTAGCCCCATGAGCCTCACATATGTGACAGAAATTCTCTGGCTGTCAAAGTGATTCAGGGAACTGATTCAGCTAAAACAACAGCCAGACAAAGGGAAGAGGAGAAGGAAGGAAGAAGGAAGAGGAGGAAGAAAAAGGGGGGGAAAAAAGAGAAGGGTCATTATTACTGGGATGGATTACACCCTGATCTTCACTGCTGAAACAGCTTTGCTGGCACTATATAAGCAAGTATTGACTCTAGGCGTTGGCACATCAAAACCGTAGCTCCTAATACGCTGTCACTATCAAAAACTATGTTCCGTAATACAAGATCATGACAGCTCTTCACTGCAGACAGATCTGTACAGCAGACTGATTTGCTAGTATTTTATAGAATTTGTGTTCTCTACACAAGGTATACATAAAGGTCAATTAGGATACATATACCAAGTGTGGCGCTGCAGAAAGAAACAGTAATAAAAATAAAATTCAAAAACTCCAAATGCTCAAACCTGTGCATGCAATGACTTTTATTAATGCATGTCAGTGATGCAACAGGGCAATGCAGAATCAACTGCAGGTCAAGAAACATGACCTCATTTTCTGCATTCCAGCTGACTACTGTGTGATCTCTAAGTTTCTGTTACAAATTATCCAGCCCTTCTCAGAGGTGAATAGATACACAAGCTGACTTACGGCTTATGAGCAGGGCTTTTGATTTGGATTCTGAAAATTGAAGAGATAATCAGCTTATCAGCTTTAAAGAAGAGAAATTGAAGCACACTTTTGTCTTGCTCTGCTAGTAAGTTATAACCAAAATCTATACTTTCTGTTCCTCGAGAAATGGCTTCTGTAAAGTAACCCACACCTTACTAAACCAGATTGAAGCACAGTGTCCACCTGTCATGTAAGCTTCAGTATAAGCTTATCTGTAAGCAGACAGATAAATGCATACATGCTTTATGGAGGAGACAGACAAATTCAGTGCAACAGTCTAGTCCTGTGTCTGCTTTTTGTTTAAAAGTATTCATAGAAGTGAAATGGCAGTGCAAAGCCCAAGACAGTCTTTTGGAGATTTAAAGATGAACAGACTTCGCTGGTAACACAGCTTATAAAACAGAGTACCTCAGCTGACAGGCATTTGAACAAAATTCACATCCTGTATTTTATGATGAGCACAACTGCAGAGGCCACATAATGATTCTTAGGGATAACTCTCTCTTTGTAGGGACACATAAAACTTTTCTTTCCATGTAGAGAAAATGCTCTGTCTCTAGAAAGTATTATGACTACTGATTCTATAGATGAACAAATAGATGATGATCTCAAGAAAGGTTTTAAATACTGAAGAAAAGAAGGTAAAACATCTGAAAAAAATCCCCAACACTGCTTTATTTTAGTATGTAAGTATTTTAAGCTCAGTCACCAAAACCAGAGAACTGTCCTCTAGCAGCAAACTCTATTGGAAAAGCCTTGGCTACTGAGAAAGCCTTAGCTAGATTTTTTTTTTTTTTAATCATCTCTAGGTATAGTGTCTGAGAACTCACAGCTCATTTCCACAATCACGTTACCATTCATAACTGAAATTCCATGTCTCATTTCTCCACCCATTCCCAGATTCCTGAAGAGAAATAAAGCCTAACTTTATTTATATTTGGGCTAAGGAGAAACAAAGCCCAACTTGTTTCTAAAGGACTTTGAGATAATTTGTTTTGGAGGTGTACATTCTCCATAAAAAAAGCCTGTGTGCCATGTCCAAGAACCCTCTCCCAACATGAAAAATAAGCTATATGTTTTTGCAGGCTTCCAGAGACATGAACAGTGTCCATACAATAGCTTCCCTTGTTAAAGGCAAATAGTTTTCAGACCAATAAAACTGATGCCCAACAGACTCCTTGCTGCATATTCATACATTTTCATCACCACAGGATGACCTGTGATGTCCTTGACCATAACCTCCATGCATCATCCCCCCAGCTGTGATCATCCACAGCCCATGCTTCACAACTTACATATTTCTAGTTCCCCCCAGACACAACAACACCAGCTCAGGCTCACTGTTCTCTCAGTGTCCCAGGGGTGAGAAGCAGCACTGAGATGTGGCCCAGATGTTTTCCCACCAACCCACACACAATACCACTGGTGAACTTACCTTACACCTTTTCCCTTAGATGGGGTAGTTATTTGTGTGCCTCTCTTCGAACAAACCAAGGCTATCAATGAAACCTGCCAGAGATTAGCAGCATTAAAACCTCACTCTCTCTGCCAAATCAAGATAATTGATCATTGGCTTCAAGAAGCTCAGTGGAAGGCAGATGGATAGATACAGCCATCCTATAAACTTCAGTTCCTCAGGAAACCAGGCTAAAAATAGCTGATTTCAAATGCTTACGGAACAAATTGAGCTCAAATTAACATAAATACCAACTGGAATGTTAAAATGTGTTGGCTCTTAAACATTATCTTTTAAAAAATGGTGTCTCAAAGGGACAAAATTCTAACAATATTTATATGTAGCAACAGATGAACGTTAATTTATTTACAGGGTCCACAATGAGAATAGGTGACATCAGTGCAGATGAATGCAGGACGCCATAAATGACATGACTGTGCATGGATGTTTAGCATATCTCCTCTTCATTCCACAGATCATTAGCTTGTCACTGTGGGTAAAGAAAATATCTAGACTTCAATTCACTCTAGCAGAAGTAGATATTTTCTTGGCTTTTATCATCTGCTTCCCAGATTTCCAAAATGATTTAAAATTTCTTACAGTCCAACGTGTTAGAATCTATTTTTGCTTCACCTGTAACAAATTTTGGTCCAAACCCTTCAAGGAGTTATGTACAAGACTGAATTTTTAATAAAATAAACTATTCAGAAGCAAATATAATCTGAGTTAATATTTGCCAAACCTGAGGACTGGTTTATCTTATTGATAGGGGGTAACTCCAAATAACACTTAACATTCCCAGTGTGAGGAACAGCAAACACAGTTATGCAAACTGATGCTTCTTCATGGTGATGTCTCATGGCAAATTTAGTACCTACAGGATCCCAAATATCAACATTTTGCCTCCTCTAGCAGGAAAGTTTCAGATAGAGTACTTCTAAAAGCCACATGCCAAACTTTATTTCCTCCTTCAATTACAAGAATAAAATAGATCAAACCTATACAAAGTCTTTAAAATCTCTCCCTCCAAGCACCTCAGTAATTTTAATGTTATTTTCCATCAAAACAAATAAACAAACAAATTGTTTTAAGACCAGTGATGTTAATAATCCTAACCTTCTGCGGAAATCAACAAGAAATTAGGACCTTACACAATTCTTTCTATCTGAATCATTTACCTTCAGCCCTCAGACTGACCAGCACAAATTAAAGGTATCACTAGGTGTCCTGGTCTAGATGAACTTAGTTTGTTAGACATGGGGTGGTTTGGATTAAAACAAACAGTTCAGGTTTGGTTCTGACTCAACAAATATAGTATTTCCCAAAATCTTTCTTTACAGAACTTTCATTCTACTCAAATATCTAGATAAACAAGAGTGAGAACTGCACACAAGCAAAAATCTAACATTACTGACTCAGACTTAGTGGATTGCAGAGAACAATAATGTTATGAGGGACTGAGAAGAACTCTATTTGATATTAAAAGTAGACTCCCCTGAGATGAAATTTGCCTTTTCTCTTATTTTTCAGACTCAAGTCTGGAACATCAGCTTATGGTCTATAATAAGTTTTCACCGGTTAGATGGCGAAAACAGGATCAACTCAGCTGAAGGGTAAGGAAAAAATAGTGTTGAAGAAGACATTTTGTAATCATGCTATACTCCCCCATTACAGCTAAGTCACAAGAAAAATTGAGGAGAGCTTGGTTTGCAACACCTTCAGCAATGCCTTTGTACCTTTTGGAAGGGAACTGCAATAACATCTCCAGCAATTGTCCTGGAGAACTGTCACACTGAATTCTTCGAAAGAGAACCATTCACAAGGGTAAAGAGTAAAAAATGCTGTCCGTGAGAAATGGAAAAGTGATTTGGAACAGCATTTGGAACCACATAAACCACAGAAAGCAGCAAAGAAACTATATAACATTGAAGATGACACTAGAGTAAACTGTATATTTTTAGTTTAAATACATTCAACACATGGGAAAATCTTTATTAAACTGTAAGGCACAGAAACATCTGTTTTGATTTAGTTTGTGTTACAGCAAACAAACATGAAAGACCACAGCCTGTATCTTCCCCCGGGGGTATTTGCAGGGAAAGGAATACTGTTTATAACATTTGTGCTACAATCAGAGAATTACAAAATAACTTAGGTTGCACGGGGATGATCTGAAGATCATCTGGTTCAGTGCTCTTCCCACCTCATCAAAACAAGGCCAGCTTCAAAGTTAGATCCAGTTTTAAAGCTGGATCAGGTTCCTTAGGGTTTTGAGTATCTCCTCTGAGGATGGAGACAGCACAGCCTCTCTGGGTAACTAGTGTTTGACCACCTTAATGGGAAAAGCTTTTTCTTTGTCACAGATGTATTACTGACTCATGTTCAACTTGTTATTCACTGGGATCCCAGGGCCTCTCTGCAAAACCATTTCCCAGTCATTGTGTCCCAGCTCGTACTGGTGTGCAGGGTTATTCCTCCCAGCAGCAGGACTTTGCTGAACTTTAGGAGGTTCCCATTGGCCCATTTCTCCAGCCTGTCAAACAAGGTCCATCTAAATGGCAGCACAAGCCACTGGTGCATTAATCACCACTCCTGATTTTGAACTGGCTGCAGACTTACTAAGGGTGAATCCTGTCCCATCATCTAAGCCCTTAAGAAGAATTTTTACAGTTTTGGTCTCGGTGTGAAACAGTGCGCTGCCTCTAGCTGAATGTTGTGCTGCTGGTCTTGGAGCACCAGCAGTTCAGACAGGTTTCAGTCCTTTCAGTACACTGTCCCACCTATCTACCTGACTCATAATTCACCAGTATCTATGAGACTGTTAAGAGTGACAGTATCAAAAGCTTCAATAAAGTTGACATAAACAGTAGTTAACCCTTTTAGCCAAACCTTTTTTCCATAAGCCCTCTATACACAAATTTCAAGGCGTTTTGCTGTACAGCTCTCTGATACTAGGAGCATTCAACAAAAAAACCTCAAACAAATAAACCCATTAAAAGGCATAGCAAAGCCTTTCTCTCTTGCTCAAAACTCCAAACTGGTATCTCAGACAATCTAAAAAAACCCAACGCCAGAATAAAACATACTAAAATGAATTAGTTTAAAATTCAGTGAAGCCCCTGTATTTGCATTGCATTTGTTACAAACTAGGGAGATGAACAAGGACATGATTATGATGATGCACAGCACCTCATAATTTACGGAATTTCTGTGACTTCATTAACCACTTTTGTTGAAGAAGTTCAGAGAAAAATTCAGGGTCAGGCAAACACCCTTAACAAAAAGCACTGTGCATATTTAAAAACCCAGGAGAGTAACAAGTGAATTAAAATGGTCTCATTTTAAAAACAGAATGAAACTTCAGAAGTAGATGGAACAAACTTCTCATTTATACCACCATAGGTCATTACTCCATGCAGGCATTATTTTTTATGTAAAAGCTTATCTTCTTTGCTGTAGCTCTCTCCCCAGAAGGGACTGGAGAAAAAAACCCAACTCTGTCAGAATGTTAGCAGGACTATGATCTACTTTTCTAACAAGTGCCAGTATAAACTGCTCCTATGCAGCCAGGGTAGCTTTCCCATGCCAATCACTTCCAAAGTAGACAGGATTCTGAACTTGGTAGCAGTAACCTGAATTACTTCTCACTGGCCCAGTGGGAGGACAAGAGCCAGCCCAGTATCAAAACCTTCCACAAGGCAGAAGGGTGCCATCACTTTTTGGACCCCGGACAAGGTGGAGAAGGCACCTGACAAAAGGTAGAGAATCCTCATGTGGATATTCTGTATGTGCTGCAAGTTGAGTTTTTAAATTTCTAAATGTCATATATATCTATTGCCAGAAAGGTCAGAGAAAGTTTAAACGCTTGAAAAAGAAAGATTTTTATGAACATAAGAACTACCAACATGATTCTTAGGTCTTCCCTACTGGATGTTTAAACTCTTGGGTTTGGCAAACATGAGAATATTTCTGCCTTTCTTTAAACATACAAGTTGAAGAAGTGACAACGAGCTTCACTTTTTTTAACTATTGTGGTTTCAATTTTTCTTTTCTTGTTTCCTCCTGCATATGATTTTAACGTTTGAATGGTTTTAATGATTCTTCAGTCCCAATCCCACCAGCTTCTCTGTGAGTGGCTATGGAGAATCTCACTGGCATCCTCCTGCAAAAGAGGATCAACTGCAGAACATTATCTTTGCTTAAATTATACTCAGATACATTTCCTCAGAGGGAAGTTTTTTAAGTGGTTAACATAAACTTAACAGGGATAAACAGCTCTTGAGGTTTTCTTTCTTTCTTATTTTAAGCAGCACAAACCAGGTGAACCTCTGGAAAAACACTGCACAATAGAGACACAAATCAGGGCACACAACAGAACTAAATCCTGCAAACAATATGACAAGGGAAAGTGACAAAAGACTATACTGATGGCATGTCCACAGGAAGAGCTTATTTCTTTTATAATACAGTCTTTAACTAAGCTTCATTGCTCAAGATTATACTAAGATAATCACTGAAGTCCTAAACATGCCCTAAAATTCATAACAAAGCAAGAAGGAAAGTGAAGTTTCTTGACAAGTAAACATTTTAATCAAGTGGGGGTTGTTGGGTCTCTTTTTGTTCTTTTTTTGTTGTTGTTGTTTGAATAGGACCTTTCTACTCAGTCAAGCCCATTACATGGCTGGTGTTAGCACAGTTCAGCTCTTATAAAGGGTTACACTGAGATGAATTTACTGACTCTATTCCTGAGGGTCACTTGCTCCACACTGCACATACCAGCCACTGAGTTCAGAAGACAAATCACTCTGAATATTCACTGCAATACACTTTACTATTGTCAACAAAAAGATACAACAGTAAAGCAGATTTTCACTAAGATGTATTAACTCTCTCCAAGCAGCTTTCATAGACAGGAACCCTGGTAACCATGAATATATAGCAACATATTTAGCACCCACTTTCATTTAATAACTTTTTCTTATTTTGTTTTCCTTTATTTATGAGTTGGTAATCTAAATTTTATAATCTCTTTTGTTGAGGGATGAGAAAATAAAGAGCCTTATATCACAGGAAAGTAATCCATTATCAGATACAACCTTCTGGTAGCTTGCTGTAGTGATGTTTTGCCCAGTCACTGACTACACTGACTGACTAAAGTTCCTTTATCTACCATGTGGCAGAAACAAAACCAGAACAAATGCAACAACATTTAATCAGAATATTTAAATAGGTCTGTATGAGGTAGGATAAAGATTACCAGTGTATTTTGAAGTATTAAGAGTCCCTCATGATGACAACCTGTGTTGAGTGCTCCAATTTTGTTTGTGTTTTGAAAACAAATCTTATGGGAAATGACATTCTGGCCTTTAGGCACTATACTGAGTTCAGCTAATTAATAAGCTAAATTGATTTTTCTTCTTAAAGGATACTTGTTTTAATTGATTTGGAAGAAAAAAAGTGACATTGATGATAGCATTAGAAGGGTGATATTTTGGGAGAGAAACACAGCACAGTAATATACTGGAAAAAGCAGAGCTTTTCTTAGAAAGCTATGTTGAATGGTGTTTTTACTTAGATGGTACATCTGTTAAGCATTTTTCAGAAGTTAGAAGCTTTTCTAAATCACAGTGGTAGGAGTAAAGAAGACCAACTCCCAACAACAATTGAAGAACCACTCCATTCATGTGTTGTTTCCTAGATAGGTGCATTGAAATGAAATGTGATGTAATTGCCACTAAACGCAAATCAGAAAAGCCCTTTCTGCTTTGGTATTTAGTTTCCTGATTAGAAACAAAATTAGACTTAGCTAATAAGAAATAGGCTGTTCAGTCTTTAATTGGTGTGAAAACAATTGATGCCTTTTACATAGAGCTGCTTAGGATCACTCTTCAGTCTCATGAACACACAATTTCCCCCAGACTGTTTTCCCTTCCCAAAGCATGTGTATTAGCTAAAAAACTGTAAGAATGCAGAAGCTCTCATAGATTTGGATTTCAGAGCTATTAGAAAACATCTGGTTTTGCTTTTTACACATACAGAATTGTACCCACATGTGAAGTCTATCAGCCTGCTGTGGGAGTCTTCCTCTGTCTCACCCCCAATACTTATTCTGTAAGTTAGCAGAAAACCAAAACTGACTGCTCTGAACGACCTGATTTCACTCTATGTATGTTCTATATTGTACTGCATTTCCAGGCAGTGCTTCAGTATGCCCTGCATACAGTTTCTCATGGATAAAGTGGGAAGGTAAGAGTCTACTGGCATTCCTGCAGAGACCAGAAGAACCAAAGAGAACCTCTGGAATTGCAGAGAAGTTATTTATTTATTTAAGCTCTTGGCTGTACTCTCTGAGAAGTCACTGCATTAAACACGACAGCAGGAAGAGATGATGGTTACAGAACCATGGAAGGCAGTGTATAACTTGACAGAACTTGTGTTCTTCTTCTAGCCAGGAGTGGAGCTGCAGCTCTGTGAGGGGCAGAGGGAAGGACTAGACACATGTAAGGAGCTCCTTGCTTGCACCCATCTCTCTGAACCACTGGGGCATGGGAGATGTGCACTTGCCATTCAACACTGCTGAGCTGCTGAATGGGGCTGAAACACATGGACAGACACTGGGGCAATAGCCCAGTTTTCATCCCCATCAGCTTTCTGATCTTTCCCCATCCCTACACCAGCCTTAGCTTTGGCTTCACTACATGTACTGTAACTAATACAGCACTTCCAATTACAAACCTCCTTCCTGGCAATGCCAGGAAAATATGAAGAATAACTCCTCTGTGCTCTTCTGCATCTCACAATTTCCAGGGCTGCTGTTAACACTGTGTGTATTAAACTCCTGTTAGAGGCCTGTGGCTTTCAATTTAGCATTTTCCGTGGAAGGAGCGGCCATATCCTCTGTACCCTCTGTACCTGTGCTCCCCATCAGGGGGAACTGAGCTCAGCAAGGGCCAGGAGCTGCTCTTCATAGAGAGAAAACTCAGGGAGGCCTGGCAGCAGCACAAGTCAGAGCTGCTGGGCTTTGCTTGCCTGCTGAAGCACAAATAAATTAAACCTCAAAACAAATGATTTCTGTGTCAGATGTATTTCTCTGCATTGCCACAAGGTATACAGAGATATTCACTACAGAGATATCAGCTATTCTTATCAAAAAAGTTTCTTCCAACATACTTTCTATATTAAATGTTATTTGCTGAAGTGTAAAAAAGCACAGCTAGCATTACCAAGCTGCTCCTGTGGAAATTATTTAATTCAAGAAAGACAGACACAGGAGCAGGTGAATGAGTAACAAAGACACTGATTGCATTCAAATACAGCAATTTGTGGACTGAAAATCAGAATACACCACAATGTTCTCTGGAGCAAATATATGTCAGTGTTTTCAGTGAAATTACAGAGGGCTTGACTGGTATTCTCAAAATCATTTGTATTGCTTTATCAACATGCATCTGTCCATGCATAGCAGGAAAAAAAGTCATCATAGTGTTCCCAAATCAAAACAACCGTATAGCTTCTACTCTCTTTATGACTTAAAAAATAAAACTGTATGATCTTTCCTCTCCTTGGTATATTGACTCAAGATAGAAGAGAATAGTCTGACTGAGACTGATCTCGGAAACATGTTTCAATAGAGATGCTGGACCTTGGACACAAGGGATTACAAAAATATTCCTCACGCATACATTAGTCACTAGATAAAAAGAATTTGTAAAATCAATATAGTGCAAAAGAAACCAACAGAACACTTTCTAAAACAGATATTTTCTAATCCTCTAGGTATGCATATTCTTATTACTAAAACCGCTGAGCTACCTGCATGTACTCAGATTCACAGCCTGCATACTTCTTTCAAACAAATTGCAATTATTTACTAACACTTCAGAAACTTTTTGATTCCAGACACAACATGTTGAAAAAGGCAAGCTGTGTTCACAGAGGGAGACTAAAAGTACTACATCACAAGCAGTGAATTTACAGTACAAGTTTTTGAGAGGGAAGCAAGGCTAGTTACAATGCAACCTCTGGGGGAAAAAAAAGACCAGGGTATCTATCATCCTAAATCCCTTCTTGTGCAGAGATCAGAAACTGCTCAAGTCTTAGGAAGGGCATCACCCATGTCCTTCCAAAGGCAACCTCCAAAACAGCTACTTCCTGTGACAGAGAGAAGCAAAGATTTCAGCAATCACTACTATCTACCCAGTGCTGTATAGTTACAGCAAGAATAACCAAATATTACAGTCAAGACCAACAGCACAGGGATATACCTAACTGGGGCTTAAAATAATCATAAAGAATTTGCCAGTGAAATGTAACTGCCTTTACAATCTCCCAAGTTTGTCACTTTCTCCAGTTTTTGTGATGGAAGCCTCTCAAACTACAAATCAAGACCTTTTTCAGATAAAAATTCTTTCAAGTTTACTGACATTAAGATGATGATTAAGAAGTCACATTTTATGCAAGCTTCCTCTTAAAAGGAATAACCAATTTCCAAGTTCAAAAAATTGATGGTTATTATCTAACAACTAAAAGTTTTCACTTTCTTTGTTCCATGGAAAACAGAGTTCAGGACTAAGCCCATTTCTTCCTTGAGCCAACAATTTTGAATATTCAATGCAGAAGACAAAGATAAAAAGCATAACCCTGCTGAGTATAAATCTGCAGCTTAGTGACAGGCTTTGCAAGTTATCTATAAAATCTCTGCTCTTCTCCAAAAGATCTTGTCTAAAATGTTGCCTGAATATTTTGCCACTTTTCATTGTTGGTGAAATGGGGACCACAGGATAAAATAGAAACAAGTCATTAGATTTTCATCTTTAGTAAAAATTTTAAATCAGTCAGATCTAAAAGTTGTATATAGTATGCTTTACTTAGGATACTCTAGTTAAGGTATATTGTACTCCTTCATGGTAATCGTGCCTGAAATCATGAACAGAAATGAGAGAAATAGAAGCTGAGATTTCAACCATGCAATGCTATATTTGCCAACTGCAATTAGCAAGTTTTCCCATTCTGCAGTTGCACTCTGCTGGCTTTTCAAATCCAGTGGATTATAAAAGACATAACCACAACCACCTGGTTACATATTCAAATCAATTCAATCCAGCTATAAATAGCCTCAATGTAAAAACATGAATTCATAAACTGCTGAGAATTCAGTATCTTAGTTCACTGCTGGAATTAATTTCTTTTCAACAGACTGGTTGTCTAGAGAATACCCGTAATGCAGTAAATGAAAACATGTGTGTCACTGCCAGCAGTGAGAATTCATGAAATTGTAACTGATGGATATTAAAAAAACAGATCTGTGATGGGAAACCAATGGTTTGGCAGTCACTGGAATAAGAATGATAAAGCTAAAGATTTCTTGGTTTGGCTGTATCCTCCTCTAGCTTAAAAATTGAACAAATATTGTCTCATATGGAGGTCAATACCCCTTTATGGGGTATTTCCATAAAGAGATGTTTTAAAACCAGAAGATTTCGGTTTTTGCCCCGTTGCAAAAAAGTGGATAGTGGATAAAATGTAAGGAAAAAGACTTGCCTATCACTTTAATTTAAAGAAAAAGTATATGCATCAGAGTTTAAATCATACAACTTTAAAGGTATTTTTAAAAATTACCAGAGCAGTCTGAGAGTTTGTTATTACCCTGTTCTGTAGATATCTCAAAAGAATTATATTTACACTTTCTTAGCATTTTTTGCAGTAAATTATTCAGGTAGAGGGATACTAGATGCTTTACAAACACTTAACTTTTAATAACTTTCCTGACCTTGCCAAAAGCTTCTGACAGTGTCAAGTTATACAGATCATTTGTCTTGGCTTTGCATTTGGGGTTCGCTTCCCTTGTTAAGGCATGTTACCATCATCTCCATTTCATAAATATTTTTGACTGTCACAGTGCACCTGCCAATTAACAATTTGGTTATGTAGATGCCAGTGGGTACCAAAGTGAAACAGAAGAATCCGGCTACAGACAGAATGCAGAGCAGCACAATAGCTGCTGATGCCAGCTACTGTCCTGTATGCATTCAAAACAGCACTGCTGCCTGGTTTAGTAGGTCAAGGTTAATGTGACAAAAATAATCAATGAAGTTTGTAACTCAATGTTTCTGACTTACTAAAACCCTTATTGGGGATGTTTGCAACAAAAGTCTTGGACCTGAGCTATTCTGGGCTCTTGGAAAAGAATTTCTGCAGTGAAGGGGCACTTAACATCCCTCTGAAGTGCTATGATCTTGCAAGCTGCGGGGGCAGAGAAAGGGACATTAAACAGACTGGGTCTGACTAAATGTTATGATTAATTAGAGACAGTTTATTGAATAAAAGCATCCCAAACAAATGGCACATGAAATAAACCCAAGCTTAATATAGCTCTAGTGAACAGAGTCCTAACCAAGCCTCGTATCTATTTATCAAAAGGTTTTGTAGCTTATGAAGCTTCATCCCAGAGGATTACATTAGTGCTTGCAGATATCTTTTAACTGCTAGAAATAAATGAAAATGTATTATCTTTGGCAAGGAACTCTGCTAGAACAACCACAATTTCTCAAATTAGAGAAAAGAGTTATTTTGTGATTACTGCACTCTGCTTCATGTGGGGCCCAGCAGAGTGACTGCTGGTACAGACATCAACCACCTAGAAATGGTGAGGGTGACCAAGCAGTGGTACAGGCTGCCCAAAGAGGCTGGGGAGCCCCCATCCCTGGAGGCTTTCAAAAGCTATCTGGTCCTGGGCAGTTTGTTCCAGGTGGCCTTGCTTGAGAAGGAAGGTTGGACAGATCCCTTCCAGGTCCCTTCCAATCTCAGTCAATTTGTGATTCTGTCACATACTAATAATATGCTATAATGTCATTTACTGATACACACATTCTCTCTCACTTTCTCTTTAAATAGTATACCAATAAAACTGTTTGGCTGATATAAAATCCAAGTATGCTCAAAAGAGGTGTGAACAGCAATTTGAGGGAGGTGATTCTTCCCCTCAGCTCTACTGATGTGATGAGACCCCAGAGAGAGCACCACATCCAGCTCTGGAGTCCCCTGCAGAGAAGGGATGGGGGCCTATTAGGGGCAGTACAGAGGAGATGATCCGAAGCTGAAGCACCTCTCCTATAAGGACAAACAGATGAGAGTCAGGATTCTTCAGCCTGGAGAAGACAAGGGTCCAGGAAGACCTTGGAGCAGCCTTCCACTAAGTAAAGAGGGCCTGAAAGAAGGTTGGAGGGGGACTTTTTACAAGGGCGTGTAGTTATAGGACAAGGGGGAATGGCTTTCAACTGAAAGGC
Source organism: Taeniopygia guttata (assembly GCF_048771995.1). NCBI lineage: Eukaryota > Metazoa > Chordata > Aves > Passeriformes > Estrildidae > Taeniopygia > Taeniopygia guttata. Next base: position 76,314,333 of record NC_133024.1, on the reverse strand, counting down.
AGTAGATTTAGATTTTATATTAGGAAGAACTTCTTTACTGTGAGGGTTGTGAGGCACTGCACAGGTTGCCCAGAGAAATTGTGGATGACACACCACTGGAAGTGTTCAAGGCCAGGTTGGATGGGGCTTTGGGCAACCTTGTCTAGTGAAAGGTGTCCTCTCAGGGAAGGGGAGTTGGAATCATATGAAAGGGATCTTTAAGATCCCTTTCAAGTCAAACCATTCTATGCCCAGTGATCTGGAATTCAAAACAGGTTTATTTTGTCAGGTTTATTTTGCCTATTAACCGTATTCTTTAATGCAACTTGCAGAGTTAGATTTGTTGCAGAAGGCTACAGCAAAGCTACCTCCCTCTCAGAAACAAGAAAGAATTTTAGCTCCTGCACTCAGTAATAAGTGCTTCTTCATGTCTGTAACTTCCTCTGCCCCCATGCAAAGGGGAAAAATAGACTAAGGCCAAGATTCTTCTCTCTGCTCTTGAGCTTTTCCCATGTGGTTAGCAAGAGTTTGTGACAAACTGGCAGAACATTCTTGCTCTGCTTCAAGTAGCTGTCCTGTTGTGAAAAAGTGCCATTGTACAAAAGAACAGACAGGAACTGGGATTCCTGGTTAATTTCCTTTTTCAGCTGAGGACATTAAAATCTGACAACACACAGAGTAAAAAAAAACAGGAGAGTCATTTAAGTGCTCCCAACACTTGGACCAGAAGTAAAAATGAGCAAATAAAGCTTTCTATTTTCTTCTTCCAAATGAAACTAGAGGTAATTTTTTAAAAGTTAACCTCTCTCATTATATCTCATTCTTCAATGTATGAAAAATTCTTTAAAATGTTTTTCTTATTGTAAATGACATAGAGATTACTCAGTAACAAATTGCTGATCAAATTTTATTACTAAAAAAACCCTCTGGTCTTCTTGGAAGCAAAGCTATAAAATAGTTACAGATTTTTTAAAAATTTAATAAGCAATCCATATCCTGCTGAACAGAATACCAAGGTCTTAATGATGCCCTACCTGTTTCTGAGAGCAGGGAATGCTGGTGTTTCAAATGGCCCCTCTGCTCCTGCAGCTACTTTCTTACAACTGGGATTTCAACCCTTACAGTTGATGTTAACATAAGATTAGCAGCGGTATGTGTTCCTCCTCCCCTCTTTTCCTCTTTCACACATACATGCCTTTGAAGCCTCAAGCAGCTTCAAGTCTAAAAACAAGGACTGAAATTCCTTCAACTTGCTAAGAGAAACCCGAGATGTATCCATTGCCTCTTCTCTGAACAACTGAAAAAGCACAATAAATTCCCAACCCTCCTTTCAGCCTTTGCCTGAGGAGCTCTATGAGCAGCTGAAGTGGGTCTGCAAGCTACAAAATAAATCTGCAAGCAAAGACTACCCACTATGCTTGACAAGAACTGAAGAGTTACATTCAACACCTCAATTAGTAGTTACATCTACATCATGCATCCACATTTATACATAAAGTGCTCCCATATTTTTAATTACTTCCAGCATGACTACAATTGCTGCTAATCAAAGTTAAGGAAAAACAGACTTCAGATGAATGCACAGCACAGTTCACCCAGCTCTGTAAAATTCTTCTGTGTTTAAGGCAGACTGGTTATTTGCATCAAACAGTGCCAGATAACCTTAACTTAGTGAAGTGGACAATAAGATAGCGCTAAAGCCAGCACCTATTATAATAACCTGTAATCTTACACTGGAGCTGTTACTAGCTCATTTCGGGGTCAAAAGAGTGTGATGTTAGGTTGTTTTTATATTAACACATATGATTCACTGTGAACAAAGGAGTCAGAGCTTACTTTAATTTTGCCAGTTTGCGAAGGGAGAGTAAACTGATACCAGCATTCAAGTGTTTTTTTTCCAACTCTACTCATGAGATCTATCAAAAGTAAATTAAGGGAAAGCAATTCAGAGCTGTATTTCCTGCCTTTTGAAAGGTCAGTCCAGACCATGTGAATATTTAGCTAACTTCATAAATGGTGACCTGGATCTTAGACATCAAAGCTTAGTATGACTGTGTAATCAAAGAACTGTATAATCTCAGTGCATGTTGAATGTTGAACCTCTATGACATTTGTTTCAAATACTTTCTAAGCACAAAAAAATGCATCACCAAATATCCATTCAGGCCTCAGTAGTTACTGTTAATATCTTTATCTTCAGCAATCATGGAAAAACCGAAGAAGGTTTGTTCCAAAGTACAGTGGAGGTCACTGAAGAGCATTTGCAAACACAGAACCTAGATCTGATTTGTCCTCTGAGTCTTATATAAGAGGTCAGGATTCCATCATTAAATTACTAAAAATATCTCCTGGACCACCAGTTTCAGCGCTTAAAGAAGCTTCATTCATCAGTCAGTGGAGCAACCACATAGCATTTCCTGGGAGACTTCATTAAAGGAAGAAAATGAGAAAGAACAGGCTATAAAATAATGACCTGAGGCTTGTTTTGTTTCAAATACTTGTACCTCAGCATATTTGGTGATCCACACCCAAAATACACACCTATTTCTGTGCTAATTGGTTGTACCCTAAGGCTGTTTTCACCTGCTTGCTTTTTGGAAAAGGATGATTGACTGGATAGTGTTTCACGTTGTTTCAAAACTTGGCTTAATGAAATGGTCAGCAGTGTTCTTGTGTTCTCTTTCCTGTTTTGCCAATTTTAACATGAATTCATTTCTTTTCAATATCTTTTTTGGTGACCCACACAGGCATTTTGACTTGAGCTGTACTTATTAGGACAAGAAAGGACAATCAAATTATGTCCAGACTCCAGATTTTGTAGAACTGTCAGAGCACTATTCTAACCAGTGAGACATCACCGTTCCATATGCTGTTTTAAGCAGAACAAACACCAGTGTAGTTACTTGATTCCGACCTTAAAGTAACCACATTCTTAAGCTATCCCAAAGCATGGAAGCTCTTGGAGGGTAATTATTCATATTAGAGTCAGCCTTTTACCACATTCCAGTTGGTGGCCCGGGCAGACTTGAAATGTGTGCTTTCTTCTCGTATTTTTTTGGTTAACAGCCCACCTAGTTAAAATACTGCAAGAGTCTGTGCCTCTACTCTTCCCCGGCAAGCTCAGCAGGCACTCTGCCAACTCCTTTTCAGTTGTGAGGGAGAACAAGAATATCCTGGTGCAGCAGCCAGCTGGCTACCTTCTCCTGTCAAGGACTTAATATACTTCCATAAAGTATTCAGCTGTTGCTGGATGAGAGACAGAGCGCTCTATAGTGCCTTCTTCAAACAGTCCTCCTCCTTGACTAGCACAGACTGAATGAATGAAAGAACCATATGCAAAGAAACAGGAATGAGGGTACAAACACAGCCTTCATTCTTTGGATAATCAAAAGTCACCTAATTCATCTTGACCTTTAAGCTAAATATTTTCTCTCCAGGACAAAGGCTCTCCAGACAAAAGTTCAGGCGAATTCGACAAACCTTCAAACTACTTACATGTTTTATTGTCTTCTCATCATACTTATCATACAGCCCAAGTTTGGCTCAACAAAAGCTTTCTTGTATCAAGAGTGAGAACATTTCCATTCTCTTAAAGAGAGTGCAAGAAAACCAAAGATTTCCAATTTTGTTTTGAACATGAATATTCTCTTTCAGAGACTCTATATTAAACACTGTATCACTAAGAAAATGAAAATGAAAGGGTGGAAGAATAAGTAAGACTTGCCAATTCTTACCTTGTTTTCTTCATGAATAACAAATTCAGTCAGCACTGGAACTTCTGTTGCCATGGCAGCAGGAAGTCTACCTTTCCAGTAATTTGGAATTATCTTGTTGGTCATTTCAGTCAGATGCTGGGCAACTTCATCCAGCTACTCACTCTGCCTCATTTCCCAAGCCCTTCTAGAGACAGCCTGTCCTGCAGGTGCCACATTGCACCCTCTTCTGCCCAAGGGTCAGACCTCACACAGCAAGCAATAAATACTCAGTACCCTAGGCAGCTCTTCCCTGGCAGCTGGCAACACGCTGAAATAAGGGCAGGAGCCTAGGAAATGAGAAGTTGAGCCCTGGAATGGAAAAAAGGGGCCAGGAGAGCCACAGGGCTCCTGCTCTGGTGTGAAGACGGAGGCAATGAAGAGAGGCAATGAACAGATGTGAAGCCAAGTAGATTAACTCCCTCAAGCAGCTGTGGCAGGAAGTGCCTGGTGAGAAAAGAAATATCCCAGTCTTCCTCCATTCTGAGAAATCAGAACATTAAACTTCCTCTCAAACAAACAGGTTCCAAAATTAAAACAACCCCAAACCACTCTTTTCTTCATCACTTGTATTTTCAGAAGCTTGAGTTTCTTTTTAAACTACTGCAGCTTGCAATATTTAAAAGCATGGAACTGACATAAGCTGATTTACACCACCTTACTGTTAAATTTACCACTCAGGTTTCACTTTGGAAGTCAAGTGTCCACTGTTTTGGGATACACGAAATGGCCTGTACTGAGTTGGTGACTTTGGGTATTTTTAATGAAGCTCTTTTCTTCACTCAAATGTATTTTAGACTATTGTAATTTGGATTCAATGTATTTCTTAAAAGACCATTCTCCTGACATCAATATTGCTAATGCCAGGAGTATTTAACAGGTTGGTTCCTTTCTGGCCTTACAGAACACGGAGAGTAAGGAGCAGGCAGTTATGTTATGGCTGCACATACAAATTTATGGCTCTAATATGCAACTGTGCCTTAGCAGAATCTTAGGTACAGCTTTAGTTGAAATTAATCATGTTAATGTAACAGTCTTGCAATTTGCAGTAATTTTTTAAGAGATGCATCATTAACTTTCTGCTGTATGTAAGCATCAATAGGCGGCAATTAAAAAGAGGAGCTAGTGAGGAGTTCTGTTTCTAATTCTGACAGACTGCACTATGCAGACACTGTTAATTTCTAGTGCTCTTCCTTTATGTAACTGTGCCACTCTGTGATGTTTAAGACACAAAAGCACCAGACCTCCAATGTTTAAGTACAGACCAAAAAAATGAATTCAGGTAAATCAGAGATTTGTACAAGTTTAGCACAATGCTTTCCCCCTACTCTTAGTGAGCTTCTTTTATACTTCTGCATCTTCAGAGGCTCCTTTTTCCCACCTATCCTACCCTTTTTCCATCACTCTCTTGTCTGCACTTGTTCTGTCCCTAAAGCAGACTTGCCCTTCTCTAAACAAATCCTTCTTCTTCAGTTCACCCTGTTCTAGTCAGTCAATCACCAAAACACAATCATCACAGATAATAATAATTGGCCTATTTCTGTGATGCAGTTTAAACTGAATAGTTCAAACCTTACAAAGCTGAGATTAATATTACTTTCATCCATTTAGAGGAAGTAAAAGAAGAAGCAAACTGCTAGAACTTTCTGCTGCATAAAGAGTGTGGAGGTAGGAGGCATCAGTACAAAAGGGACTTTGGATATTGGGGAATAAGGAGAGAAAGACAGAGAAGTGAGTGCTTGTGCCAGGATGGGAGACAAAATGTTAAGCCAGCCTTTCTCAGTGCAGTGTTTACATTTTCATTAAATGATTTTATCAGAAAGGGTCAGGGAAACAGAAAAAATGCAAGAAGAAAACAAAGCCAACAAGCTTACTATCTGTCATGCTAGAAGATGTTGCCACATCTTCAGCTGTACCCCAGGGCTATCCTTACAGATGTACTTGTGTCCTAATAGTTGTTGGTTGTGTCCTCATAGCTTCAAATAAAAGAGGACAAGGGAGCAACCCCAACCCCAATGACCAGAAATGGATACACTGACTCACAGGTCAGGATGAGCCCCTGCTCAAAGCTACCCATAGCTCAGTCAGCCCTCCTCTGAGAGGCCTAAAACACAGCCAGAAACCAGCCAACAGCTAAGGAACATGGAAAATAATGGGCCTTGGGCCCCAGCTCACTCTCTGGTCAAAGTTACTGTTTCGTGGAACAGATGCAGAAAGAAATGGCAATGGATAGACTCAGCCTACACAGGAGAAACAAAAAGACCCCCTGCTCCTAATTCTCCTTCTCTAACAACAGCAATCCAATGGCTTCACATGAAGAAAGTCTGAAAACTTAGCTCTTCCAAAGGTGGTGTGAATCCAGGTTTTAATGAGATCTTCAGAAGGATTTGCTGACTCTTTTTAAGTAGATGCATTTATGAAAGTCTCTCCTTTTCACAAAGGCTGCTCTCCTGCAGCTTGCTATTTCTACCTTCCTCCTCCTGAGATTTTGGCAAAGTCACAGAGTTGAGTATGTTGTGACACAATCAGCCATTTGAAGCCTTTGCTTTCCACTTGAATTTTATTTTTAGAATCTCCCATAGTCTTTCAAAGCACACATACCCATACTTTGACATGAAGGAGAAAATTATGAAGAAAAGCTGAAGGGTCTGACAAACTCTAGAACATAAGTAAGCTTATGACACGTCTCTCATTTATAAAATGACTACTCCCTAATTTCTTTTAAAAGCCCATAGATATGGCTGCAAACACTCATTTGCCATAGAGAAAACCTGAAAGTTTCTACCTCAGAAAGGCATTTGACCTCTACAGGTCACAGGCTTAAAAGTTTCAGATCTTCAACTGGCGACTCTGAAATCCAACTCTCAAAGGCTCTCAAAGAAAAAAAAAAAAATTCTAGAACACATTAGTCCTCAATTCTTACAGTTAAACGTTTCTTAGGGACCTTGAGCATTTTGCTCACTGCTGGCCCTGCCTTGAGCCAAGAGCTAGACCAGATTACTTGCACAGTCCCTTCCACTCTGTATCATGCTGTGAGTATACAAGTGCTTTCATGAAGAGCATTTTCTTCTGCCAGCCACTACATTTATAATTGACTGCAGAGTTATTTCTGAATTACTCTGGAACATTGAAGAGCAAAGAATGCTGAGCTACATATACTTCTGGTTGCAGACCTACTCTGTGGGAATCCAGTAATAAAAACTACTTGATAATGTCATTTTATATTTGCTGAGCGGTATCTTTATATTAAAGCTTTGACAAATCATTCTCTTTCACATCAGTTTACATATATTACTTTAATTAATTCTGCAAAATCCCTCTTATTTCAATTCTGTTCACCAAAATGGTTGTACCTGAGATTCATTTCAAAAGGCAGCTCACTCAGAGAAGACTCCTGGATGACATCACTGAATAATGTAACCCAGCTCATGTCCAGTAACTCCAGTCAACCTGAGACAAGGCAAAGTGGATGAGGATCCGGCTCATCCCTGCCAGCAAGCAGAAAGCAAGGTGCTCCCTAACTCACAGTCACTCCAGATCCAGGACCTGCTGCTCTGCCCAAATGTGCTCTTTGCAAAAGGCCGGAGAGAGCTCTACAAGGAGCTATGTGACCTGTCCACAGAGACGATACAAAGATGAATATTTACTAAGAAAGGACAAAACTCAGATGTTAGATGGGGGTGAGAATTCCAGTAGGGAATAAAATGGAGCATCTGCACCAGGGAATGAAGCAATGAAATGTGAAGAGTCATTGAAGAGCAAAAGGTCCTCCTTTATGCAGGAAGAACTAGCCTCTGAATGCTAAGCAACACAACTACTTAGTACCCCACTATCTACTAAATGGAGATAATTGTAAATTCAATAAGAACTGTATGAAAACATAATGGCATGAGAACGAGACCAGAATTATAAAAGCAAGGCAAACTGAAGAAAAAAAAAAAGTAGAAACTACTGCAGGTTCAACCAGAAAACCAGGTGAGATGATAACAGTGAAAAAAATGAGAAGAAAAACTCCCTGCTGCTGTGCTCTGTGTGAATATTTGCATCTGCCAACAGACCATCAAAAAGCAAATTGGCACTAAGTCATAATTCACCATTTGCTATTTATATTCTGGCAGCATTATGCTTGTGCAATTTCTATCAAAGCCTCCATTTTGGGGATGGGGATAAGAAAAGGAGATATTGTAATCTACTTCTGCAACTGCTGTTTGTATTTGTGAGTTATCTGCCTATTGATGTGTGCCTCATGCATCACTTCTTATTCAAAAACGGACATATTTATCCAAGAATGACATTAACACGGTAGCCTGATTCAGATACACACAAAAGCTTTGGCAGACATTTTCAGCCATGCATTTTATGTGATTTACACATTGGCATGCAAAAGACAACATTTAATTGTGCGTGCGTACTGTAATTGCAGCCTGGTGGAGGCAGCTCATTGGAGCAGTGGAGATAAGTTTACAGGTAAGCAGCATATTAATAAGTTTCTGAAAGCTTTTAAATCTAGGAACTAGTGGAGCCCTTTACACTGTACCAAGATAAGCCACACTGCTTTAATCACTGCATCCTAGCTATACAAGGTTTCTTTAGATAATTTTAAGCTAGTCAAATTTCACTTTCAAACCACCAATTATCTTAAGTAAAAATTGGATATTTCCTCCCACTCTCAGAGTTTGAGTATGAATGAGAATGTGACTATGCCATTGCAGAAAGCATCCCTAATTCTGACTAAAGATACAGCCTTTCCCGGTGATGAGCACTTTCTCTCCTATGCAGCACGGCACATGGCTTATAATACAGAGACCAGATACTGCACTGAGGAAGGACATCATCACAGAATGAAGCTGGGTAAAGACCCAGGAGATACACTCAGGACTGATGCATCTTTCCACACTGCTGTCTTCTGTTTCTTTGGAGAATACCAATAGCAAGGAATTTAACCCAGCAACTCCAAAGGTGATGCAGAGAGGAAGAGAGAACAAAAAGTATAAGCACAAGGGGGACACATTCTAGTGCCAACAAAGGAAGGAACAAGAGGTACCAAATGAAAAAACCAAGTAAGTGTTAGAACGTGAACTAGAACTTGGCTGCTGATTCTGCTTCATCTTATTGATGATGATAACCATTATATCCATGTCATTTGACTGCACACAGGTGGTGAGGATGTTCCTTATCCTAATATCCAGCTGATCTGTTTCGGGTATGAGGGATCCAAATCTACACTGGATCTGCAAATAATATATCACAGCATTTTTCCTTTAAGTTTTTTAAACTGTATTATACTGTTTTATAGTTAAATGCTACATAAATACAGTTGGACTCAAAGATCTTAAAGGCCTTTTCTGCCCTAAATGAGTCTATGATTTCCTGTTATTACTGGAACAGAAAAATCAACATTAGGGATATACAATTACCTCCAGAGAGCAATTTATCTCATTCTAAAATACACATTTGAGATAGCCATGATGAGCAGACTGTTAAATGTACCATACTTTCACCCTAGTATGGATGAAAATTATTAGCTGGGGCTCTGACATCTAGCTTGCAAAAATTTCAAGGATGGAAAATCTCAGTCTAAGGGGAAGGATGCATACAACAAGCAGTTCAGCTCTCCTCCTGCCTCTGACCAGAGGCAGAACATCTCTCCCATCACTCCTGAAACAGGAAAACATAGAGGTAGCAAAATCAGAGTTTGTACCACTGGACACCCATACATGTACAGTTTGAAGAGAAGAGATGGCAAACACCTCCCACTGTTCCTTGGACATTTGTCACATCCAAACAGTTGGCCCAAAGGAACGCCCCGTAACTGGGGAGGATGCCCATGCTCCCCACACAGATCCTCAATCCACCCTCACCAGTACTGTGCAAACCAACTTACAGGCGTAGACACTACCACCAAAATTAACAGCATCATTTCAGTGAGCCCTTCAGTCAGGGCAGCAGAGCTCACAAATGCTCCCACAAAGCCTCTGCAGCCACAGCTGCCCTTCCTGTGCCAGCTCCATCCTCTGCTTTGTGCTGGCTCACACGCTGCTGCATCACTTGGTGAGTCAGCTCAGCAAGAGAGGTGAAAAGGCAATATTTGAGAAGCCTTCCATGATTACAAGTTAGGCTAATTCATTCAAGAAAATTACATGCATTTCCCAGATATCTTCAAATACATCAATCTAGTCTGAGAATGGACTGGATTTGTTGGCACTTAAAATTACATTCCCACTTATTCTATTCACTCTACAGAATCTTAACAAAGAAATCAGCAGTTTAAACAGTCTGCTGCCTCGGGTTACAGAAGTTTGCTTGTGGATTATTCACTCTCCCACTTTGAAAAGCACATAAATTATTAACACACATCACTAAAATACCCTGTCTTTCAGCAGAGACGTTCTAAACATTTGTCAACAAAAATCAGTTTATTGAGTACCCACTAACAATATTCTGCTAAGAAAAATAGAACTAAGTGTTTGAGGGTTGAAAAAAAAACATCACTTTCCTTGTAATTTCAGAAGACCCAGCAGAGCTGGCGTGACAACTAGTGAATATTTAAGTGCTTGATATTCACTGGAAATGGTCTGACAGCAATGGCCAAATAATTTCAGACACAAGAAGAAAAGAAAGTCTCAGACTGATGAATAACTGACATTTGACCTGCTGTTCACTTCCTAAGCTGGAAAAAAAAGCAATTCATAATTGAACCGAAGTTGAAGCTGGCAAAGAAAGCATAAAACACTGTTTCACGTTTCTGCACTGCCATACTGTCTCACACTCTTTTTAATAAACTGTTTATTTCACTGGTTATAATTGCATATTGAGGAGACACATAAATACCTAGGACAAGGCAGTTATCATAACCCACAAATGTAACAGAAAATAATTTAAGCCTTTATAAAACTGTGGCTGAAATTTTATAGGTAAACAGCACTTATGGAAATTTATAAGAAAGCACATGTAATGTTTGTTATTGAGCATTGAGACTTTCTAATATTTAGCTTTTCCTGGCATAGTTTGAAGCTGGTAGATGCACAGTTAATAGACAGCATTTTCCCCACAAAGGGAATATGAACCACCACCATATGACTGCATGAACAAACAAAACCAGCCAAACAAAAAAAACTCACCCAGAACATTATCCTTAAGAAACAGGCCCCCAACAGGATTATGATGTCCTTCTCTCTGAAAAATTTGGGATTGAGGCAGAGAAATTCTCTGCCAAGGTATTACATCCAAACTCCAGTGGAAGATAAATAACTGTAGATCCAAGACCATTTGGTCTTTATTCTGTATTCTCAGTTAATCTACAGCTCTTCTCTTTCAAAAGAAAAGCAAATTGAAATGAAATGTTTACATGTGACGTTTACAAAGGATTACACCTTTACCCTGCTTTCTATTAAGAGGCTCCTGTTGCTTAAGAAACCCGTGTTAATCCCCCAAAGCAGATGACATTTTCCAACCCTGCGTATTTCACAAAGCTTGAATATATTCAAAGGGAAAGGAAGTTGACACAATACAAAAACCAGATGTTTAATAAACTTGAGTAATAGGACAGGCAAGCATGTTTTGGTCCTTCCAAAAGACTGCCACAAAAAGGAAGCAACTATTTTCTTGCAGACACAGTAAAGAAGACTTTGGTTTGGTTTTAATTAAAGAGATCAGATCCTAACCAAAAGAAGAATCCTAACCTCCTGTGACATACTTTGATCTCACCTTTGATGCCAAAATGAAAGAAACAGCTCCTACTTGCTATATAGCATTAATAGTATCATCCCTGTCACATCAGCATCATTTACCCAGAGAGTAGGACATGATCAGCAGCAAGCATCATATCAGCCACGGTAAAACCTGGTCTGAGTCACCAAATCATCCTGGCAGCCTAACAAGAGAATCAGTCTTGTCTTCAGCATTACCTAGACAGTAACAACACTGACTCTGCACATAGGAGCAGTTTTAAAACAGATTACTTCTGGCAATGAAACAACTATAAAAGTAAATGTAATATAAATGGCATAGACACTACACATGAAAGGTTTTTTTTTTTTTTCCCAGAAGGATCTGAAGTACATGCAATCATCAGCTATTTTTACTGTTCTTTAAAAACTGTATTTAATTTTCACTTACACTGCTTTGAATCTATAGGGGAGATCATATCAAAACAAACACAGGAAAATCTAAGTTTTGCTATGGCTTTATGGAATGAATCCTGTTTCTCTTTCAACTAACTTAGGTGAGAAATAAAAGCAGAGGAAAATCAAGCAGTAGAGAACTGTACATCTCCACCTTCTATTATATAATACACAACCTCTGTTTTGCAGTGTTGGGTTTTGCAACTCCTCAGGTTGAAGTGTCAACCTTTCAAAATGCCCAAGATCTTTCTATATATGATTATCATTATGTGTACACAGGCGGAAAATGTTCTTTCTCCTTCATATTAATAATTTTAGCTAAAGCTGTGATCCTCTTACCTAACAGAAAAGAAACATATTTGCTCATTCTATCACATAGCCATAACTCAGCCAAACACTGACGGAAACAGAACGCTGTATTTTGGACCTCTGCAGTCTCCACTTAGCATATCTAACTAATTTGCCAGTAAATACAGCCAAAGCAGAAATTAGAAACAAAAAGCAGGGGAGAAATATATTCCACGCTTGCATGCAACATCATGACCAACAGCTGCAAGTGCTGGATGATCATGAACTCTTGACTCATGGCCTGATTTTCAGGCACTAATCACCTGCAACTGCTGCTGACTTCTAGTTCTTGTCTGAGAATTTGTGGCAGACAAAAAACTAAACGTACAGAAACTCACTCATAAAATGCTGAATAACTTAAAAGAGGGAAGGATGGTCTACATAATTTGTCTTCGCATAGCTGAAGAGACAAAAATGTGCTTAAAAAGATAACTAATTAATTTTATACTTTCCTTACATGTTAAAGGCAGGAATACAAAGTCAAAGTCATGTAATCTATTTTTTTTAAACAGTAGTGCCTACCTTTCCCCTGCCTCTTTCAAGCATGTGTACCCAACCAGCTAAATGGATGTGTGTGTAATAGGATCCAGGATTATCTATTCAGGTTTTCACTAGCTTTTTTGAAAACAGGAATGTTGGAAGATTCTTCAACAAAATACTGTTTGTTAACAGCAAGCAGCATTAAAGATTTTTTTTTATGTATCCCTTTCTTTTACAATATTCCATTTAGAAAAATTGATGAAAAGGCCTTCATTGTGACTTCTGTTTTTGAAGTCTCACATACAAACTCTCTCCACATACTATGTGGGTTTTTTCCTATTAAAAATATATAATTTATGAGTTCATACATGGGCATGTGGATGTCTTTTCTCTCTTTTTTGTTCATTTGTTTTTTTTTCTTGTGAGGAGTAGTACAATGAGCCAAACATGGTATGATTATATGGCATCAAAGCACTAACACCTAAAGAATAATGACACTGGAGTTACTTTTCTTTTAAACAAGCCCAAAGAGCAGCAGCACTGAGGGGTAATGGAAGTAGGTCGTATTTTCCTCCTGTTTGGTTATATACAAAAGAGACATAAAAATCCAATGGATTTGGCACTCATAGTAACAAGTCATCAATACAATGTGAGATAAGAGGTTGCTTATGAGCAAGGATATTGAATCATGTCTCCTGGAATATAATTTTAAAACAAACCAAACCAAAATTCAATAAACAAGAAAAAAATAAACAAGCACACAATAAAAACCTAAACCCATTACAATGTTCAAACAAAACAATAACAAGCTCAATAAAAATACTACACACATAAGGTCTTACAGCTAATGGGGTGGTGGTGCTGAAGGTATAAAAAGAGTAGCACAGAGGTAGGACCAGGCAGATGGACAGTCCCAACTATTTCACCAGTTCCCCCAAACTCAGGAGGAAGCAGCACCAGCACCTCTTTCCATTTTTACACCGACTTAATGAGAAAATTATAAACTGGCATCATTAAACTTCATACCATCCTACAAGACACACTACAAGCATCAATAAAACCACCCAAATTATGGCTCATTTGCTAACACAGAAAGGTTTGTGCAGCAAAATTCCTGAAATTGTAGGAAACACAAATCCTTCTCAGTTTATACTTGTATGGTATTTGCAAAGCTATTTTCATAATCGTAACAGCTCAGGTTTTGGGAAACATAGTTCAGATCTTCAACCACGCAAAAAATCTTTAATTTTTCACTGAAAAGCAAACCCACAGATGTGCTTAGGCATGTATGTTTAACGTCTTCTACCCACGGCCACACTTGCTGCTCCTAAAATATTTTGTTGAAATGGTATCACTTTCCTTTTCTGTGTATACTGCACCACTTTGGCTAAAAACATGAAGCTTATAAATAGGAACATGGGGTTTCCAACATGAATAAATACCTCAACTTAGATGTATCAAAACTTAATCGGTTCTGTGAGATGGGACTAAAACAATAAATGTCTTTTAGAGCAGATTGAAAACATCATGTATTCCTCCATTTGACTATGCATAGGTTAAAGACAAAAGACTTTACAAAAGATTTGCTGTAAAAGATTTTGTATCTAAGCATCCTTTATATTTCAACACAAGGTTTGACTTTCAAACCAACTGGGCTTTCAATAAGTAGTGATGGTTATGAAATAAAAGTCTCCGAAAACAATCACATTGAAGTGATCTCAACATAATGTTGTTTATATCCCAGGTCTTCCAGATGTTGCAGAAGTTAAAAACAAATGAAATATTGATAGCTTCTAATATTAAAGACCAAAAAATACTGTTTTCTCAAACTCCCAGAAGCAAACCTGGAGTTATAGAGTGCATTGCATCCACCTGATCTTATATTTTCTTCTAAACAATTTAATGAAAGGGACCTAATCTCTAAACAGTTTCTGTTAAGTCTGCACATCATTTTCAATTTTCAAAATACAGTGAATTAGCATCTACAGATGGGTTAAAAAAACCCCAAACTTGTCTCTGAAATAGTAGAGCTATTTATATCACATAAAAGAGCAACAAAATTTTATTAGTGTATGATGATTTAAACTATAACTACACTTTTGAACAGCAACAATTTTTACCTAAAAAGTATTTGCTATGGATATTTGACAGGTATTCTGAAAGGCAGTTCTTGATGGCAGTTCAGTTCACCCATAACCCACCTGCCCAGAGAATTTACCTTCCACTAAAATAAAATCTGAGGCTGAACACATAGCTGTAGTTGGATGACAAACAGCAGCAGAGAGCAGATCAAAAAGCATCTGCATGTACAACAGACAAACAAAACCTCATAGAGAGGTCATACAAACATAATATTTTTTTAAAAACATTTTTTTAAAAATTATATTTTTCATAATGAGAATTCCTTCATGTTAATACAAGGGTAACATTTTTCCCTAAACGTATCATTTAGAGTACAATATGTCTAAGATCTCTGTATTTCACTGGTGATCCTTCATTTTACAGAAGGGAAAACTGAACCAATGAAGGCATGGAAATTACCACAGCTACAGAAAATGCAAGTAACAAAGGATGAAATTTGAACCTAGGTTTCTGCTTTCCTATTCACTGAAGCCTGAAGACTTTGAAAATTAGACATTCCAGTACACTTCCATATCAGCAGCAGTGTTCAACCACATTACCTGTTAATTGTGTAAGCATGGCATGTTAAAATCATTAGTGGCTACCAAGAGATAGATTGTGTGAAACTGGATTGGTCTTGGTATCAAAACTAATTCTAACTGATTACACTGACCAGAACCATACATTAAAGCAGTAGCAACTCTGTCTCCTTGGCAAGGACAAACCTAGATTAATCTCAACAGGGTACAGAGAAACTTTAGATGAGACTGCTTTGCTTCTTTCCTTGCACTCAACTTCTGTAATAGCACTCAGTGCCTCTAAGAATGATACTTAAAACTTTGATGATTTCAAGGTAATATCCTAAGGACTTGCCAGAGGAAAGACAAAAAAACTGTATAAATCTACAGTTTACTGGATCAAGAGCAAAACAGCAGCAAAGAAATACATCAACTGTTCAAAAAGTAGAGGGAACCACTAATGTAATATTTGAAGGAAAAAAAAAACCAAACAAAAAAAAAAAAAAACAAACACCAAGGACTTCAACTTCTCCTGAAGCTGTTCAAAGAGAAATGGAATTAATAACTAATCTACAGTTCACTTCCCTCCTTAATGCTATTGTATTGCACCATGATCTATTTAATGCTGATATACACAACAGCCATTTTCTCTGCAATATGAATTCATTAGCCAAAGAATCACAGCTGAAATAAAACGAGAACTGGTTTGAGAATATGCAATATCAGAAATGCCTGATTAATCTCTGGCCACCCCATCCTCCACATCCTTACCGGAATGTCAAAAGTTTCCTGTGTGTCATCCAGCATCTGAATTTTGATAGAGACAAGTTTTCCTGGAGTTGTCATAGGTGGTTTCTGTCCATGCTCCAAAGTACTGATCCCAGCATTTTCCTGAGCTCCTAAGCGGGATCCTGCTGTTGGTCTCTGCTCAGTTTCACCCATGTTTAGGGAAACTTGTTTCTTATATCTGATAAAAGAATAAGGACAAAGAAAACCGTATCAGTCATAAAGAAGTTGTTTTGCACATAAGCATCATGCTATATATGCTTACAGGTAGTAAACTGTATAACCATTAACAAAAATAGCCATCACAATTTCTTCTTAATGTCTCATATGAAGACAAGAACATCAGGCAAACTTTACACTTCTCAAAATGCACAGCCTAATCACCTCCTGGGTGTAAGGCTGATACGATACAGTACTGCACGAGGGAAAATTCCTTTTCTCCTGGAAAAGTAAACAAGAACACATTGGAAATAGAGCATGACAGAACCCAAATTTCAATTAATTATGTAAATTTTAAATTATTTATGAATCAGGCTGTTATCATCCCCAGACAGGATTCCTGGAGAAGGTAGGAAGGTGAGAAGAGCAAATGAGACAACTCAGCACTTGCTGACCATCGTTCCCTCCTAGCTACATCAGCACCTTTTCCTTCCAGCCCTCACTGGCACTTTGCAGCTGCCACCTTGATAAGGGTCTGAGAGGCAGGAAAGCCAAGGGGTACGAGATGACACCAACTATAAGCTGGGGACCAGAGCTGCATTAGTCCTATGGCCTGGCCTGATCCCACTGATGAGCCAAGAACTGTGAGGACATGATACAGGGAGGCCAGAAAAAAAACCAACACTGACTGGGAAATTCTTCACTATCAGCACAACTTTTAGCCTCCTTTTTTAATTCAAACACCTTTAGTTTTACTTGTTGAATGTTACACATCACACTAGAATTTTATTTCACTTTTCCTACCCTGCTTTTTAACACTCCAGATGGATTTCTGATGAAATCTACTTCTACTGTCCATTTATCTTTCTTGGTAAATGCATTTTCATTCTGCATTACTTTTATATAGTGATCAACGACCAAAACATTTAGCACACAGATGGGCACAAATGGAAATGCAACTTTCCAGATGAACAGAGGCATAAGAAGAGTACTGCAAATCACTGCCTGGCTTTAATTCTGAAGTTACAATAATTGAGAAGCCTATATGGGAAAAAAAGGAAGCACAAGATAGCCTATGAATTTGTGAATGCATCACCAGTTCTACAGGATTCTATAAAGAAAAGTGACAGGTAATAAGACACCAGTTCCCACCATAAGGATAGAATAAAAACAGCCCTGTCTTTGGCAGGATACAGTATTTACTACACATTACTCTTCCATGTCCTGACTAATCTGTTCCCACAGATATTTACACAGCAAATACCTAGGTGTAAAAAAATTTAAACCAGCACTTGGATTAAAAGAAATGTTAGCTGAGAAGGAAGGGAATTGAAAATTATAGATCCCACACTCCTAAATATCAGCTCAATAGGCACAAGTGAAGGAGAAGAAAAAAATGCAGGCAAGCTTTTGCAGTGATTCAGCACTAACCCGCCCATCAAGGTCAGAGAGATACTGCTGAAACCTACCCAAGCCCATGCCAACCACTACTAGAGAGGAAAATTTTTCCTGTTATCATTGCAATCTAAAAAATCTACGAAGAATAAATTATATTTATCTTATTCTTTAAAAATAATTAATTTTTTTTTTTCATAAGACAAGCAGTGCCAACAAGAACGTCTCAGCTGGAAGCAGGAATTCCAGAAAAAAAGACACCAAGCACTACATAGAAAAACTTCAGGCCCCTTTACAAATTAATCTGTTTTTCCTGTGTATATGGAGTACACGGGATCATCTAAAAAGGTAGCACAGGCACCCAGTCTAGAAGTGCACAAAGATTCTGATTCAAGTAAGAACTCTTTTGAAGTCACCACATACCCTAGCCAGTACCAAGAGGGCAGAGAAGACCTCTACAACTGCTGTGTTATTACAGAAGTTTTTGGCTATGTTCTTTTTATTAAATCATAAATACAGGAATCAATCAAGTCAGTTAAAGTGATACCATTAAATAACCCATGCAAGGAAATATTACAGACATTGAACTCTTCTATAAATGTTCTTCTGACTAGATGATACAGTGGATCGCACACACAGACAGGCCAATAAACTTTATAAAACACATAAAAACCACTCAAATTTAGGAGCCAAAAAATCATGGAGGAGAGGTACAAGCAGAACCACTCCATATATACAACTGAGTGATTTTTTTATTAAGTTAATAACACAGAAGCTCTTGTTTTATATATATATTTAACCATTTGGTTATAAACACAGGCGTTCATTTGGAAGCAAAGATCTAAGAACTATTGGCTACCCTGGTCACAAGCATCTGCTACTTGGAAAATCAAAAGACCTTTCATTTTTTAACCTGCATGCCTAAACATCAGCATGCTGCACTGGAAGTTATTTAGGGGTTTTTTTTCTGCATGCCGTTAGTCTCACTTTGCTGCTGTCATAACATCAGCATAATATTTTTACTATACTTTTATGTAAGAGGCCTTAAAAATTACCCTCTCTAAAATAACACAGCACATCAGTCAAGCTGTGTACCTTTGTATCACTTTGATCTATGAGACAGTGAACTAAGGTCACAGAACACAACCAAAGCAAAGTATTAAGCAAACATTGAGCAAACCTGTGGGGATTAGGATGCCTAATGTCTGTCATGATGAAGAGATGGATCAGGTCTGGTCAAATGATAGAGAAATTCAAAGACACTCTAGTAGAAAGGTGACAGTAAATTGGGGGAGGTATTAATCAAGAAGAAAGAGAAGCAGGTACCAGATTCTAGCACATGCAGCTCTAAGCGAAACATATGTGGAGACAGATAACCAATACAGAAGCAGAGAGCAGCAAACAAAAGAGGATTCATCAGAACTCTGAAAATTGAGAGTTTCTGCCTGCTCTTTCTGACAGCTGTTGAAACTCGGGGCCAAAATCAAGTCTATTGTTTCAGCTGCCGGTTCACTGGATGTCAGCGCCGTTCTCAATAGTGCTGTTGCACCTGAAGATGGAGAGATTCCACTGCAGAGAATGAACCTGTATCCTAACCTGTGTGACGGGAGAAGTTACAGCGACAGCAGAGCTGCCCATGGGGGAGTCTTGTCCCCTTCTGCTCCTTCCCAGCTCCCACCCATACAGTCCTGCCTGATGCTGAGCACTGACTCTCACCCTCTTCAGACTGAGCCACGGCACCTCTCTAACTCAAAATAAAACAATTCAGTGTTTTGTTCTTGGCTGAGTTAGCAAATTAAATCAGCTCTCAACAGGCTGGAAAATCCAATGCCAGGGTGAGCTAAGCCCAGCCAGCTGCCGTCAGGCCACTGGGCTGACTAAAGCTTTCTCTACTTACAGCACCTGGAAGACACAAAAAACCCTACAACTGCCATTAGATAGAAGAGGAGATGTGGTTTTGTTCTAATCACACATTAATAGCCTTTTATACAGATACTAAACGCTTAGATTAAAAATTTAATGTCTGTATACACTTATGCAGTAGCTGGACAAAGGCCACAATGTGGTTCAGCATAAAGCCACCTTAGTTCTCCATGTTTAAAGCATGCACATTTTATAGCATTGGAAAGGTTCTGGCCAATTAAAATTTCCACATATTTTTCTCTGGCAGGATGAAAAAAGTATCAAACTTCCTTAGTCTAAAGAGAGCTGTGAGTATAAACAGCAGGGAAAACAGGTGCAGGAATGAAGGGCTACAAAAATTACGAAATACTGAGGAAACAGAAGCAGTATGTTGGAATAGATGCCACTCTGTCTCTCTCCTACTCTGCTCTTTAGGTCAGACCAGGGCTGAGAATTTGATGTAAGAGGCTCCCAAAGCCTGAAAACTGCTGTTAATGGGAGAGAATGGTACCATGTATCTAGGCCCTTTCCACTTCTTTTGCTTTCCATATGACATATTTCCACAGCATGAAAGAGAAGGGAGCACAGTGGTCAGGACACTCCCCTTAAAGGCGAGGAAGCCTGAGGCACAGTGGGGTGGTGTGAGTACAGCCCTACCAAAAGCACATAGCAGACTTGGACACCTTCAGTAAGAGAAAATTCTATACATGCAGCATAAATTGTCAACGATGCTGCCTTTTCATCAGAACATCAGAATTACCATAAAAATGAAATCAAGCACCTTGAACCCATATTAAAAAATAGTAACAGCATAACAAGACAACAGGACCAGAAAGACTGAAACTAAAATTCAGTCTGAAATGATGGGAAGCAGACAGAGGGCTAATACAGTTCAGGTTTTTATACTGTGAAGCATTATCCTGCTTAATTTCTGCAAGCCCCTGGTAGAACTGTACCAAGCAAATATGATGATTAAAAAATTTTTAATTATTCATGTAACTCACAGAATCAGAGAATATCCTGTCTTGGAAGGGACCTAAACGGATCAGTGAAATCCAGCTTATAATTTATTTTATAAAACCTAGCACTTTTGCAGAAGCAAAGAAATGGGAAATTATTTTTTTAATAGAAAAATAGCTCAGGCTTGAAGGGCAGTAATACAGACACAGGTGTCTGTTTCTCTGTTTGCACCCAGCAGACTAAGTTTGACTCAGACTCTAAAGGAAACCTTGCAGCTGAAGGGATTTCTGTTCAGTTTCTTGTCTGCCCTTTCTGCTCACATCCACAATACTCAGAGAAGGAAGGCAATAAAAATTCAGTTTTTCTGTACCATTAGACTGTCTTCTAGCTCAAAACAGAAAAGGTTAACACTGTAAGTGATGGCTGCTTCATGAAGTGAGAAGTAGAGAGGCTCAACTTGAGGTATGGTCAAGAAGATCAGCAAGAAGATAGGTCATGTCCTGACCTATCCCCTATACAGTCAGTGGAAAAGGGGATGGAGGGTGAAGTCCTTAACCAGGCTTTATTTCTAAACACAGATTTATCTTTTTTATCTTTTTCCTGTCCCTAAAGATGCAGAGAACTAACCTTGAAAAATCTTACTGCTCAAGAAAACATCATGGCTGCCTACCAAAAATCAGAGACTTGCAGAAGCAAGTCTTAGAATCAGATTCTTCAGCACTCCAGACTTTCTAAAATCTGCAGGAATAAGAAATTCCCTGAGCTATGCAAGACTATCTCTAAAAGAATAAAATTCATCACCTGTACTGAAACTGAAGAGAGCCCACAAAGTTGCCTATCTTGGTAAGACTCTGAAAACATCTAAATAACACTCTCTTATCCCTTGACCCAGTTTCTGTGGGATGGTTATGCAGCTGGACAGACCGAATGCTCAGGTTTGTAAAGCAACAGAGTACACTTAGTTAACACCAAATAAGCTAGAGCCTGAAACCAATGTCAAATTTAGGGACCTGAGCATGAACACAAGGTTTTAAAAACTCAAAATATTCAGTATGCCAATAATGTGGGCAAAATCCAGAATAATGAGCATTTATGACCGTAGAGGATAAAACCCCACCTCTTTCAAGCCTATCAGTACAGCATTCAGAGTGCCCACATTAGTTTCTGGCTTTAGGGCTATTCAGCTTCCAACTGGAACTCATTTATCTTCATTGCATTCAGGTCCTAAAACTGTCTGCAATTCTGTGGCACTAGCAGCTGTCCCAGATTCCAATTCTTCTGCCAGATGTCAGCAAAGAACAGTCCCATCCTGCACAAATTTGATGTGTGCTATCTTTTTCCCTCAGACACACACACCTGTCAGTAGATCTATCAACAAGTGCAGTGATACATAAATCTATGCTTTTCCAGTTACCTCTGTGAAAATCCTCATTCCTTAAGCACAAATACAGACTGCTCTGTGAATTAAGCCAATGTGGTCTACAAATACTTTATTTCAACCCACAACATTGCAATTACTTTTGATGGCCATCAGTGATATTGAACCAGTCAGCAGACGTATTGATTCACTTTGTGTTACATTTCTGGACAACGTTGCATTAGAAACTGATTGAAGGCAAAAACCTTTTCTTCCTCCCTGCATCTCACACAAGCAAGCAAAGCCATTGTACATATATAAGTGAGTAATTAAGTAAGCAAAACTTCTTACACTCACCCTCTCAAAGGAGCTCCTCGGAAACCTCTTCATACAAGTTACTCTTTTGTCTGATTACAACTGTTTCCCAACTTCTGGAGACTTGTCTTCACTTTATTACTCACTATCCCTACCTGGCACCCCTGTACCATAATCAACGTCACTTACTTTAATCAGGAATGCCAACATCATATTCAGATCAACACGACCAATTTGTAAGTTTTTGAATTCAGGTTTTAAATCAGCCAACTTGAAGGCATTGTACAAACAGGTAATTCTGGCTACACCTGGAAGGAAAATTAGTGTTTCATCTGCTAAGCCAAGGGGATGATTAGCTCCAATTGCTCAATTAGTGACTCTCACCCAACTATGTTTTCCCTTCAGACACAAAGGCACAGTCTGAGCAAAACAGGGATCTTGTGGAGCCGTGAATCCTTTAAAAGACCAGAGGGAGGTATTTCCACACAAATGCTTCATTTGTTATTAGACAAGCTAAAATTTGAATTAAATATTGCCCACTTGCTTTGCACTTACTGCATCACCATTTAACTACCATGTATGTGTTTATAACATACTTATACATGAAGTTCAACACTGTTTTCCATTGCAAATGCTTCCCTGACACTTTACTTTCCCAAGTGGACAAGACCACACCTCTTCTACAAAATTTCTGCTTTATCTCAGGCCAGGGGGAAGTTATTTCTTCCTCACTGTGAAACTCCCAACCTGCTCTCTGAGATGTTTTTCAACCCACTGACAAAACCGCCTGCATAAGAAATTATGCTTAGGGAGAAGTTGCGAGCTATATATCGTATACTTACATACTCAATTTTTTTTTTTATTGACACCCCTTCTATTTTGCATAACCTGCCAATTCTGTCACTAAAACCTATGAAGAAGTGAAATTCAGCATATGCACAAGTAACAAAATGCGATTTAAAAAAAAATCCATGGTTGAAAAATATTAAGAGTAAAGAGTACATGAAATACATGCCAAAGTCACCCAGCTAATCCTTCACTGATGACAAAATGTGTTGCAGTGGTGAGAAAGTACATGCTACCATTTTATGCAGACGTAAAGCATTTTACAGTTGAGATATAAAAGCATCACTATGTGGGCAAAAAACCATTTCACATTATGAAGAGAAAGACTGTGGTAAATGCTAGGAACTTATAAGAAGAATACAAGAAAACCTCTACTTCTTGTATTTCCAACCAGCAGAGTTTCCTGATTAACCGGGTCATCACCTGAGCCCAGACTTTGTCATTAGCAAACACAAGTGAAGTGGGTATGAACTTTAAGCAGTTTGGTGGTTCGATAGTGGCACAAATCAATTCTGAAGCCATTAAAAGCATTTTCCAAAACCCTTTCATGCCATCACTCTGCATAAATAAAGCTGTTGCACCAGCTGGAGTGCTCTGGGCTCATTCACCCATACAACACCTCATGTGAAAGCCAAGCCGAATGTGCTTATAGTAGAACAAAGTAATCTGATTTACTTCCAGATTTAACAGAATTCTGAAAGGGATCCAGCAACTCATACCCAGCTTCAAGCATAACGTAGACATTTTCCATGAAATAAAAACATGTCAAAAGAATAAATAACACACTACATTAATACTACTGTTCAGCAGTTGGGGGAAAATCTGATACAGTCCTGGTTTTGAGAAATAAAACAGCTCAGGGGAAATGCTATTTCTCTGAACCAAGTATGAGTATACAGTAGAGGTATTCACACTGCCTAAATGCAAGCCAGATCCTCCAGAGAACTGCTGAGCACCAGAGACTCATTCAGGCATTCAGTGGCCCTTCAGAGGAGCTTCTCCCTCCCGAGCACACAGACCCCTAGCAGAAGACCCAACGCCATGGTCAGGGTGCCTGGCCCTGCTCTCTCTCCTGCTGAGAGCCATCAGAGGCGTCACTCCAGGCACCCCCACACTCGTGCTGGTGAGCTGCACGAGTCGGGAGCAGAAGCCGGGAACTGCAGTGCACACTGTGCTCATTCAGGGGCCGGGCACCCCTATGGCCAGCGGCTCCAAACCACAGAGGCAATGACATCAGTGCTCAGCATTGGGCAGCCACAGATGATGCCTATCCAAACATGCTAAAATTGAGGCCTAATGGCCTTGACTAGCTTCCTTTATGCCCAAAGCTTGTGATCAGACTCCCACAAAATTATTACATAGCTTGTGCACCAGGAAAAATGCACTTATGGCCAAAGTTCTACACTCAGTATATAACCCGCTATAAAACCAGAAAAGAATTCCTGATGTTTTAAATATTTAAATGTCTGTTCCCAAAAGAGACTTTTTATAAGTTTATAAAGCTGCTTGTTATAAATGAATAGACAATGATTGGTTTTGTTGTTTTTTTTTTTATTAAGTATTTTTATATGAGCCTTTATTATTCCTGACCAAGGAAATATCACACTTAATAATTACACAGTACCAGCAAGAAATATCTGTACCATGAAGAAAAAAATTGCTTTATGTACTGTTGTTTAGAAAACAATATATTCACTTGCATCCTGCTGGAGATAAAATGGGTCATGACGTGTGATTGTATAATACTTACCCTAGAGTGTTTTTAAATTATGCCATTATTATGCCATTACACCATTCTTTAAAACAATACAAAAATTTTTTTAAAAATTATTGCAAGTCTTTAACATTTCCTTAGGTTCCTAACTCATTTATCTGTGTGCAAACACTTCAATCAGCAAAAGACTCTACCTGTGCCAAGCATCACAATCCAAACACTGCCTGTCCTATGACAGCTCTCCTGATCTTTCAAGATAGGGCACTTTTGCGTCTTTAGATAATTGGTAACACTGCGTTTATTCTGTGAACAGCTGTCAGAGATACTGTGAGAGGTACACGGATACACTGTTGCTACATGTACAGCCTCATTTTATGTTTGGCTAAAATGTGAGCATTTTATATGCTGCATGAAGACAGACAAGGGTGGGTTTTCACATAAGGCAGACGTAGCTGTATGAGGTGCTGCTGTGCCTGCAGAACAAACGTCTCTTCCCACTGTAACTAACTTCACAATGAAAATTGACGTCAGTCCAAAGCACAGCACTATTAGAGCAAGCTTTAAAAGCTGCACCTAGAGAAGGGCTTTTCTCTTCAACCACACCATTGTCTCTATCAACAAACCTGTTTCAGTACAGATTACACCCCTGTGGTTTCTTGTTACATCTCAAAACTAATTACTCACCTGCCTGGAGGTGTGAAAAAGCATTATCTGTGGAATCTGTATTTTTGCTACTAATGGAGACAGTGGAAAGCAAGGATTCTCTTGCAACACTGGCAAGGAGAGATAGCAGAAATAATGCCAAAGCAGCCCAACAGTCTGCACTGACCTCCTTGAAATGTCATTGGAAGCAACACTCCAAAGCAGCCTTTACAATCCAAGCAAGACAGAGAGATGTAGGACTCAGATCCATTTTAAAATTCAGAATCAAGAAGCAGAAGCTGACAGTGAAAGATCAAGCAGAAAGAGGAATATAATAAGTAATACATTTCAAATAATTCAACGTGAATGCTGCCTGGAAGATTTTTATAGGTCTTCTCCCGCAATAAAAGGTTCCCAGTAAAGCAGCATGGCAGAGGACACTGCTGTGCTGGGCAAAGCAGGCACGCTGGGTATTAGATTGCTCTTCCTTCCCTTGGAGAACATCCTATACTCCTCATATTCCCTTCTTGGCTCCTGAGTCTCACGTAACTTTAGATTATGCTGAACACGGAAATCAGTTTTTATACCCATATCCGATGGTAGCACACAGCACACTCATGGCAGGCAAAGGCCTTTAGAGGGTCAATAGCCAGGATCGCCCAGGAGCCTTTCCTTGCTGAGCACGCTGGAACGCCGCTCACTTTCCCAGTGGCAGCCCAAGGACTGCCCGCAGAGCGGGTGAGCACGCGCCAGCCCGGGAACAGAGGAGCCCAAGACTCCTTTCATTTCCATGGCTGCCCAACTGGAGCAGGTCCAGGCTCTGGAGCAGATCCAGGCCCTGGAGCAGAGGGAGCCCATCTTTCCTGCGCTGGCCACGGCCAGTCTGCCGGCGCCCGGGCAGCAAGGAAGCGAAAGGAGTGCATCTGGAACGCAGCAGGGACAAACGCCAGACCCGAGGGAAACTAAGGAGCAGACTGGGACAAGGGCCCAAAACAGGAGGGAGAGCAAGCGCAACAGGCAGGGAAGAGAGCCAGGGATCTTTAGGCAGTGCACAGAACAAGGCAGGAAAAAGGAAAATGTTGACTAAATGCAAAAAAAAAATTGGACAAGGATGGTGAAGGGGCACTCATTCAGGCAAGACAGCGGCTCTGCAAGGGAGGTGAAGCTGCAGGTGAAAGACAAGAGAATAAGAAGCCAAAACTAAAGAAGTGTCCCAAAAAGTGCAAAAGGATTACCAGGAAGGGCAAGACAAATGGGGCGGAGGGGAGCGGGGGGGCAGGGAAGTATGTAATGTGTGATAGAAAATAGCTTATTTCCTTGTGCATGGACAATGACATCAGGTTTTATTCCTGACAGATTCCTCCGGATTGATTCCAAGCCTGTCAGAGGTCAAGAAGCATTTGGACAACATCCTCAGGAGGCACATGGTGTGATTCTTGGGGCTGGCCTGTGCAAGGCCACGAGTTGGACTCAGTGATCCCTGTGGGTCGCTTCCAACTCAGGATATTCTATGATTCTATGATTTCCTTCCAGAGGTGGGACCAAAGTCAACAGCCCTATCCTGCATGTACACAACAACTCAGAGGCCTCCCCCTCTCAGGGTGAGAGCAGCACAGAGGAGCGCGACTGTCTACTGCCCCTGATGCTCTAATTTCTTACCCCAGTGCCAGAAATCCCCACTGAAGGGTGAAAACCCTATAGCTGCTAAGGCAGCTTTCATATTCAAACCGAACATATTCTTGTTTTCCTCTTTAAATAAAGGAATACTGCACAAGGAAGAGATGAGAATTGGGTAGGAATTATTTACTTTTAAGCATGTAATCAAAAAACAAGTTACCCTTTTCCTGTTCTTGCACACCATAACCTTTACCAATTTCCCTCCCCTGGATCTGCCGAAGACCACTCTGCCTGTTTCACTGCACAAGGAAGCACAGCCAGCCACAGGAAGGCACTCAGGATATCTTATTATTCTTTTACCCTGATCTATCCTTAAGGCTTACTAACTCCTTGAACTCTACTATTAAGACAGAATTAACAATTCCCTTTCTGTGCTTTCTGTAGAGAAGGCTGATTTACTCTCTCAAAAAGTACTTATTTTAACTTCATGATTGTTTGAGGAGGCATGGCAGTATCCTTACTTCCTATATGGGGAATTTCAGACAGAAAACTCAAGTGTCCAAGAGACATGTAGACATTGGCTCCACTAGGAGTTTGGAGCCTAAATCCATTTTATTGATCTAGGTCAAACAGCATGAAAACCCACTGCTTCTGTACATGCTAAGCAAGGTTCTCAGGGACAAATTATGCTTCAAGTATTTCACAGCCCACAGCTTGCTTTAGACATAACTGCAGGCTACATCCAGGAGCATGAAGCTTTCTGAAAATTAGATCTTGCTAATTTTCTTAGACTTATCAAGAGTTAACCATTTCCTGGGTGTTTAAATCACTTCCAACAGTGCAGGAAATTCTGTTGAGAAGTGAGTCCAGTTCCTTAAAAGCAGGAGGCCATCACCATCTTGAGCCACCCTCCCCTTTCAACATCTACAAAAGGCAAGGAACAAGAGTTTTCTCACAGACAGTGCAATAGACAACAGTGCCCTGTGGTATGAGACCTACCTCCACACCCAACAAATAGCATCAAGATTGTTAGGTGGGGAAAATGCAACTAAATAATTACATTTGTGGTGTAAATCACAAAAAGGGAGAACTACATATTTACATTAAGAACTTCTGTTTTGCGATATTAATCATGTTCTTTAAATAGCATCTGATCTATAATGAAATTCCAAGTATTAAGATGGGTTGACTTCTCATGTGAACTTTAAAGAAAGCAAATCAGATGACTGGCATTACCTTGAGAGTCCAAAGAAACACTATCCCTAATTTTCATAACTCCTGAATATGAATATTTCAATTCCCACAAGGTCTACAGGTGAAGCATCTGCCTTCAAATTACACCTCATAACATAAACAGTGTAGGATTTGCTTTTGGCATTCCTTTCACCTTGGCCCCAACTTCTTCACTCCCATAGATGCACCAGCAAACTGAAAGCTCCTCCAAAATACACCCTCAGTCTCTGATTCCAGCCATCCACCACTCCAGTCACACACACAGACACACACCCAGTCTCTTCATCTTTCAGAGGAGGAGGTGAGTATTCGTGCAAAGCTCAGCACACTTCAGGAGCATGCACACACAGAAGCTTTCCCATGTGGAGCACACTGGTGCCCAGTGAGCAGAGCAGGGAAGCAGCTAGAAGTGTTGGAGGGAACAAAAATGGATGCAAAATGACATAAGTGTTGGATAAATGGGAGGGGAAGGAAATGATCGTCTACTGTGCATTGATGTAATATTATGCAGTTTGTTTTACATTATGTAAATTCATGCATAGAATATTTGTGGGGTTTAAATCACTACAGAAGAAAGGCGGTCCACTTAAAGCATATTTAAACATCTATCAGGTATGAAATATTTTCCCCTCTAGCATCAGACAGGATTATATTTTCATAGGGTCACTAACACAGCTAGGCTCTGCAATCTGGGCTGGCCTGCATGAAGCAATCTGCACTTCTCCCCAGGGAGCACATCACTGAACAGAGATGGTAGTCATGCTCTCATCTTTGGAGGAACTCCTTCAGCTTAAGTTTGGACTAGGACATTGAGAAAAATCACCATCTGTGAAAACAATATGCTGCTACCCCTTAGAACCAGGAAGCCCTGTATTTTGTGGAAATCCCAGTCTGCATCCTCCAAATGGATGGCAAACTCACCTCCACCTCAAGAAGAGATGTTCTTCAGAACAAAGTCACAGCCAACCTGACCCACCTGTCCTGCGCTGGTGATGAACAAGTCAGGGCAGGCTCCTGCCTCTGTGGAAGGCTGAGAAGGCACATTTCCCTCATCTGTACTTGGGGGCTGCTCTTCTGCTCTCCAGGTGCCAAAACAGGCATATAAATACTGCAGAGTATCACAGGGAGGAGCAGGGAAGCATAAGCACATGTTGCAGCTGCAAAATGCAAAACAGCACAGCATACAAGCAACAGAAAAGACTTCAAAAGGTTTAATCTCTTCTGAATAGCAGTTGTACCTTAAGCAGTCCTATCTATCTGGTACCACCCTCTGTCTAAATACACAAATTTTGTCCAACAAAGCATATGGACAAAGAAGACATAACTTCTTTGAAGCTCACAACTCTGATCAATTCAGAAACAGGGAAAAGTCTGAAAGTATTTACAACTGGTAAATAAACCAAGAAGAGAAGGAATTAGCAATACACTGCAGCCCATTCACTAACATATTCGCAACCTGACATCACATCAGTCCTTCTCCATTCGGTCGCTACTGAGGAAGGTCAGGGCACCCTGACCACAAAAGCAGCAGCAGGAAGAAAGGAAAAGCCCCATACCAGCAGTAACACATACAAACAAATAAACTTACTGCAGTCTCTCTTGGGCTGTCCAAGAAAAATGGTGATGAGATCAGCAGAACCAACGCCTTGTTCACCAAACAACCCACTTAGAGAGCACTCGGGGTTTTCCCCCTTTGCAACTCAACCCAGAACACTTTCCCTTCGCTCCAAAACCTGACACTAAAAGACATGAGTTGATAAGGCTTCTTCAGGGTTATTTACTTGCTCTCCAACATAAATAGGCACGCTGTGAGCCTCAGGAGTGGAACACTGCGTGCAGTATCCCCCCCACCATTAGCTTCTGGCCCAGCAATTCAACAGGAAGCAATGCAGGAAATCCAAAGCATCGGTGTGATTCCAACCCATGCCCTTCCTGTCTGAGCAGAGAGATCTAAAAGCATCCAGGACTCCTGCTAACAGAAGCAGTAAACACCTGTGTTGAAGACTGGGGTGTGTGTGGGGGAGGAATTCAAGTGCCCAACCCGAAGCTAAACATAGTTCGGGCAGTACACATCAGAGGAGACCGTATTAATTGCCAAGCTGTGTTCCACCTCCGTTTTCTGACATTCAAAGACAAATGACACTGCAATCTGGAGGTAGTGAAGCCATGCCCAGCTCTAGGCACGCCAGCCTAGGCTGTGTAGCTCTGGTGCTGTCTCAGCAAGGACACCAAGAAGGGGAAGGAGAGGTCACCCAGTTTGCCTCCCCTAGCCGCTTGCAGCTGCTGCCCAGGCACTGCTGTACACAAAGCAGTATTTTAAAATTTGTCCTGCTAGTGACATCCATGATCCTCAACCTGTCTGCAACAACCTAGCTGTGGGGTTGCAGAAGACACAGTAAAGCTGCCAGCTGGCCTCTGGAAGAGGATGCTGTTCAGGCAGCAGCGCAGGCTGCTAAAGGCGCAGCATCATGTACTTTCTGAATTTCCCCTGCTCAGCACAAGGCAATGTCAAGGCTATAATTATCCAAGGTATGCCCAGGATGGTCCCTCACACATCTCTGACTATTACACTGGTTTGTAATGAGCTGCAGTCTGCCAGAGTGGCACTACTGAAGTGTAGGAGACAGGAGCAGGAGGTTATAGCCTTGGCACACTACCAGGGAAGTCATGTATTAGATACTACTATGAACTTTCCTCTTTAAAACAAAACATCAAACAAATCTGCCTGACCTGTCAGTCAGTAAACCCACAACAACAAAAATATACAAACAAAAAAAGGAAATTCCAATTAGTTAGAGCTGGGGGAGGCAGGGAAGGCAAGAGAATATTCTTTCCTGAATCTATTTTTAGGCTATGTAAGGCTGTCTGAAACCATGGCAATGAACCTGCTATAAAATCCCCTTGCCAGCTCGATGTTTTGTTTCCTTACAGACAAGGATAAATGAATACCTGCTATGGATTAAATGGTCTAAACCAGAAATGAATAAACTATCAGGCTACTGGAAATGCATTTGTTGGTTACGAAAAGTACTGGCTAAGAGGCAGGAGCAGCTGATCACAGAGACCAACCCATTGAACAACCCCATGTCTCATAAGCAATCCTTTATACCCCAATAAACAGTGCTGAGGTGGGATCAGCCTCCAGACTGCACCTCTCCACCTCCACCATTCTTGACTTCTGGGTGTATTTTGACACCATCAAGCGCACCCTCAGTGCCCAGATTCATTCTTCAGGTTGGGCTCCCAGGATCCAGCTGCGGAGGTCCCTGTCCCCATCCCACCATTACCTTTCTTCCACCCTATCAGCAGTCCAGTGCTGGAGCTAAGGCTCAAAGGAACAAGTGATCTGGCAGCAGCACTGAGACAGCAGGTACTGAGCACCTGAGGGCTGCAATTGCCTACCCAATCACTTTGCCTAACTGTACACAAAATAGGTAAGAACTTTGTAAGGAGTTTGTAAGCCTTCCAACTCCAAGACAGAGTTTTTTGCAAAAGATTGGTGGGCTTGTCCTTACTGAAGCACAAACAGTATTGCATGAAACAAACAAAGAAATTGAGTCTGACCAGGATTTATCCCTGCCGAGGGTATGAGTATATTCAGATATACTCGTTATAACTGCCATCAAAATGAAAGATGTCAGGGTCCACACTCCTACCGGGCTGATGGAGAACAACCGCCCCCCCCATCTTCTACCCAGAATTGCAAGTAAAAACTTTGGTTTGTATTCTGATTGGTTTAAAAGATGAAAATAACACCTTCACAGTTATCCTACTCTACAGCTTAAACACGAGGTTATCACCCATGCTATTCAGTGTTGTGTGAAAATGAGAGCAACCACCTGGTAAAAATGTGCCTCAAAGATATTTGATTCCAATATATCTAATTTTTCTAGTGCTTCTTATTGAAAAGAATGAACAAAAAGAAAACAAGCAGATAGTTTATTTTTTTAAATGCATACTCCCTCAGCTTTGTAAAACAACAACAAAACAAGGAAACTGGAAGAGACAACACTTCGCTCTTTTCCCATTTAAATGAGAGTAAAACATCTACCCACAGCTGAAAATTTAGAGATTTCAACAATTTTAAATAAATATTTTAGAGCTAATAATTTCCATTAACACCTTTATATTTGCTGCCAAAATAGCTCATTCTATATTCTTGTGTGGTTGGTGGTATTAAATTCATCCTGTATTTTAATCTGCTGCCATGCACACCAGATTGGCTGCCAATCTATGCCACTCTGGAGGACTGAAACATCCTACAAAGCTCAGCTCTGCCCTCATAACAGCTTTGCTTGGTACGTGGGGGAGGAAGACAGAAAACATACCTATCTCAAGACAGTTAATTAAATACCCAGTTCTTTAAAGACTGACATCCCAATTATATTTTGATTCTACGTGCTACTAGGTTTTCTGCATGTATCAGGAGGAAGGGAGGGACGAACATTTCTGAGTCTTTAAAATTGTTACTCGTCAACATAAAGGAAAAAACCCCACCCCAACACGTTAAGGTAAGCATACAGAAAACATCAGAAAATGCAAGATTTCTTCTCTGCACAGACCGCAGAGGACAGGTAGTCTCTTCTGCTCATTGCTGTTCCAGCACACCCATCACCCAGGTGGTATCAGCTTCCAGCATTGCTAAGCAACACCACGCCACATAACCTCAATTGATGCAAGGGAGGGAAGTTGATTCAGGAGCCACTGAAAAAGGCAGACTCTAGATAAAAACGGCTGCACAAACCTCACACACACAGAAGCCAGGATCCTGCAGTCAGAGCAAAAAGCAATTAAGGAAAACCATGGGGAAACACACACAAACTGAAGAACAACAAAAAATAACCACGTACATAAAGACAGAAGAAAGGGGGAAATGAAGTCAGTAAAAGAGAAAGAAGAGCTCTGCTGTCTCACTTCAAGTATTCTAAAACTAGAACAATGAATTACCTCTTTCTTTACAGGAAGTAAAAGGCAGTAAAACAGCCAGAAAGCCATTAGAGGCATGGCAGGCTAAGTCTGATCCTCATCAAAAATAGAGCTTGCACATGACTGAAGATCTTTGTTACCAATACTGAAGATCAAATGGCAGGAATTAATACGAAACATTCAATTGTGAACTGCTTCAAAATCAAAACACACATTAACTCTTTGGAACAAAAAACATCTTCCCTTAATACAGAACCGAAATTCTATTAATGTCTTAAACATTTGAAGAGTTGTATTTAAATCCCATTATGAATACAATCCAAAACAAAACACTTTACGCTGGTATACTAAATAAATCCATCATCAATCCAAAAATTCGAAAAAAACTCATTTATGTAAGTTTTTTAATTGAAAATGGAAGTTTCTTCTGAGTGGTAAGAATTGTATAAAATTATATCTAACTACACTGTCCATGCAAATAATTAATGCAATAAATGCCAATTCATATCTATCGATATATTATTCTTGCCATGGCTTTGGGACCTGCTTAAGCCAACATAAATTAGGACTGAGGCAGAAAGAGGTGTTCCCCCACGGCTGTTTATTGCTGCCTTCCAGCAACCTCCTCCTTTCCAGCTCCTGTTTCACACATGGGAAGCACTCAGGGCACAGAAGGAAAGTCTGCTCACCTGCTGAGCAGGGCCAAGGGACAATGGAGACAAATTGGCCCCCACTCTCCCAAAACTCAGGAAAATGCAAGGTGGTATGGGAGCAGGAAGATGGTTCAGGCACAAGACTGTCAAAACCACAGCAACATTAGAGCAGATTTTAAGACCAACAGCAGGTCACCAGATTTAGATGCTATTTACCCAGAAATTTTAAAGGCTAATCAACATACCACCACAGAACTATTAACCATGCTGCCCAGCTTCCCTCTAAAACAAACTCAAAAAGTAAGGTATAAAAAACTGAGGATGTACTGCCAATTTCAATAAAAGGACTCAAAGGAACCACAGGCTGGTACCAACAGGTTCACTTCTACACTGAGAGAGTTGATAGAAATTGTAGAACATATGAGCAGGTATGCAAATAAACATGACAGAGAAATGTCATCATGGCATGATTTCTTTTGCAAACTTGCCATGACATATATAGAGAAGTGTGGTATGTATGATATGTATAACATGCCTGGATCACAAACAAACCTTTGACAATGTCTCTCACCACAGGCTTTTAAAGAAATTGAATTGTCATGGGATAAAACGTAAGGTCCTCATGTGAATTAACAACTGGTTAGATTAAAAGAAACAGTAGAGGAATATACAGCCAGTTTTCACAAGAGCTCTGGTTTTGCATTTGTGCTACTCAGTATAGTCATTATTTATGTGAAAAATTGAGCAAGCTGCAAAATTATATAGCAAACTCACTACACTGAGGTGCAGATAGATTTGTCAGATATTTGTTCACACACACCACAAAGTCACAGCCAATACGAATGGGAACCCTGGAGTCACCACAATTTAATTAAAGTTAGAAACTACACACTCACAGATGAAGAGTTCAGAGCTGGCTGAGGAAGCAAAGGGAACATCAGGAGTGAGCAGCTCAGGGATACCTGACAGGAGCACCACAGTAGCTCTGCAGCTACAGATGCTGCACCAAACCATTCTCAGAGAAGCATTCTGCTGATCAAGAAAAGATTCAAAGAGTGACAACAATGGGAGGTCTGAAACAACTTCAACCTAAGGAGAATTAAGCAAACAAATGCATTTAGGTTAGGAAAGACAGATAAAATGAAAGGTATAAAATCATTCATGGTATTATGGAGAAACCAAACAGGAAATCATGTCTCAGAATAAATGAATTAAGCAGTATAACATGAAGTTTATCAGGCAGCTGGATTAAAAACAAGAGGAAAAGGAGGGACTTTTTCCATACCACCATTAATGGCATTGCCACAGAATGTTATGAAGGCAAAAATTTAAAATACATGAATACATAGTTAGATGTATTCACAAAAGAAAGTCTGTAAAGGATTGTTAAACAAAGGAGCAGACATTACTTTCTTGGATGAAGTCCTTGAACTACAGCCTTCCAAAAGCTGGGAGGGATCACCATTTTACTAACACTTTTCCCCATGAGTATTACTACTGCCTATTATTAGAGGGGGAATGCTAGGCTAAGCCATACTTCTGCTGGGAAATATTGAGGATAAATCATTTCATTGCTGGCAAACCTCATCTTCTCAGAAGGAGCATGCATTAGCAGCACCTGCTGAAGCCACAAGTCAGACAGAGGTTTGCTTCCTACTGGAGAGCTGCACTTGTTTTAACGTGTTCCTCTTACATGAACACAGCTACATGTTTCTGGACTGGGTTAGGGGTAGAAAGTCTGTAATTTCACCTGCATCGAACAATCAGATTTACCTACTTCTGTTTTGTGGCCTGGTACTGAAAACCTCATTAGAGATGAGTTATACAAGAGGAGATTCTGTCCCCCATTTCAAGTGGCTGAGCTCAATTATGGCCCTGTGCTGGGGAATTTGAAAGTAATTTGAGAAGTTACACACTTCCCAGAAGACAGTAGCAGAAGGGGATGAGGAAGATAAAGGAGGAAGAAGAAAGAGGCCACTCTACTTCTGTAGGGATTTAGAAACTGAAGGCACTACAAAACAGCATTAAAGGTTGTTCTGCCTTCACATCGCCAGCCATGCCTGTAGCTCTGGTCCCTAAAATGGCTGTCAGGCCAACAATGAATCTGGGAGATGTCAAGAAAATGACCTCTTGATGAGATTTATGAAGCACTAACAGATTTATGCACCCGCTCATACAATGAGATATTTACCCACTTGCACAGCCTTACCACCACATTATAAATACAATTATAGTTCATGCAGAGCAGCTACTCTGTGGCATTTCTCACCTGTTGATAAAAACATGCTTTAAGTGCCTTAAAAAAAAGTATATAAACTTTGGTTTCCTTTCAGAAAGTGAGCTTCCAGAGAGAAGTGAATTTGCATTTTTCAGTATCACCACCCATTTTTAGCTCAAGTAACTAGAAAATATTTAGACTGTATGTATGTTATTTCTCTTGGGAAAAACTGATTGAGCTGAAACCCAGAGAAAATCCTTCCCTTGGGAAGGAGGAATCAGTCATGCAGAAATTCCCAACTTGAAATCTCTTTTCAGATAGCAGGCTAATCAACAAGCTCTCTCCTGCTTTGTGCATTCTTGCTCTGCTTCACACACTGCCTCTTTCATGTTCAGCATGCAGACACACAGAACTTTAAAAAAAAATTCAGACTCCAAGAAATCCACCAATCTGTTCCGACACTGTATTGGGTTGCCACTTCAGCTGCCCCATAAGTTCTACAGCGTCTGGTGGCTCCCCTGTTCTGCACAAACCATTTAAAGCCAGGGGGACGGGAGAGCCCCTTCATCCACTGCCCAGACTCTCAGCTGCACAGCCTGATAACGTGAACCATGATAGGCTTGCAACAGAGCAGCTGCCCACATTTTCCCTTCTGCACCAAAGAGAGCACCAACAATAACTCAGGCATGATGTGGGATACATCTGAGCTGCCTGTCAAACAACAAAGCTCAGCCACCAACACGCCTTATGCTGCTGTGCAAAGAGGTCAACTCTTCATTGAGATACCAGCACCACTTGTCAGATGACAGTAAATCTGTTAGTGCTTATTTTATCATGTTCTTGGGCTTACTTGTCTCCACTCAGTGATTATCCCAAAGTTTTCAATACTAGCACTAAAATAACTGATTCAGTGACTCACCCCTACTTCTCCACTGTGATTTCAAAACAGTGCCACTCACCAATGTGCAGCTCCATCCAGAGCATCAACATCACACAATTGCTTCCCCACCTCTTCTGGTAACACTGTGTTCCCACGACACTCTGCCTTATCTAGAGATCATGCAAAACCATAAAAGTGTTTGGGCTACAGCTCTAGTCTAGCTCTTGGTACCTCATTTCTCTTTGCATAACTCTGAACTATCACTAATTCTGAGACTATTTCTTAAATAAAAGCAGCGTTGCTTTGTTTTCAAATAAACAAAATGAGGCATGTCTCCATGAATGAATGTTTCATTGGTACTACTCTGTAAGTTACCAGTGCTAGATACAGATCAGAATAGATTACTCCAGATCATTTAGGAGCAGGTAAATTTTATTTTGGAGCTGCTTTTAGGCAACCAGTCAAACAGGACAGAAACAGGCCATTAAAATGAGTGACCCGTACTTTCCTATACACACCCAAAATCATGTTTATTCAGTCATGCACCACCACCTGGGACTTTTATGGCAAGGATAACAACTTCAGGAAAAACCAGACCTCATTAGTATGGTCAACTCTTTGCTCCAAATGGAAGATATTTGAAAACTATGTTAGAAAAGGAAGATGCCAGCTTTTCCCTCTCAGGCCTTTATTACCTAGTCCCATGTTCTTATGCTTTCAGCATTAACCCTTCTCTTCCTGTACAAAACACAACCAGAAATTAGCCATAACAATTTCCTATGTATTACAAGTCCTTTGAAGCTATGCTTAATATATACTCTTCCATCTTGGGTTTTTTCACCACCTGAAATTTCTTCAATGTTTCCAATTTCAGCAGCTTATGATCCTTGTATTTTTCAAACAAATGCTACCAAAAAAATGGAAACAAGTATTAAACAACACCCAAACAAAAACTAAAACGGTCTCAATAAGGTAAAGATAAGGCCTGGATATAACTACAAGGGAAGCAGCTGGCTGAAGAGAGAAGAAGGGCATGAAAGAACACTGCGAAGACCCATCTTCCCACCAAGAACATTTCTTTATCCTTCAACTTCACTAAGAGCTGAAGGCAAAAGTCTTTGACTACAAACAAAAGTGGCATCTGAGCACTGGACTGAGCTCTGATCATTCTGAAAAGGAAAACTCAAGCAGAGCCCCTCTTTAAGCATATATGAGAATATTTGAATTTTCAGTCCTGCCTTTCTGAAGTATCTCTAACATTACAGGGTATCCTTTGATTAGACTCATAAAAAGTCTTCTGAGTCTCTGCAAAGGAATAGAGTTCAGAAGCATGAAGGCATCTACTGTTGCATATGTAAATGACAGTTTGCTATAACAGGTTTTTAAATAAACTGTTCCATTCCTCAATGGAGATTATCACACCAAGAAAGAAAAGTAGAAAATAAACATGCCTACAACAGCATACAGCTTCCAGAAATTGTGGTTAGGAAGAGAATCTGCTTGTAGTTTATTTCATTTTCCCCCCAACAAGTGAAATCACAGGAAATTCAAGTTCCCATGTGTAGAGGACAAGTCTCTTCTGAACACACAAGCAGCCATGCACAGAGCAGCCTGCAGGGGAAAGTGAGGTGACAATCTCTCAGAGACAAGCACACTTGTCTAAGATGCTGAACAACTCCTAAGATGCTGAACTTTCTAGACTAGGACTAGTAGCAGTAGCATCATGAGCCTTGCTTGGCAAGAACTAGTTATTTTTCTGCAGCAAAACACATGTAATAACAAAAAAACTGCAAACCCAAACAAACAAAACCACTCACCAAAACAAACCAAAAAAATTCCACGAAAGCCAAACTTTTTATGCAAGTGTCCTTCATATCATTTAAGAAAGATAACTTTATGTTGTAGTCTGCACCTTGGCAGTGTTCCTTTCCATTCCTCTCCACAACTTAATGCATACTTTACTAGCAAGACAAGAAACTTGGCCAAGTCAAGAAAAACAAAACAAAACAACACAACCCCCCCCCAAAAAAAAAATCCCAAAAAAACACTAAACCCAAAACACCTCCCACACACAAAAAAAAACCCTGCCAAAAAAAAAAAACAAAAAAAAAAAACCCAAACAAACCCTAAAGACAGCACAGGATTATATTTTTAAGTATTTTTAGATAAATTTTTTGGTTCAAATGAAAGAAAGGCAAACAGAGGACTTAAGTCATTACTGAAAACCAAACACATTAGGTAGAAACAAAACTTTACATTAAAACTGCTGTGGCCATTTTCCTCTAGAAATGCTGTTTCCATTTCCATCAGTCGATAAATCTCAAAGATTCATTTGCAATTTAATGATGTGTTTGCCTTTACTTCAATATATCTTTTTCCACAACCAGTAGGTTAAACAACATTTGCACACTTTTTTCAGTGTTGTACCATCTTGTTTACATGAACTGCTCCTAAACCTTTTCTCTTAGAAATCAGCAGAGACCTTGTTTCTTTATACCAAAATGTCAATTTTACTACAGCACTTGGAAGGAACTAAACTTAAATCACAAAGATGCCTTAAAAGTCAACTCTACAAATGCATCAGAGGAAATTAAAAAAAAATAAACCACAAAACTTCACCACAAATGAGTGCTGTTTAAAATAGAATGACTGATTACACATAGAGAGATTAAGATTTCAGGATCATAATTAAATTTTCGATTCACTAATATTCAAATATACTGAAATAACAAGAAATTCCTTAATTATCTAAAAGACACTAAGCTTGTGAGATACCTAATTTATGTGATGTCTTCAGTTAGATACCTGAAATTCTTCTTGTGCTTCAAGCTTTGATGCACATAATCCTAATTTTCTGCCAACTCTGCAAAAATAGCCTGTAAGAATGCTGGACTATGGAGATGATTATCTAGGAATAAAACAGAATTAGCAGGTGTTGAAAGAGAGCCCATTTAACTAATGAGAGGCATAGAAGTTCTTCCTCCGAGAAACACCACCTGGAATATTTCTGCTTGGAAAAAGTAATGTTTCTGTAAAATCAAGAGAAGTCTATACTGAGGCAACTTATGTCAACTTTCAAAGTACTTATGGAATGGTACCAAAGAGGAAACGGTGATTGCAGTACCAACTGCAAGTCTGAACTGAACAGTTCAGGCTGACTCTTCAGGGCAGCTGTGAGCAAACCCTGGAAGGTGTGCAAGCAGCAAAGCTGCACACAGCAGCTCACAGGTAGAATAAAAGGTTCACACCAATAAGGACCTGAAGTCCTCACTATATTATTTTAGACACTAAATACAAACCAGACTGTTTTCTAGCCTTGCAATAATTTTGATAAGCTCTACTTGCTGCTAAAAGATTACAGAACTTAGAACTCCTTCTGCTCAATAACTGTACAGCAGTACTGAAAAACTACCAACACACTTCATTTTTGCAGTAAGGGATGATGGATATAGGCAAGAAATCAAAATGTAAAGAAAAATGCCACATGAACACTATGTGCTGGTGTCTCACAAGCCCTAATTCTCCCCTTCTCACAGAAAGATTTCCCTGGATCACCTCTGGCCTGCTTAGGAAAACCACTCTAGTCTCAGCATATGGAATGCAGCAAGGCCAGCAAGAGCA
The DNA here is from genome assembly GCF_048771995.1 of Taeniopygia guttata. Classification (NCBI taxonomy): domain Eukaryota; kingdom Metazoa; phylum Chordata; class Aves; order Passeriformes; family Estrildidae; genus Taeniopygia; species Taeniopygia guttata. The sequence continues at coordinate 76,273,788 of NC_133024.1, read as the reverse complement.
TCCCATGGACAGCAGATAAACTGCTCCTGTCCTTCAGTAATCAACTGTGTTTGAGGCCAAACCCTGCAGTTTCATCACCCACATAATCTCCTGGGCTTGCTCTGATGGATCCTGGGCTTCATCTCATTTACCAAGCCCATAGTTTTTCCTGTTTTGCTGCCTCACAAAGTTCAGCCTCTAAGTGAATTACACTTCTTTGTTCACAAAGTCAATTTTCAACAAAACTTCCAGAAAAGCACTAAGGTTGCTTCTAAACAAAGCAGACACACAGTCATGAACTTGACATTTTCATCCTTCTGACAATGAAGTGTGAGTCTTGCAATTACTAGGACTACCTAGCAGTCAGTTAGGGAATACTATGTGTACAATTTAGGAGGCTTATGGCTCTTTTCTCATCTCTCTGAAGTGCATGAGATGGGAAAATGGATAAAAACCAACTACCTATGAAACCATCAGGTCTTCTAAGTTAAGGAAAAAATAAGATTTTTTTTTAATGGAAGACAATGTAATGGAAAAAAAAGTATGCATATGAGTATTCAATTCTTTTAAAGTCTTTTCTCCCCAAATTAGTAAATTCTGGGCACGCAGAACCAGCAAAGCAGTCAAATGCAATATTGCTTTAAGGGAAATAAATAGTATGCTACCACAGCCCTCAGGTTGCAAAGTGACACTGACTTTTTGCATGTTCTGCAAAAATAAGATGCCCTTTAGGCAGCTCTCTTAATGGATTCATTCAGTAAGGAGCCTTTAACGTTGCATTTATCTAATGAAAAAAAAATTAGTGGCTATCTCAGTAACTCAGTACTGCCAGGAAGCAGAGAAGCTCTGTTAATGTATATAAGGCACAGTGATACCTTACTGAATTCCTGTAGTAAAGTCAGGCTTGATTCAAGGGTCTTAAAATGATCTGAAGTACATAAATTAACTCCTTATTAAAGACAGTTTTTAAAAACAAGGGTGACCCTTTAAAGCTTTCATGGTCTCATAGGCCTCTAACATCTTACAGAACAGAATCCAGGCTCCACTTACATTTCTGGTATTTTACTCCCCTATTTTGTCTCTAGCATACCCAAGAAATTCCAAGATATGCTTCTGCTATCATCCTGCAGCTCAAAAGCCAGACATATTAACCAAAATAGGTCATCATGCCTTAGTAACACAGATAAAATGACTAAGCATATGGTCACAAAAGGGAACCTTGAGGTTATTAATCACAAACTGCTTCAGCTCAGCATAAAAATAATGAGTAATTACACTTCAAGAAAGCAAATGTATTTAATATTTCCTGTATCATGGAAGACAGCAGTGAGATAAAAACTATTAAAATTCAGTAGAGAGACTGAGAGACCCAATGCCAGTGGTCAAGTAAGTAGGTTATTCATGATCTTTCTGGAAAGCCAGCTGCCAGGAAGAAAAACCCCTTCACTGTGAGTCCTCCTGAAGTGCTCTGTCCCAAAGGTAACAATTCCCTGCTCTAGAAATGGACAACCCAGGGCAGAGAAAAAGCTTCCCAGGGAACAGAGGAGAATGACACAGCTGAGCAGCAAGAGAGCAAAATATCTGCAGAATAATGAAGCGTGGGAGCATGTAAGGGATGTGGTCTCCAAGTTGAGTGGGAAGATTAAAGATTTAGGTAGAAACTAGAGCAGTTTGTAACAGACCAGTTTACCAGCAGGAAAGATTCCCAACAGTAAGATCACAAACTATGAAGTAGACTTTTCTTTTCCTTTTAATGGAAGTAATGGTATTTCAGACATCTGAAAGATGCCTGAACAAAAACTTGAGTCCTTATAGGGAGCACCCTTGAACTAGACTACGGATACAGAAAAGCCCATTGCCAAGATCCTTACTAACACTGACTCCAGCCTGTAGTTACCTAAAACTTGTCCTTTAGTCAATCACTGGAAGTACAGCTCTGCAGGCAATGGAATCATCACAAAGCTCGTCCTACAAATCACTGAAAAAAATTAAGCAAGCAATATCAAGGGTAATTACCATTCAGAATGCACAGGACTGTCCATTACAGAGTAAAAGGTAAGTGTTTACCGATCTAAGTGTCTCATGTTAAACAACAGAAAAAGATATTGAGTTGTAAATCCATAGGGGGGAAAAATTATTTCTCTTTATGGAAAAAACTACTGGATAAAATAAATATCTAAATAAATCAGATCATTAATAGTAATATTCTTTTAATAGTTGGTAACTGTCTCAAAATCAGTGCATTTTTATCATACTAACAGAACAAAGTGTATGTAGAACTTACACAAAAAATAACAGAATTTTAAAAGAACATTAAATTTAAATATTGTGATGATCACAAAGAACATTTTAACTCACTGTATTCAGCCATAGGGGAGTAAAAAAACCTTTAAAACATCCATTAAGGTAACTGTCTAAATCTGGGCTTTCCATTTGCAGTCTAAATCAAACCAATCACATACAAGATCTGTTACACTTAAAGGCTTCATGCCAAAAATACTGAAGTTTTATTGGGCCATCAAAATGCCAGATGAGCCTCCAAGGATGCGCATTCCTTCCTTACTGTTAAGAAAGCTGTAGGACTAATGGCAAAAGAGTATTACTCAAAACTTACATACTTACACTTTTGTTGAAAATATAAACAAACTGCTTACAAGTTCCAGGACTTCAGAAGAAGTTGTGGCTATAAGCTTACTGAAATTTAAAAAACATGTACAGTGTGTCCTTCCACTACATTATCCTTATCAATGGAAACCATGAATACTACAGATATTAAGGATAAATATGATGGAATGCTGTCACAGATAGCAACTGCATTAAAAAATGAGTTGAGAAATAAAAACATGAATAAAATTCAAGCAAGAAAACAAGTTAATACTGAACAAATAATCAATATAGGCAGGTTTGGGGAAAACCAAATAATTCTTAACACCTGAAGAAAGCAGCATCAGTAACATCCAACCTTCATTATTAGAATTATTCAAATGGCAAACTCTTCTCCCTCTATTTATAGTAGGAAATTCATAGATTCATTAATTTCTAGTGATCAAACACATTTCCCTAAACAGCAACGGCAACAGTACAGTTTGTTTTGGTTGGGTTTTTTTAAATAAAATGTTATTAAAACTAACACAGCAGGAATTGTTCTTCCCAGGTATGCCAACAGCAGCACACATTATATACAGAAATAGAACCCCAGAACCTCAGTTTTCATCAGGTTTTTCTTTTACCCTGAAAGAAGTTCAGCTTCATTAATGAATCTGAAAAAATCCTGCTAAAATACTAACAGTCTATGCATATGGGAATTTCATGAAGAGGGAAGAAGGGGAACTAAAGGGTGGAGAAAAGAAACTGGCACAAAGAAATGGGTTACTGTTTTTCCCTCTAACACGAACTAATTGCATACTGGTTAAGAATAATCCCCCATGACATTCCATGCATTCAAAGGTCAAGACTTTTGCTTTTCAACTGTCCCTATCACATGCTATTCCCTGAAGAAAACAGTCTGAAGCTGTCCCTAGCACAGACACTCTAAAACGTGAGGGTTAAGGATTCTAGCCCTGCACAGTGAAACATTGCACCAGGCACACCACAGCCCTCCAGGAGGGCAGATGAGCACATAGCACAATTAAACAAGAAGTGCAAACATTAAACACAGAACCAAGAGCTTCTAGAGGCTGTTCCAAAGTCTATTCCAAAATAGCAGAGACATGCTACTAATGCAGTCTTATTCACTGTATTTAAAGCACTCTTTTCACCTACATTGTTGTGCCACTTTAAAATAAAAGCAGAGCTCCTCTCTCTTGGTGTTGGAAGAGCATCTATGGAATACAAGGCTGGCACCACTAGGAAAACACACAGCCAAGTGGGACCCCTGTGTCTCCATGATCAGCTACAGAGAAAACACCCCAGCCACTGCCACCAGATATTAAAAATCTTTGTTTCTCAAACACAAATATATATAGGTGTGTATACATATATATCTATATATATATTAAAATATATAAAAGGTACAGCCCTGGAAACAAGCACCTGGGCCGTTGCTATTGCTCCCTGTAGTCCTTTAGAGCACGAGTAATTTGATTAAACTTCCTCAACAGGAGAGCACTAAATAAACACTGTAAATTAAACAAAACTATGCTGATGATCTAGTTGCAATTACTTCCAATTGATTTGAGTCTTTATTGTTCCCTCAAGCTTTAAACTTTGTAGATAAAAAAAGGATCAGGCCTTACTGGAGGAATACCAAAGAAAGAGTTATGAAACTTTCTTTAAACACATTCAAAAGCAACCAGACTAGCTTGTCCTCCTGACAAAATTGCAATTAAATTTAATCTGGAAGCTTAGTGAAAAAAAACAAGCTATTCCAGGTTTTTCTATAAACAAGCAAGTTAATGCTCACATTAAACTCAATCACTGGTTAACATGCATACATACAAACCAAAAACTGCTGCAATGTATTTTATTTCACAATAGTTACACACTGCCAAAAACTTTAGAAAACTTCTACCCAGCTGGTTCAAGACAATCCAGCTCTCAGGAATTTCAGACTCTTCTGAATTGAACCAAACTGTCACTCCTGGAAACTCCTCTGCAGAACAATCCTGGAGTAACCTGCTGATTTTAAAGATCTTGAGATACATACATACATACTTATATATATATATATATATATATATATATATATATATATATATATATATATAAGGTTGGTTTCATAATTAATTTTCAGATATTCATTTAATTAATACATTCAATCTCCTTGTAAGAGCTAGAGCTATTATTCTGATTAATTTTCTCTTCCATATCTCCAAATCACATTTTCCTTGCCAAGCTGGAACTGTTCTCAGATCAGCTTTTTTCTGAAATTCTTTCTTTTCTAAGGTTAGCCCAAAAACTGTCATGGATACAAGGCTTTAAAACTTCTAGACACATTTTACATTTTTCTGCAGACATTTTTTTAGATGCACAGCTACCATTTTCCCTTCATGGCGTAAATCCAAGCATCAGTTCCAATCCTGGTGTGTTTTTAAGTGGAAAGAACTTTATTCAGGTTAGAGGATGCATTTTGTTTTGACAAAAACAGTCAGAAAAGTACAATACAGACTCTTCCTCAGATTTTTTGTATTGAATTACATTTACACCAGAATTAAAATTTTTTGAGCTTTCTTGACGGACAGACATTATCTCACCCCACAGCTATAAATATCCTCATATCACACTGATCATGCAGAAAATTCAAATACAAAGATGAAGAGGCATATCTGGCTCTCTGGTTTTTTTCTTTACATGACAGAGGAAGAGAAAAAATGTAGCTCTGTTATATCCATCTATTGTGGTACATGCTCAAACAGCTCACCATCTCCACAGCTAACTACTCCAGCTTTTAATAGGTTATTCTTTCTCTGTGTATTAGCTGTTCTTGTTATATCACCTATTTTCTGTTTTAAATATTTCAAATAATAACATAATGCATATATGTTCAAACATTATTTTCACTTTTGAGGAAAAGAACTTTGAAAGAAAATTTAAGTTTTATGTACTGCCCGAAAAAAATTCCACTAACAGATTTAAGGGAGTCAAAGCAACCCTAGCAAATACCCAATTAAGAACCATATTGTCTTCAGTTTTAATGCTTTCAGATATATGTCTGAAATGTCTTGAATATATAGGCTGTTTGGTTGTTAGGATTTTTTTAAAGAAGAGAAAATGAAAAAATTACATATCCTGTTCCCAGAAAATGAAAATTCTTCTGAGCTCCCTCTTCTCATCAGATGTAGAAAAATATACACACACCCTACTCCATCACAACGATGATCTAATTTTTCAGTCATACACTTGCAGCATGCCGCTATTAGTCCCTAGCTAGCCTGATATGCCTCTTCATCCTGCACATTCTCTTCATTCAGGAAGACAGGAATGGCTTCCCTGTGTTGGGTTTTCTCAAGCAGAGAGCTACCATCAAGTGTTTTTTGCTTGTCCATTGCTTCAAATGATCCTTGAAGCATTATTACAGCTAGAAACTGCTCCAATGATTCTTGTGGTGCCTCAGTGTGCACACGCTGCACAGAAAATTAAGGGACAAATGCTTGAGTCCAAGGCATTGCCCAGTGAATAATTTTTTGGTTCAGAATGTTAAATAGTCCTTGATTTGCATTTAAAAAGCTGGATAGCTGGAGTTAAAAATCATGCAGATATCCGGCTCCTGCATCATCACTTTGGTACCTCATTAGATAAAGTCACACTACTTCACAGCTCCAGGAAGCATTCCCAGGTAACTGTGGGAAACTGTGCTTGGTGTCAATATGGGCAAGGTTTTGATGAAGATTTCATTGATTAATGCCACATTTATTTCCTGCCCCCGAGAGCCGCCCTGTGAAAGCGCTCACGCGTGGTGACCGACAGAGCGCATGGTTTCCACACAAGCCATGGATGCTCTTCCTCAGCCTCCGTGGGGTGCAAAGCCAGTGTGGCTGGCTCCATCACACACTCCGTCCTGCCAGATCCCTCTCCTGACGCTGTCCTATTCAATAATTTGCTAATTAGATGGCAGGAGGCTGCATTAGCTCCTGTGTGGCCACCCAGCCACAGGCGTGCCCAGGGACAGCTGAGAGGCAGCACAGGTCACCTCCAGCAGCAGCTGCAGTGATCCCTCTCCTCTACCCACCACTCACTTGTTAATTCAGCTTCACTCTTTCCCTGGCAGGGCTGAAGCTGCCTACCAGTTTATTGAGGTTCAGTCAGAGAACACACACAAACCAAGGTGCAGCACTACCATTCAAGCCTTAATTGTAAACAATATGAAAAAAAAATACTGAGATGAAAAAGCCCTGCCCCATAAAGTTACCACCCAAAGCTTCTCCTCTCTCACAGGTCTGTTTAGAAATGCTTCTCTTAGAGGTTCACATGTTTTAGGCAAATAGATCCTATACCCTTGGAATTGTGCCATTTGTGACCTATCTCACAGTATTCAAATATTACTATAAAAAGCAGAGCTCTGAGCAGCACTTAATTAGAATGCCTTTTAAAACATTTTTTACATTCAAGTGGTAGAGCCACTTGCCCTTCTCTCCACTGCAATACTATCACACCATCTTCTTTGTCTTTCTTTTATTTATTTGCTATTGAGACATTTTGAGGGTATTTTCTGCTAACTTCAAGTTTAATATTCACTGACCACACATTGTAGATACACTTTCCTTTTTGCTCATTTTATGGTTTTTTGGGGTTTTTTTTATGGTTTCTAGTATTTTCTCTTTCATCGTACTGCAAATTTTGATCAACATTTCAAAGGACACAGGTAAAATGGCACTCTGCACCAAAACATTAAACAGTGTTATTTTCCACATTACACCAATCAATTCAGCCAAAATGGCTAATGAATAACACAGGCTACAATGGCATAACCATACAGTTGATCTTCCCACATGCACCAACTGATGCCTCTGTTTAAAAAGCAATATTGAATGTTAAATGTGTTAAAGGAAATCACAATGGCTTTAGGTCTTACAAACACAGAGATTTTCAGGAGGAATTCCCACCATGATAAAATAGGAGCTGAGGTCTTCAATTTGAAAAAGAATGAATATTATCCAGGGAGGCTAATCTCAAAATGCATGTGGATTATTTAGTTCGTAAAATTATATATACTCTTCGTTTTCTAAAAGGTACAGCAACTGAATACCCCCTTTCCATTTCTCCCTCTAATATTTTCTGTATTTTTAAGAGCCTGAACACTAATCATTTCCTGGAAAATAGGAAACTCCCGAGGGAAAAAAAAGACAACATAATTTCTGTAGATTCTTACTTTTACAAGAGCTTTACCTTCCTTTTTAGCCTGAATGTTTGAGAAAATAACCTCAGGCAGGACAAACTAAACAAATCCTACTTTTCCTTAATCTGAAAAAGACACTGCTATTATACAGAGCAATAGCTGGCCAGAGACTTCTCAGTTGTAATCACTGTTACTGCAATCATAAGACTGTAGAGAATTAACAAAATAAAACCAAATTAAGTTCACTTTGATGGTAAGCCACAAGCAACATCAAACTAGAGAATAATTGGAAATATGAGAGAGATGGACAGAAAAAAATACTTAATCCCCAAACAACATCCCATCATCTCCACAATCATAGGAAGACTGGGGTGGCCAGGGAAATGCTCCAAGTCTGTCTGATACCTGCTGTGATCCCAGAGCCTCTGAATTATGTGAAGCCCTCTTCCAACTGAACAGTGAAATCATCACATCCTCTTTCCCTCTTAGAAATTTAAGATTTATGTTCATTGATTTACTAATGGAAGGAGCAACACCCCCTTTTTAAGTAGCATTAAAGTCTGCTTGGGATTTCTGCCTCCCTTTGTGCAATATGTTTTAAATCCAACTCGTAATGAAAAAAGGCAACTATGGAAGACGTACTTCCTATTTCATATAATTTAATGGTATCCTTCCCCTCCCCTGAACTTTCAGGCCAAAATCAATGCCACACAAACCTGCTGAACAAGAAGCCTAATTATTCTAATGTGTGCAACCAAAGTGATAGGGAGTTTCTCAGTAAAACTGATAAGGAGAGGCAGAAAAGACTAATGAGCAGCCTGCCAGTGCTCCATTGCTAGGCTAGCAAAGGTCTCTGTGGAACACCTTTAGTATTGTTCAGTGGAGAGACAGAGGCTGGGACACATCCAAAAATAACACTCAGGGATTGAAAGAGTGAACACATAACATCTGCAGCTCAGGTTCTTAATCCAGGCACAGAAATAACTTATTTGAAAGAGTGTTACCATCAGAAAAATGCCCAATGTGGTGCAGAAAGAGCCAATTAAATGCTGAACATTACTGAGCAGATAGACCCTTCATGCTGTCAGAACACACTGACAAATGTCTTCTTGACCCATGTCTGTGGTACAGGTGACTGAAAATAAAGGCCCTTGATTAAGGAGTCACCAGTATTATTAGTGACCAGCAATCTAACTACTGGGACTGCAATAATCCGGTGTGAAAGATGCAGAAAGGCCAGTGGTGGCCAGCAGAAGCAGCAGCCTCAGATCAGAAAAGGAAGCAACCAACAATATCCAACAATATCGTGTTACTCCTAGGGTTTCCAGTTTACCAGTGAGTCATCTTTTGACCGACAAAAATGTGTGTTCTTCCCCAGCAATATTTTGTGCAAGACAACCCAGATGCTCGAGTAGCTTGTCTTTGGGGCAGCAAAGCCATATTCCCCTCTGCACACAGAGCACAGTGCCTGAGCTCAAGCACAGTTGTTTCCAACAACCTGATACTGGCATCTCTGCTCAGAAAGTCACAGCTTTTCCTTAGATAAAACTGCCCATGCCACACATCTCCTGCTGCTGAATTTCTGTAATATTTTGTGTATGATATACCTCAATACCTGGTGTTATAGAAATAGATGCTCTGGGGAGACCTATATCTAGGGGAGGAGGGGAACGTCCCCTTTGGTTGCACAACTTTTCACTTCTGTTACCACTAATGAGGGAGAGAACTTAAAGCAGCAATTTAGAGAGCCTTGCAAGACAGCAGGATCACATGTCAAATGGGAGTGTAACAGCTTCTTAACATACTTCCATTATGGCAAATTCAGTCACCCTTCAAGGCCCAAACCATTAATTTCTCCCCACCCCAGGATAGCATATTTGGAAGGAAATGGGGATTGAAGTCATTGTTAACATTGCTGCTCATTTGATATATCTTGTGCCATGGGTCAGCAACCTCCAGTGCTGACACCAAAAACCTGATTTTAATGGCAAGCACCAGAGCAGAGCATAGGCAAGGCATCACCAGTAAGGGAAGCAGCATCTCAGAGACACAGCCTCCCACTTTCCAGGGGGCTTTTAACACTACACCAGATTTATAATCTGGGAAAGAAAATGTTGTCTGCAAACACCAACCCTGCCTTACACCAAAATATTACCCAACCCCCCCTGTTTTCCTCATGTCTAGTAACAAACTGGTATTGTACAAAAATCTTCTCCTGAAAGCCTCAGTACCTAGATTTCATGGCTTGGAAAGTTTTTTTCTCTATATTCTAAAGTGACACAAAACCAGATTTTGCTGTACAGACTTCACTGTGTAACACTGAAGGGCACACTACAAAAATCAGTTCCCACACGAGATCAACAGAAAACAGAACTTTGACACCTTCCTGAACTTCTCCAACAAAGCTTCATTTTATCTGAGTACCAGCTAACAGAGGCACCATTCTTTTTTTTCTCTTTAAGTCCTTTTTGACAACCAAGCATGAGGAACAATTTCCTCAATTTATATTTCCAGAATAAAGGAAAAAGAAATGTAGTTGCAAAGGATCATCCCTGATTCTAAAATCCCCCAAAAGGCATATCGCATTTTCCTTTCTCATAATATTTAATCAAGTCTACTTCATTACGGACAAGGTCAGAAAGCTCATCATGCTGCAATTGATGACAAACAAGATAGTGCCCACAACCCACAAAGACTGACCTGTCTAATTTGCCTACTTTTCTGCAGGCCAAATTTACTGACATTTTGCACAAATTCAAAGCTGACTTGAGCCTGATGACCTTTTATACCTCTGTAATTAGTCTTCTGTGCCTTTTCAACTAGAAAAACAAGCCGTTTTTTACTCACCTGAGTTCAGTGGTCCATCTGTAAATTAGAAACTTCAGCATCTACTCAGCCAGTCAAAAAAGTACACAAAAAAAAGGAAAAATATTAAGAAAGAAAATACACAAACTGTAACCTTTCAAAGTCAAGAAATTGAGTCTGGAAAGGGCCTTTTAAGATAAACATGCCAATTTCTAAAAGAAGAAACAGAAAAAGCAGAACTAGTTGGTGGACCCAAATTCAATAAACAGCATTTTAATCATGCTTTTCTAAAAAAGCCAATATAAAATAAGGGCACTGGCACAGACAAGAACCATGAAAAAACAGTTGGGGCAATAAAATCAAACCAGAAACCAAACCCAGTAAACTTAGTCCCTAATGCTAACAGTGCAGCACAAAAAGTACAAGGCTAATAAATTGATTCAGCACTAGAATTTAACCAAGATTAAAAACACAGAGGTTTAACTGCTGAAAACATCCACTGAGAGCTTCGTTTATGTATATAATCAGGGCTTGTAACCCAATCCTACAGCTATAAAAAATACTTCCTAAATATGAATGAAAGCCTAAAAAGACGAGTTGAGTCAAACTTCTGGAAGTTCTGGATGCAGATCCCTGCTGCAGTCAGCAAGATGCAAGATCTGCTTTTCCCCAAATGGAGCAGAGGGGAGGCCAAGGTCAGAGCACTGCCCTGCACTTCAAATTCCAGTCTCGGGAAAGAGGGAAGGACAACCACTAACAAGCAAGGAACAGCCAACACTGTTCTCCTCTACCTTGCAAAACCTGAGGGGATGTGCTCAGCTGGCCATAAGCACTTGATTCTTTAGCTCTGGGATTTCTCTGCCCAACAACCAACTTGTCCCTGCAAACACTATGAAAATGATACGCTTCTGTGGACCACCTTCCCTGAATTCATGCCCTAACACATCACAGTTTGGGAGTCTCCATCCACAGCAGTCAGTCTCTTTAAGAAAAGCATGCCCAAAAGCAAGTAAAGACTTAATGTAAGGATATTTCAAACCAGAGAAGCATTTCTTTTGCATAGCTCCATCACGAAGCATACATTATCTAAAAAGCTGCCAGAACTGGCAGCCTTGTATTCATCAATGTCAAAATTTTTTATATATTTTCTTTTTAGAAGAGCTGCTAATTACCATCATACATGAATTTTTTAAGTGGAAGTTTGGATTTTTTGCTAAGTTTAATTAACCTAAAAATCAGCAGGGAAAATTTACTGAGCAACTATAAATTCAGAATTCTCTATCTGAATTTTAATGCAGAAATACACCTCATAGGGCAAGTCTTTATTTTTCCTGCTTCAAATAATCACATTTAAGTGGTGTTTCCCCTTAGGTCATTTATCTTCCACAATTTCATTTTGAAAAGTTTGGTTACAAACTTTTTGGTTACTTTACAAAGTAGCATGTTAAAAGATATTGATTACAAAATGACTAATGAATCCTGTCAACCTGCAGAAAAAAAAAAAAAAGGAAAAAGTCCAATTTCAATTTGAAGTCCAGTCATTAAATAAAAGTCAAGCTTGGATATTAAATATTCAATCTCATACCAGCTTCTGACTTTTTGAAGTTCTACGTCACTGTTGAATATTTTGCCCACTTTACTAGTGTGTTTGTTTTTTTCAAAAAAAAGAGTGCAGAAAAACAGTAATCTGACTGCACAAGATAATGCAAAAAAAAAAAAAAAAAAAAAAGCTGAAAAATACAGCTTTCTACCCCTTCCCATGATGACAAACTGGCCCTACTGCCAACTACCCCTTCCACAGGGATCTGCAGTTCTACATTTGAAATTAATTCCATGGGGATAAAAGAATTTGCGCCATGTTTGGACCCATACAGCCACGTCTAAGCTTTCAAAAATAGCCATCGTAATTCAATATATTACATACAACCCTCATCTTTGTTATTTGCAAAGGAAAGGAGAATCTGCCAAATCCTGGAGCAAAACCGTATCGAAGAGAATGAAGCTCTGAATTGGAAAGCACAAACATTTTGCGGGACTCCTGAGCCACAAGAGTTGATACCTTTTGCTGAGCACCGACACTTCTGACACTGGAAAAGGCCAGGGCAAAAGGGGAAAAATGAGCAGCTCTCGTTTGGCCTCACCAAGAGCCCAGTCCTTCATGTGCACGGCAGGGTAAGCACGGGCAACGCAGCGAGCTCTGCACACAAAGCTCCTGTCCTGTCCTGTCCTGTCCACCAGCCCCGAGCTTCGAGACCCCGGCAGGTCGGACACCTGAGGCACAGCTAAAAGGATTTCGGACTTTCCTGGGAAGCAGGAGCATTTTCTAAAAGGCTCAGATCCACCAATTACCTAGATATCACAATTCTCGCATAAACATCCAAAAGTAAAGAGATAATCTTAATTCAAAGAGAACTTTTGGGGCTTTTCTTAACTGACCTTCTCCGGAATTTTATTTTTCTTGGCTTGATTCCAATATCAGCTGCTTGCTGTGAATTGGAAGCAATGTGGAGCAGGAGTCAAGGTATGTGAGAGATATGAATAACAGAACAAATAATCGATGCTGTTCTTTTACAGCAATCACCTTTCCACTCTCGAAGGACAGATCACTTTGAAGGTAACCAAGTAAGAAGGCTGTGACCTAAAAAGATACGCTACACAGTAATTTTATGCCGGCAATCAAGCAAATCCGCTAACTTTAAATGAACTCCACGGAGTTTACGCGTGCTTTAAAAACAGAGAAAGCAGCCGTATCACAAAAGCTAAGTAGGCCTACCGCACATGAGCTCCCGCTCTGGAAATAAACTGCAGTTTACGCTAAACTTTGCCCAGCGGTTCCCGGCTGAGGCTGATCATAACGAAAAGAAGGCAACGTTCGGTTTGAAACCGGCGACCTCGCCAGCTTGGACACGGGCAAGGTGATGGCAGAGGCGCCGAGAGCAGCAGGCTAGAGGCATCTCTACGCCCCCTTGCATGGGAGGGAGGGAGGAAGGGACAACCGGGCGGCTGCAGCCACTCGGGAAACCCGAGGTGGTGGCCCTGACCAGGAGCGATCGGGACCCCGTCCCGTCCCCGCCGGGCCGCCCCGAACCGAGGCGGGAGGGAGGCGCTGCCCTCGCACGCCCCCCGGAGCGGCACCTCCCCGCCGGCTGCCGGCTGGGCTAAACCTTTCCCGGGCCGCCCCTACAACTCCGCCCGGCACCGCACGTCCCTCCAGGGCTCCCGCCCCGCCGCCGGGACCGGGGGCCGGGTCCCAGCCCGGAGCGAAACAAAAGGCACGGAGCTGCGCTGCCGCCCTCGCCGCCGCCCGGACTGCGCCCGGCCGCGGCAGCCCGGGGACGCGGGGAAGGGCGAGCGGTCCGGGCGCCGCTCTGTGCGGAGCCTGCCCGCGGATTACCCGCGGTAATGGGATTACGCGGGGCCGAGCGGGGTGTCCGCCGGGCTGTCACCGCCCGAGGAGGGGGCGGCGGTGCCGGGGGCGGCGCTCGGGGCCGCCGGCTGCCCCGCGGGCGGGTCCCGCCGCTCGCCCCGCAGCCCGGCCGCGGTGCCCGGGGGGCGGGCGCCACCCGCCGCCGCTCCCGCCCGGCCCCATTGTTTGCCGTGCCGCCCTTACCGTGCGCGGGGCTGGGGCGGCGTGGGCTCCCGCCGGCTCTCCTCGCTGCGGCTGGTGCAGGGGCAGTCGCGCTTGGCCGCCGGAGGTCCGAGCCATTAAAAGCTCCGCGGGGAGGAGGAGAAGGCGGCGGCAGGAGCGGCGGCGGCAGGGAGAGGAGGACAGCGAGGGGCTCGCAGGAGCAGGGTCGCCATGTCCGGCTTGGCAGCGGGGGGAGCCCACCGGGCCGGCGCGGAGGAGAAGGGAGGCAGGCGGCGGCGGAGGGGCCGGTCTCGCTGCCGCCCGCGGACCGCGGGAGCGGGAACTGGACGCCGCTCGCCGCCGCTCTGCCGCGGCTGCACCTCCCTCCCCTAACCCTGCCCCCTCCCGGAGGGGGAGCCGCCGGCGGGAGGAGGCGGCCGAGAGCCCCCTCCAGCGTTCGCGGGCGGCGGCGGCCGCTCGGATCGGCGCGGCGAGCGGGGCGCCCGCCCGGCCGTGCTACCCGGGCAGCCCCAGCCGGAGAGAGGCGGAGGCGCGGCGACCACCGCCCTGCGCCGCTGCGGTGCCGGGGGGGCTCCAGATAGCCCCATCTCCTCTGCCTCCTCCTCCCGGGCACCAGAAGGGACGAACAGTGCCCAGGTGGCCGCGGTGTAAGGGAAGGGTTAAACCCGGCTGCAGCCCCGGGGCAGTGAGAGGGGGGAGGCCCCGAGGGTCCCTGTGCCTTCCTGTGCATTTTGGGGACCATCGGGTGGAGGCGGCCAGCGGGACACCCCGCAGGAGGGCTGCGCCCCGCCGCCCTTCCTCGGAGAGGGAATTGCTCGCCGACAGTCTGTGAAAGTAGGCGGGTCCTGCAGGAGGAACCAGGACGCTGCCTCAGGGGCTGTGCATTAATGGGTACCCCAGCTCTGCTTTAGGAGCCAGGCTTCGGGAGAACAGAGCCGTGCTTCACGTGCAGGGAGACGTCCGTCCACACTCATTTTAGTCCCAACTGCTTGTCTGAGGTGCCGGAGAAACCAAAGGACTGGGGGGTGTGAACTGTATTCACATTTATGGCTACTAGTTTGTCATAAACTCTATTTTCGTCCTCGTTAGACAAACACAGATCAGTAAAGTTTAACCAGTAGCAGCAATCTGGGCTTCTGTCTCTCACAAGAGTCTTCAGTACATCAGAAGAAAGGAGCCGGGAGCAGGCAAAGGGCAGGGCGGGGTGCGTGCCTCCTCCAGAGGCTGCATTCCCTCCGAGAAGATCTGGAGTTTCAGCAAAAAGGCTGTCACACCTAGGGCCAGCAGAGCTGTCTGCGTACAGCAGCTCTTAAATCACCCCCTTACATTTGCATGCCTGAAGGGTTACAGCGCGTATCTCTTTAAGCCTTCTCCGGTCTTTCATGCGATGTTTTTCCAGGAAGAAGACTGAGAGGTGCGCACGAATGAGTGACGCAGGGAAGACCCTTCAGGTCTTTGAAGTTCTCTCAGTTATCCAGGAGTGAGCAGTAAACTAGGTATGTATTTGTAAAGTAACCATTCTGAACAACTAGCGTTTAAAAGCTATTTGAGGAATCATGCTGCTATATCTAGTTTTTAATCACAGGAGGGAAAAAAAAATTATATGCAGTCCCTATATTTTTTTTGTCCAAGCCTTGGCCTTGCTTAATCTCCAAAATACAAAATCCTCTTCTGTCAACAGCATTGCCTCTCTATGCACAAACCTCACTACAAATATCTCAGTGCATTTGCCTTCGAACCTCATGAGATCAAGAGATCTTAATGTCTCTAGTCAACCCTGAAACCTTAATTAAAATTGCATACATTACTGAGTTAACAGCTGGAAAGTGCCTTTACCTCTCAATACCTGAAAAATACATTATTATTTCCCGCAAAACTCAAAAAAAAAAAAAAAAAAACATGCAAAATGTTTGTAGAAGATCCAGAAGAAAGACATCTCATTCTGACAATGTAGAGTGCAAATAGAATACAAATAGAGTAAGAGGAGAGAGTTTTTTGGTTGGAAGGGACCTATGAGGACCAGCTAGTCCAAGTGCCTGACCATAGGAACTCCAGTTAAAAACACTGACATAATAAAAAGATTGTCTTTTCCCAAGTACTTACTTTGTCAGCAGCTTTAACCCTTGGTCAAGAGTGGCAGCACTTAACATTTAGAATTTCCTGGTGCTTTTTATCTACACTTCCAGATCACTAATGCCTCATTCACACCTAACAAAAGAGTTGTTGTAATCTAATTCGAATGTGTGATGTAATCTTCAATGCCTTCCAAGTTTGAGTGGCATTTCTCGGCACTGAACAAAAGCAACAGGTTGCCTTGCAGCTATTGACCATTTCTGACCAAGCTCCAAAAAGGGACAGGGAAATACTTTCTTGAATGGTGACCTTAAAGTTGGTAAGGTGTTGGGCGTTTCTCTAGGAGCCATGGGCAAGTTTGCATGTGTTTATTTACTTAACCCTTCGATTCTTGGGTCTTCTGAAGGCTGTCAATGACAACTAGGGAGTTACATCTGAGAAGACAGCAATCTTTCTCTGAAACATATTTCTGTCTTGTAAATTGCAAGTGGCAGCATCTTGCACTCTTCTGATGTGATAGGTGGGAAAAGCACTCACTGCTGCTGTTAGTTTCCTGTAGCACACTGGGTTACATTTCTTCCCTGTTGAAAAAGATGTGGAATTTGTTGGTACACCAAACAGGATCATTTGAGAGAAAAGCCTTTTGTTTTTGAAAAGTCACTGAAATTAGAAAAATTGTCCTAATTAGTTCATGTTTCTGAAAGAAAACAGACAAGCTTTGTCTACATCCACTGACAAAGAGAAGAGCTGGAACTGGATTTCAGATTATTCGTTTCTGCTTTACCAGATAAAGGAGAACCCAAGAAAAAGGAAGGGAATGAGAGAAGTATCTTAAAAGGGTTCTGTCATCTTGAGAGACTGCATCTCTGCATCTTCTGCCTTGTCTTGTTAGGAAAGAAACAGCAGTGGCTACAACAGAATACAAATACAGATCTCTGGAAAACCTTCACTTTTTCCCAGCTCTCATATCCTGGGATGATGTGCAGTTATTTTTTCATCGACGCTATCTCCTGTATGTTGTGAGGTTCTAGAAGGTATGCAGGCAGTTAAGGCAGAGTACCTGCAATTTCCATTTTCACCTCCCATGTGGGAATTTGTTTGTCTGTGCTTTGTCTAACTAAATGACTGGACTCAAACACACAGTATTTGGAGTAAGTTCTTTGGTCTGGTTTACACTAAGGTCATACTGGACTCTTCAGTGGTCCTTCTGGCCTTAAAATCTACGCCTCTTTTGTGAACTGCTTTACAGTATATGTTGAGTTCATGTTTTGCTATGTTTCATTAAGGTGAGAAGCTAAGATGATGCCCAGACTGAAATCCGTGTATTTCAGAAGTCTAGTAATTCTTTTTCATAAAACATTCCACAGATGTTTTCCCTGGAGCTTGGAATTTTGTTTCAAAGACACTTTCAGCAAATACTTCTATGCTATTATCAGTGTGTTCTTGCCTAAATGTGGTTTGGGGCTCATTCTTGCAAACCTATGGCATTTGATTGGTCACTTTTAGGCTCTCTTATGCATTTATGTTAACTTGTGTAACTCATCTTTTTTTGCTAATTTCAGAGCAAGAACGTAACAGAACTATCCATCTTCCAACATTATTTTTATTACACATTTTGTAGCATTCAGGAATCCCTCTACATTTCAAAGGCTTTTGTTTGCAATATATTCTTTTCCACATCTTCTCAAAATATTAAAAGTCATCAGTTATTAAGATTACCCCTGGCTATTCTGTTAAGATTACTAATGTTGAAGCAATGTGTCTTGTTTCTACATTACAAGGCCATGTTCAGCTTATAGCTAGAGGCAATGGTCTTTTACAGTTTTCATAATAGTGTATAGTACTAGCAGTAGACCATGTCTTAACTTTTGAGAAAAAAACCCACGTATTTAGCCAGTTGGCAAAGAGGTGAATTTCTAGGCTCAAATTTCAGGATTTCCATGTGAAAGAAATACTCAAACATTGAAAAGAAACCATTCAAACACTTAGAGACAGCTAATTAACAGATTTTGTTTGCTGCCTGCTCAAAGGGTATAATATAATGAATTGAGAGAACCTTTTAATGGTGTTTGCAAGTTTCCCAAGTCCCTAAGAATTTATATAAAGAGAATTTTGCATGTCAGGTAGCTGTAACAAGCTCCTCTCCCCAGCCTCAGCACACCAGACAACATCACCTCAGTTACATGTTGTCATATTTACCTTGTGTTATCCAGTTTGCCTGTTTCAGGATAATGAGTGTTACTTTACCTGTGTATCTGTGCTCAGATCATCAACAGTGCAACAGTTCATAGAGGAATCATCCCTGAAGCTTCAGAGCTAGAATGTTCATTTGAAATACATGAACAATTTATACTTCTCAAAACTACACAGATTGCATCAGTTTATACTTTTTTGCTGCTTGATTTTTCCCATCTGCAAATCCAAGTTAGGAAAAAAAAGTTTGTTTTTAAATGACACTGACATTTCCAAAGTGTTGATTAATGGACAAAACTGTCAACTACTGCAGTGTAAAAAAAAAAAAAAATTAAATAATTATCGATAAAATAATAATTTATAAAATAACAAATACATTAAAATTCAAGGAAAAAAAAAGCCAAGGAAAAATACAGATGTTTCTTAAATTTAAAAAAAAAAAAAAAGTTGCTGTTCATATTCATGCTTCCTCTTCTACAATCCACTTTCACCTTTTCTTCCAAAGAAGGGAAGAAGAACACTGAATATCAGGATAAAATGTATATTATACACCAGTATTTCCATCAGAAACTCTGTCATGCTGAGGAGAGAGAAGTGATAAGGGGAAAAAAACTATTAGCAGAGCTGAAAAGATGTCGTACAAACTAGCCACATTAATCTTTCAATACTGCTTTGGAGAAGAAAATGAAATACGTTGTTTTAAATGGAAATGTATCTTTAGAATTCAGAGCCTAGGGTAGAACTCCCAGCACCATAGCTCATTCTCTTCCTTTGTTTTTGTAATTTTGGACAGAGCAAACTGTTTATCTGTTTAAAGAAACAATGAAACAAACAAAAGAGAAACAAAAAATGTGATATTTTTCTAGGAAGAAAGTGCAACTAAATTTATTAAATTATTTTTAAACCAATTAACTGTATGATGAAGAAGAACCTTTTAAATACCTGGACTGATAAAATTATGGTTTTAAACCAAAAAAACACCAAATTTTTGTAGCCTCTTAGAATTTATACCGTGACTAAACACAGCTGAAATGAGTCCCCTTGCAAATATGAAAATGAGAACAATATAGAACATTAAACATGGCTTTTAGCATTGTCAGAGTTAAAGATTCCCATGAAAACAATAAATCTCTTCTCTCCTCAACATTTCCCGCCAATATTTTTGCTGTGACCTTCTACAAGGGAATACATCTGGAACACATCAGTGTGTTTGAATAGATCCCTCTAGGATAATCCCCACTTCAAAGTAGTGGTGGGGGAGCCTTATCTGGCGCTCTGTTGCATTCAGGATCTCCCGTGGGTCCTTTCTGATTTCATGCTGGCTGACAGACATTTTATTTTTACAACGGGTAGTTGCAACAGGTGGCTTAGTTATTGTCTTCTCCATTGTCGCATTCTCCTGTTTTAGTGTTTAGAACATCTGAATCTGGCTGTGGGGAGAAACTGTAAAACCTGTCAAAGCAAACGTCAATGCAGCGTATGATTTTGCTAGTTAAGAAGGCAGCCTCTAAAATCAGCCCATTCCTAAATGTCAGATCAGAAGCCCAGTTTTCTCGGGGTGGTAATTTTTATGTGTCCCACATGAAAAACATAAGTGAATTAAGAGAAACAAGATAATCAGTTTTCTATCTGTGCTTAACATAATTAGTGAATTCCTTCTTCAAAAGGGATCTGTGAAACTTTCTGTTCTGAAAGTGAAAAGCATTACATAATTTACAGAAATAACATTTCACTGTAGAAAGCTTAGCAAGATCTGTATAATCCGTGGTTAATAAAATAAAGCTATTAGAGACTTGAAAAACATTTTTTCCTCAGAAATAAAATTTCAATGAATGCAAACAAAACAACTGCTCTAGAAAGTAGAAATTAGATGAAAAAAAAAATGAAGCATCATTTCCATTTTAATGATGAGAAAAATCAACTACAATGACATGATCTATTTTCTACTACAGATTCTTTTCAAAAGGAGGAAGAAATTTTTTCCTAAAAGGTCAGGTATATTGAGCATACACTTTTCCTCCCATCATCTCCCATCAAATTGCTGACAAAGCTGTCCAGAACTGTTGGTCATGTTCCTCCCAATGCTGGTTTTTCAGTGCCAAAGATGTTCTTTAACCTGTTCTGTGTCTCTGTCTGTAGCTTTTAAGTGTGAGTGATGAGGGGCTGTCCTGTTTCCTTGATTCTATGCAGAAGACACACATAGAAAAGTTTTTGCTTACAGCATCTTCATTTTCTGAGATGCGGGTCAGAGGCACAGAGGGTATGAGTTTTTCCCATTCCTGGTTTTTTCCACCTAATACAAGCAGTCAAAATTCATTACAACTGTTTCTAATTAGATAAATTTCCCACCCTACTTAAGAGGAAAAAAATCTCTTATGTGCGTTAATACTAGTGTGGCTTTTTTGTTTTCTCAGTTAGTGGTCTGCATGCCATGTATATCTTATTCCCATCAGCATTTTGGTGTCCCATAGGATTCCAGTTTATTGTGCAGTTTTCCACTCTATAAATATTTTAAACGTGAGATTCATGGTTTACTCTGACAATGAAAAACAGAAAGCAATCACTTTTGGTTTATTGGTAATCTCTAGGAAACTATTGTCATTTAAAAATATCTTGGTTATTTCTAGTGACCATTTGGTATTTCCAAGTGAACCAAAAGAAAGAACAAATATAATTTTAAGTACTAGATTTCAAAATGGACATGAGCTTAATATAGAATTGGACTGAATTAACTCTGCTGAAATGGGACAAGCTTAAGCGGAATAGTTCCCAGGAACTCTATTAAAGCATCAGGAGTTGTAAAAATAGCCCATAGTAAATTTAACTTCTTCTTTATAAAAAAGAAGCTCCCTATTATCTTATGCTTTTAAATTCTGAAATGCAGTCCTGTCTTTGATATTTCCAATTGCTTTAGCCCAGCCCTTTAATTTGTTCCCTCCATATTTTCTCTGCAGTTGATAACAACATTGGGTATCACACATCTGTTCTGTGCCACATCTCCCTCTGGCACTGGAGAGGAAATCTTAATCCCTATTTCCCGCTGTCACCTCTCATCCTGAAGAGGCAGATCAGTAACAAAGGAGCTGCAGTTCTCATAAAACTGCCCAAATATTAAAATGGTTTAATCTTCTACTAGGAAAGGCAAAGTCTCACCACATGCCTTACTTTCTACTGTACTTAGATCCTTCTGAAAGCTACAAATATTTAGCATTTCAGATCTGCCATATTTGAATACACAAAACCAATCTATTATCTCCTTCAAAACAGTGCAGAGAATAAAGGATAGAGATTTTATTATGTTTGTACTTAATTATAGATTTCTCTTTTGTCTTTTATTTAGAATTTAGTGTCAAGGTAAAAAAAACACTTTTTTTTCCTTCTCAGGACCAGAGCAAGTAGCTCCATGAATATTAGCACTGAGATGTTTTACACAAGGTGATTCCTGCTCTAGTTGATCCTGTATGAGCTGTGTGAACAATTATTTTTATCTCCCAAAGTCCCATGCAAAGATCATGAGTTTTGATCTGTATAAACAAATTCAGTGAGAGGAAACTGAGGAGTGCTGTAGAGAAGGATGTGTACAGAGGGCTGTGTGAAGCCTGATCAGAGAACTGGGTGTCTGACAGAAGATGGAGTAATGGAGCTTTAGGGAAAGAAAACAACAAATGGAACAAAGGTAGTAAAATCATTTTCCTGGCCTCCTCTCCCAGCTTCTGACAGCCAATGATTTACGGACTTCTTGAGCAAGTAGTTTCCTCAGGAGCACCTTGCTTATTAACCATTCACACCCCCTTGAATAATTGGTTTTAATAATCTATTTTTGACTTCCAGACACATCCATTAGAATTTACAGTGTATGAAAAAAACCCTGTTGGTTTTAAACATCCTATATCATACTTTATTTGGGCAGTTTTGTGTTATGAGAAACAGTGAATTGCTCCAGATTTACCTACTCCCCTGCTGTCTGTCCTGCAACCACTTAGACTTCAGTTTGGCATAAGAATGATGAGAAGAGTCCAATTCCAACAGCTTGGAGGTTGAGGTTGTGGAGGTCTTTTCTTTGTGTTTTTTTGTTTACCCCCAGTGATAATAAATACTATGGCACAGTATTTTAATAGCAACAAGGGCAGATGAAGATCCTCTCTCAAATTTTAATATAACTTCTTTACCAGTTAACCCTTTTTAGCTTTGCACTTGAAATGTGTGTTCTCACCACACTGCCACTTCCAGATATGTCTTTAAGTTTTTACTCATTGTAAGGACAGGAATCCACATTTTTTAATGTTAATACTGAGCCTCGGGAGCTCATCTACAGAGCTGCCATTCCTTTAGCTTGCTCCCAGAGACTGACAGGCATCCCAAATGAAACTAATTTCCTCCTTACCCCGAGGACAAGAAGTGGCAGGTTCCAAATAGAGTTTGGCTTCAAGGCTGCAAGGATAAAGTTGCTATGGCTGTCTCATTTTACAAGTAGACATTTATCCATGGGCATGTACTTTATTCACACTCTTTAATGACAGGAGAAATAGGGATAGGGAGAAGACCTGGCTAAACCTGTACTGATTTAACACTTCACTTTCTCTTTGTTTTCTTTCATCTCCATCTACTGGCCAGAAAAAGCTTTAGCTGGAGCACAGAATAGCTGAAACACAACCACTGCATCCACACACTTCTTCACACTAACTATTGACAAAAATTGGCAGTCTTGGGGAATTTGGTGTTTCTTTTGGTTTGTTTGTTTTCCAGGGATACCAACTCTCTAAACAGACAAAACTTCACAGTAAAACATGTCTCTTGGCATTTTATTTGCAAGTGTTTAAAAATGGTGATGTTGCATAATTTAGTTCAAGTAATATAGGCAAGGTTAGCTTCCCTGATTCAATATCCTGTGTTACATTATTTCTCACTGATCTGAATTCACATTTCCAAGCTTTTTTTTGGTTGAAAGATAAGCACTGGTTTTTAAGATAGTATATGAATTGAATAATAAACCTTTTAATTTATGGCAAATCCTATCACCACAAGACAACTACACAAGGCCTGCACAGTTTTAAGGAACAGCATTTTGTCAACAGCACATATTACATGAAAAATTGTACTTCAGATATATTTAAAATAAAACTTGTTGCTTCATAGGAAAAAAAGCAGCCACACATTTAGTGCAGAAATAGTAAGTTGAAGAAATATCCCCTTTCTTTTTTACTTCTTACCCACCATCAGAAGATACTGGCCATCTGCAGTAGGTAGCAAGCAGTGGTAATGGTGTTGGCTAAATGAGAGGCAAGTAACAACCTTCAGAGTAAAACTGACTGAAGTTAAGCTTCTAATTCCCATCAGTCACCATTAAATTGGGAATACTTCACTATATACTCCTGGGTAGTGGTCCCTTGAGGAAGTTCTGCTGACATGTAGCCTCCCCATTTTTCTGGAAGAAAATTCCATTCCATCACTGAGTGTGGCTCATCTGGTGCCTCAGGGGAGCAAGAACACACAAACCCCCACTCCCAATAAAACCACAAAAAAAAACCCTGAAAAAAGAACAAACCTCTTCAAGTAAGTGAAATTCCACTACACGTACCTGTCTGCATCTAGTGTTACATCAGCACAAGTTATTCTAAAGCCTAGAGTGGTAGCAATACTAAACTCAAAAGACATTCTGATTTCATGGTTGAGCATTCACAAGAATTTCTCTGCACATGAACTGAAGTCATGGGTAGCCTTTGGAGTGATAAAGCAAAATCATGAAAGTCAAAACTGACTTGTACCTCCTAGGTCCTACCTTTGCTTCCTGAAAATGTGCAGAAAGTTTATCACTGGTCTGAACTGGAATGATAGGAAATTATCTGTTGCAGAGTTATAGAAACAGTCTCCCCACAGCAGAAACTGCAGTTCCTTATCTCTTAACCAAAGAAATGAATTTCACACCAACTCCAGCCTTCCAGCATCTCCTGCTTTCAGCTAGGGTATCATAAATTTCTTGCCAGTAACTGTTACAGCGCTGTGTTTTGGATTTGGAATGTGAATGTTGTTGATAACACACTGATGTTTTGTTTTTTGCTAAGTTGTGTTTATCCTAAATCAAGGACTTTTTCCCCCTCTTTGTCTCATGATCTGCCAATGACGAGGTACACAAAAGAAACTGGGGGGGACCGTATCTGTGACAGGTGACCCAAACTAACCAAAGGGATATTCCACACCACAGAATGCCATGGCCAGTGTTTAAACTGCGGGGGGGGGGGGGGGGGGGGGGGGAGTTACCTGGCAGGGTAACTGATCTGCGTTTAGGAAGGTGGGTCTGGAATCGCTCAGAGGGTGGTGAGCAATTGCACTGAACATCATTCATTTGCTCATCAGGAGGAGATATCCCAGGCTGCCACTCCCATGCTGATTTCCTAAATAGGCTCAGAAAAGCTGAGAGGTGATGTGGCTTTTCTACCATGTAATTAAAAAGATCAGAGTCAGTTCAGTGAGCAAAATCTGTGAACTTGTGACAAATGTAAAGACCAAACATTTAGGCCTTGTGGGCTGTGAGGAACAGGATATTACCTTTGAAAAGCAAATACTCTGATACACAAAAGTGGTTGAAAACTCAAGAGATAAATCCAGATTTGGACTGGAATAACTGTACTGTGGCTGAAGTTAGCATTTAGTAGTCAAAGATAGGAAACACAGCTTTCATGTTCCGAGTAGGCCTCCATTCCTCATTTCTCTTTTGCATCAGAGAAGATGCTGTAGAAGCCTTTTCCTGAAAAAATCCCATGACTTCTACTCAATATTGAGCCCATTCATCCAAGTCTCTGAACAGAGGTTAAGCTGTCCTGAGAGATGTTCTTCCTTGAAGCAACGCAAATATCTTCTTGATAACCAAGAAGGGAAAGGACCTGTACTAGACAGACACTTAGATCCTGTTTATTGCTTCGTGGAAGACAACAAATGCACTTCTTAGAATTTAAGGTACCATGAAGCCCCATAAAAGAAAGTAGCATTTTCTAAGTTAGCAAAGGAAGAGAAAACCAAATGATTGAATAGCATAGGCTAGCCAAGGCTCCTCCACAAAGATGCCCAATAAAATACTTCAAAGTTGAGAAAACACATGGTGGAAAGTACTTGACTTTTGTATTACTTTTAATAGCACCCTCATTGTATTTTGAAGACTCAGTGTATGTGTGCATCCCATCAGATACCACCAAGGCAAAAACAAAGCTCCAGTTCAAGAGCCTGAGGCAGCTGCATAGCCAATACAGACAAGCATACACAGAGTCAATAGGAAATTCACCTTCCTTAATTCTTTATTTCATCAAAAATTCCAACTGTGCAACATGTCTTACTCTCATGCATGTACTTCATACATGAGACCGACAGATCTAGATGTGTAGAGAACAGACAACATTTGGCATAACAACTACTGTTCTATGCTGGGGAATACCAGCCCTTGCACTCAGCAACACTTTGAAATCTCTGCAGGGAGAAAAGCAATGACAGAATGCCTCAGCAGTACATAAAGCCCATGGTGAAAGCATGAAGGCTGCTAGTCACTTGCTTACATAGATTTTGTACAGGATTCTTTGGGGGATCTTGTAGACAAAGACAGGTAAAGAAGACTTGACATTCATCTGCATTATTATCTGTCATGATGAACCTAGAGCTGCAAACACAAAGCAAGTGGCTTCACCTTCAGAACAGTAAGAACAGGTGAGAGTTAAGATGGGAACTCACCCACACTTCAGGGAGATGAGCTACTTTTGAAAGCAGTGCTCATGAATGCTAGTTACTATCATATGCTTGTTAAACAGGCTAATGGAACTCCAGTACTGGAACACCTGCATGATGTCCTCTAGTTGTGCTTTTGTTACTGAGTGCAACTTTGAGCACTTTTGTGTGGATATCTAGGGTGGATTTGGTACCTCTTTGTTCAGGCAAAGCTAAACACTGCTATTGTTTGCAGTGTTCTTCATGCCACACTAGGTACATCTCTCAACCCACACAATAGCTGAGCAGTTTGTTACAGCAAGATTGGAGTTATACCCTGGAAAAATGGTTGAATCAAAATTACCTTTCTTGTATTAGTACCACAGTTTAAGATTACTTTGGCTCCTTCATAAAGATGACACTTTATTTTTACAATAGATAGCTGCAGATAAAGCTACTGTTCTACTACTATACTTTATTTGGGCAACAGTACTTAAGTGCAATGAAGAACAGGAGCAGTTTGACTGCTTAAAAATTCTGTATTAAGGAACGAGAAAAGCCAATATAGGTGATCCAGACAGCTTTTAAATAGGTAGAAAGGGAGCATAGTTTTTAAAGCTTCTGCAAATTGAGAAAATGCCACAGAAGCTTTTTGATTAACCTTCAAAATTTCAGTGGGGACGGGCAAGAATAAGTCTCCAGGTAGGACCTGGAACCAACCTACCTGTTGGGCTGACAATGATTCACTCAGTGCCCTTTGCTTTGATCAAACGATTAACAAGGTAAAAGGAACTGCACAAAGATGCTCTATGCTGGCTCTAGCACACAGAGCAACTCCAGCTCCTGGTTCTATTTGTTCTCAGTTACTTTGACTAGAAGGAAGGCAAGAGGATTACAGCTAGTCTATTAGGAGAGCAATTCAAATACTGTTTATGTTACAGAGAGACAAAGCTGACACTGTTTCTGGGAAATGCCAAATGTGCTACGATTCTCACCACAGTCCTAAGAAAGCAGAAAAAAAAAATCTAGGCTTTAAGATCTGAGAAAAAGTACAAAAAGTTTGCTGCAAGGAAAAAATTTACATGTTTTAGACTGAGGGGAAATTGAAACAGCAAATACCTAAAAAAACAAACCCCACAAAGAAGAAAGAGGATGGACAGAGTATAGCAAAATTGTTATTGTTAAGACCAGTGCTTGAGATAACTGACATGACTTACTGGATCTCACAGTACTGGTATCCAATCCTTAGCATTCATCTTCTAGATGCACGAATGTTTGAATTTCTGTAAATAAGAGATTACCAATACTGAATAAAGTGAAAACTGGAACAGCACTTTGTTGCACTGTTTCAGCTGCCTCTAAACAAACTGCACTGTCAAATTCTATGTTTAAGGCAGTTTATCTCACAAACCTTTGGGTATAATGGTCCTGGGCTGGTTTTGGTACACTTCATTCTTTATTTTCTTTTCTGAAACAGTTTCAGAGGCAAAACTAAGTTTATTCTTTAGTATGAGAGGCATTTATTACATGTGAAGTTCTACCTTTTCTTATTATAAAGGAAGAAATCTTACACCGTTTTTATGGAAAGGTCTGTTTCAAGAGACAACTGAGATCAACTCGAAGAACACTTCAGGAAGAACTTAAGTTTTTAAAGATCAATGCATATATTAACAGCTTTGAAGTAACAGAGTGGAAAAACCACACTCACCTTTGTTAGAAATCAAATACTCTATGCCTGTGTTTGCTGGTAGATGATGTATTGCTCTCAAAGTACCAGAAAAGACCTGAGAAGGTGTTTTTGATTCTTTCAGGTCAGGCTGTCAACTGCATGATTGCTTTAAATGAAACACAGGCTACTACAACAGATTTGCTGCCTACCAGATCACATTGCACATTTGCAGCTGGTACAACTCTACATTTTATAAGTTAAGAAATGCAACTGCATCTTAACATGAAAAGCATTTTCAAGTCAATATATGTATATTTACTGTCACACAAGGAATGCCATTAAGTTTCCATTCTACACACTCAGGTGAAAAATTTGTTAAAAAGTCAAGAAACAAAAAAGCATAAAATCTGTAATAGGCAACAATATACAAAGTTTCAAATATAAAATCATGACTTGTATAGTTTGTTATTTTCATCTTTTCACAAGAAAAAATTAAAAGAACCACACATCACTGAACTTCTACACAAGCTTCTTGTGTTTCAATGTCATTTATTGAGGAGTGAATGAGATACTGTCAGACATGCCAAAGAGACTTCACATTCAAGGAAGGGCTGGAAGCTGAACAGCTTTCCTCATTGAGTCACTGTACAAGTTGTTTTTAGGAATCAAAAGTGCAATCAATGAGGTCTTCATGCTCGATGTTTGTCTTCAGTTTTTCATCTTTTGATCTACTACCTTGTTGGGCAGAAGGACACTTTCTACCCTACAAAGACTCACACTCCAATTAATACAATTAACACTAGTTGTAGAGAAACGTTTATCTGTTATAACGTACATCTACTGCTGAAGGTCTTATGTCTAATGAGAAAATTCAACTTGTTTCCCTTTCACCATCGTACGGATGGCTGATAACGTTAGAAAAATACTCTTCAGTGCTATTGTAGGGTTTACAGGAAACTTCTTTCATGTTGTGGGATAGAAACCGATTTAAACACCGTTCTGAAAGAATGCTTCTTCCTGCTGCCGCTGCCTGTAGGTTGCAGAAGAATGGCCTACGCGCACTACAGTTCTGGTTTTACTCAGAAAAGAAACAAAAGAAACCTAAACAATAGGGTAAACGTTTATTTGGAGTTAGTTTTCTTGCAGATGATAATTAAGGCCCTTCAAGCAGAGTTCAGGAGCTCCTGTATGGCTGCCTGTTGATCTGCATTGAGCTGTGATATGCATTCTGTCCACAGTCCTCTGGATGTCTAGGAAAAAAATGAGAAGTGGTCTTTATGCAGGCTGAAAGTGTCCAAGGCACATCCTTTGCTATGTTTATAAAGCTCAACATTCACACAGCTTATTCCTGTAATAGATATGCCAAAGAGACTGAAATCCTCAGTGATACTTAACTTCAACTTAAGGTGCTACAAAAGGCTGAACAGCAGCAGAACAATTGATTCGGATCCCCTGGGAACTCTCTCTAACAACTACGTGGGTTAAAAATTACACTCCTGTCTCTGTCAACACAGCCTAAACCATTTGATCATTTTGCACTAAAGCTAAAAGACCAATGTTCAGGCAAAACTGAATCATCCTTCTTACACATGAGTGTTTTGGGCACTGGTGCAGCAGTAACACACTCAGAGCTTCAAGGTGAGCACTGGGATTACAGCATGATGTGCTACATGAGGGTGTGCAAAATTCTGCTGCCAACACAGGGTGTGGCTCTTCAGTGAAAGGTCAATTACTTCTCAGAGAGAACTGCACAGCATCTGTCTGGGTAAATGTAAACCTTTCATCTGTGCTGCCACAGCCCTCTGGTGAGACATTAGCTTTTAAAGTCACCATCAGTAAGGACTGTTCTAATGGTACCAGAACGTGCTGAATATTAATGAAGATTGAGGAAAAAGTATTTATTCACTCATCAATAGACACTGTAAGCAACTGGCACCCTGCTTTCTTTAGGATAATGACAGGGAAAAAAATTCCAGGTGACTGACTTTAGGTCTTTAGATTGGGTTTTGCAATAACAGTATGATTCAAGTAAATAAAAAGTTTAATTTATATTTGGTATCTTTTATGTTCAGTTCTATCATAATGCCCTTTTCTCAAAATTTATAAGTTTAAAAAATATAAAAATGGATTGAAAAAATTCAAAAATAAATGTTCTCAAATGTAAGTTTGTGTGTTTAGTTTTAAATACCATTAGGCATTTTAGACTCTTAATGTATGATGAAATATTGCAGAATTAAATGCACTCTTCCAGCATATCTGATGCATATTTAAATTGATACTTTACACTGAAATATTTCTGGCCTGACAATACCTAAGCAAAGAAGTTTATACTCAATTCCAGTAATGACCATGTTGATCATGACCATGTTAGACACTGGCAGTGAAACAGCTTACTGAGATAATTAAAAAAAAAAGTCTCCTGGACTCTGAGAAGCAGGAGCTTGTTAGCAACTCCAGAACCTTGAAAATTCCTATCATAGACTCTTACACTTAGTAAGAGTATAAAAGTCTTACAGCTTTACTAAAGTCAAAAATACTATATGTGAAGAGAAATAGGATTGGTAACACTGTGCTAAAATTGTACTTTTTAAAAGACGTGACTTTTAAGATTTTGTTTTTCTCCTCAGTCTAAAGGTAAAGCATTCCGCCAGTGCTGAAGGTCTTATCTCATATTAAAGTTTCTATCAATCCTGGCCAGAACCAGTCATTGTTGTAAACAATTAATCTATACATGTATGTGCCACAGTATTGTTAAAAAAAACCCAACTTGATGATTTGAGGTAAAGTGAGCAAATGCATTAGGTAAACTCTAATAGAAAGGTGCATGCCTAGACTTTAAGTACTAACAGCAAGGATTTGTATCTGTCAGGCAGAATCTAGAGCAGTCACTTACACTACTTTCACTTTGAAACTTGCTCAATTTCCTTCTCTTATGCCTTCAGAATTTTAACAACTTTTTCTACCAGACAAAATGGATGTCAGGCTGATACACTCATACAGGTGAATCCATTCCAATATCAAAATTCCTAAAATTCTTGAACCTGAATTTTGCCAAAGCAGGTCAAGTAGAAAGGCAATAATCGAAGATCAGCTGCTCAAAATCCTCCATGCTTTTTAATGAGCGAGATGCTTACCAAGCACACTCCTTTCTCTCATTAGTACTACATCCACCCAACAACGTTTGGCCCTGGAGTAGATCTGTGCTATGAGCACTATTGCTTACAGCACCAGAGAGAAGTACTGTTTAAGTACCTGGACATCCTCATCAACATTAAGCAACTCATTATGGCATAAAGGAAGTGAACCTTAAAGCAATTCCCCAAAGGCAGGGAAAGCATCAAATAGCCACCTATACTTGCACCGGATTGAAAAGGGCAGTAAAATAACTTGAGGTTTGCACTCATTCTCTAACAAAGAGCCCAAGCTGCTGCTGTATTAGAAAGTCATCACAGGATGCTGCCGACCCTTACAAGAACTACATCTTGGATCAAATCCTGCAGTGCAGTTCACTGATAAAAGGACATGCAAATTTCTCTCCAGATTCTAATTTCTGACTCAGAAAAAAACCCCACAAAAACTAATACTGGCTCACATATTAACCATCTAGCTGCATGAAAGTTAGTTACAGTTATTTTATTCAACTGCAAATGTCACCAAGTTTTATCATTAATCATTCAAGGAACATCTCCAAGATCACCGATTGAACCATTATTCTCTAAGGAGATAAGGCTCCCAAAACTGGTTTAACAGTTTAGTTCCTCCTGCAACCAGATTCTAAATGTTCCCTTTATACTTAAGCAAGCAGTTATTTACCTGCACTTGGCGAACAACATTAGCCAGCCGCTTGGTACATGGATCTTCATGTTTGATAGCTTCGTGGATTTCACCATCCGCAATTATACCAAGTATTCTGGGAAGGTTGGAATTGTTGGGACCGAGGACAATTGGGTTATTGCTGTTACAAAAGATATATTACAAAGGAATTAATGTTTATCTAAAACAATGTAAACACTTTACACATAAGTGAAGTGATTTTGAATGATCTTATTCTAAAGCTGCTTATTTAGGTTCAAGTTTCACACACCTGAATAAGTATACACAGCTTTGTTACCTGCTGACAGCATGTTCCCCCTTCCGTTAATATTTAACCACCCGATTCTTTACTTAGCCTAAAATTTATCAGGAAGAAGTTCTGAACTTTACAGAATGGCTGAGTTCCATGCAGATGGAACTGTAAATAGTGTTATAGAAATACGTTGCCTAAAAGGACGTCTTCCTCCCTCTCCCTTGTGCCTCTCAGGATGTTGTGTTACTGGCATCAGGAGCGCTGGTAACTTCAGCTCTTTGCCAGCACTCGCCATGACACAGCAAGCAAGCAGTTCTGCTCCCTCTTTCCCAGCCAAATGCTGGAGTGGAGGAGTATTAGCTATCAGGAATCTGTGTGGAACACATGATCTACTTCCAGCCCTGCCCCCTACCATTGCTGGAATGCAGAGGCTGTGAATGTAGGACTGGCAGAGCTCCAGAGAAGCAGGTAGCCAGGCTGAGCCACCTGCATAGAGGTGGGTACAGAAGTGTGCTGGTACTGCAGTTCTCAATTTCTATGTTCCTGTTCACATGCATTATTGTGGTGCCGCTCATCTGTATCTAACTGTTCTATAACTAGTCTAGGGACTTCAGCTGCCATTTTGAGACTCTGCCTTAATAAAGCACCCAGAGATAAAAGATCTTCACAAAATAGAAAAGACTGTAAGAAATTAAAGTTACTTCCTTTATATATTTCTCCTAAGATGTAATACAGTACCAGCCAGAATGTACTCAGAGGCTACATCTTTTTGCTCATTTATGAAGTGTATCACACTCGAATAACTGTTTACTTTTTTCCCTCCATTTACCTACAGGAAGGAGCACAAACCAAAAGAATAATCTGTGGGATAAGATGCTTGCTGTGATAGCTGAAATAATTATTAAGGGAGATAGCACTGTACAATGAATTTTTCCATATTATTTCTCTACTTGATACTTTGCTTTGTTGGAAAGCAAAAAGGGTGCAAAACTACTTTAAAGAAGGCTGCAGGAGAATGTGGCTGCTTTTAAGAGAAAAGACCTGATCAGTTACTGGTTCTGATATGCAAGCAGAATGTCAAAAACTTTTCCTGATATTTTCTGTCAAGGTTTTCTGCAGATCCTTTGCCATTAGGGATATATAAAGCAGCCAGGATTTTTTTTCCAGGCATACAGACGCTATTTAGGACAAGAACAGTAACTGTATAAAAAAGCAGAAATAACATCAGGGAAGGCTCAGTTCTGACATTTCTAATTATCTTCTCTAAACTATAAGTAGATTAACCTCATAGTTTCTCAGTTTTGGAAAAAGTGCAAGGAAAGAGCATGCAAACAGGCTTACTTTCTGCATTAGTGTGAAGACTTTGCCTTACCTCTCAAGTAAGTCACACAGATAATTGAAAGTATGAACAGCTTCTTCTTTGTCTTCATGAAGTGGAAGCCATGATAACCAGTGTGGAAGGACTTCTTCAACATTTATACAGTCAGGCTTGAACTTCATTATCTTTCCTATTGCTGAAATGCAGTTTTCTGTTGCATTGACATTCTCTTTGGCTTTGGCATCTGGTGACTGAATGACTCTAACCAGCAATGGAAGCGCCTCTAATTGTTAGAAACACAAGAATGAAGTTTACTTGCACAATCAAGCTATACCTTATTATTATCACAAATTCTACTTGAGACAACTGTACGTATTAAAACCAAGAGTTTTTGTGATCCAAGCACTAAAATCTAATCATTCTAATGTTCCGCTGCTTCTAAATTCTTCTCTGTTCAATAATTACCATATGAAAACAAAACAAATAAAGCTCTGCAAGGAAACAGAAGAAAACAGCTACTGCAAAAGTTTGAATTTGCTTTAGAAGTTCAGAAGAAAATAATATTCCCATGTCTCTCAATTGGAGTTATGCAATCTAAAACACACAGGACACTGTGGTTAGCAAGCCTTATCTCTTCTCTTTAATAGAATATGCTCTACAAACACAGGAGGAAGAAAAGCACTACTGCAGTGACATCCACTGTGAATGTCCCTCCTTCATTCAGTGTGAACAAGAGTGCACATCCTCAGCGTATGCCTGCTGTGTATCTATTGCTAGTGGGCACATCTGTATATAAAAATACGTACGGACATATACATGCTTCCCACCACTAACAGATGCCCTAGGAAAAGGTCATAGGAGTAATCTCACCTGGTGAATCAACTTGGCATAGTTTAGATTATAAAAATCAAGGGAAGAAAATGTCTTTCAATGCCAGGAAAAATGCCAGTTTTCTTCCTAGGCTAATAGCAATTATATTTTTTTAACAGTCATGTGGCTAACCACATGCACACTTCTAAATTAACATTAATGTCACATTTTTAGCTACTAGTGTCCATGCAGACTTCCAAGCACACTATATGCAAGCAGGAACAATTGTCCTTGTGTTCTTCTGCTAAAAATAAAATGCTAAAGCTGTGGAAGTCTCTATCAGTGCAGTAAGCAGGTTGTGGAATTGTACAGAAAGCACACATCAAAATAACTCTAATTACTGAGGAAGAGTAACATCTTACACCTTCTGAATTTTGATGAGTAAGTAGAAACTTTGCAGTTAAAGGATAATCCACTTTCTATATTAACTCCACTGCATTAGATTTTTGAAGAATTAAGCAGCTATGGAAAAGCTGTTAAACATTACAGAACTACAGAAACATCAGACCTGCTAGCTTATGTATACTGAATGCAGGATAATGATGCTGCACTATTCTCCAAGGCAGAGCTTGTTTCAGAGAGGTCTACAATGCCCAGGACAACTCAGCCTGCATTTCATACCTGAGGTTTTCATGGCTGAAGCTAAATCTTATCTCATCTGTATCCCACTCACTAATACTAATGGATGACTCTGTAGGTTATGTGTGTCCTTGCAACTGTAAAATTAGGAGGGCATCAAAATGAATCAGCATAATTTTCTCCCTACAGCTTACCAGACAAGTTTTCATTTTGTCTATAAAACAGATCCATTCTCACATAGATATTGTGTTTGGTAAACCTTAAAAAAGCCTTTTGACAATGGAAGTCCCATCTTCTATAATAATTTTTTCTCCAAGGACTGACTGCTCTGACATCTGGCACCACCCAGTTTTGATCACTGATGTGATTTGAGAAGAAATCCATGCTGTTGATTAATACAATTTTCACAGAGAACAGCTAATTTTATTCTTCTACCAACATATCAGAAGCAACCTTGCCAGTTGCATCAATTGTAACCTTGTATCCCTGTTTAGAAAGTGACTTGATTTGCTGTAGTTTTTCCTTCCATCGTATTTCTTTGCCCTTTATGAAATCTGGTTTTAGTGACGTTTGTTTCATCAGTGTAGCTCACATACCATTTACAAGTTCTTGCTATATTCCTGGACTTTTTAAAACCGAGTGCCAAAAATGCTCATATAATATCTCTGCTTTTTCTGAAGAGTGTTTACATAC
The DNA here is from genome assembly GCF_048771995.1 of Taeniopygia guttata. Lineage (NCBI taxonomy): Eukaryota > Metazoa > Chordata > Aves > Passeriformes > Estrildidae > Taeniopygia > Taeniopygia guttata. The sequence continues at coordinate 76,238,491 of NC_133024.1, read as the reverse complement.
TCTTCAAACTTGCAAAAGAACAGTATGCCAGTGCTTTATATGAACCAGTAAAGAAAATAAGTTATAAATAAAAGCCCACAAACATGATGTTTTCCAGAGATGTAGCAAAACCTGTGGGGTAGATAATGTCTCATGACACGGATTTGTTTCTAATCACAACATATCTTCACCTATTAAAATAACTCACAAAGTTCTTTCATGTATGCACAAAAGGATTTAGAATACTTTTGAGGTGTCTGCAAATAAGCTGTATGTTGTAAAGCTGAAAATTTATTTTATATAAAATTCAACTTAAGGAGAAGCCAGATGTCTGGGCATAATCAAGGATTGTATGTCCAAGTACAAAGAAAAGGATCAAAGATTTTACAAAGTTTAAGTGGGGTAAGATAAAGTGTAATTAACAAAAAATAAAATTAGACTTCAACACATGCTAAAAAGCTCAAAAAAATTAAAAATCAGAACTGTCTAGACAATTCTAAATTTTCATGCTCTTAATGATTCATTGCAAGGCTTTCCACACTGCTTTTTCTTTTCTTTTTAAAAAGACACCTTATCCTGATTGTTATCATGTAACAGTTACATTAACAATGAAAATTGCAACCCTGATTGATGTAGGCAAGATTTGTGTAAATTCCTATCAGATTATTCTTATTTTTTACATAATCTAATTCAGCTTCGTTTAATATTTATGAGAAATACATATTTAGATGATTATACATTGTCTTAAAAAAAGGGAAAAAACCCTTTGATAAGGTGTGCTACTAAGTGTGCAAATTTAACTTTGGTGACTGGCAAGAAGAGTGCAAGCAGACAATTTCTTTTCATCTAAGATGAATTTGAAGTTTCAAAGAAATTTGAAACATTCAGAAAGAAAGCAGACAAAGTCTTTCTGATAAATCATTTCACTTCTTACTTTACAGAAATCAGGCTCCTTTTTATATAATCAGAAAGCAGAGAGCCACACAAGTTGTATTCTAGGCTATTCCTTAATATATGTCTCTTGTGTTTTTCCAGACATCCAAAGGCATTTGCATTAATATTTAACCACATCAATATTAGTAGAAAGCATCTATGAGACAGCTGTGTATCAAAAAGATGGTTTCTATGAAATTAATGTTTGCATGCCAGATGATATTTTAAAAAGAATATGTAAATCAAGTTTGCTAAGCAGTCAGTGCTGGAACAGAAATGCTACTAATCAGGAAACAATAACAGCCTGAGGAACTCGGGTTCTTTATCAATTCATCACCAGTCTACAACACAGGTAATACTGGCAATCTATTTCACTGCCAAGGGGAACAGACCTCACCAGCCAAAAGGTGAGCCATTTTTATTTCTTTAACCCCCATGTTTAAGGAGCTCTATCGGCCGCGGGGCCGTACCTGGGCAGACGGGCCGGTAGCTGTCCCCGCCGAACTGCGCTATCACTCCCACTCCGTAGGCAGCCGCCTGCCGAACCTCGGGGCTGCTGTCACACACCGACTCCAGCATGGGCCTCAGGAAGTACTCGGCGTACTTGAAGGAGGCAGGGCTGCAGTGCTCCACCACATCGTCAAAAATGCACAGCCCCCACTGCCGGTCTGCCCACGGCCGATGCGGACACTGTGGCACAAATACCCAACAGCTGAGACAGCTTGAAATTATTGTACAGCCAATGATTATATCAACAACAATCACAGGAACAGTGGTCTAATTATTTTGTTAAAATCTTCATGGGTTAAATTCAATTCTAAAACCATGTAATTTACGGTAGCGATAGTTCCATCAATACCATGAGCAAAACAAAATCCAGGTGTCTCTCTTTCCACCTCTGTTTCACAGTCAATTACACGTATCAGTCTCCATTTTTCCCTATGTGTCTGCATCACTTTTTTGTCCCTCCTCTTGAAATCCATTTTTGAGACACTGGACAGTCTCAAGGAAATTAAATTTCTCAAAACCAGTGTGTGTCAGTAGTCCTGTCCTTTGCAACACAGTTTTTAAGTAGCACTGCAGCAACTCTGCTCAAAAAGCACAGGGTAACAACGTCATCTTTGATTTAGAATAAACTTTCTATTTTGTAAAACAGTAATTGCTACATTCTATCTACCAAGTTCTCTAAGACTTCAGCATGGTAGGCATATTAATGCATCAGAAAAAAAAAAACTAAATTAAAGGAAAACAAGGTACTTACAATTAGGTTGACAATTAGTGGAAGTAACCTTTCAAACCATGGCAGTACCTTCTCCTTGTAACTACTGAATATTGAGTGCAAAATGTCAGATACTTTAGTCAAAATATAAACGTCACTGTCGTCCTGAAAGGAAAAGGATACAATTCACATGAAGACTAACAATCTTTAACAGAATGGAATTCACATGAAGGTGGAATAAAGTTGATGAATGACGTTTTTGTCAAACCTTTAGTTTTAAGTTCGCTAATTTTCAATTATTTGTCTAATTGCAGAATGATAGAATAACAAAATGGTTTGGGTTGGGAGGCACCTTAAAAATCATCTCGTTTCAAACTCCCTGCCACAAGCAGGACACATCCTACCAGTCAGGGACACTTCCCTCTAGACCTAGTTGCTCAGAGCTCCATCCAACTTGGTCCTGATCATTCCCAGGAATAGGGCATTCACATCCTTCTCTAGGCAACATGTTCCAGGGCCTCGAGGGACATCAATTGTTACTGTCATGTGGATATTGAGGCACTGAATTGAACTTTTAACATGGCCATCCAGTCAATTCCTTATCTGCCGAATTAATCAAATATGGATCTCCTCAAATTAGTGACAAGGATATTGTGTGGGATAAAAGGCCTTAGAGAAGTCAAGACAGATGACATCAGTTGCTCCTTTGTCCATCAACACAGTCACTCAACCACAGAACCCACTAAATTAATCAGGCATGATTTGCTCTTTGGAAGCTATATCAGCTGTCTCTAATCACCTCCCTGTCTTCCAGAGCCGCCAGGAAAATGTGTTCAATGATCATACTGGGCACAGAGTGAGACTGACTGACTGGTAGTTCCAGGAGTTCTCCTTTTCACCCTTCTTAAAAAGGTTAAGTTGATTGCTAGAAAGTCAGTTGCCTAGGACTTGCAGGCTTGTTTCAGGAACAGAAAAATCAGATCAAGACAAAACTGTCTTGTGCAAATTTGCTGCTTTAATGTAATCCCTTTACAGAAGGCAAAAGGCCTTCTTCCTTTTCTGCAACTTACAGATACCCTAAGAAACTTTTATGGAAAAGTAAATGGATAACTGCCTTTGTGATGAAGATTGTTGCAAAAATATAACAGATATTATTCTCCTCCTCTTGTTTAAATTAATTTTTCACCTTGGCCAGTTAATACATCAAACTGGTCAAATAAAGAGCCTTACCTCAGAGATGTTATATCTACAGGTGAGGATTAGTCCCTCGACACACTTATGCTGGGAAAACTCTTTCTTCTACAGCAACTTCTGTTGTACTCAGAATGGTCCCTTTAACCAGTTTATACTTTAACAGGCAGGGAAAACAGTACAGCTGGTACCTAGTGACCTTCATCTTTCTCACCTTCTGGTGACAAACTAGTAACTGTTTCTTGTGCAACAGGCAGCTTCCCACAACTGGATATTTAAACCCTTCCTAGCGAGCCAATTTATGCATCATCAAGACACAACTCAAGCAGGAACCCTGGAACATGCACGCAATGAGAGAACTGCTCCAGCATACCACAAGGTCCACCTAGCCTGGTACTGCCTGTTGACCAACAGCTGACAACAGATGCTTGGAGAAGAGAGTGTAACTCTTGCTTGGTGTACACCTTCTGCTCTCTACCAAATCAGCAGTTTAGTTATTGATGAAGTGAGGGCTGGATCTGAAACTACTGTCTGAATAACTTTCATGACTTCTGTGCTTTTGACATTTCTACTGCCTTGAGGTAAGAGCTACATAAACATACTCTGAGACCAAAGGCGTATATCTAAATGTTACTCATTTGTTAATTCTGTCCATATGGCAAGTGATGTCCTCATACCACACCTTCTTTCACAGGGTAATGCAGACAAGTCTTTCTCCAGACTTTACAGAACAATCAGCAAATATTAGAACATTTTTAAAAATGCGTTGCAACTCTGTTGCAGAGTAGGGACACAGCTTTTCTGAAACTGCCTGCCCACATTTTCTCTCAGTGCAGAGTGACACACAGGAAATAAAAGGGTCTTGGAGGCAACAAAAATATGTCCTCTTGAATGCTGGCCTAATTCTAAAAAGCCTAAAAGGAGGGTCAAGAACCACACTGTTATTTAAGACAGTATTTACATACGGGTATGATTTCTGGAGTCTGCATACAGGTTAAAACTCATGTGATCAAGCTTCACACCTGCATTGTGTATCAAAAAAATTTCTTAATTCTTAAATTTATTGAGCATCCTTTATCTCATGTTATAAGCAGCAGCAGCACTCATTCATTATTACTCTCTCTCCATACTAACAATGAGTTAATAAAATTATTGTATCTTTTCTGCAATCACCTCCACTTTAAACTATTAACTCACTTTGGTACCATAGCATGTAAGTAGTTAAGTAGTCACTTTGGTATTCTCTCATAAGCAAACATATGATGGCAGCTGTTTATCCTGTCCTTTTCTGATATTGTTTTTGTATTCTGTATTCTTTTTGAGACAGGCTCCTGACATGACACACCACATGTCTTGAAATCAGAGGTACAGAGGCCCAAGGTTAAGAGCCACCCAGCTTGCAAGGCTCAAAGAAAAAGCAAGTCAGCAAGGCTAGACCCAAGGGACGACCTGTTTTCAGTCTACAATTTCCTCACTGGGGGAAGAGGAGGGCAGGCACTGATTTCTTCTCTGTGGTGACCAGTGACAGGACCAAAAGGAATGGCCTCAAGCTGTGTCAGGAAAGGTTTTGGTTGGGTATTAGAAAAAGATTCTTTCCCCAGAGGGTGGTTGGGCACTAGAACAGGCTCCCCAGAGAAGATCACTTCTGTGGTGTCACAGCATCAGCCTGACAGAGCTCGAGAAGTATTTGGACAATGCCCTCAGGCACATGGTGTGATTCTTGGGATGCCCTGTGATGAGGCAGGAGGTGGAGTCAATGATCCTTGTGAGTCCCTTTCAACTCAGCCTATTCTGTAATTAAATAGTCTGCTGTCAAATCTGTATTAGCGTTAATGTCATGCAAGAATTGTTTGAGCAGAGTAAGAAAATAAAAGCTATATCCTGAACTTCTTACTTCAGTGTATCAGACAAGGAAACCTTTAATATCTTCTAATTTGTAAATGTAGTGTGACCCACTTCTTACTGTAAGTTTTGAAGGACTATGGTAGCAAGATTCTTCTATGAAGAAATAATTTTGAGGATGCACTATGCCCTAAATGAGTCAAAAGCATATTTGTGCAATATTTCCATGCTGGTGCTTGATGAGTAGAAAACCACTTCAAACTAACTTACTTCATCTTGTAATGACTCTTCAACTTGTTCATCATAGTCTTCATCTTGTCTTTTCACTAAATTAAAAAAAATAATTAAACCATTACCTTTTTATAAGTGCATAAGAAGCCTGTGAAAGGGAAAACATTATAAAGAAAAAAATTTAGAAAAACGCTAAACAGTAGCTGAAGGTGCAACAGGAATTTTCCATTTTTAAGAAGCTTCAAAAAATTTTCACAGAAAAGGACAAAGTACAGGACAGCTCAGTTTAAGAATGTGCAAAAATGCACATAAAATAGAAACAAACACACCAGCTTGTCCACAAAGACAAGAAAAATACTTAGAAATGAGAAACTACTATTGCTTTGAGAAAACTGCAAAGACTTCACCTGAAAAAAACCCATGGAAATTGTAACACTACAGATGTGCACTGTCTTTCAAGTAAATCTGTCCATTAACTTTTGATTAAACTACAGTATTGCTGAAAACGATACTATCTTCCAAGAGCTTACAACTCATGGATTCTGTTGGTTCACAGTCCAATTAGTTTGCATAAATACACAAATCAATGAAATCTA